>NC_060060.1:43464014-44136514 GCF_020283565.1 Trifolium pratense
ATTTTTCACTACTTTAAACTCGATTATTTCGTCGTAAATTAATTTTTTATTTTTTATTTTTTATACCAAAATTCATAATTTTTTTTTCTCTACAAATAGAGACTTGGTTCGTTTGATTTGGACACAGAAAAAAAAACCCAATTTTTCACTACCTTAATCTCATTTTTCACTACCTTACATCAACTCACTGAAACCATTCTACCAGAAAAATGGTTTCGGAGTACAAATCTCTGAAACCATTCTACAAGCTAAATGGTTTCAGAAGCAAATAACTAATAATCAACTTACTGAAACCATTTTACCAGCAAAATGGTTTCAGATTACAACTCTCTGAAACCATTCTACCAGAAAAATGGTTTCAGAAGCAAACACAATTAATAAATTACTCACTGAAACCATTCTACCAGTAAAATGGTTTCAGAATACAACTATGTGCAACCATTCTACAAGCTAAATGGTTTCAGAAGCAAATAACTAATAATCAACTTACTGAAACCATTCTACCAGCAAAATGGTTTCAGATTACAACTCTCTGAAACCATTGTACCAGATAAATGGTTTCAGAATACAACTATGTGCAATCATTCTACAAGCTAAATGGTTTCAGAAGCAAATAACTAATAATCAACTTACTGAAACCATTCTACCAGCAAAATGGTTTCAGATTACAACTCTCTGAAACCATTCTACCAGATAAATGGTTTCAGAAGCAAACACAATTAATAAATTACTCACTGAAACCATTCTACCAGTAAAATGGTTTCAGAATACAACTATGTGCAACCATTCTACAAGCTAAATGGTTTCAGAAGCAAATAACTAATAATCAACTTACTGAAACCATTCTACCAGCAAAATGGTTTCAGATTACAACTCTCTGAAACCATTCTACCATATAAATGGTTTCAGAAGGATTTCGGTGTCCAAATCAAACGAACCAAGTCTCTATTTGTAGGGAAAAAAAAATTATGAATTTTGGTATAAAAAATAAAAAATAAAAAATTAATTTACGACGAAATAATCGAGTTTAAAGTAGTGAAAAATTGCGTTTTTTTTTCGGTGTCCAAATCAAACGAACCAAGTCTCTATTTGTAGAGAAAAAAAAATTATGAATTTTGGTATAAAAAATAAAAAATAAAAAATTAATTTACGACGAAATAATCGAGTTTAAAGTATAAAATGAAAAAAATCACGCAGACCCATTCATATGCTGACACGTGGCTGCCTTTTTCAAAAGCAAAATTTTCTCTCTCCAGCTTATAATCTAGTGTGGCGCAGACAGGATGATCTGATAGATCAGGATGATCTGGGTTGTCTGATTGATCAGACAGTCTTAATGAGATCACATCTTGGCTGTCTGATGGAAATCAACGGTCTGTAACCATGGTCCTTCCGTACGCGCGCGACACTGGATCCACGTCTATTAATTGTTTAAGAAGGTGGGGCGCGTGTTGTTATGTTTTTTTTTTTATGTAAAATTACAGAAATACCCCTGTTGCTCTATTCTTTCAAAAATTAAAAGAATGGGTATTTTGGTCCAATTGAAAAGGTGCACCTTGCTAACTTAGACCTAACTAGGGTCTAAGTTAGAAAACCCCTATATTAAATATGTGTTGCCATATCATTTAATGAATATGACATATAATGTGTTTTTAAACAATAATGTATTGGTATATTATTGAATGCATGTGTAAAATAACTTATATATAATTTTTTTTTTGCTTAAATACAATATTGACTTCTAAATTTTACATTTATTTGATTTTGTCTGTCAAGATTTATTTTTTATTTTATTTACGATAAAGTGCTTATAGCATATCATTGATTAAGATGTGTTCAATACAATCGAAGACATCTCTTATAAAATAAAAATAAAAATAAAAATACAATGTTGAATAATAGCACCAAACTCCGTCATGTCTTTCCTATGATAACGAAAACTATCAACCACCAATTTGGAGTCTAGTTCAAAATCAACATGACCCAAATTGAGTTCATGCACCCACCGTAAAGCAGACAAAAAACTAAGAGCTTCTCCATCATGAACTTCATATCTTAGTTCAATCCATTCAGTTTTTGCACGAACAAAAGCACATGTCTCGTCGTGTATACAAATTTCAATACCAATGCGGTTGTTATTGGAAGGGAAGGCAACATCAATATTACATTTGATTCTCCCGGAGGTGGTTTTTTCCACTTAATTTAAGATGTTTCAGCTTGCATATATATACTGAAGTAGAAGTTTGAACACTTTTAATGTTCTTCCCATCATTACGAAAATTCATTGCTGACAAAAACAGTCTGAAATCAAACGATAACGGATATTGAGTTAGACTGGCAAAAAAAGACCTCTCTATCGACCTCTGACGAATCAAATATTGTTAAAGCAACTCAAAACCGATCAAAAGCCAGATCGGGGATGGTCGGTCAATGGAACTGAGCCCCACGAGCACATGAATTACCAAAAACATCAGTTCTACTATCATCAACACGAAGTAGCTACGCACCTAGCCCTTTCGAGCAAAACAGACCGCATTGGGTTTTGATGAGTCTGACTCATGAGAAACTTTCAACAAAACGCCGCACAGGAATATAAATCGATTGCCAACACATAAATAATCTGATTAAAACTCCTTGTAATAACGACGACAGCGACGAAGATGACCTTCTTTCCAAGTCTAACCACTGTGTTACAAAATATATCATGTGAAGCACAAATACGACAACCTGTGGTGGCAAATCAATCACCCAAATGATGACAGAACCACCACCTCGATGCTCCATCTCCTTTCCAAGACCGATTCAGTTGTGACAGAAGCAAACCAGCTACGGCGACGGCGCGGTGAAGAACCTTCCCTTAGGGCGCGAGACCCATCTGGGTGTGTGGGTGGCATCGTGAATCCAATGGACTCGATCACACCACCAAGAGAAAACGCTACATCTCTCTCTGGCGCCGATTTGGGTGGGCTAATTTAGTTTCTTCAAAAAAAAAAAATCAGAGCTTCCAATTTTTTACATTAATTAATTTTTCATTAGATTCTTGCAATATTCAGTTCCAAATTAATTTAAATAAGATGTGTTATAGATTTGCATTTGGATTATATTAATGTCTTCCATTCATTTTATTCATCGTGATCATTTCAAGTTCAACTATTTTCAGTCATACACTTTATTTTTCTTGCAAATTTTGATCATTCTCACAATTTAATTGAAACAAATCTTGTTATTCATTGTTTGAGAGGTGCATTGTTTTGTCATGCTTATTTTCTTATATTTTTTCTTATTCACTTCATTTAATAATTATTTTCTTTATGGTATAATAAGGATATTACTCCAAATTTCATAACTAATCAAGACAAATACACCAATGATGTATTTTTTTTTCACATATATATATTTTTTGTTTTCGCAACCAGTATCCGGCACACTGGACCATCTAATTTCGTTCAGGGGGTTAGTTTCTGGTATCAAGTGGTTTCAGTCCCTCTCGAAGGCAGTTGCGAGAGATCGAAATGTGATCTTCCCTACGTCACATTTTTTTTAAAGACACTTTCAACCATTGAACTAATTTTTCAAATTTATCCAACTTTATTGTTGAACTAATGATTAATGTTCTTCCAATTTTTAATATACCTTTTAATATTAAAATTTTTCTACCATATTTTTTATTGTTACATATTACAACTAATTTGACCCGTGCGTGCACGGGTCGAAGTTCTAGTCTACCTTCAACAAAAAAAATTATTTTTGTAATTACCTTTAATATATATTTGGTAGCATACATCTTTAGATGATTTGGTGATTGTGGCGGGCGGGCGGTCATCCCGATTAATGTTTGTTGAGTTGGAATATCTTTTTTACTCATTTTTAATCGATATTCTATCCTTGTTTTTCAAAAATATGTTATAAAATATTTTTAAATTTAATGACAAAGCAGACACTGTTTAAGGAAACAAAAATGAAAAAAGAATACATTTTGTTAGTATAATATAAAAAATGCCATCTTAATTAAATTTGTGACTCCAACAAAAAGTGGTCATTTGGCAGCATCTGTTCTCTAAGCAACTTGTCATACTCATTGAACATAGAATCACTTATAACAAAAGAGTTGATATGGTTTTTTGTGTTTTTGTATTGCGGAATTTGGTGAGATATAAATTTAGGGAGAAAACTCTCCTAAAAAATAGGGTTATATGAAGAATACTAAAGTTTTTATTTTATTCATATGCTTATGGCTCTATATATAGAGCTATATAAAAACAAATCACATATATTTTTAAAACAAAACTAATCCTATAATAAATTCTAAACAAATCTTAAATATTCTAAACAGAAATATAAATCATAAACCCTAATATTATATTATTTCAAATATAAATCTAAACTATATTTAAATATAAAATCTTTCAAAAAAGATATTTAGGCATTATTCCCAACACTCCTCCTTGACTGAATATCTTTTTGTTGTATCCGATCTGAGATTTGCGCTGAAATTTTATTTTATTTTTTTGTTTCTCAAGCCTCCTCTTTGATCGAATATCTTTGTGTTGTATCCGACCTGAGATTTGAGTTGAAAAAACCTTTTTGAACACTCCTCCTTGACTGAATATCTTTGTGTTGTATCCGGCCCGAGATTCATGTTGATTTTTGTTTTTGTTGTTGTTGTTGTCTACATCTACATGAGCATATTTTTCATGTATTGGTTTTGGGTTTTGTAATACATGTGTATGTATCCTACTTTTCATGTATTGGTTATGGGTTATGGGTTATTAATACATGTGTAGGTATCATACTTTTCATGTATTGATTTTGGTTTTGATTTTGGTTTTGGTTATGGGTTATTACATGTGCATATTTCATGTAACACATAAAGATGTAGTTGTGGTTATGATTTTTTGTTATGGGTTTTTGTTGATTTTTTCATCTTCTTCTTCATCATCTTCATCTTCTCCTTCTTCCATCTTTACGGGTCCTTGTGAACGACGGCGCTCTGATGCCACTGATATGGTTTTTTGTGTTTTTGTATTGCGGAATTTGGTGAGATATAAATTTAGGGAGAAAACTCTCCTCAAAAATAGGGTTATATGAAGAATACTAAAGTTCTTATTTTATTCAAATGCTTATGGCTCTATATATAGAGCTATATAAAAACAAATCACATATATTTTTAAAACAAAACTAATCCTATAATAAATCTATATATATAATTCCTAGATAGTTCTCCTAACCCTAATCCACTTAGACCAATCAAATTGTTTCATTTAGCCACATCATCTATATTATTATTATTATTGTGATCTCTATACTTTTCATATTCTACATTTATATACTTATGGCTTTTTAATATACACTCACTCAAGCTTTTACTTAGCCTTTACTTTTTTTGGTGAATATAATAATTTTTGCTTACTATATTATAATAAGGAGAATACAAAAATACACACTAATTAACTTTATAACTCTCGGTAATATGTTTTTCATCTCTTAAGTCACAATTCAATTTTCATCTTTTGGACTCTTCTACCAATATTTTAATATATATAGCTTACAACTATTTTAATTTGTATCCTATTCATATTTTCCTAACTAACCATTACGAATGTTAGAAACAAATATTTTCATCCCCTGGTGCTCAATCATGTGCTTAATAAGATTACCATTTGTTTTTCCGGTTGAATGTGAGAATAGATTTTTTCATATCTTATAATGTGCAATTTCTCTTTCCATTATCTTGCCTCTTCATCTTTTGTGCATCAGGTATAAATACTTATGTTATTTTCTAAAACCATGATTTGTTGTAGTTATTTTATTTTTTGCAAAAATTAACTTTTTGCATAACAAATAAAATTAAGAGAATTTGACATTTTTTGTTTGTTGCAGATCATACATTCAACTTTTGTGTTGCACATCATTTATAGGTTTAGTTAATTGTTACTGTATATGTGTATTTATATTCTATTATGATACAAATTAAATAATATATACTTTATTTTTAATTGAATTATGTAATAGTTGTTTTACTTTCCTTTCCTTTACTTTTTTATTTATTCATTTTTTTTATTGATATACTTATTTTTATAATTTTTGATTTTAGGTTTTGGGTCATCATCTCTTACTCAAACGAACTGAACTGTGAGGTTGATGCTCTTCACATATATGTCCCTTTGGAATATTTTTAAAAGGTATGTACCCTTTAATTTTATTTGTTTTATTTGAGTTTTTCTAATTCTGTCACTATTTATATGCCAATTGTGTGACTTAGATTTTGTCACATATCTTTTCATCCAATCCTTTGTGTGTTTTGAAATAGATTTATATGTTGTGCGGAGATATATCATATTACTCCTATATATATAAATTTTAGATAGTCATTCTGTTACTCATGTAAAGTAAACCATAATCCTTAAACCAATAATATTTCTTCATTTAACCACTCACTTACAATGCCACACCACTTCTCCTTAGAAAATAAATCTTTTGAATTTCGGATTCTCTATTTTTTTTTATTATTATTTTGATAATATGTAATGTTTTAGTTTTATGCAATTGTAAAATAAAAATAATTGCATCACACCCGTGCATCGCACGGGTAAGGGTCTAGTTCTAAACAAATCTTAAATATTCTAAACAGAAATATAAACCATAAACCCTAATATTATATTATTTCAAATATAAATCTAAACCATATTTAAATATAAAATCTTCCAAAAAAGATATTTAGGCATTATTCCCAACAAGAGCTTCTTCCATTATCATTTTCAAATAGATTATGCTTTTCCCTCTTAGCTTTTGGAGCTTCTATACTTTCATCAGAAGAATGCTTACCAGTTAGCTTCTGCACCACAGACTTAAAACTCATAGCATCAGTTTCAACATACTTTGCAGTAATAATCACAATCTTCACTGCCTTCTTCTTATTGCTACAACCACCAGTTGCCATCCAAAATTCCACTTTTGAGAAATAAGCAGAATTTAATAAAACCTAAAAAGTGATTTTTTTTTCTTGCACTTTTATTTTCCTATATGGGTATTGACGTATTGTGTTTATTTAAATTATTTGTATGTGTTGTGAATTATATATATATATATATATTGATTGATGGTTATGGTCATGTGGGGTTGAGATAAGTTGACAATTGAGAAAGGTAAAAGTCCTTAGATGACATAATATGACCGTTGGTTTGTTATTATATGTGAAAATGTGACATAATAGGATGTAGTCAATGATGCTATAACTAACTGTCATGCTTCATGTATGAATAGTAGTAGGCATGGAAAGTTCTTGTGTTTTGTACGTAGTGTTGTTTCTAGGCCTATTAGGTCCACTCCGATGACGAACGGGATTATTACTAACGTACGTTAAGGAATTTCATTGACGACACACCATAGCAAATCTGTCTATCATTTTTTAACCATACATGATCAAGATCATTCGGTAATTCGGAAGTACATTATTAATGAGTTAATTTTCGCCTTTTATAAATGAACCTTGTCCAATGTAATAGATGATAAAAGCACAAGGGAAATGTACACAATCACTCTAATTTTCAGTGTTCGTATGTACCACGCACCCCATGAGAATCAACCTTCGTTCTCCTCCATGCTTTGTGAACTTCAGAATGAAACCAAGGAATTTTTTACAAAAAGTAATCGAAATTTGCACATTTTATAAGAAGAAACCACATGGCGTAATTTGTTTTTTTTAACCACGGTTCGATCCCTCGCAACATCGTCGCAATGCTTTATGGTATGTTTATGTTGGTTTTCGCCGCCATAAATGTCAGATGTTATAGGTTTTGGTTCGTCTAATAAAACACGGTGGACATGAGTTTGAATTTGCATTTTAAGTTCTTTTTGCGCCCGAGGATAAATGTTGCTCTCTTCATCTGACAATAAATTTCAACTTTTTATTCGATAATAAAATTTGTGACATGTCTAGGTTAGAGTCGTTAGTGCTATAAAGTTTCATTTTGACACTTTGTTGCTTTCTTGGCCCAAATTCACATTAATTGCTAAATATGTTATCACTTGTGTGACTCATTGAATCACATATTAGATATTAAACTGATAAGAATAGAAATCGATTCTTAAAACTATAGTCTTGTTGTGGAAACTTCTACTTGAAAATTGATTCTTTTTTTAGTTCATCCTATAATCGATCATTTTAAGTCCTTTTAATATATTTTCTAATCTTTAACTCGTAAATCAATCTAAAATCGATTTCTAAGACCAGAAACCACCCGGAACATAACGGAACAATCAGAAAGCGATAAACTAAACAATATTTTTGTATTGAAAAATGCAAATATGAATTGAAACAGAATACAAGTATATACAGTGGTAGTTAAATTTGTGACTCAAACAAAAAGTGGTCATTTGACAGCATCTTCTCACTAAGCAACATATCATACTCATTAAACAAAGAATCACTTATAAAAAAAGAGCTTCTTCCATTCCCATTTTCCCATAGATTATGCTTTTCCCTCTTAGCTTTTGGAGCTTCTGTACTTTCATCAAAACCACGTTCATCATAAGAACACTTACCAGTTAGCTTCTGTACCACAGACTTAAAACTCATAGCATCAGTCTCCACATATTCTGTAGTGATAATCACAATCTTCACTGCCTTATTCTTATTGCTAAAACCATCACTCGCCATAATCAAATATTTCACTTTCTAGAACAAATTAAGCTGATTTTTAAAAAATCACAAAAAAGTGCTTTTTTATTTTGTTTCACTTTTATGTTTTGTTTCACTTGTTATGAGTTATGTGGTTTTATATATTTATGTGGCATGGATGTGGGGTTGAGTTGACGATTTTGAAAGAGGTATGAGAGAGTCCTTTAGATGAGATAAGCTGACCGTTACTTTGTTATATGTGAAAATGAGAAATTATATGAATAAGTCATAATCTATGAAAATAAGTAAGATATGGTCAATTAAAGATGCTAACGAATTAACGGTCATGTTTCATGAATAATGGCCACGGAAAGTTCTTGTGATGTGTAGTGTTATCTATGAAAAATCCGAGAAATGACAATTATTATCATAAATATAGGCAGAATTACACCGATAATCCTTTATCTTATTTATTTGTAACACTTTAGTCCTTTATCTTTTTTTCGTAACATATAGGTCCTTTATCTATCAAAATATGCACAAATTAGTCCTTTTGTCAGTTTTTTTTATTAAAAAACACTAAAATAATACTTTTATTAATAACTTTAATTTTTAAAATCTATTTTAATTAAAAACCCAGAAATGCATAAAGCCATAAATTTTATGAACATCTTCTTCCTGATGTTCATCATCTTCATCCTCATGTTCATCCTTATTTCTTAAATTGAAAAAGAAAATGCTCATCCAAATTGCTTGCATATCTTCTTCTAAAATCAAAATTTAAAATCCCCAAATTCAATTGAAAGAAATAGGGCTTAATAGTGAAAGGAAATTAGCAAATTTCCATCTATCCTTCAAAGTTCAAATTATTGTTTCCGACCAAAACCATTGTATGATTGTTAAGTTAGATATGCAACTGGAAACTACAATCATATATATTATTAACTTAGATCTTCAAGTGGAACCAAGTTTCCAGAATGTTTTTTTTCTTTTTCATTTTTTGGGTTTATGTTAATTTTTGTGTGTGTGTGTTGGGATTATATGAAAATGAAGATAAATTTATGGGATTGTATGAAGTTGATGATGAAGATGAAGAGCTAATGACGAATTTCTGGGTTTTTAATTAAAATATATTTTAAAATTAAAATTATTAATAAAAGTATTATTTTAGTGTTTTTTAATAGAAAAAATTGACAAAAGGACTAATTTGTGCATATTTTGATAGATAAAGGACCTATATGTTACAAAAAAAAAGATAGAGGACTAAAGTGTTACAAATAAATAAGATAAAGGACTATCTGTGTAATTCTGCCATAAATATATTTATACTTAGTAAAATGCTAAACACAGTGCCCCTGGGGCACTAGTTAAGGATATAAATATAAAAGTTTTATCTCGTAAATTGTGCATTCAATGTTTTAATATGTGAAAAGTTATTCTCTCTCATCATTAATTTTATCATTTGTTTCCTTTTTTAGTATGCTTAACTAGTGCCCCTAACTAGTGCCCCAGGGGCACTGTTTAGCATGACCCTTATACTTATATATAAAGAAGATATAAAAAAATTTGGTGTGAGTTTTTTATAATACCAACAATAATCTTGACTTTTTTGTTTAAGCAGTAAAAATCTTTTATTAGCAAACTCACCATAACATAAGACATTGTCTAACCTCTAGTATACTATAATTAGTTTAAATTCGGATAAAAATGTTTTATTTTTTGAAAAAATATTTAAACTTAATTGAACCATGTCTAATTTTATTTTATTAGATCAGATGATTATTTTGTCTTAAAATCGATGCAAACTATACCGTGAAGACCCCCCCATAGTAGCACAGTATCTTGTACTCCCTCCGGACACAAATTTAACTTTTTTAGTATGCCTAAACAATATTTTTTTTGCTTATATTTGTGTCCGGAGGGAGTAGTTAAAAATAATTTAAAATTTAAAATCACTTTAAAATAATTAAATATAATAAAATGACATTATATTAAGTGATTGAATGTTGGGTACCCTACCCAACAAACAAAACTCTAGAGTGTGGGACTGCTCTCACCCAATTTCGTCTAATAATAAATTTAGGAAAATGAAATTCAGTCTATGAATGGTCAATTAATTTATTATTTTCGTAATAAGTTAAATTCAATGAGATTATTACTAATTTTTATAATTACATTATAGGTATAAAATATTCATCTTAATTTTTTTTCTGTTGGTCTAGTAGTTTAATGACTAAAAATTTCATCTTAAAGGTGAATAAGTGGAGTGTACGAAATTCGAACCTCAATTCCTGCATAATATATGATATATGATGTCCCTACCAACTAAGTTAAACTTAGGAGGACAAATATTCATCTCATTTGGTAGCAACTAATCACCATTAGAGAATTTGTTGGTATATACATAAGGTGAGTTCACGATTCCTAATTGAGATTTCTCTATATGCAAGATTCAAAGATTGAAATTTTGATCATTTGTTAAAGGTTTTTGGTTCCCTTTGCATGCTTAAGGGGAATGAAGGGTTTTTTCAATTTTTTTTTTTTTTTGAGAAGTCTGAGTTTTATTATTGTTGTAAGAGATTTATCACCAAAAATTTTGGACAAGAAAAAGCTCAAAATAGTTCAATATATTTAGTTATAAATATATAATATGACAATTAATTTTTTTAGTATTTTTAATTGAGTTGGTAAATTTAAAGGTCCCAAAATTTTTTTGTCTCAAGTTTAATATCCCTAGCCTTAGTAATATTTAGATTTATTTATTTATTTTTCATACAACTTTGCATTTTTTCGATGACTAATCTATATTGATATCACGTATTATCATCTAATTTTATCAATGATTAATCTCATAAAAAACATAGCTGACCTTCTAACCGCATATTTTTCTCTACAAAACTTTATTGATTAAGATATCCAAATCTAATATCACATCAAAAAAATTTGTCAAACTTTTATTTTTTATTGTAGAAAAGAAGAAAATGTAGAGGAAAAAGAAACTTTCTCTCTTCAAATTATTGGATTTCCTACAAGTTTGATTTACGTCTACATTTTTCAGCTTCATTTATTCCTTGTGGGTATCACAACCGAAAGAAGTTTGAAATAATTCTTTTTTTTTTACTAAAACATAACATTCATTCATTCAAATAGATAGATACATCAGATACAAGTACAAATTCAATAGCGCTAAAAACGAAAATGATGAATCTGCGAACAAACTTACAGCATCCAATTTAATAGCATAAAACGACATACTCAGGCCTACAAATAATGTGACAAAATAAAAGTTACCGAAATATTCATGTCTTCGGATCTTCATCGTTGATGACCTTGTCATTGATTGAATCTGTAGTTGATCAATGTAGATTTGTCAATCTGAACCAAACGAACACCGTAAAAAACAAGAAAGCAAACAAACACCGCACGAAGACAGGATCAAACAAACACCGCACGAAGATGGGACGCACTGAGACAAAGAAATCAAAAAATAAAAAAAGAAAACTCTAATTCGTGTGAAAATCACTTATTTAAATTAAATCAGTGGAAAACATATGCACATGGGTGATTCCGGGTCAAAGAACGACCCAAAACCACCCCTTTTGAAACAAGAAGAAGAAAACTCTCTAAAAAAAAAAATTAGGACCGACTGTATTGAAATAATCATTGTTGTTCATTTAATTTAGTAAACACATCTTACGCTTAACAAATAAATTATTTGTAGTGTAACGAGTCCTATTTTTATTTATTTATTTATTTATTAATTATTATTTTTGGTATAAATTTATTATTATTATTACTATTATTATTATTATTATTGTTATTTGTGGACTATATAACAAAATACTTTCTCCGATTATAAGAAGAAAAATTCATTTTTTAGATACATTAAAATAAAATATTGATGTATATATATATATATATATATATATATATATATATATATATATATATATATATATATATATATATATATATATATATATATATATATATATATATATATATATATATATATAAACTATTAGTATATCTAAAAAATAAATGGACAAAACTTATATGCATTTCTTTAGATGCAGTTTTTTCTGTTTCTCTCACAAAAAGGTAGTTATTTATATATTTGTTAATTAGAAAAAGAAAATTGTTTTTAAATAAAAATAACTTTCCCCCATGTATCTAGCACAGTAAGAACTGTATATATGAAATTGTACATAAGTTTACTCCAAAATAATTTTTTTTTTATTAAGAACCGGACGGAATATATCGATAAAAGAGTATTGACTTTTGAACCTAGATGTACTTTGAACGAAATTTCAAGTGCAACATATATATAATCAATTATATCTTTATTATCACACACACATAGCATTCAAAATACGTGTTGAAATATAAGATACCAACGAATAATTCGATATGCAAATGGGAAAGAGACAGTATTCCATAATCACATGAAAATGGGAAAAGGACAATATTCTCGAATCAAAGTATTACATTTTTAGGGGATGTAAGATTTAGTTTGGTGGTTTGCATGAGGTTTAAGAAATTGAGTGCTAATAGTAGTTTTGGGGGAAAAAATAATTTGATAGATGTATTAGGGACGAATCCAGAAATATATGAAATGAGAGACCGAAAAATTTATATTAATTTTTTTTTGTTACTAGGTTATTGATATAAGGTTTTCCCTATTGTTTTCTAATTTTTAGTGGCTTTAATATTTTCTTGAAAGAAATTAACTTTTTTTTTGTTACAATGTTATTGGTACAAAGTTTTTACCATTATTTAGCAGTGACTAATCTCTATATATTGAGAACCCTCTGGAGTACATAATGTAGTTCTTTCATCCCAACCAAATTTTTTCATACACAAAACATAAATAGATCGAACTCTGACTACTTGCTTAAGAGATATAAGATTCTTATTCACTTAAACCAATTTATTGTCCATGTATATTCATTCATAATATTCATAGTCTTATGTATATAAAAAGCTAATGAACAAGAGGGAGGGAGAGGCCCAAGCCCCTGCTTGCCCCTAGCTAGATCTGTGCCTGTGTATTGTGAAGATGTTTGAAAAATAGAAAACAAGAACAATTTTTTTTTTGTTGAATAAAACAAGAACAATTTGTTTGAAACATATGGCAAACCTAGTGTAAATGCTATATATTATATTTACATTCACAAACATTATATGCACATGTATAAAGAAGACACCCTAAGTAGCACTATTGAAAAACCAACATGTAGTAACTATTTAATTTTAATTATTGTGAATTATTTGAACTTTGATCTTCATTGGTGTTGCTATTTGTTGGCTTCTCATCTATTGAATTAGATAAGTATGATTGCTCCATAATTTTGCTTTCAATTTTCTTTTCACTTGATGAGCTTTCCACATAGGTGTTGAGGGCAAGTTGGCCAGAATAAAGCAATAAACCAAAAGAGTTTATGCCATACACAAATGTTGCAAGGTAACATAAGCCATTTATTACTGTCCTGTAAGACAAATTAATATCAAATAATTGTTATATACTTTATCATAAAATGAAAATATTAAGCCATTTAGAGAGATAAGTTATGGAAGCTACCTAATGGTGATTGTTATCTGTCGGACCTGAAAAGTGTATCATTTATAATGTAAGTCTACTTGAGTAATAAGCATAAGATATTAAAGATATTAATGTGTTAAATTTAAAATTTATTTGATAATTATGCTACAATGGTGCAATTTATTTTTCAAAGATGTGGCAGTCATATCTCACATTGTAGATATATGCATAGATATTTAAGAAAAAACTATAAAATCATAGTATAATTCTCAAGTAGTATTTTCATGTAGTCTGCTATTCTCATGGTCATTATGATCATTGGACGATGTTGATGAAAAAATTTCTCCATTTGAAATAATATTGTAGTCCCACCGAGAATGAAATATTGATTGTGGCAGCAGGAGTAAAACCAATAGAGACGGGAGTACAACCAACAGAGACGCAACACAAATTAATTGAAGAGTAAAAGTTGAAGGAATTAGAAGGCAAACAAAATTAACTTTTTCAAGAAATTTCTCGTGACGTGCTTAAAATAATCCTCAATAAAGATACATCCAAAGGTATATGGAATCCAATGAAGTAAAAATTTCAAGGTTTAAATCGGGTAAAAAAACACAACTGCAAGCTTTAAGGATGGATTTTGAGATTCTTCATGTGCAAGAATGAGAAATAGTTAATGTGATAGAAATAAACATTAATTGTTTCTACTTCTTTCATACGAAGAATCCAAAAATGACTCTGTAAAACTTGCAGTGGTGCTCCTTTTATCCGGTTTGAACCCTAAAATTTATGCTGCATAGAATCTCAGATACCTTTAGATGTGTTATTGAGGATTGCACATCATGAGAAATTGTTTGAAAAAGTTAATTTTTTGCTTTCAAGTCCTTCAAGTTCTACTCTTCAATCAATTTGCCTTGTGCCTCTTTTGGCTCTAGTCCTACTTGAAAGAAAATTCTTTCAACACGAGAAAATTTAATACCTCGTCTCAATGAAACTCCAATATTCTTCCAAACAATATTCTTCAATGTCATAATGATCATCAAACTTGGGAATAACATCCTTCTTGTCTGGAAATATTATTAATCATATACATCTACTTTTGAAATTCAGTGTATAACAAAAAATAGATATATTCATTTTAATTGATCGATTCTATTAACTTTCAACAGTAGACTACAAGTACCAATCGTTAGTTTGTTCATTGGTGATTTGCGCTGAACTTGGTAGGTTGGACCGCGGTTCAATTCCCCGCAACTACGATCGGGAGGGGCTGAAACCACTTGATGACAGAACTGACGCCGAACCAGATTCAATTGGTGGTGAAAAAAAAACAATAGACTACAAGAAACTACTACTATTAGCACTACTACCACTTTCCGCCATTCTTCTAAACTCCTTCTACTTGAAAGAAATTAAAATTGCAAATTTCATTCTTGATACACACACTTATTATTTCTCTCAGCCCCATTGTTTCTCTCACATTCACTATGGATTAGGCTCCAATAATGGAGAGCTCTGATACCATTTGTTAAATCCAATGACTATCATACTCGTTTTATGAGAGAATGGCTTATTTTATTGAGAACAAAAAGTTTGGCTATATATAGCATTACACATGATTCAAAGAAAAATTAAAAGCGTGAAAATAGATGCAAATTCACATTTTACTCTACTTACTGAAGACTAAATCACATCAGAAAACTAAGACATGTCTTGCAATTCCTAATAAATAGGAACAAATTAAACATAAATGTGTAAGTAATAACCACAAAACAATCTAACAACACATTCTACATATATATATATATATAGTTCAAGGGAGGGAATGTTAGATTATTGTGGGGTTATTAGTTTATTGATTTATGTTTAATTTGTTCCTATTTATTAGGAATTCTATATTTTGTGACTTAGTCTTTACATTTTACAAGCCTTGTAAAACGTGATTTTGCATCTACATTTACGCTTTCAATTTTTTTCTTAACCATGTGCAAGCCATATTCGTTTTTCTCAATAAAAAAAAAATACACTCTGATGAAACTACGTACTGTACTATACTAGTTATAAGTGGGATGTAACGTACGGGGCGGGGAATGTGCAGATAAAGTTTCTCCGTTCTCCGCCCCGAAGTGTCTACGTGGAGTTTTTGCTTTCATCCCCGTCCTCACGGGAAAATATTTGTCCCCGTCTTCATCTCCACAGATCCCTACGCTACTCGCGAAGATCCACGGATATTGAATATTAACAAATTTTTTATATTTTTTTGTCAAAATTTTCCTGTTTTATTTTAAAAAATAAATATTTTGCATCTTTCTTTTTTAAAAAATAAAAACAACACATAATGAATTCATAACAAAAAACATTGCAAAAATATTTGGCTACTAATAATCATACAAAATCTAGTAGCCAAAATATTTCATAATTTATAGCAAAGTATGCATAATCATACAAAAATTCATAACCAATATTATCTCAAAATAGTTGGAGAAAATAATGGACAAACTCTTCTGTTACTTTTTTATTTATTTTTAACAATAATAATATAGTTAAGTATATATGGACGGATTCGGGGAATCCGCGGGAACGGATGTGTCTTCCCCGATCACCGTCCCGAAGTGCTCACAGGGAAGTTTTTACCTCCATCCCCGTCAACACGGGGAAAAAATCCTGGTTTTCGGAGCTCCGAACGGGGCAATCCCCCCGGGTTCCGCTTTGAAGGATGCAAATTGACATCCCTGGTTATCAGTTTTAACACTCTTAACATTTGCCCTCACTTATAAACATATTTTTAAACTTTATTTTATTCGATGCGAGACTCTTCACATATCCTATCTCATCCAAGATTGTATATCTAAAGTATGACTCGAGTGGCCTGATAGTGATGACTCAACAAATTTTATATATATTCCGATACCATTTTAAAATTTAGATTGTGTCTAATTCTTCGCTTACAAAATCATCTTGTGAAGTATGGACAGCAAATGTTATTATAATCAATATGTCAACATGATCCTGAACATAGAAAATGAAAATATAGAATTTATAACTTTTCAAAAAAGATAAAAAGAAAAGATATGATGTACAAACCGAGAAATTATTTGATGAAATTGTTTGGCGATATAGAGCTTCTTCTATATTTGTTGTGAATTTATAGAGAATAACAGCAATAACACCAGCCATAACTGCTCCTAACAATGCTTGATCAGGTGATGGTTTTTTCTTAGATTTCTTGAAAGATGACTTCTTCACACCACCAGAAGACCTATATTTCTAAAATCAACATTCCATTTCATTAAATAATATTAAATGTACTCAATTATATGAACTTTGTTTATATCCTAATGAATAATGCATGAGGCATAACTTGATCAAAGTCTCAAGATAAAATAAATAAATGACTAGGAAATGAATTTTGAATCTTATTTTAGTGTTTGATTTAAAATAAATTGAAATGAAAGAAAAAAGGTGAAAAAAGGGCAGTATTTTAAATAATTCGAATATTAGTCAATTTAATTAATGGTTGGACTAAAATCTCTTTAAAAAATATGCTAAAAATAATAATTATTTTAAATAGATATTTTGAAAATAAATTGATGTTTTTTTCTCCTACTTCAGATAGGTCTTATTGCTGAGTTAGACCCTCTTCATTTTCTCTTATTGCTGAGTTCGGATCATTTACATTTTTCCTCTCTTCTACTATAGTTTTGAAGAATTTTAGAATACTCTCTCTATTACATATTATATTATAAGTAAAATTCTATATATTAAATAATTGAACCACCAAATATAACATCATTGTTTTTATATATATGTCTAAAACTTTAACAATGGTAAAAATAGAGTAAATAAAAAATGAAGAGAATCTTGAACCTTTATAGCCGATATATTCTTATGAACATTTTTCTTTATAGAATGATGAGCAATAATAACAATCATTCTAACACTGTTTTTCCAACACCTTAAAATAATCAAACTTTCATAAATGTTGTAAATAAAAGAGGAAATGTTAATAAAAAAGTGTTAAGTCAATATTAGTATATTACTAGCATATATATCTTTTTTTCAATGAAATATAAACATATCCACACACGTTACTGTCTACAAATAGAACAACTGAAGATAAATTGTCAAACTACTATATAAAAATAAACTGAGATCTCTTCTTTGATTTAATTATTGTCAAACTACTAAATAAATAAATAAAGTAAAAATAAACCGATATATTTTCAAATGATTTAACGATGATTTTCATGAATTTAGTACAGTATACTTTAATTAGAAACTATTTATAATATTTGTATATTTTAGAGATTAAATTAGAGAGAAAAAATGATAGTTCAAAAACTAAATTGATGTTTTATTCCAATTTGCATGAAGAAGAAGAAGAAAAAATAGTAACATGATATACCAATTGTTTTGCTTTTTTGATCCGGCGCTGGATAGTGGGAAAGAAGAATACAGCAATGGCCACAGAAAGAACTACACTGAAAGTTACTTGAATTGAAGAAGATTCATCTATATCACTAAAATAAGTGCTTAAATCCACGGTTGCAGTGGTGAGTTTGGTTATCCACGGTGAAAGTGCTTCTTGAGAAGGATTAATGGCTGAAACAGTATGAGAATTAATAGTGGATTTTTGTAGAAGAGTTGGTGAAGAAAAATGAGGGGCTTTGAGGGGAACAGGGAGGTTTGGGAAGTAAAATTGGTGATTGTGGTGTAAGAGAGAGTGCAACATTGGATATGGGTAAACTAAATGATACAATAAGTGAAGAAAATTGAATATTTTAGTGATGAGATTCTTGTTCCTAAACTTGAAACTAATCAATGAATAAGTATATTTTTGTTTCTTTCTTTTGGTTTTGTTGTTCAACTTGGATTTTGTTTGAGAATGAAATGAAAATCTTAACATGTAAAATATCCCTTGTCTATTTCTTCTTTTTATGATTTTTTTCTATGGCATCTATAATCTTTTCCCACGTGGATAAACTTATCTACCTCCACAAAAATTTCAAAAACATATAATCATTAAATAAATAAAAGTTTCCTCCATAAACAAGATGCATCTACATCTACATTTCATATAATTCCAACAGAAAAAGAAAAGACATTATGTCGTCATCATAAATAAAATTCATCATTCAAGTTGAAACAATTTTAATATAGAAAATGTCTTTCAAATTTAACTTCTTAAATAAGATAGTAGAGCAGTCAAAATGGAATAATTCAGTAACTCAACAATGGGCAGTGCTAAGATTATATGGTTAGATTGGAAGGGTGAATATAAAAGTTAAATTCATCCATTAACAAATAGGCAATTTATGGTTTGGTTCAGGAAAGAAAACAAAACAAAACCGAATCAAATATTAGAACTGTTTAAAAACCACCAGAAACATAACCATGCCGTTAAACCAAACTACACCAATAATAAAGGTTATAAAGTCACCATGTTAATGTGCATGATTTGCATAAATATTAGTAGGTAACATATTGCAAAAGTAGTATAGCTGATGAGCTCAAAGAAATCCTTATACAACAATTTTCAGTATGTAACATAAATGCCTGCAGTCTCTGTGTTTGTGTGCATGCTTTGCATAAATAATTAACATATTGCAAAAGTAGTCTAGCTGATGAACTGAAGGAAATTCTTATATAACAATTCGGTATGTAATATAAACTCCTGCAGTCTCACTTTGCCGGGTTATCCGCACAACTTGTCCACGATTTAGTCCATAATATTTCGCAACAGGATCCGTTATCAGCATTTTAGGTAGCTGAGAAGCAGCCCATAAATATTAGATATAATGAACCGCAGTAGAAGTTTTTAGTAGAATACTATAATTGCAAATAAGAGACAATATATGCATACATGACTAATACAACTATAAGATAAATAATGAAGGAGTTAACACAATTACATTAATCTTCACTGGAAGAAATTGCGATCTAAATAGATTTAAAAGCTCCCAAGACAAGCAAATGGGAAGGATCACAATATGCTAAACTTTCACTATGCTTGAATGAACATATACTGTCCAAACTTAGTAGATACATCGTTTAATCTAGAAATGGATCAAGCTTTTCTATTAATGATGAGATTAAGTGATTAGAAACTGTAATAGCGGGCTATGTTGTTTTAGCAAAAGTTCACACAGATTGAATTACTCTATCCTTTGTGTTCCATCAACAATGAAGAGTGATATTATTCAATTGGGGTGCAGATTTTAGCATTTCTTTTTGTTCAATCCAAGATGCATGTAATAGAATTTCAATGAGTTTAATGTGAGCTGAATTGAAAGATTTTTCTTATTAGCTTTAGAGGTTATTTCCAATTCGGGTACCATTGCATTACAATATACAGAACTAGTATCTTAACTAACAAGCAAATCAGAATTTCTCATCTACATGAAAATTAAATATATGCAAAAATTTATTTAAAATAAAAAGTATAGAACACTGACCTGAGTTTCTTGGCAAGTGTATGTCTTGAGCAACTCTTTCTTCTCAGCGTCGGTGAGCACCTGATGTTTCGGCACAAGCTCATGCTGTGTTATGTTCACCAGCAATTCATCCTCCTGCACCACCAACGGTTGCCTCAATCGTTAACAACCACCTACCCGTGCGGATGAAGAAATCTATTTTATCTAACTATCTATCTATCTTCAATCTATTTTAACAAAAAAAATTGCCCCAATGAGAAATGTCATGTGGCAGATATTCACATCTCCATTTTCTGACATTTTCCCTTATACAATGCAATCTTGCACGCAATCTCTACTAATCCATCTATTCTTAGTTTATCTATTCTAAACAGTCTTTCACTAATGACAGCATAATTTTACACATCTGTTTCCTGTATTTTCTACACATTCGTATATCGTTGTATGGGATCTTTATGATTAATATTAACTAAATATAATAATATTATTAATAATAATAGAACCACTCATTAACAAGTGTCACCGTCTCGCTTATAATTTAGTTAAAACGAATCACATGTTGATCGTTAATATTGCAAGGACCAACAATTCTCCAAATTTACAAAATTGCAAAATTATCTTTTGAAATGAAACCCTCGATCAATTTAGACTCAACTTCAAAGAATGATTATTTTTGTGATAGATGGACTAAATTGACAAAAAAATTCAATTGAAGGGGAGTTTTTTTATTTGATAAATTCAAAACACTGAACTGCTAAATACTTATAATGTCAATATGTAAATTTAAAAGACTATTGTTCGATACTTATAATTTCAACAGCCAAACATGTGATTCACTCAATTTTATTTCCCGCTTAACAATTTTTGAGTACTTGTTTTAACAGCTATCTATAATTAGGTAATGATTTAGAAGTTAGAAGAAAGTGACAAATGATTACCATAAAGACCTCCATGCGAACTTTGGCGGACAAGTTCGCGAGCTCCGCTCGAGCTTTGGAACTGACTTGCACCTGAAGAACAAGAATACCTCTACGGACATTATCGGTGATCATTCGGTTGCGATAAGTTGTAACAACCTGGACACCAATTTTGTTATTATCAGGAAAGAAGACATAGATTTGGTCAGAAGGATCGTCTTTATTGGCTTTCAAAATAGTGAGGTCTACTCTCTTCATGTTTTCGCCGAACTTTGCTTTGAACTCTTCAATGGACATGTTTACCTCAGAGTCTAGGACAAGGTAGTTTCTGTCTCTTAACATTTCTAAAATCGTTCTGTGGACTCTGTATAGTTTCGTTACCTCTTTCTCCGAAACAACCATTGTTGCGTCTGCTTTGGGTTGCCAAAATAAACTAAAAAACATAAATCAATATGTAAATCATTTTGTGTATCTAAAATTGAAGTTAAATATACACACAAAGTTTGCACAAAAAATCATTTCAAGGTTGGGATTTTGTAGATTTCAATTCAAGGTTGGGATTTTAGTTTCTAATAAAAAAAATGCTTGAAATATACACCTTTTGATCTCTATCCAACTGCAAACCAACAAAGTGACTGTGTGAATGCAGGACTGTGGCAACTGAAAGGAATCAATTCAATCCAATGGTGAACCAACATGATGACTGTGTGAAATCACAATTCTAAAATTACCCACAACGTATGGGATCCTCTTGCCCCAACAGAACCAATCTTCTACTCGCAAGTCTCCACTATCCTTACAGATACAACGGTTCACCCACTGAATTCTAATCACTCTCAATTTCCAAAAAGGTAGCACCAACACAAGATTCTATCAACCAAATACTCTAAAGAACTACTCCCTCCGGTCACTATTATAAGCAAATTTGACATTTTTGGTACATTAAAAAAGTGTGATGTTTCTGCTCCATAATATAGACCAAATACATCAATTTTTCAATGTATAAAAAATGTCAAATTTGCTTATAATAAGAACCGGCAGGAGTATTCCTCAAGGTTCCTACCTCTATCTCTAAAACATAACCTCACAACTTTACCTACTAAGGACCTGTTTGAAACGACTTATTTGAGCTCATCTACTAACATAAGTTTTGTGAGCCCACTTGGGTTGGTGCATTGGTATTGGCTTGGGACCTGGGAGTGTGCTCCTCTTGAGGTCTGAGGTTCGATTCTCTCTGACGCCAATTTGGATGGGCTAATTTAGCTTCTTCAAAAAAAAAAAAAAACATAAGTTTTGTGAGACTGTTTGACAAAACTTATAAAAACAGCTTATAACATTTTCCATAAAACAATTTCAGCTTATTTTTATAAGTTCTCCAACATAGCTTATGAAAACAACTTATAGCATATACAAAAGCAAGTTAATTAATTTTATCTGATGCTATAAAAATGGCTAAGCCTTATACAAAAGTGGGTATCATGATAAGTGTTTGTGCTGCAAATAAGTTGTTTATCAAAAGTTTCGCCCCCGATACCACTTACTTCACTTTGCTATCTGATCACAGAAAATACTCACTTCAAATCCTAACATTTAATTTACTCATGAACAAGGTACAATATTGTAAAAATATCAGCTAAAAAACTCGTCTTTTTCGTGTTCAATCCTTGAGTAAATATTTATCACAAAATCTCAAACCAATTTAATCTTGAAGTAAAGGAAATCAATTCAATTTGCAGTGGAGTAAAGGAAAAATTAAAAATTAAATCAACGGAAACCTAATATGAAGAAAATCAATTCAATCAAAGTGAAGAAAAGTAAAGAAAAATTGCTGTGGAGAGAAAACGACATAGAAGATTCGAAGTGGAGAAGAACTTACTGTTGTTTGAGGAGAGGGCCGGAGGTGTGGAGGCCGCGGGAGAGTTGCTAGGGTGGAGAGATGTCGGAGTAGGCAGCACGGCTGACTGTGTGAGGGTTTATGTAAAGGGTTTTTACCATTAAATTGAAATATTATTATTCTAAAAAACAATAAAGAGGTTAATTGTTTTGTATCGTCGGTGTAATTTTTTGTACACATATATTCAATGACACGTTGCCACATTATTTTATGAATATGACATATCATGTGTTTTTAATTATCATACATGATTTGTCGATATATTATTGGACGCACGTGCAAAATAACTTTAGACTGACGATCATATAAATTAAATTCAGTAAGAATACTAACATTAAAATATTCCTTTTAAAAAAATTAATATTTTAATTGTTTTGACTAAAACATTAAAAATTAATAGTTTTTTTTTCTTCAAAAAAACACCTATTAATTTTTTTTGATAAACTATTAATTATATTTTACTATACCAATTTATTTTATTTATTTTTACATATTTACTATTCCAATTTTTTTTTCCCACCGTAAACTTAACTCAGTTGATAGAGACATTACATTTATAGTGTTAGGTTCAAAGTCCGAATACTCCACTTATCTACTTAAAGATGAAATTCTAACTATTAAGTAGAGCAACAATCAAATATTTCCCTATTCTTCTTCCTGACTATACCATTTTTTCTCAATTACTCGCTATACTAATCTTATATTATTTTTGAAGCATGTGCATTTTGTTAATTGAATCTTACATAACAAGGTGCAGGGATATCTGAGATATGCAGTTGATGTTGTGTCAATGGTGTTCAAAGTAATGGTTGAGGTTGATGCTAACACTATGTCGAAGGTTGCAATGCTGCTTTGGACGACGAAATAAAAAATGTTGGAGTGAAAAAATGTCAATTGTGTTCAAGGTAATCTCAAATGGCTACATAGTAGCTAACCATATTGAAATAGATTGCTTGCAGGTGGTGCAAATAGAACTCACCATTTTTATTTTTTTTGAGAAATGAAAATCATCCTAACTCAAATTACCATATTAGTCTAACAATAATTCCTATTGGTTAAACTAAAAGTCAGTGTATTTTATTTCTGCCTTAATTGAAATATCATTCTCAATATAAAGGAACTCCTTGCGAGAAATTGGAGGGTAAATGTTGTTCATACCCTTCGTGACGACAACACTTGTGCAGATTATTTAGCCAAACTTGGTACACGCAGCCTTGAAGCTTATTCTCCCTTAGCTACTCCGCCTGCTGGAATGAATCTTCTCCTACTAGCTAATGCTAGTGGGACGCTATTTCCTAGATAGTTTTTTTTTTGCTTCTTTTCCTTTATTTCCCACATTGTGCCAAAAAAAAAGCAGAAAAGATCACATTAAAGAATGAAAATAGGTTTTGTCTAGTATGCGCAAGTAAAATAGTCTCGCACCATGCGCAACTGTTTTTAACTATTGGATCCATAAGTTCCACCGTATCTCATTTGATCCAATAGTAGAATTTATTGATCCAATAGTGAAAACTAGTAACTTGTGCATGATGCAAGATTTATTTCAATTGTGCAGAACTAGCCATGAAAACAAGCCTTTATTTCTATAAACATGTTGAGCACTCATTTAAAGATCTTACATATAATACACACCTCAATCACACAAATACATATATAAGACACAACCATTCAAAATGCTAAATCTAAATCCTATTGCAATGATACTGAAAGACAAAAAAATGAAACTATTTCCTCTTTAAATGTGGAGGTAAAAAAAAATCTATATTTAGTGGTTGGCAATCTGTGTGTTAGAAGTTGCAGCAGCTATCACTGATGCTCCTTGAAATTGATAATCTGGAAATACTCACTCTCCTTTACAAATTCCTGCACCAAAAGGTTCAATATGATTCTACATCAGCAGCATATTTTTATAAATGGTATTGATCAATAAACAAAGTCATGATTGTAGGGGTACATGTGTTGATGAGACAAATACACAGCTCAAATGCAGAAATACATTTTACGATCGCGATAATTGGACTGCCATATTTCATTCAAACACACAACACATGCTTGTAATATATGATATATGTAATAACTCACCTGTTCAAATTAAGCAGCTATTTCCAACTAATTAAACTTGTAACGGCTTCTCCATTTTCAATCTCTGCATTAGTGAATGTTAGAGCTCGCTGTAGCTTCTTAGGTGAGAACGCCTCAACTTCAACGATATATGTAGCAGTCACGGGTCTGTGATCTGACAGTTTGAGCTCAGTTCTTCTGTAACTCAGTAATCTCATTCCCTTGCCATATGAAAGAACACGATCACACCTGAAACGGAAATTCATCAACATCTCTAACTCTTAGGTGAGGACTAAAGATGTAATTTGCCTAAAACTAAAATCATAGGATTAGGAAACATGGAAGAAGAGTCTAAGGTTAAAAAAATCATACCATGCCGGTGTACGCTTTGTAGCCGGTGTACGCTTTGTAGCCTTGGGATCGTCGCCATAGTACTTATCTGAATTAACCTCATATTTATAAGTTGGTGGGAAGTTTAATATCCCTTCTGACCACCCTCCAAATGCACCATTCTTGAGTTCTCGCACGAGCTGCCATAGTAAGATGTCAATTTACTAATCAGCTACAAGACCTTACAACTTAATTTAAGAGATAACATTTGAATGAACGAACATGTTTGAAGAATCTTTTACTTGTGTCTCATCATGAACAAGAGATCAAAATGTTTTTTAACAGCATAAATGGTTTGAACTCGATCAGGTCGAAAAGACCAGAATAAACATTATAAGTTTTGCTCTAGACGAATGTTCTTGAGCAGTACATACAATAGTTTCAGTAGTACCTGATCTTTCTCAGCCAATTTTGACCACTGATTTTTCGAGATAAGAGCTTTTGTTTCCGCTTCAGATAAGCTGATACGAAAATTCAAATCACCCAACCAAATTATTCTTCTGCAAATAAGTTAAAATTGATTAAGCCATTGTAAAAAACAATTAAAGACGAAATTACAGTGACAAAACAGAAACAAAAGAATTAATCTAACAATGAAGAAACAAAGAACAGATATTTCGGTGCATGAAGCAAACATACCATGTGTAAAAATGTACAACAATTCTAAAGAATTAGTAAAACAACAAATCAGTTTGTTATAGTTATTAAAGCGTGCACTCACTCGTGATCGAGGATTCCTTTAGGAAGTCCGAGATAAGGTGGTGAATGGAAATGAGTTCTGCGAAGTATTTCATGAACATCAGCATTTCGTTTAAGCTCGTCTGCTTCCTTTTCACCAGACGTAAGGTGAGCGCATATAAAACAAAAAAGCGTCTGATATATGGACATGCTAACAGATACTGATCCCTGGAAAATTGAATAAGTTGTTATAAGCTCGTGCAATAATAATATCGATCATATACTCACTCTAAATATTAAATATCACCAATAGTATAATTATCTAGTTTAAAAGTCACTATTAACAAAAAAGAATCTGTATAATTACCACAATAAATTATTTTAAAAGTTAAAACTAATTAATAGGACGATTAGCTAATAAGAAACTTATATCAATTAAATAAATAAAGAATATTCTTCACATGGAGCTATTAAGGTTTGGAGAGGGATATTTCCCCCATTTAAAAAGTTGTGATTAAAATATTAAAATATGATTAATAATTGAAAGTCATAGAATTTTGGGTTGGGCATAACTCAACCATACAAAACCGGCTTGTAAGGTAAGGACTACCACTTATAAACATATTTTCAGACCATTTGTCGACCAATGTTAGAATTTTGGGTTGGGCCTAACTCAAACTTTCAAAACCGGCATGTAAGATGAGGATTGCTCCCGCATATTTTCAGACCAACTCTCAACCAATTCTCACGCCCAACACTATTGGGCTTGGTGCGTCGATATAAATGGTAGCCCGATAGCGGAAACATGTGAGTAGGTGATCTGACGGATAATGGAGGAGATTCTAATACGATCTTAGAATTTTGGGTTGGGCCTAACTCAATCGGCTTGTAAGGTGAGGATGGTCCCAACTTATAAACATATTTTCAGACCATCTCTTAACCAATGTGGGACTCTTAACATAAAGATAAAGAAGAGACCAACTTTATGTATGATGCCAAGAAATATGATTATAGAATACTAAACCTAACTATTGAGGTGGTCAGGTGGAAAAAAATAGTCTAGAGAAAGGGAAAATACCTTGTTACCAATATATCCCATAATGCCAACGCCTAAAGTTGAAACCTTTAAATTATGAATATGTTTACGTAAGCTCCGACGAACCCATACGGTGATGAAAATTCCGACCATTTGCTTGCTAACAATCCTTACATATGGAGATCTTTTTTTCCGCTTCAGTAAAGCTTCAAGGTCAATTTCAGGAAGCAAACCCAATCCTGGCAGGACATCCATAACTGACTTGAAAGAACTATATCTGTTGAATGATTTTAATGACTTAAAGGATTTGAATGATTTAAAAGAAGTCGGTCTGTCCAAAACTCTCTGAGATAGCAGATGTAATGGAGGCTCCGGCCAGCTCAAACCAATCCTTTCGGATCCACTAAGCATTCTGGTTAGTTTCTTGGTCTTTTGGGAAATTGACGCATCCATGTTTTCTGGACTTTGTTGCCACTTCGGAAAAGAAAACTGTCTTCTATAATCAATTGCAATCGGCACACTGGACTTGGCACTATCAGCAACGTCAGAAGCCAATAAACTTGTATTCATGATTTCGTCAGTAGTACTTCCATCACAAATATTATGTTCTTCATCCAAAGGATGGATTTCTTCGCCAATGTCGCTATCACTTTCGAATAATATTTCTTCTTCTATATCAGGGCCATCATCGGATGGCTTAAATTTTGATGGAGATGGAGGATCGCTGAAGCATTTTGTCTTTGTTACTGAAGGTCGGACTCTATTAAGTGCTTCCCGAATAATATTCTCCCATTTTGGAACAGGACGAGTATCTTCAGACCCAAAAATATTGCCAGCGTTTAAGGGTACCATCTCTTGAAGACTGCAAGTGTAAACAGCATTATTTCCATCAAACAAATCGGAGATTATAAGTGATCAAATAATGATATCGATCAAGACAGGTTCTACATACAATCTTGAAAGTGCGGAAACAAATATTTTGTTTGGTTCATCAACAAATATGCAAAAACCAGTTGATGAATAAATAATCTTATTTGATGCAACACATATGTAGCACTGACACTTCACACTGAAGGGTATGTCCGGTGTCAGACACATGTTACATTCAATTATTCCATTTTCTAACATCGTTACTTGTATTGACTTGTCAGTGTCATTTTTGGTGTGTGTGTGTGTGTGCGCGCGCGCTTCATAACACATATCATCTTATCATTATGCTCAGCAACATCCAGTGTAGAACTTACCCGAGGACATAGATGTCAGCTGGTTCATTGACACCAAGCCATTCATCAATATCTAGGTCATCAGATGGAAGTTTTCCTCCAACATTCCATGTCGCAGCACATACCCTAGGAGTCACATAAACACCATAATCCAGATAAGAGAGGCTTCGACTATACTATCATATAAACTGTGCTCTTCAGAATTTCAAATATTGTCAGCTAATACTTGCTAAATAAACATGACGAGAGTAGTGTCTTACCTCAGTTCCTTTGTGTTTATATACTGAGATCTATAAGTTGATGACTTCTGTTTCCTTAACCTTGGAACAAAGTCTATAATTCAAAAGGAAATTTAAGAAAACACTCAGAAAGACTCATGATAGTTATAATGCTATAGGGACTTCAAATTTAAAATGATTAAACAATTTGACTAATTGATAATTTGATATGCATAGTTTAGCAACTAAATTTACATTTCGACATTATTTCCTACGAACTCAATTGAAAGTAAAACTAACTATCTGCGCACAACTTCAGGGTGTCAGTTAAATTAATTTTCTAGAATTTATATAAAGAATAAAAATGAAATGCATTTCCAAAACTACCTTTTATGGTATTTACCGTAGAGGTCCTTGTATTTCACTTTTCTTGAATTAGTGAAGGATATTTTTGGATTAATGACATTAAATAATGCAAGTTAGTCAAAAATTGCTTATAATTAAGTCCAACATGCAAAAGTCATATTTTGTTTATATTTAAGTAACCTACAACTTCATGCAGAGACGTAATTTTACATCTTGATTTAAATGTAAAAAATCAGGTCCATCATAGAAAATGAACAAACTCTGCACTTCACAGTTAATAAATTAGAACTTCATGTATGGAAAAATTCACCATTTAATTCAGATGGAGCTTCAACACCTCTTCCATCCATAAACCGTGTCTGTCTTCCGCACTCTGCATAACACACCAAACTCGTAGTGAGTCTAAAACAATCAATTCCAAATGAAAACAACGTATTTGATAACAGATCCAAACAAAGGCGCAGGCGCGAACTTGATTTATATTTACCATTTTCAGAAATCATTTTAAAATATTGATAATGTGAACAACTAAGATGATACAGCCCTACAATTTCTAGGACCAACTTGGATATTTACTATAAAAAAATTTTCCAAATTTAATCAAATTAACAAAATTCACAAAATTCAAATCCTCCTGGTGTCACTTGCTCTGTTGGGTTAGTCCATACGGAACAAAAAACTCTGGCTTCAATTGCCCCCCGGCGATACGTTGGGATTGATGTCCTCAGATTGATCGGTCATTGCACCGGATAACGAGTTTTTTATAAAAAAAAAATTCACAACAGCCCATTTTCTAAATCTTTAAAATGGAATATAGGAAATAAAAGATAATCAAAATGATAAAAACAAAAGACAAAAATCATTGATAACTAACCTTCATTTTCTTCATCATCATCTTCATCATAATCATCATCATCTTCTTCTTCTTCAGGGTCAGCACTATAATCAGATTCATTGCTTCTAATATTAAGCCATTTCCTCACAACAACTCTTGCCCAGAAAAGCTGTATGGATGAGCAACCCAAACAACACAATTCAGCCCAATTTCTCTGCAAATTTCTTCACTTTCCCAAAATCAACAAACCCAAAACAAAAACAGTACAACCAAAATGCATAGATAGATAGATAGATATAGAAATTACCTGTTGGTGATCTTGTACCCTTTTTTTCATGACTGTTGAAAATTGGCATGAAAATTTAAGATTGATTAAAATTTAAGAATAATATATAAATCAGTGAATTTGAAGAAAAAATGGGTAAATGGGAACTGAGAAAATTGAGAATTTTGAAGATAACGACAACACGAAAATGGTAGTTGAAGCTGGAAAATAATTATGCTGCTTTCTTTGTATACATAGATTGAGGTTTTGACTGAGGAATTTAATTCAGTTTTTATAGTGATTCTCGAATAAAAAATATGACTTAAATAATTATGCGGGTTCACCCATAGTTTGTTATTTCGGTGGTGATTGATGTTGGACTTCGTAGAAAGTATCAGAGTCTATATAATGAGAGAGCTGAAACCATTGGATGTAACAAAATTAGTCGGTCCAATAGACTGGATATTGATGGTGAAAACAAAAATGTAAATAAATCATGCGGGTTCGATGTAAATTTAGTGGCGTGGATTAGTCTCATTGAATTAATCTGTAACTCGATAAATTAGTCATATTGTGATGAATAAATAAAAATATTAGAGTATTCTCTATATAAAAGAGTCTTCTCCGTATATACAAAAATCCATTAATATGTGTTGCTAGCCACCCTTCTTATTTTATTTGTCCAATAAAAAAAATATATGATTAAGAATTCAGAATAATTAATTTTTTTATGAGTAATTAGTTAAAGAAAATGTGGTTGTTTGTAAAATTTATCTTAATGGCAAAATTGTTAATTAGGCAGATAATGAATTTGGAAATATCTTTATGTGAGTTTTCTGATGGTGTTTCTAACTCATTTTAAAAGAAGAATGTGGTTGACAATGATTTTTATTTTTAGTCAAAAAAATTGTTAACTTACTATAAAAAATAAAGGTGTGGTCCAGCTTTACCATTATTGAAGTGCTTCATACACGGTTGTTAACTTGTTATATATATTCACCTTTTTTTTAAGTAATTTTGGACTTTTTTTGTGGTATATAAGTTTCGATAAGATTTTTGATAGATGGATGAAATAAGTTTGATTAAATTTAAAGTTAAATTCTAAACATGAAGTGAAGTATAATTTGAAGCTTAAATTATGAAAATATATAATGTGGTTTGGTGAAGTAGAGAATTAGGGATATACTTTTTAGTGGCACATTTGGATCTCTTGTGAAAGGTCTTATATATGTGAAGGTTTTTGTTACCTAAATTCACAAACTTTGATTTTTTTTTATTTTTTTTTTATGACCACTTTGAATTTTTTTTAAGTTTCTCACATGTTGACATCTTTAATTAAGTAAATTTTAATATTAATCATCTTTACAAGTGACCTATAAAGATTAATATTAAAAAAATATTTAAAATTTTAATGACGACATTATTTAAAAATATAAATTGGTGATTATTATCATGTTTACGATAAAAATAATGATTTAATTAATATTGAATCGATTAAAATAATAAAAAAAATCAAGATTTAGCTCAAATTGAACTAAACTTTATCATCTTACTGATTTAATGGTAAATATAAATTGTAATTTGAATTTAGATAATGTTCTTTTGACGTTAAACATATATCCTCTACATGTAACTACAGAAATTAATCCTCAAATATTATAATATTCAAATAATTAAATGCTAAACCTCATTAAAAATTTTAACACTGTTGCACCTTAACATTATCAACAATGAATCACTTATGAATATGAACACCTTAGCATTGAACTCCATTAATTAATGACTAAATTAAAATAGATTTTTTTTTGTTGGTTTACGATGTTGGTAATGAGGATCGAACTTAAAACTTCATGTATGCTGCCAAAATCCCTACAAAGGGGCTTAATTAATGACTAAATTGTACCATGTTCATTGGTAAAAGAAATTGTGCATAGTACCTCTTGTCTTTAGTGTTTTGTTTTCACACCATAGAACTGCAATCATATATTTTTATCATGACTTTTCTCATCCTGTATAAAATTTGGTGTCAGGTGCATGATGCTTGAATGTAATGAGAAGGTGGTGTCCAACCAATTATTGTTAATAACAACCCTATCTTATGACCTATGGACCTATGGTATAGCTTGTCTTCCAGAAAATATTTTTATTTAAATTTATTGAATAATTAATGTATCTAAATTTTATTATAAATCAGGTAATATATCAGTTATATTTAATGAATCTCAAAAATAAATATTTATTTATAATTAAAGTAGATGAGAGTAAATCAAGATATTTAATTTAAGTGGTTAATAATTTTTATATAAGACGATTCGTTCGCAAGAACTCGAATTAATTTTGGTAGAAATAATTTTTAACGATTTTATTTACCCTACTATCAAAGTTTGAATTACCGAAGTTGGAGGGAGTACAAACCAAAATTTACCCATCAAGCTCCAATAAGATTATTTGTTTTTAGTGAAATCAAGCATTGTACGTACTTTAATATTGACGAAAGTTTGCACCTAAGCCATTTGTTTAAGACCTTAAATTAGTGGCTGACATTCACTCTAGCTACTTCAAATTTATACTTAATTATTCCATGTCATATAGTATATTTAAACTCTTACGAACAAATTAAGTCATCAATTAACTTTTAGTATATGAAAAGCAACCATATGTTGGGGATTGGGACAAAATATATTGAAACTAATTAATTATTAACTACTATTCAAGATCACTCTTAATTGAAAAACAAAGCATATATAACCACATGTTCCTCATTTTACCACAAGACAAGATGATATAACAAAGAATAAAAATAAAGCAAAGTGGTGATCACGTACGTAAGAAGCAACTAAACGTATTTTATAGGAAAATATATGCTTATCATTAATTTCCAAAGTAACTATCATAGTATAAAACACCAATAAGGTGAGTCAAATCAGAATTAGCAAAAGCACAATCAATATATAAATCCTCCTTCTCGTTTCATTTATAAGTAAAAGATCATTTTTTTCAATTAATTCAAAATATATATATATAGCGTTATCAACATTTTTTTTCTTCTAATACTCACTATCTAATAGAGTGAAACACATGTGAGACTCATCACTTTTAGTGAGATCTATTTTTCAAAGAGATTCATATTGATTTCAACTAATTAGGGATTCATATTGATTTCAACACTCTAGAGCGAATGATGAAGAGTGTTGAAAAGAATATTTCTAGCACTACTCCTCAAATGGAACGGATCTTCTCCTGTACTAATTAAGGGAGTTCAGTTTAATCTCTACCCTTCATTTTTTTTTTTATAAAAAAAATGGGATGCATGTGTGCTAAAAAAAAGTGGATGAGATTCCACCATGAAATGTGACAGGAGAGGATCTTCCATATTAAATTATATATATATATATATATATATATATATATATATAATTTATTTCATATTTAATTGGAGGATCTTCCATATTTAATTGGTCTTAATTTATTTTTACAAAATCGGTTTATATGATAAAAATGTTACTCTTAAAAACTCTAGTAAGATTTTATTTTTATTCTACGTACCAATCAAACCTCCTCCTGCAACACACAAGAAGCAGCTGGACTTTGCTGCTCTGAACTTGAAAAGACATCAAAATGCAGATGTTGAGGTTGCTTAATTGATTTATTGGGGTTAGTTCATTAGTCATTGCATATCAATTTTATGTTATATATGTTGCTTGATTTATAGGGATTATTGACTTTCTATGGTCTTCCACTACCACATACCCGACCTAGTAAGTAGCTGCTCTACATCTTTGCCTCACGGAGTACAATTTGAAATGCACACCTTGCCGGTAAGAAAAAAAATTACTACTTAGTAGACTAAATCACTAATTTAGTTTCTAAGGTCAAGTAAATTAGATTTTTAAGATTTACTAAATTCTTGGACAATTTCATAGACAAAATAAATCGATCGAAACAGGTTAGTAACGAGAGAAAGAAAAAACAAAAAAAAAATAAAACAGGTGTGTGAATGTGACATAATAGTTGACTAGTTTGTGTTTATTGCGGAAATTCATGGTTCAAAAGTTTGAATCAATTGTCTCAAATTCTCCATCACTTATAATCATCTTAGTTTTTCTTGTTCATACCTACCTAGAAGTTCTTCATTTTCAACACTCCCCTTAAAGTCCAAACGAGACCCTTCAACTCGTTTGTTGTCACTTGGATCCTTTTATCTTTGTTTTTTCATGGGATTGTTTTTTTAGTTGTTGTTGATGTTATTTTGTTATTGTAATTCAAAGGGTAAATAGGATTTTACCCCCTGCAAAATAAGCCAATTTTGCATTACCCCCTGCAAAAAAAAAAATTGGGATTACCCCCTGCAATATGAAGATTCTCTCTTTTTACCCCCTGCTTGACAACTTGGCATAGAATCTTTATTTTTTATGAGGTGGCATTCATATGTGGCATTTATTTCATTTTTATTTTTTTAATTTGCACATGTCATTTTTATTATTAAATAAATTGGTGACAAATATTTAAAAAATTCCACTTAATTAGTTTTTAAAAAAATAAAAAATATTGTGTCAAAAAAAAAATTATTAAAAATAAAATATGTTAATTCAAAAAGATATGTTAATCCATTGTTTCTAACGCAAAAAAAAAAAAAAAAAAAAAAAAAAAAAAAAAAACTCACAATCTTTTCCTGTAACATAACACAAATCTTTCTCCTTCTCATTCTTCTTCTCAAAACCCAAAATTATTTTTTCTCTAACACAAACTCAGAATCCCAGAATCCTTTTTCTCTAAAATAAAACCTAGAAATCCGCCGAATCACTCCGCTGAATTCGTCGAAACAAATGATTGATGAAGAACAAAGGCAGGAACTAGGAACCGGATTTCCTATAAAGGCAGAAACTGTGTTTTTGAATTTATGGGTTAGGGATTGAATTGATGGGATGAAGAATTGGGAAGAAGAATTATGTTTTTGGGTTAGGAAGAAATTGGGTTGTTGCAAAGGGATGAAGAATAGAAGAACAAAAGAAATTTATGATTATAATTCTGTGTTTACAGAGATTGATTTTTGGAAGAAAAAAAATTGGGTTCTTTTTGGATTGTTGTTCTTGGTGGTGTTGATGATTTTGTTGATGTTGTTGTTGTTCTTGGTGGTGTTGATGTTGTTGTTCTTGTTGAATGATGAAACTTATCGTGGTAGGGATGAAGGGGAAATTAGAAAAGAATTTATTATTATTTTTTAATTTTTAGTTTATTTAATAATAAAAATGACATGTGCAAATTTAAAAAAATAAAAAATAAATAAATGCCACATATGCATGCCACCTCATAAAAAATAAAGATTCTATGCCAAGTTGTCAAGCAGGGGTAAAAAGAGAGAATCTTCATATTGCAGGGGAGTAATCCCAAGTTTTTTTTTGCAGGGGGGGTAATGCAAAATTGGCTTATTTTGCAGGGGGGGTAAAACCCTATTTACCCTAATTCAAATTAAGGTATCGTTTGTCCCGACTTTTTTTTCTCTTATTTTGAGCTTATGAAAACAACTTATGCAATTTTTATATATTATTATAAGTTTGTTAAGGTACTTTATGATAAAATAGCTTATAAAATTACAATTTTCACTAGTGTGAACTTATAAAATACCTTAAAACTTAATTTATCTTGCATAAGCTGTTTGCATAAGCTTAAAAAAAGCTGGGCCAAACGAACCCTAAGTGTGATTAAAAGTTAGTTAGTGTTGGTTAGCGGTGTAATGACTATTTTTCTGTTATGTTCGCTGTTATTAACTGGTTGCTTGCTTCACAAGTAACTAGCATGCATGGCTAACTTGTGTATAAATATAATGTTTTCTTTACAATTATTCCTCATATTTAATACTACAATTATTCGTCATTTTTTATTTACAATTCTTTTTCAAACTATAGTTTTTTATTACATGTTTTTTTAGTTAATTAGTTAGTGAATTTGATTCGATATTCCACAAACTATAGTTTTACAATTCTTTTTCAAACTATAGTTTTTTATAGTTGAATTATTCCACAAACCTAATTGAAGTCTCACACAATAGTTGACTAATTTGTATTCGTAAGTACGGAAATTTATAGACTAAAAGTTTGAATTCAAGGGAAATTTTTCTTATTCTTGCTTACGTGGAATTCTTAATTCCAACTGAAAGAAACAGGGAACAACCCCCTGAGACAAATTGATAAAGCATTCACATATAAAATTCAAAATAAAAATTAAGATAATATATACTATACGCAAAGATGGCATTGAAAAGTTTGGAAGAAGTTAAGGTAATTGAGTCATTAGTTGTAACTATAGGATTACATAAAATTAATCAACCATCATATAGAAAAGTGTATATATATATGTCATCTCCACAATGCAAATTTTATTTAATTAAATTAGAGCACTCATAATTTTGTGGAGATATATATGCCAAACTTGCAAGTCATTCTTTTGTTTTCTCTATTAGTGGTCTATTTTCAATTGCCAAATTAACATTTTTATATAATACTTTTTCTATGTCCTTCAATAATCACACGACTCGATCAAAAAAAGCAAATAATCACATGACACTACGTATAATAATTTACATTGTGTATAATGGCTCAAGTGGTGATGAGTTGTGACACGTGAATTGTGCTTATGATCGCACTAAGGTTTTCAAAAACATTCAGAAAAGCACATGATTGCGAATAATTTTTAATTTTACAGTTAATTACACACGGTATCAGTTTTTTTTTTTTTTTATAATGAGAATCGAACTTAAGATCTATAGCATACTACTCAAATTTCTTATCACTAGATATATCAAACCTAATGGCTTACATGGTATTCTTGTAGTGATCAAACTTAATGGCTTACATGGTATCAGTTTGTATAATAATCTATAATATATGATTAGTTTTAGTCTACTAATTAACTAAATGTACTAAATATATATATAAATGTTGAGATATATTTTGATATTAAATTTAATTAAGTTCATTTATATCTGTTAACAAGTTCTAGCTCAACTTATATGATATTAACACACATACTAATCAATTCTTTTACAATCAAAATATTAAATTGAGTTTTTCTTTGTTGATCACGCGCTCCGGTATTTAGGGTTCTCAATGTGGCAAATAACAAATGAGTGTATTTCACAGCAATGAAAAAAAGATCTAACCAATCTATTTATAAGATCACAACTCTAGTATCACCCATCATCGATCCTAGAGGTTGAGCAGTTGAACCTACATTTTATAATACACAAATTAGAGTTAGTGTCCAAAACTCATTATTACTTATCACGTTTGTCGGGACAAAACATCATCGAATGGATCACATTTACAACATCAACCCGTTTTTCATAAAACCAAAATTTACAAAGATTGTAGCTCACAAAATATTTGAATAAATTCTATCACAACCACCACGTGACAACAATTATGGAAGTTTCAATGTGAATTGAATACTCCATGTTCGTTGGTCGGTGGATTATTGTTTGTGTATTTGGTTCATGGTTGGTGTTCCTGACCTTTGTTACTCTGACCTTTGTTACTCTGATTGTTTCCAGCTCTATTGAGATCTACAAATTTCAAGGTTTAAGGTTTGTCACCACTGTGTCGGTATATGGTCTCTCAATATTTGTATCAGTCCTTGTGATTGACTTCGGGCAGTGCAACTCAAAAGAGTTGTTATTGCTTACTGCCGTTTGTTGTGGAGAGTTGATGGTATGTGGACCGTTTTTGTGTCGATGGTCGATTCATTCACCAACTTTTCACTCGAGATGACTTTTTAAGGATCATTTTAGATTACCTAACTTTAAATTCTTTTAGGTTTTTTTTTCTTTTTTCTTTCCGGTTTTGTTTTGTTTTGCTTTGTTTTCTTTTATTTTATTTCTTGAGGGTTAGGTCCCCCTCCCCCTTATGTTTCAATATACCCTTTCTTTATATATATATATATATATATATATATATATATGAGTATGTGGCATAAGCAAGGTGTCAAACTAGTTGGTAGGTCCAAATTTTTTCTTGATGTTTAACACACTTTGAGTTTATCTAAAAAAATATGTTTCTATTTAGGTCAAGACTTATTTCTCTAACATACTAGGTCACTAGGTCAAGGGATGACTATCACATAGACATGCCCTAGAGGCACCATGGAGGACCAAATTAAGACCATCTGATCCAATTAGAGATTGATTGAGTTAGGACCGTCTGACCAAGTCAATACCATCTTAAATAATCAAGGTCACTGGTCGAATTTGGACCGTCTAATTGAATCGTAACCATTGATCAAGATCAAGTCATGATTTGTCTACAACTGTTCATGGAGACAATTGTCTAGGCTAGAGTTTTGGGTTCCATTAAACTAGAGTGGTAGAGGTGGGAATAAGCTAGGCCGAGCTAAGCTTTGCCAAGCCTGAGTCTGGCCTGTCAAACAATCGAAGGCCTAAGCCTGGCATGTGGCCTATCATAGGTTTATCTTTTAGGTCTGAGAGTCTGGCCTTTCGAAGGCCTAATGTGGCATGTTAGCTTGTTTAAAAGCTTATTTCACATGAACATATTTAAATAAATAATTATATTTATTTTTAAATATATTTATGAACTAATAAACCAATGTTCTTTTGATATTTAACATGATAGTTTAGAGAATTTGACGATATATGTCATCATATTTTAATTCTAGTTTATAATAATACACTTATATATATGTGAAAAACCAATGTAGATTAATAAACCTAAACTACTGAAAAAATTAATAAATTTATAATTTAATCAAAGTATAAATTTTAATATATAAATAATAATAGTAGTAAAAATATTATTCATATCAATTTAAATAGGCCGGTCTTGTAGGCTAAAATATTTTTTTAATGGCTTGCAGCCTGACTTATTTAACTAAATATGCTTATAAAAAAGCTTTGGCATGCTCTATTTAAGGAAATAGACTGGTATGGCCTGGCCTCAGCCTATGTAGGCTAGGTCATAGACCCATGTAGGCCGACCTGCCTTCCGACCTATAGTGGTAACAAGGTCACAGGGTAAATGAGAGGGAGGTTAATTAGAGACTGAGAATGGTGAGAGAAAAAAAAGAAGAGAAGAGGGAGAGTTAAATCGCAGTTTCATAGAAGATGAAGATGACCCCTTTTTTTATGCTTCCAAGAAGAGAAAAGGTAGGTGAAGATGACCTTTAGTTTTGTGTTGTTTCATTTTGTATATTGGGAGCAGTATTTGTGAATATTGATCTACAGGGAAAACTAAGTGTACGAATCGGGTAGCCAAAGCTATCTCAATTTTTATTTTATTTGAATAAGTTAGTATATTTTGTAATTTTTTTTTATAAGCTAATATATTTTGTAATTAACTACCCTAGTAGAAATAGAAAAGACAAAAATATTCACTTATTTCATAAATGTATTTCGTTTTATATAGAATTCACCCTTTTAACTACCCTGGTGATGATGATTGATTTCTTTTGTTAATTTATACTTTAAAAATAAATAAATGGAATGTTCAGAGTTTGATTGTCCGAATATAATATGATTGATTCTATAAATGCATGAAAATAAATCCGAATTTTTTTGATGACGTGTATATAAAATAAAAGTCTGCGTATGGTAAATTGGTAATGCTTCATAATGTTTGACATATAATTTCCAAACAGAGCACATATGATTCTCTCTTATTTTTTTCAAATACAGAGCATATACATGGATTCAAATTCAAACCATATGCATAACCACCTGCTAAGGTGGCAATCTAAATTATATTAAATCGGAATTCGGTGCATTCATGTGATGATGTTATATTCCACACCAAATTTTGTCACAAGAGCTTATTTAATTTGTCATCATTGATAGATCTATCAAGAAATGTATATATAGTTACATTGACATGGTTGAATTATATCTATTGAACTTATTAAGAAATTGTTTTTCTTTTTCATCATATTTATAAATGTTGCGTCATCACGGCAGGCAGGGGATCATTCACATTTGGCTCAAGAACAACTTTACAAGTGAGTTGGACACCACACTTTAATCCAAAACCTTAAGGTGTTAGGTTTATGGGTCCTCTCACTTATAAAGTGTTCAACCTCAACTTTTCTAAGCAATGTGAAACTTAACCACTCACACTTGCCACAACAATCTCTCCATCAAGCGGAAACTTTCTTTCCATCCTACACTTGTAGCGCAACACACACAATCAAGGCACACAAGCAAGCTCTACAATGTTGCAGGCTTGATGCTCATAGGCTCACGGCACGCTTATGAGCAAGAACACGGAAAATAGAGAAGATAAGCAAAACCAAAAAACTATGATGAATGATGGAAGAATGAAGAAGATAATTGAAAGCAAAAGTAAATTTTTTTATTCATCCACATTTGGCCAATGAAATCTATATGAGTATATACAAGGAGTACAAATGATCATTATTTATACTATCTAAAGACTAACTAACTTGTGAACTAAGTCACTTACACATAAAGCAATTAACTCCACAATTGGTTATAACTAACTCTCAGGTTATTGTAACTAACTTATTAACAAACTGTAACTAATTTCCAAACTAACAAAGCATCACAATTGTGGACATTTGTACTCTGTAGATGCGCCAACATTAGTCAGCACATTTGAATTACACTTTAACATTTCCCTTTAATTCAAATGTTCTGACATTAAGTTGCTTCCTTAAGTATTCAAATCTGTCAAGTTTCACAGCTTTTGTAAAACCATCTGCTAGCTGTTCCTCTGTAGGACAATACACCACTTCAATAATTCCATTCATTACTTACTCTCTAATGAAATGAAATCTGGTCTCTATATGCTTACTTCTCCCATGTGAGATTGGATTCTTTGCTAGGCTGATTGCAGACTTGTTATCAACCAGGAGCTTGAGTGGTTCTCTAGTGACAAGTAACAAAGGGCCAAAGGTTCGCCATATAATTTGGCTAGCTACTACGTGGTGCCTTTGGCGTCTACGTAACAATATCGTGTTTCGAGGAGTTATGCCGAATTTGTCTTCTATTGTGGATCAAATTACTCTTATTTCTTGGTTTTGGTTCTTAGGTAGAAGTGAGAGTCATACTCCTTATGCTTTTGTTGATTGGTGTAATAATTTTTTAGCTTGCCTACATAGCATCTAATGGATTTTTGAATTGTAAGGGTTGAACACCCTTGTGTTCTTTATAATTCAAGTTTTGCTTATAAAAATAAAATATTTAAAACTTTATTTCTGCATAACATATAAACATAAAAAAATCTCTGACCATTGTTTCGATAATTTGAATATTTTGAGGGAATTTTTTTTTATAAGCAAAATTTTATTATAAGGGAGTACTAAGGGTAATCAATCCCTTACAAGTTACAATACAAAGCATATGATTAAATGCTTTGGAGACATACAAGAGGATTACTGCACCGGTCATAAAAAGAGAAAGAGGAGTTCCGGCCTTTGCGATCCTTAAACCAGAACCAAGAAGTAGCTTTAATATCAACGATCAATAGCTTTAATATATAATAAAACCTCTTGTAATTTTTTTTATAAAATCTATATCTAATTAATATTTAAGATACTTCAAATTTAGTTATTTAAATTTATTAATTTAATATATCTTTTATATATTATTAAATTAAATTTTATTCTTTGAAATTTTGTTTTAAATTTATTTTCATTTCAATGATTATACTTTATAAAAAAATATTAAACATAACATTTTTTAGGTTTTATAACAAACAAATTTATTTAACATTTTTTAAGTTTTTATAACAAATATAGGTGAGGTAATAACAAACAATTTCCTTATACGAAGTAACCTATATATAAAAGGATAAATCAAAAGTAATGATACAGTAATACTAGTATAAAAATAAAATGGTGATAATATAGGGGTATTTACAGCAAGGTTTCAGGAATAAAAATAGGGACAAGCGTAAAAAAATAATACGGTATATAACATACTTATGTTGTTTTCAATTGTAATAAATTTTAAAGGATAAAAATGTATTTAGATAAAATTTTAAGGGTAAAATTGGAAGATAAAATGATAAGTTAGAAACTATAAGCTCAGAAGCTACTTGAAATAACTTCTGGAAAATAAGCTATAAGTCATTAAAATAAGTTATAAACTCTTTTAAAAAAACTGTTACCAAACAAGTCTTTTAGCTTATAAGTCATAAGACATAAGCTATAAGATAGCTTGTTTGGCTTGTCAAACATACTAAATTAAGACTAGTTGTCTTCAACCATCACTAAGAGTGAAATTTGACCTTGTCCAACAACTGAGATAAGGAATGTTCTGTGTTTCTGAATAATCGTTGATTTCTTTCGTTCCAAACAATCTAGACACATAAGAGGCAAATAAAACCTTTTATATTAAAAAAATTTGTTGTAACGATAAATTTATCTGAAATGCGTAAATTATCCGAGTTTGAAAATAATTTTGTTAGAATATTTTGTGAAGTGGGTTCAGGATGTTGGGAATGATAGGGAATTTGTATACTGTAACTAATTTGGTTTGTCATGGATATAGAAGACACATGGACCAAAATTCAGGTTAGTATAGTCCAAGTTTGGTGTGATGGATTACTATCAATTTATTATGGCCGTCACTTAATTATATGACGGTGATTTTAATATTTCTATATACGTATTTCTTTAAAGTATGTTATATTCTTTCTAAATAATGGATTTTAACAAACTTTTGAATGTATTGTTGTGTTGTTGAAGATTGTTTGAAGTCTCATATTACTTAGGTTTTCGGGATGTGAAGTGTATAAATATGTAAGGGTAACTTCACCCTTTGAACTACTTTTGGGGATGCGATCCAAGCATATTTAACATGGTATCAAAGTCGGGTTAAGGAGTGCAATGTAGACATTTGACTCAGGACCACGCTAGGCGTGAGGGTGAGTGTTGAATGTATTGTTGTGTTGTTGGAGATTGTTTGAAATCTCACATTGCTTAGGTTTCTAAGATGTGAAGTGTATAAATATGTAAGGGCAACCTCATCCTTTAAACTAGTTTTTGGGATGAGATCCAAGCATATTTAACACAAACAAAAATAGATTATCTCTAAAAAAAAAAAAAACAAAACTAACAAGGATAGATTCCAGTGGTAAAAAATTTGAACCTTTTATTTATTTTTTATTTGAACTTCTTATGTATATATGAGTTGGTCATGCACTTTTTTTTTTTACGGAAGAGTTGGTCATGAACTTATACTTCACATGTTTGATTTTTGATTTTGCGAATAAAAAAATTAAATTAAATTAAAGAGGAGAACTCATATTATATGTTCCACAATTTTTTTTGATGAATATTGATTACTCTATAACATCATAAAAAGATTAATCAAAATATTTTTTAGATTATGTATATAAATTTATTCATTTCATTTTTAACAGTCGTTTTCAAAATAAAAAAAATTATTACTTTTAGTTTTCATTTTTAAATTTTAAAGTAGTATCAATCATTGTTTTATCAAAATAGTCTTTTTTTTTTTGAACCAATTATCAAAATAGTCTTAATTAATCACTGTTAAATATTAAAATAGTTTTTTTTATTAACTTTTATTAACTAAGACATTAGACATATTCAAGTGGTTAAATAATTTATTTATCGTGCAGCCAAATTTTAAATTATCAGTATCTTTTTTCTCTAAATGTTTTTTTTTTGAACAAGTTAAAATGAAATTTTTTCTCTAAAAATTTAAAGATTAATAAAAAAAACTTTTACTCGTAATATATATTAATTGCATTTTTTTTTGCTAAAATGAGTTTGAGAGCTCAAGTTATTTGTTTACTGTTTGTGCCAGCCAAGACAAAGATGATTTGGGACAAAGTTTTCGTGTGGCATATTGGAAGGCGACAAATTGGTGTGATGATGTGGTAGATAATTTTATGCAATTCTTCTTTGTGTCGAGAAAATCTCGAAATATCTTTTACTAACAAATTTAACATAGTTTTTTTTTGTTACAATATAAAAAAGACAAATTCAACATAGTTTTTTTTTGAAAGGATGAACAGTCACGAACTCAAAAAAATAACAAAGCGACGACAGTTTTAGTGAACCGCCTCTATCATTCTGTCGCTATTTCCAATTTTTTTTTGTAGTGAAAGGCCACGTTTCCGGGATTAAAGGAGCATGTGAGAGGAAAAGGCGCCCCCCATGAGAGGAGGAAATGCCGTTCTTAGAAGGGAATATCTCTCAACCCTAAGGATATAAAAGGAGGGGGGGGGGGGGGGGGGGGACAGAGAGAAGATCATCACATTTTTATCATATCACTAAACTCTAAAACTTAGGCTCGAGATAATCACTGGAACTAAGTAACTCATTCTAAGTTTTACACACAAAATGTTGTTATATTATCAAAACAAAACATTTTACACTTATATATTATATTTGTTGAATAATCAAAAATCATTCATCCTATGTTAATTTATAGACGTATGACACACATTCGTGATTTTATATTAAAAAAAGTTATTAGTATAATTAGCATGCATAAAATGATTAACAAAGACCCGTAAACTTAACTTAATTGACAAGGACATTGTATTTTATATGCAGCGGAGTTTTGATTCGTACTCCGATCATCTTACTTAAGAACAATAAAAATTGATTAACAAAGAGTTTTATATTTAAGAACAATAAAAATTTTCAAAAAAATCTCATAATTAAATATGAAAGAGTATTAAACCCATGTTCATACGCAAGATGTGTACAAATAGACAAAGCAATCAACATTAGAAATCCATTTTTTTTGGAGTAAACCCAAAACAATAAACATCTAACATCTAACACCTTATCCTTAACCCTACCCTCCATCAATAAAATTTGATACAATAAATAACACCAAAACTCAACTCAACAATCAACTACATTCTAACTCAATCATTAAGTATTATATATATTATTATTATTATATAATTCATTTGATATTAATTATATTTCTTATATGAAGGTATAATTCACAATATAAGTACTCATAGTATCTTCTTGGCTACACACATACAGTCTTACAACTGTTCATTGACAAGATTAATTATAATGTTTAAAAACTCTATTTTCCTTTTACTTTTTAATATATTTTAATAATAAAATAATTTATTGGTAATTAAAATGCGGGTTAAATTGGTAGACTCAACTTAATCATCTGTTAAATTTGGTGAAAGCAAATTTTACACATATTAATTTATAAAATTCATATTAAATGCAATATGTAATGCTAATAGTAGAGGGTGGTCCATGTTGTTTTTGAAAGTGACTCTAAGATTGTCGTGGAGTGGATGCAACTCATGCAAACCAAAGTGGGACTTAAATTATGAATTCTCTTCCATGAATTTGTTGTTAAGACATCTACATTTTAACTTTGAGGTAAAGTTCATCAAACGAAAGTTAATATGACGACTCATACTTTAGCTATCATTTCTCAATCTAGTCGCAGTTTTTTCGATTTCATTACTATTTATATATATTAAAAACATTATTATTAATGAATTTTGAAACTAATGTTTCCCTCTTTCCGAATGTCTTCTTAATACAAAGCATACTTTTTAGTAAAAAATGCAAAACACTTGGTTGCTTTCATAATTAACAATCAACACTCGATTGTCAAAAAAAAAAATAACAATATATCAACACTTGATCATGAAAAAAAAAAATCTTGAACATGTAAATTAATCAACAGAGATGATTATGTCAACTATGATGATGAAACAAAAAACAGAAATTAAATGATACATTTCTTCATTGAAAAAAATAATATATCCCGTCTATATTATTGATCAGATACATTACTTTTTTAAAAAACCTAAAAAATAATTTTTTATTTATAATTATGTTCGGAGGAATTACAAATTTTAAATTAATAAAAAAAAACTACTAGTGTACTAGTAACAATTTAGAGACATGAAATTAATAACCCTTCTTGGCTGTACGTAGATTGGGATAGAAGGTTCATTTCTTCCCTATCAATGATGATGCTGATGCATGTAGTGGATTCAGAGGCATGTCGGCACAGCATACGTGTATAGGTAGGGACACAAGCTAGTGCATGTCAGAACCCTTTCAGACGGTTTAATCACAAGAGCATTCACAATGGAGCTCCTCAAATTTGAGTACTTAATTGGGTCTCACGTGTACACATCACTTATTTATTATTTTTTAATAATAGTATTTAATAAGTACTCAATCCCTCCAACTCAGCACCTCTTAAAAAGTTCTAAATCGGTCCCACTAATAACTTTATATCTCATCAAGAATAATGCTAGCAACACACTCTTTAACAAACACACTCCAACACACTCTCTTTTATTGGTTGAAATTCACATGGGTCCCATAAAAAAATGTGGACCCATATAACTTTTATGGGACCCATGTGAATTTCAACCAATAAAAGAGAGTGTGTTGGAGTGTGTTTGTTAAAGAGTGTGTTGCTAGCACTTCTCATCTCATCAATAAGAAGTTTTCTCTCCCGACCCCCCTCATTTCTTTTCTACCCCCCAAAAATCCCATTTTGCCCCTTGCGGTATGAAAATTTTTTGCCAACAAACTTCGGTTTATATTAACCGAAGTTTTTAAACATGAAAAAAAAATTCGGTTTATATAAACCGAAATAACATATACCCCCCAAAAAGAAGGAAAATTTATGTGAAAATTCGTGTAGAGCTACCTGTGGTAAATTTAGCATATCTCTCTGAATATAGGTCGTATTCTAATGATTTTTAATCCAGTGTAAAGAAGACAAAATTTACTACAAGATTGACACCGGAATTATTAAATTTCATTAAGTATAGTATGAGAAAATCTACCTACAAGTTTGAGAAAAGTTTCTATAAAATGTTGTAGAGATACCTGTGGTAAATTTATCATATCTCTCTGAATATAAGTCGTATGCTAATGATTTTTGATCCATTGTAAAGAAGACAAAATTTACTACAAGATTGACACCGGAATTGTTAAATTTCATTAAGTATAGTATGAGAAAATCAACCTACAAGTTTGAGAAAAGTTTATGCTCTGTTTTTGTACCAATACTCATTATTTGGTTAAACTGAACCAATTGGGTAGTTAACCCTGAAAACAAAAATTATATTTGTATTCTTGACACCCTAAGCTTTCCAACGAGTGGTCGTTTACTCAAATCGGACATCGTTTAGTATTTCAAATAAATTGTGGAAGTTGAGGGTCTCATGCAGAATTTATGCAGGAAAACTGGAAAAAAAATTGGAACACAATATTTCGGTTTATATAAACCGAATTTTTTTAGCATGACAAAAAAATTCGGTTCGTATAAACCGAAGTACCCCCCAAGGGCAAAAACGGAAATTCAGGGGGTAGAAAAGAAATGAGGGGGGTCGGGAGAGAAACCATCCATCAATAATATTACACCTTTATAGGTAGGTCCCATAAAAATATATTATAATGAGAGAGAGAAGATACATATTTGAGAAGCAGTACCTATTAGGTAAATAGGTACTCAAATGAGTTTTGTTCCAATGGTAGTACCTAATAAATACCTATATAAGTACCTAATAGGTACTACCATTGAAGATGGTCTAAAATCGGGAGTACAATTATACGTATAAGAGAAGTTTTTTTTCCTAAAGTATCTAATTTATAATATGGACTAAATATATTAGAAATTTAATGAATTTATAAAATAGATTTTCTCTTATATTAAAGATGAGAGGAGTAATAATTATAGATTAATCAAATATTACTTATTAATTGTTGAATTTCAACACACATTGAGGTAAAATTAATCATATAAGTGAGTTGTACATTATATTTTCAACTAAAATCTTAAGACATTTTAGTTTATAGATTTTCTCATTTGTATATTACTTAATATAAGAGAAAATTTATGTTTTAGATAAAATGAATAACTAATGTATGACCTATATTATATCTTAAATGCATTAGTTACTCATTGTATCTAAAAAATAAATTTTTTCTTATATTAAGACTAGATTTATATGAAATTTCTCACATGATTTATGTTATGTTTGGGAAGACACATAAACTAGGTTGTAGCTAGTTTATTTGGCTAAAAAAGACTCATTTGGTAATAGTTTTTCAAAAACAGCTTATATCTTGTTTTACTAGCATATAGCTTATTTTTCAAACGTTATTTCAAGTAGTTTATGACCTTATAACTTATTATTTTTTCTTCAAAATTTACCCATGCCATCTTACTTGAATAAATAAATAAATATTAATTTTTTTTTTTGAAAAGAATATAGTTTATAAGCACATTTGGTTAAAAAAAGCTTTGATTGGTAACCGTTTTTCAAAAAGAACTTATAGCTTTTTTTTAAACGTTATTTCAAGTATCTTGAGCTTATATCATATCATTTTTTTTCAATTTTACCCCTACCATCATACTTAAAAAATTAGATGTTAATTAAACATAGTTTTTTTAGGTCATTTCGCACTTATAAGCTGGTTAAACCGCTAATTTTACCAAACTACAAATTCAATCAGCTAGCTTAGGGTCCGTTTGTTACAGATTAAAAAAATAGTAATTTTGATCTAAAATAATTTAGAGATTAGTTTTTAGAGATTTTTAGAGAAGTTGAATTTACTTTGTGTTTGTTTATTATAATAAAAATCACCTTTTTAAATAAAATAGAGGCTGTTTGTTATAGCTTATTTTAGAAAAAAATTATTTTTTTTATAAAAATAATCACTTTGAATTATTTTGCATCTGTTTGTTACAGATTTTTAAAATAATCAGAAGCTAAAAATAATCAGAAAACAGCTAAAAACCAAAAGCTAGCTTATAAGCTATTCTCTATAAGTTCATTTGCTATAAGCTAGCTTATCAGCTATTCACTATTTTTTTTTTTACCAAATAGAGCTTAAAACTAGCTTATCACTATAAGCTAGTTTATCAGTTATCCGCTACTTTATAAAACTAGCTTAAAACTAGCTTATCACTATAAGCTAGTTTATCGGTTTATCAATATCAAAAATTGAATTTATAAAGCTTTTCTTTAAGCAAAGTGAAATCAATTGATTTTGGGAATAATAGTATCAACATGATGAGAAGGATAATAAAAGATATTAGAGATAGACTAAAATATAGATGCTTTTGTTATCCGAATGCTCTAGTTAGATCATGAGCAATCTATTAGGTTGTGTATAATTGAAAGCTAGATTCTAGATAACTTTGGATGAAATAAGTGTCCTGCAAGCAGCTACTTAAAATAACTCCTATTGTTATCACCTAATTTTTAACATTTATAGGGTGGTGCATTTTTCATGCATTTCCACTTGGTTTGCTTAGAAAAAACACACATATTGAATCTCACATCAATTTCAATTCGTCAGAAAAACAAAACAAGTACTCAACCATGAGTTAAGAAATTGATTTGAAACTTAGAAAGGAAACAAAAAATACAATCATCCAATTATGTCACCACCAGAGATTGATGCTAAGAATGGTCCACAACCAATCCCTTTGTGGGGTCGATATATATATGAGGAAGACTTGCTTGGGCACCTTCCTTAGGCACATATATTTAGACACACTCACATAAATAAATAAAATTAATACAAAAATAATTTAGTCACATCAATTGATTCATTTCTATTATTTTTTTCATTATTGTGTGTGTGCCTAACACCTAAAATTTGTAATTGTGTCTAACTAAGTATTTCTCTATATATATATATATATTTTTTTTTCAAATTATCTAATTGGTAAGAAATTTCACGTTGTGATGTTGAGATTAGAATCTCGATCCCTACATATATAATGCAATGTTTATACTAACTGAGTTAAGTTCATGGAAACTGAGGTCAATCTATTATATATGCATGTACTATTCCGTTAAAAAATGAGTGATTTATTTGATTATTTTATATATTAAACAAAATTTAAAATAAAGAAAGAAAATAGTGTTTTTACTAAAGTAGTTTTAATAAATATTAGTATATTTACAATAACCATAAATAAAAATGGAAGATGTTAAATTAATAGTAATAAGGAAAATAAAATAAAATTAATATTGTATAATAAATTAAAAAGATCAGCTGTTTTGTGACAGGGGATTCAATTATATTTAATAAATAATTTAGAAAATGAATTATATTATTTTTTTTAGCAAAATGAAATATAATATATAAAACTAAAAGAATTGAATCCTTAAATTGAATTGTTATTTAGTTGGTCTTTAATTTGAATTGTTATTTAGTTTTTGTCTTTAATTTGAATTGTCTTTCGAATAAAAATATTTTTTTACTTTAGTGTATTTCATCTTTATGTTTTCATTAGAATAGGCTCTCTATCATAATTTAAAGGAAAAAATAATTTATTTTGTAACAAAGTAGAGTAAGGAGTTTAATAATCCCAAAAAAAAAAAAAAAGAGTAAGGAGTTTAATTATTAAAGTGCGTGACTCAATGACAACATTAACACTAAGTAAGAATATTTGACTCATGGAATAGACTTGTTACATATTGTGGAATCGACTCGACAACACTAAGTAAGGAGTTTTGTTTTAGTATTTTCTTTAATTTAGACCTGCATTGTATTTGGAGTTTTGTTTATGCCTTCCTATGGAATTAGATGCATAAATAAAGAGAAAGTTTGATGATTGCTCAGTCAGGATGCTCTAAAAATGAAGCATTTTACTGCAACACGTTGGATATTGTATTTTTGACAAATTTGAGGGGGTAGATTAAAATATTATCGGTTCTCGTAAATATAACTCAATTTTTTTTATATATATATATATATATATATATATATATAGTGGCGGATCCAGGACCCTGAATTAGGGGTGTAAGTTTTACGATGAAAATTTTCTTGTGTAAAATTGTCTAGTGGCAAAAGAAATCACATTTAAAGTGAATAATTGAGGATCTTAGATTTAAATTTTGGCTCGTACATATCGCATTTTTTCTATTAACCGAGTTATGTTCAAGAGGACAATTTTTGTTACTTCATTAATATATTTTATAACACACGAAATATATATCCAAATTATGAAATTGGAATTAAATAAAATTATTTGATTAGATAAAAAAGAGATAAAATTTAAAATTATAAACTTAGTAGATAAAAAAATACACCAATATATAATTTTTTTAATATAAAACCAATATTGTAATATATATTTTTTATTATAACCAACATTGTAATATTTATTTATCATAATAGTGTACTATATGTGCAAAACGTTTCCATAATTTTTAATTACCCCTTTACTCGGATTTATTCAGTTAAGTCTGGGTATAACCTCCTAAGGAGCTGGAAGAATGCTGAAACCCCCGGCTCTACTCACTCGGACCCGAACTACAAAGTGTAGAAAAGGCTTTGGACTCTTCCAACAATACCTAGACATAAAGTTTTACCGTGGAGAATTATCCAACAAGCTCTCCCAGTTCGAAGTAAACTTAGTAAACGTGGAATTCAATGCCTTATTCAGTGTCCTCGATGCCTTCAGAGGGCGGAGACAATTAATCATACTTTTATGCACTGTCAGCTGGCTTCTAGAGTTTGGTTTGGTTCCAAGCTAGGAATTCGATTTGATGAAAGACAAGGGAATTTCATTGACTGGCTAATTTACACTATCAACAATCTTAATGACGAAGACCTTAGTTATGTGGCCGCTATTACCTATGGTATTTGGTATACCCGCAACCAAAGAGTTTTTTAAGATAAAGACTATGAAGAAATCTGGGTCATTAACAACGCTTCTACTAGTATCAGAGAGTACCAACAAGCTAACATGACAACTACACACGAACAACACAGTAAGACGCGAGAGTTTCGTCATTCTAACAATCATAATAACAATCAACAACCTGACATACATACTACCACGATGAATCGCTGGAACCGGCCTAACCCCGGCGTTATTAAAATTAACTGCGATGCTAACCTGGCTAGAACGATGGGGATTAGGTGCAGTTTGTCGTGACTCCGATGGCTACCTGGTGGCTGCTGCGACGTGGGAACTCCCAGGTTGTCTTGATCCTTCCCTGGCTGAGGCGTGCGTGCTCTACAAAGCGACTTGGCTAGCGATTGAGTGCTGCTTTCAGGAGGTGGTCTTTGAGAGTGATAATAGCAAAATAATTTCTCTCATGAATAGTGTTCGTGAAATCCCTAGATCCTATTTGGGGAATTTCATTAGGGGTATTAAGTGTAATAAAGATTACTTTAGGGGTTGTAATTTTGTGCATATTAAAAGGGAAGCCAACAAGGCAACCCATCTTTTAGCTTCTCTAGCCCCCTCAAAGCCCAATAAGGTGTGGCTAGAAGAATATCCTTCTCCTATTGTACATATTTTGACATCTGATTTGAAGCAATAATATATCTTCAGTTTCCTTCAAAAAAAAAAAATTACCCCTTTACTCCAAAGTCCAAATCATAACTTACACCGGTAGAAAAAAAAAAAATCTTGGTGACCACCTCTTAAGCCCAAAGTAATATTTACAACCCAAGCCATGACATGTTTACATAACCCTAATAATATTCTAATTTGAAGAAAAGCAGCCGTCAGTGCCACTTTGGCACATTTCATCATTTTCTGCTCTGTTTATTCTTATTCTGTCCGCTCTTCTTCTTTCTTCATTGAACTGTTATATCTTCACTTCTTTTTCTTCGGCTTTTATTTCTTTGTGATAGAAATGGTGGGTATGGGTGCAAAAAGAAAATTTCAGGGTGTGCAAAGAACAAAAATATAGGATTATATGTGAAAATTTTGAAAGTTCAGGGCGTGCAGCTGCACACCCTCACATGTGCAGCTGCACGCCCTGAACTTTCAAAATTTTCACATATAATCCTATATATATATGCAAGGGTCAGGGTACAAATCTGATTTACCTCACTTATTCAACTCAAGGGTTGAATTTATGAACACCAAACTAGTAAAAAATTTGTAAGTTTAGGATTGTTTTCTATCTCAACATTCATATGTGTTCTAGCTTGGATGAGCGTTTTGGGAACAATGTTGGCCTTGGTTATGTTTGGGACTTGTTATTGAAAGCAAATTACTTGTTTTTTTAAAATATTTTCATTCATGGAAGGCGCTAATGTTGGACTTGAGTCAAATAAAATTGTTACTCGTAAAGTAGGATGCGAGGAGGTTATTTTGATAATTTCACAAGGCGCATGAGAATTTCCAGTGGGCTTGAAAAATAAATCTCTAGATCAAAACAATCCATTAACAAAACAATCCACTAAAAAAAATTATTTTTTGAAAAACACTAAAAATTTCTTTAAAATTTCAATCCAATTCATACATTAAACTTAAAATTCATCAAATCCATCTATTATTATATTTTCAATAGATAGATTTTTATTTAAGGAATTTTCAATAGATTGATTATTGATATCGATCCAATTCATCTATTAAAATATATTAGTTTTTTACATTTTTTTTAATTTAAATATATGATTGTGGCTCTGCAAGTGCGCAGAATCGCAACTAAGTAATAAAGTGATAAGTTCGCAATCAAGTAATAAAGTGATAAATTATCGTTCTCCACAGGGATTGTGCCAAAATTACTAGTTTCACTTATGAATTTAGATAGTAAAAGTGTTTTGCATTCGCTTTGTTTGTTTGATGGAATTTTGCATAAAAGTAAATAACAAATAAAATAAAGAACAATAATAATAAAAAGGGTGTGTGTGACCACACGAGGTGGTTAAGTGTTTCGAATCCCTCCCTTACTCCTGCTTGGTAAGTGGCGTTATATATATTATACCTTGTTATCAGTTATAAGCTACTGGGTTAAGTTTTAGTAAAGTAAGCCTAGTATTATTAATCTTACCTCTATTGCAATCTGTTTAGGTCGAACCAATTAAGCTAGTATAGGTTTAGCCTTCGTTATCCCGTGTCATTACCTTTAACGGATTCAGCCTTGCAGGGGCGTCCTTACCTTTAGAAGTTCAAAGTTTAACAAGTTCTCAAAGTCAGATCGGTTTCCTAACATTAGTGTAGAATTTAACTACGTGCCAATCTTAATCCTGCCCTCGTACTGTCAGATACTGAATTTAATGGTCTCACATATTGGTAGGATGAAATGTCTTTTCAGTCCGACTTATCAAGCTGTTGTCACGAGATCAGTTAATTTTCCTCTAGGTTCATTCAATTAATGTGATCAATACTAAAGAATGAAGAATTAAAACCAAGACAAATATAGAAAATAACGTAATAACAATCGAGCATGAACTTTATCAAACCAGAGTTACATATCTCAAGCATTCGTAAGGGTGTTCATATACTCTACCTAACCTAGGAAAAATAAGTTACAAAGACAATAAAGAAAAGAACTTTATTGGCCTTGGAGTTCATTAGCTCTCCTTGCCTCCTCCTTAGAGTTTTCCTAACTCTAGAGTGAATATTGAATAGCTCTCAATATTTTGGAATGAATAATAGTGAAGGAGGAGAGCTCTATTTATAATTTTTAAACTGGATTTAGGCTTTTTTGCGCATCCATCGTGGTACGATAGAAGATCTTCTTGAGATTTTCTGTTTGCTTCAACTGCCTTCATCGTGTCACGATGACAAGTCATCGTGGTACGATGAAAAAGATTTGTTGCATATTTTCTTCAATTTAAACCGTCTTCTCATCGCACCACGCTGGATCTCATCGTAGGTACGATGGCTTGCACTGTTTATTACGTTTTTGCCCTTTTTTAATGTTTTTTTCCCACTTTTCTTGCTTCTAGGCCAACTAACTTCACTTTTATAGGTATTTACTTGTTTTTGGGCTTCAATTGCTATTAAAACTACCCTAAATTACTACTAAAAACATCATATAATTGACTGTCATCAATATATTAGTTTTTTTAGATTTTTTTTTAAAATTTTTTTTATTCGTTACATATTTTAAATAGAACTTTTTAAAAATATTTTTAAGAGATATTTTTTTTATTGGTGAAATCAGCCCAAATCTGGCCCAATACTGATTTTATTTAAGCAGCCCAAAACATATTTTAAATTTTAAAAACAGAATAATTTTCTTAGTTTAGAATTTTTTTAAGTATTATAAAAAACAAAGAGCTATTTAATTCATAAAAATTGTTGTTATTAGTTTAGAAAATAAGTGTATCAATGTACCAAAAAAAAATGTATCACCAATAGCGTTTAGTTTAGATGACGCAATTCTCTTTTAATTTAATCAAAATTATCTCTTGAAATTCGAAATATTAATATATGTTGTTGACGCGTAGAAAATACCAAATTTTCAAAAAAAAAGAAAAAATGTATCAAAACACTAAATTTACAATGTATGGTAAAAAATGCTTAGAGGAGCAAGGAAGCATAAGACACAACACAATCCTATGCATGAAACAAAAAACCAATTCTTTTCACTGAAAATTGAACAAAATCTCATTCTATAAGATGACATTGATTCTTTGTCCCTGTAAGTCCCATTCAATTTCCTTTCCCAATGATTTTACCAAAAAATTCAACAACAAACCACACACTAACCACATTAAACTCACGCCCATGTTGCATTTTACAAATTTGAACCCTACCCATGTTGCATTTTGTTCAAGAAATGAGAAATTTGAAACCTTTTCTGAGAACAAGTTATCTGAATTTGAGAATGAAAAGGTTGAATTGTTGAACAAGCCTTCATTTGTTCCCTTTAGAAATGGGTCATCTTCTGAACAAGAGGAGGAAGTTTTGAAACCCTTTTTGAAGTTTTTCAAAGGAAGTGATTCTCTTGAAGTAGAAAAAGATAATGGGGTGTTGGAAGTTTCGGAGAAAAGTGATGATATGAATGAAGAAGAAGGTAACAAGGTTAATGGTATTTGTGAGTACTATGAACCAAAACCTGGTGATTTTGTTGTTGGTGTTGTTGTTGGAGGTAATGAAAACAAGCTAAGTGTAAATGTAGGAGCAGAGTTAGAAGGGACAATGTTGAATAAGGAAGTGCTTCCATTGTATAGTAGAGAAATGGAGTACTTGTTTTGTGATGAAGAAAAAAATGGTGAGAATTTTGTGGTTCAAGGGAGAATGGGGATTTTGACAAATGATGATACAATAAATGATATGATGGTGAAAGGAAAGGATAGTGTTGTAGAGATTGGTACTCTTTTGTTTGCTGAGGTTTTGGGTAGAACACTTACTGGTAGGCCGTTGCTTTCTTGTCGAAGGCTCTTTCGTTGGATTGCTTGGCATCGACTGAGGCAGGTTTCGCTCTTTCTTTCGTTTGTCAATTTTAACTCTCCGGTGTTTTGCTACACAGAAAGGTTTTGCGGCACAACTTGTTGTCCGTCTACCTTTCGTTCATGTATAATTATTTATCTTAAATATATATAATACAAATGAAATGGAACAGAGCTTAGAACTGTGTAGCACTTCAAATTGAAGGTGTGTCTAGTGTAATATATGTTGTTTGTTATTTTCAATTACTTTTATTTTCTCAAATTATTAGCAGTGTTTGTGCGTAGTGTTGGTGTCATATTCAGTGTCCGTGTTAGCGCAGCATAGTATAAGGACTAAACTTGATTGAACCACAAATAAATCAAATATTCAAATCATGATTTTAATCCATTTTTTTAATAATAGGATAGGGTTTGATTTTTAAATATCCATTTCAATGAACAATGTATAATCATTCTGAACTGTTTGATTTAAAAATTTCAAATATTCATGAATTTGACTTTCTTCAGTTGTACTAAAACCACAAACCATAGTAGCAATGCCTTCAAATGTTTTTTTTTTTTTTGTTTATAGGTTTGTTAGTTAAAGGAGCTAGAGTTAGTTTTTTTGGTTCCCAGAAGAAATGGACCCTAGTATTCTGGAATTTGACCGAGTGGTAAATAAAGTCTGATCAAGGATTGTTCAGCAAATGATCCAATTGGAGTACTCTCGACCAATTCGACCTTAACTGAAGCTCATTAACCAGTTGATCTTAATTGCTTGGTTGAGTTAGAGTTAGTTTGTTCGTTAGTCTACCTTATTTTTTTGGAGCTTGAATAACGAGAGAAATATGGTTTTCCTATTTTTCATAAGATACTAAGATCGTATAATTTTCACTTATGCACTATTAGTTTATAGATTTCAATCCTCAATGTTGTTCTTCCTAGTTTATGGATTTTTTTCTTCTGTTAATGCCATGTTTGAAGCTTGCGGCCTCATCAAAATCAAGTAGAACATCGAAGTTGTTTTGAACTTTGTTTCTAATTTGAAAAATTTCAGTTTGTAATTGGCTAATAGTTAAATAACTCTGATACCAATTGCAGTTAACTGGTTAATTGAGCCGAGGAAATTTATGTATAATTTGTTTTTTACTTTCAAGACAAAATAATAATTACAGTTAAGATTTGTGAACCACATTTAAATCTTCTCTATTTTGAATGTTTTGGGCAGATAAAACAGCTCAACGAACCTATAATGGTTAGAATTACCGAGTGGAATACTAAAGGCCTGCTAACAAGGATCGAGGTTTGTGCATTGACCTGTGTGTTTATGTCCATATTGCAGCATTTGAGAAAATCTTTATCTCTTCTTGAATTTGAAACTGCAGGGTTTGCGAGCTTTTCTGCCAAAAGCGGAGCTTGTGAAAAGAATAAATAGCTTCACTGATTTGAAAGAAAATGTGAGTTTTTCTTCTGGATTCTAATACTCTAGGATTGTATTCTCTGCTATTAAGTGGATCGGCACAGAACAATATTTATAGCCTCACTGATGTGAATAGTGCCATTTGGATCAATTTGAATTTTATGCGGCTTCAGTCTCTTTGAGGAGCTTCAGGAAAATCTCAGACATGCACTTACATAGTGGATGTGTAGAGTGACGTTGAGTTTGGCAGAATCATAGTTGATCACCGCGATTTGCACTAACTACACTTAGAAGCTTCAACAAAATCACGGTGCCATCGTTATTTTTCCATTCTCACTGCCAATCCAAACATGCATTTACATTGTTACAAATGCTGTGTTCGATTCATATTCTTATGTCGTGCACTTTTTATTATGAGTCTTATGACTTTCACTTTGAACACCATCTCATAAAAGCATGTGATATTTTCGTCACTGTTCACTGTTAGTCAGTCTATTTTTCTCGTCCTGATTACTATTGATGCAGGTGGGACGGTATATACGTGTACAAATTAAGGAAGCAGATGAAATGAAAAACAATGTGATACTTAGTGAGAAGGAAGCTTGGGTCAGTACTAAAATCGGCGCATCTCGTTGCCTAGTTTCAAATCTGCAGTTTTTAGTTTGCTTTCTTCTTTTCATCTTTTGAAATTTCCGCTGTCAAATCGATATGATGTTGTAGGAAAAGCTATATCTTAGAGAAGGAACACTTCTTGAAGGGACTGTGAAAAATATTCTTCCTTATGGAGCCCAAATAAGAATAGGAGAATCAAATCGAAGGTGAGTGATGGCTAACTCTTCACGCTTCTTGTTTTTCTGGTTGCAAAGTCATAACTTTATCGAAATGATTCATGTAAATGGTATTTTTATATATCTTGAAGTTTAAAATTAATCTGTTGGGTACCTTTCAGTGGATTGTTGCACGCTTCAAATATCACTAGAGCTGAAATTACGTCTGTAAGTGACATTCTTTCTGTAGATGAGAAGGTTAAAGTTCTGGTAGTGAAATCAGCTTTTCCGGATAAAATTTCTTTAAGGTAATGAATTTCTTACTTCGACTTAGTCATTTGTTGGGTGCACTTTGATTATTACTTTTTATTTCGGGTATTTAGTGAATACGGATAAACCTTCCAAGCTAATTAAGATAGTTGAATTTGGTATTTTGGCTCTTAGAATTTGAGATTTCGGCCTAACTGAATCCTACAAAACCAACTTGTAAGATGATGTTTATTTTCTTTCTTGGCATGCAGCATTGCGGACCTCGAGAGCGAACCTGGCCTATTTCTATCAAATAAAGAGGTAATTAATTCTTCTTTTTTATTTTTTTATCTTTTATTTAATGAAGTTCTTTGATCAAGTCATATTGATATTCAGAGATGTTTGTTTCTTTTTTGTGTCAAAAAGAGAGTGTTTCTAGAAGCAGATATGATGGCAAAGAAATACAAAGAAAAGCTACCTCCTGCTTTTATCACAAAAGGATCAAAATCCCTTTCAAAGAGTACTCTTCCTTTTGAAAATGAAGCACTTTATGCTAACTGGAATTGGTTCATGTTTGAGAAATAATAACAGAAACAACCTAACCTTGAAAACTTGACATAGATCATCAAAGCATTATGTTTTCCTATCTATTTTGCTTGTTTATGATATAGTCACTTTATGGATAGATTTATGAAGTATATGTAAGCTCTTGTTTATGATATAGTTACATTTAATTCTCTCAAATTATGGGTAGAAAAGGTGAAAATTGACTATCATACTGAAGAAAAAGAATGATCTAGCAGTGATTTCTTATCTTTTGATCCTATATGCGACGGAGCACAGAGACTGGTGAAAAGATTGTATATCGTGCGATCTTGCGAGTAAGCTCACGATCTTGCGAGTATGCTCACGATTTTGACAATATATGTGTCTGTTGCACAAACTCAAGAAAAAAACACTTTTTAGTGTTTTTTTGTGCAGTCATGTTATAGAATTCTAACTCTCAATGAGAGGATATACAATGAAAATCTTATATCAATTTAAGTTATATTAAAAACAACTTAATTGATTTAATGCATTCATTCTTTTACTTCTAATATAATAAAAGTTTTTTGTTCATGCAAACATCTTAAGATGCAGAGGTGTAATACATGCACCTGTTATCCTCATTACATAAGCCCTTTGATGCGTTCCATTGAACAAGATATAGTGAAACTCACTTATCAAGTATTCACCATTGCACAATTCTTCGGTGCTTTTGATGTTCTGGGTGCAGGGGGTGAAAACACTTCTTCTCACTTTGGCACACACAATAGAGAATTGTGCCACTTGACAATTAGAAACAATCCACTATTTATCAACGGATAAAATAGAGTCGTTGTAATAGCCGTTGTGAGATTAGCTCGTTGCAGTAAATAAAGTTAAATATTTCTAACGCGTAGTGTGCTTTACACAAGATTACTCTTTCCAGGAGTAGAGAGGTTAGCCTGAGAGAATGATAGAAGTCTTCAACGTATATCCAGAAGATGGAGTGAGAAGTTGACTTGACTTTATTCAGTTCGTGCTAATAGAGAAAACTACACCTGATTTTAGTATAAAACACTATTACACCCTTGAGAGTCCAAGAGAGACTTTAGTCGAAAATAGTTTCCCGACTCTACGAGGAGAGGTTAATTATGGAGTCATATGCATGTGGCGACTCGAAATGGGTGTCAATGTCATGTAAAATCTACATTAATAGGCTAATTGTGCACTATTATTTTTGAGTTATTGAATTGGTAATTGTTATGTCTTTTGCCATGCCATATATGCTTGTTGCTTCATATTTTAGTTTATATGTTTTTTTTAGATCACGACCCTCTACTTTACCTATAGATTGGGTTGGGCAACCATGATCCTTTTAGATATTGAGTTTGACGTGAATCACAATAACATTGAGATGTGTCAAAGAGGTGACTTGATTGGCGATCGGGAGCAATGAGGCTTCAGACCATTCATGGGTCTTCATTACTAGTGATCATTGATTCAAGTTCAAGATCAGATTAAGAATGTCCTTTTGGTTGTGTTGTCTTAGAATTATTAGTTCTTTTTGCTTTTGAGTATCTTGTATATATCTATTAAATTATTGAGAAATTATTTTGATAAAATAAGTTGGCCCTACTTTCTTTAGGCATTGTTTGTTTCCAAAGAAAGTGGGTGGACGGAAAGGAGAGAGAAAAGAAAGTTTTTTGAAATTTGGGCTTCCACCGTTTGGTTGCATTGTCATAGAGGAAAGAAAGCTTGATTTTGGTGGACCCCATGCCCAAAACCTTTGATTGAGAAGAAAGTGGAAAACATGCATCCAATTGATTAAAATGACAAAATAGTCCTTAATTGTTTATACATGTTTATTGCATCAAGTCAAGTTTTTTACTGTTATTTTTTTTAATTAATTTGTTCAACCATTCAATTGTTTATGTGCCTTCACCTATGAAGCACGGACACTGACATGTCGACACCGATAAAAATTTGAAAAAATGGCATAATTTAGTGTAATCATAAGTGTCGGTGTCGGACACCGACACGTGTCGGACACAAACACGCCTAATCTGAGAAGTGTCGGTGCTTCCTAGGCCTTCACTATTCTATTTTTATTTTATTGATTGTTGTTAAATATAGTTGCTTTTATTTTGCACCGTTTTTTTTACAAGTCTAATTTTTTATTATATATATAATTTCATTTTAATGTGAGGTCATTTATGTTATTTACTAAATACATATCTTTCTTTCCTTTCACTTTCTTATCACTTTCATTCATATCAAACAACTAAATAATTAATCATCTCATTTTCCATTCATTTTCTCCTCACTTTCTTTCCTTTAACAATCTTTCCTCTCACTTTCTTTCCTTTCACTTTTTTCTATAATCCAAACATACCATAAAAGTGTTTATGGTTTTTGAGTATGTCAATTGTGACAAAAACATTTTTTTTTTTTACAGTAAAACAAAAGAGGTGCACTTTTACCATTGAAAATCAGAGATGTCATATAATTTTTTGAACAAGAGAGATGTTATATAAAGATATCAAACTCTTTAAAATTTTACTCTACCAATGCAATCACTTTTTAGAAGTTTTATGAAGACCCCTAAAAACTCAAAAGTGAATATATGAATTTCCTTCTCATTTTTTGAGTAAAATAATTTTATAAGGAAAATGCTGTTTATTTACGAACTCCTAACCCAAGAGATGCAAGAATTACACTAACCACATCCCATGATTTTTGTTAAAGCCTAAATTTAGATTTTTTATTTTTTATATTAAAAAAATATGATATTCATTTTTGTGAGATCGTGTGTTTCTTGCTGCCTCTTTCCCGTAATAAATAGCAATACTGATTTTATAATTACAAAAAGATTATTCTTTTTGTAGAAATATTGTAAAATATTACTCTAATGGTTGATAAATAAAATCAATTTACAAATATTTAAATAGTGATATTCGATTGAATATGCATGTAAAATTATCAATATTTTTTGGTTATATGTCGAGTAGAAAGAACAAAAAAGCAAAAACACCAAGAGAGACTATTCTCCGGTAAAAATTACACCACAACTAAAAAATTGACTTTGCTAAAAAAATTATCAATATGTATACAAATTAAATTACTAAAAAAATTGACTTTGTTGTTAATATGCAATTCAATTTTATTTCCCATCCATTTCAGTATGTTAAAAATTGAACAACAAAATTTATGAATATTTACCACATTATTTTGTGAGTTATTGTAAAAAAAATATTTTGTGAGTGAAATATAATAATTGGTTCTTAGATGAATAATATAATAAATTGTTCTAATTTTTGAAAAAGAAAATTTAAATTTATTTTCAAAAATACATGTAATACTGAGTTTGACTTTGAATCATCGTAATTTTTGATAAAAATTTAAATTTTCTTATCAAATTTTTGACTTGAAAATAAATTTAAATTTTCTTTTTAAAAAATTTCAGTATGTTAAAAATTGAACTTATATTTGGTTTGACTTTGAATTTCATGATACCACGATGAATCATCGTAATTTTTGATAAAAAATACATTGTATATGGTAATGTTTCAACATCCATGTTTTTGAGTGTTATCAACCTATTTTGCTTTTAAGTCACTAGATTTGATCTAGTAGTGAGAGATTTTGGTAGTACGTTATAGGTTCTAGGTTCGATTTTCAGCTCATTGTAAATCAAAAACCTCTTTTGCTTTTGGGTATCTTGTAATAAAATTAGTCAAACAAAATGAAATAATTAATAATAATATTAAATAAAATAAATAAAAATAAATGTATTGAAATTAGTCAAACAAAAGTCAAAAAAGAAAATAATAATAATATTAAATGAGTGGAAAAAACAAATAAAACAATGTAACGTTAATTACGATCCTTTTTTTTCATTAACAAATATGTCTTTTCTTCTTATAATAAATAGTGAGGGAGTCGTCCATTTAGTCACGCTCCATCAAATTGTTTACGTCGCTCTCTTTCTCTTTGTGTTTTCCTAGACAAACCCTAAATCAATCCCTTTTTCTTCAATGGATTGTGGTGATCTAGATCTCCAATGTCTAGACACAATGTGGTTGCCTGGCACCACATCTACCCTCTTCGACAATCCTATCACAATTTTTGAAACTTCAACTCCATCTCCACCTCAAAATCTAACCATCATCACGACCACCACTACAACTACCACCAATAATAGTGTGTTGCCTGAAAACCCTAAACCGTATTTTCTTGATAGCTCAACCACTGTTTCCCCACTAAAACCAACTGATTTTATAGAGTTAGATAAATTAAAAATAAAATGCAATCCCGACACCATTATCCCTTCTCCATCCACCACTATCCATGCCCCCCATTCCCCCTCTACTGTCTCCACCACTACCCCCGACCAATCTACCACCACCTTCACTCGCCCCACCTCTACTTTCTCCCAATCCCACTACTAAGAGGTGAGTTCATGTAAGCCCCTATTTTAGTTAGGTTATTGTAACTAAAATTATAATACTATATATTTTGATGTTTTGAGTAATTAGCTTAATCATTATTTTACTCTTACTAACCTCCTAATTTTATGAACTGGTTTAAATGGATAAATGTTGATTTTAGTTAGCTCATTTGTTTACTATGTTTAAAAATCAGAATTAGATCCCTTTCATATGTTATATTTATGATAATAGAAATGTCTATAGGTTTGAGAATATATCGATTGGTTGTGGCCTTGATGTAGGGACTAGGGAGTTATGTGAAATTGCAGAAAAATTAGGGATTCTCCTGAGTAATAAAGTTTGACCAGATAAATTGATTTTGTGTTGCACTCTATTATATTCATCATTTTATTTACACACGCGCGAAAAGAATTTTGATAGGAATTACAATACCTACTAATTGGATTTGGATTGCACGCAGTCAAAATAGCATGCAGTCAGGAAAGATCTGACCGTCCGATTAAGATTGAACGGTCCAAATTTAAAGCTGTTTTAAATTTGGACCGTCCCATCTTAATCGGACGGTCAAATCTCTCTTAACTGCATGACTGCATGCAATCCAAATCCTTACTGACTACACAAGTCGCAGTAGGAACACATAGAAACCTTGGCTCACCCCTCTAGTTTTATGTTTTTACAGATAAGCAGGCTGGTAAGGGTGAGAAAGCAGCTAAGTGATCGGATGCATATTGTGATTGGATGCATTAGAACCCTTATAATTTATGTTATAAGGTTTTGTATTTCTTATCTATATTTCTAGCTTTGAGGCCTTTTTTGGTTATAGGAATTGAACATGTGTTGTCATTTCTAGCTTGTTATCTTTAGATTCTAATATTTTATTTGAGTACATTTGTTAAAGTTATGTATTTGAACAAATATTTTCTGAAATTTTAATGTATTCGGTACTAAGTATTTAATATCCCATATGATATTCTTGATATTTTATTTGGGGAATTATATGGGGACAAGGTGTTATATGGGGCAAAAATTCTAAAAAATACAAAATTGAGGACATAAAATCTAACTTTTAAAATAGGGAACAAAATTTCAATTTTTTTTTTGTTTTGATCTGTTTAATATTGAAAGAAGAAGGGAAGATAAAACAATTGGCTCAGAGTGTTGGCAGCCATATAACACTCTTCTAGGGTGACACATCTCACATATTCCTATGAACTGGGAGGGGGGTTTGGCAAACCGGAAGCTCGAGTTCTTTGTGAATTGCCTTTGTAGGGATGATTATTTGGTACTACTTTATTTTGTTTACTTTTAAGTTAAGGTCTAACCCCCATGTACATATTTTTTTATCTATTTTTATTTATATTAATATGAGATATAGGTATAGGATGAGAGTGTTTAGATGTTCCATTTGGAATGTCTATTCAATCTTTGATGCCTATATGCTCTTAACTTATTAAAAAAATATTGAAAATTTATAATAAGCCTTCATTAATGTTTTAAACTATTGTTTTTATATAAATAAATAAATAAAACTTAATAATTTGTTACCTTTTTTTTTTTTTGACTTAATTTGTTACCTTGTATTGTATGAAACTCAATTTGAAAAACATAATACATAAAAACTTACAAATATGTTAGATTTGTCCCATAAAAAAACATATCATAGGTTAAACTTTTTTTTTGGTAAAATTATTAAACCTTTATCCTCTATAAATTTTATGAATTTAATTTATATGCACCGTCAGTCTAAAGTTATTTTGCACATGCATTCAATAATATATCGACACATCATGTATGGTAATTAAAAACGCATGATGTATCACATTCATTAAATGATGTGGCAACGCGTCATTGAATGTATGTGCAAAAAAAATTTACACCGACGATGCATAACAATTAAATTCAAATTTTATTACTCGAATTGTAAGTTAATATATATTCTCAATATGTTTCCAATTTAGTGTAGATCTCTACAGACCATAGTTGCCAAATAGGTAAAAGATTCCTAAACATAAAAAAAAATAATATAGCAAATATTAGTCTCATAATGGGTTCAAAATCTAAATGTGAGTAAATATTTTGTAGAATCACTAAGTGAGTGATCAACGATTTTAGTTACAATAATTTCTTTTAATGAAACTGTTAGTTTAGAATCATATAATTTGCATGCCAAACCCATATATACTAGTGCCCATTGAGTCATTATTTCTTTGGCAAGATTTGCAAATTGAATGTTTGATTAAATTAGGTGGTGTGTCTCTTTTTTGAATCAAAAACATGTATTTAATAAATAAAGACTAAAAGGGATAACCCAATTTACATACCAAAAGAACAATGAAAAATATTATAAAAAAAAATAAAAAAATTAGGTCAAACAAATGTAATACCCTAAAGAAATTCCAACGGATTTTTAGAGTTTTTATGAAGGTTGTTTAGACCTTGAGAGGTAGAATTGCCCTCGTAAAATATTATAATTAGAAATTTATAAGGTTAATTAATTTTTAAGTTCCTTAATCTTGAATAAGTTTTGGTTTAAGGTTGTGTTGCGTGCGCGAGTTGTGTCCCCGTGTATTTGAAACTTCCTTGTTTTCAATTGCGTGCATAAAAGTGATGCAATGATTAGTTTGAAATAAAGTGTCTTTTGGTTTAGTCTTTAAGCATTTTGAGAACAAGAGTGATCATGTAATTGTTTGATATAACTTTGCATAATGTCTTTCAAGGATTGTTTCCCTTCATCAAATGATATGAGTTTCCCTATAAATAGATATACTCATGAGGCAAAAAAATTTACATCCAATCATGTTCACATGAGTCTAAAATCTGTCTAAAATATTTCTAAGTCATTTCTTCATTTCTCTAGTGCACAAGAGTCATTGAAGGAACTTTGTTCTGTAAACTATCATTGATTGATATGTTTGATATGAGTGTGCAATTCCTATCATGGTTTCCAAAGTATCCTGAAGGGGATTCATCAGTTAACCCTTTTGCATCCAGTTTGCATAAACTGGTGGGAGCGAATCGAACTTAAAGCTTAATGTGTTCACACATGCTTTGGAATTTATGTACAATATTCATCATGTTCTTCATCATCTTCTTCTTGTTCAAGTATTTGTAGCAAACCCCCCAACAAATGTTCTCACAGAATATGTGTTTATATAATAGATGCAATTATTATTTTACCGGCCGGTTTTATAGGGTTGAATTAGACGCTACGATTCTAAGAAAAACATATTTAACTATAATATAAGGCGTCTCATATAGTACTAGATAATCATGAGAATTTTTTTCGAAAAGTACATATGCAGTCTTATTATATACTTGGTATATCGTCACAAGTTTAAGGTACATGAATGTAGATGCATATATCAAGAGCATTAACCAAAGGAAGATCAGATTCATAAATGAAGAATCTTAATGGAAGATCTATGATACAAAATAAGCTAAAGGGATACTTGATACGAAAATTTTCATTATCTTAATGGAAGTATCATCGAACAAAGGTAACTCAAATCCACCATTGATATAATATTAAACTATTGGATGGCTTGGATTTAAGAAAGGTTACCTTTTGTACCAATTTTTGTTTATTTATGAATGTGCCCATTAACTATTGTACAATTTTATATTCAATTCCATCAAATATATTTAATGTTTTTTTTTTCTTTTTCAGAAAACGGTTGATTAGATAGTTGATCAAATATTCTACCAAAAAAAAGAAAAGAAAAGAAAGTTGATCAAATATACTCATCTTGTTTGTAAATCTATTAATTAATTAATCAAATAATTTGGCGGATTATTTAGGAGAACTTGAATTCGATTATTGGTATGAATAATTTTTTGTCGGATCTTACTTAACTCGCGACGAAACACTGAATTATCCACTATTTTTTATTTTTTTTTTGTAAAATGATGGCTAATGCTGTTTGTTCTCCATGGACCTATTTAGTTACTCACCTAAATTTTATAAAAGCATTGTCATTTTTTTTCTCTTTTCCATAAAAGCAAAGAGAACTTGAATTAATATCTACATACAAGGACCTGAACCACCAAAACTCAGAAAACAAAATTTAGTCAAAAAGAAAATCTCAGAAAACAAATTAAAAAGCTCCACACCATTGCTAGCAAAACCAACCGACTGAACTAGAGCTACTACCCCCTCCTTCAAGATTCTATTGAGTTGTATAAAAATATAGAGCAAAAACATAAAGAAAAATTAAAATCTCTGTCAACCATCGCAGACTAAATGAGAACAAATCTAGGAAAAGTTATGCAAAAATCCCAACTCCAGTACACACCCGAAACAAAAAAGGTACATTATTATGATCAAGCAACTAATTTTCTTCTGACATAATATGGAAATTTTAAGAGAAAATGTGTGATAAAGATGTGAAAAAATTATTTCATGTTTTTTATTTTGTTTGTTAAAAATATAATAGTATAAGTTACTAGCATCTAAACTAATATTCAATTGTGTTGGGGAGAAAAATTTAATTTGTAAAAAATTGGTGAAAGAGGCTGCATCCTGTTAGAGCCTACTTTCCCACCATGGGAAAATAAATCACTATTCCCACCTTAACCTGCACCTCGAACAAAAGCTTCTCATTATGAGAAGATTTGAGAATGATTTCCAATGAGTTCTTAAAGGAGTTAGCAAGAATAGAAGAACTAATATGCCTATGGAGAAGGCATTGGTAAAACATCTCTCTCAAGATGAAGGCATAAGATATGAAGAAAAAGAAGTGGAAATCATTAATGTGTTGAATCATAGATCAAAACCAAAGGGTTCAGAATCAAGGTTCAGATTAGTAAACCCACTTGAGTTGGTGCATTGGTATTGACTTGGGACCTAGAAGTGTGCTCCTCTTGAGTTCTGAGTTTCGATTCTCTCTGGTGCCAATTTGGGTGGGCTAATTTAGCTTCTTAAAAAAAAAAAGGTTCAGATTACTACTTTAGAGTGGTACTTCACATTAGCACTTAAAATGGTACTCCATAATTGTACGCGTAACAACATATCGACACGCGCTTCTGCGTGCGTGCCTCTGCCTTTCCTGCAAGTGGGTCCTCAACTCCCAGATCCGCACATGAGCTTCTCTCCGGCCACCATTTTCAGTGTCAGCTACTGCAGGACTCCCTCTGCCACATTCCAAGGTGCTTTTCAACTTTTAGGTGATTTTCCAACATTCTTTTTGCTTTCACCTAGATGGTCATGTCTGGCGCCGGATCTGCTATTGCCTCCATAAACCCAATAGTTGTCAAACTTAGTTTCAGGTTTTGTGAGAAAATATTTTGATGTCACAAGCTTAAAGCACAGGAGTGTTAAAAGTCGGTGTGTTAAAAGCCTCCATAAACGATAGATGATGCAATATAACGCATCAAAGTCAAATCAAGTTAAACACCAGATTAATCATTAAACAAAGTAACATAAAAATAATATCACCGAAAACACAGCTATTAAGAAACAATGACTATAAATTGGAATACACGCAAACAAAAATGTTGCAGAACAAATAGATTTAACATGTGGACAACATGTTCTGAAGCCAGACATGGAAATGGGAAGCAAAATAGGAATGCAATAAAAATATATGAACTTGGTGAAAATAAAGAAAGCATAATACATTAATACATAGACATTAACATGAACCTATACTTGTAATCCAAAACCAAACCGTGAAACCATTTCCAAACTATTTTTTTCAATTTCAATAATAGAAGGACAAAGAGTTGAAATGATTGTACTACATTCAAATATACTCATCCTGCTCAACATCATGGTTTTGAATAAGACATGAATGAACAAATATAGCATTTCCGTAATATTTAAATTTTGAAATGAAGATACAAAAGCAAGCAACATTTCTATATACATAAGTGGTGAAAGTGAAAATTTATATTCTCACAAAATTGCAGAGCCCTCAGATCTCATAGCTAATAAATCATATGCAGCTTATTACACTGGTTTTGTTTAGAGCCTTTGTGCACCATCTAAAATAAATAAATAAATAAACATGCATGCATATGTATCGAGTGAGAGGGACCGAGAGAGATGAAGAGAGAAAGAATGCAATGGTGCAGGTCAGGCTATGAACAAAACCAAGTAGCCACTCAATAGTGTATTTATCCATCATTGGGCAGTAAAACATTTCACAGTGAACTTTTTGCTCTAATTTCTAATTGTAGTTTATAGAGCAATAAAGTGTGCTTTAAATATTATATTATCAAATAGATCTTTACCCTATTAAATTATTAGACATAATTAGTAGAACATACATGAATAGCGTTTTGTGAAAAACTCAAGTTGCACAAAGAAACATACCATACAAAATCCCTTCAGAATTCATAGACTTGCACATAGTTAATCATAGTAAAATCTTTCAGAAAATAAAGATGCATCTTTTATAAAATAAAGATGCAGAATTCGTTCTGGAGAATCCAAGTTCAAATCATGACCGGAACTTTACTTACCTTTTGACCGAACTCCGAATTACCAAGGTCTCTTTCCCCTGAGAAACGGAGGATTAAGATTAAAAAAAATGCCACAGGTACAGACACTTTAAACCTCAATAGAGCAATATTTTTTTCTTGAAAGATAATAATGAGTTTGTATACTAAAATCACAGCATCTCAAAAATGTGCATTGAGTTCATTCAAATTACCTATGGTTCAATTATCCTCGTATGTATCTAACGAAAGAACCCTCTTGGGTATGTCAGATATAGCTTTTCAGGATACACATTTCCATCAATAATATTGTTAAAACTGCTCGTAGCACAATGAAAATACCACCATTCACTCAATCAGATAATAATGAGGAAAAAAAAAAGTTTAAAGACAACAAAAAATCACAAGCGCAAAGATGAAATATGGAAGGCTATGTGACGGTGTATTTGGCTTAACTCATTGACAAAGCAAATTTACTAAAAGTGAATGGAACATAAAACTTTCAAAACACAAAGAAATTAAGATAGCAACACAGGATGTTCAAATACATAAGACAGGAGGGGGCTGGAACCACTTGATGCCAGAACTGACCCCCGAACCAGATTAAATTGGCGGTGACAGCCAAAAAAAATTGATTTAACCATTGAGATTCTCATCAACTATTTATATAATAAGACCCTGTACACATAGTTTCCAACAATAGAACATAACTAAGGTATGAAAATTTCAACATGCAAGATAGAAATCATAAAGTAAAGACTGGTTGAACAATGAAAAACCAGCCCTAACCACAGAATCAGAACCGATTTCACAAAACCGGCTGGTCCAAATAATCGAGCAGAAAACAATTCTTTAATTTCTCACTTCAGATCTGATGCACAATATAACGGCATAGACAAAGAAATAAGAACAGAACCGGGTCTAACCGGGTCTCTCCGGTTGTATAACTAGTTCAGGTTTTAAGACATTGCTCAAAATAATAAAACATCATAAATTCAACTAAATCTTAAGCACAAACTAAGAAATGTTTGAGGAGAGATCTATGTTAAATATTTTCAACCCACACATAATGCATAAGTTTAAGAAATTACCTATTTGAATTTTTCACACACAACATACATCAAACAGTAGGTAGGCATTTATATGATTCTATTAAATTTATGAACTTTTCTTAACAAAACAAACCCTAACCTTTCTTGAAGCTTTTCCTAAAGCAGCCTCTATTCATCTTCATCCTTCGATGGCATGCAGAAGCTTTTCCTGACCAATATTTTTCTTTCTTCCATTTTTTTCTCTTCATATAGCCTAGTTGTTTAGTTGTTTTATAGTTGTTTCTTGTTAGTGAAATCAAAGAAAGCTAAAAAGTAAGAAAGAGAAAAGAAGTATATTTATATAATGACAAAAATAACCTTAACATTAATTTTCTTTTATTTTTAATTTAATATTTTATCAATTAACTTTAATTATCTTTTTGGCTAACGTAATATTTGAACGAATTTTCTACCATTGTTTAAGATGATTAATTTCTATATTAGGGAATTTTTAGAGTGCATAAGGTGAATGAGTTTTTCTCTTCAAACCAATTTTTTTACACACAAGAGATAAAAAGTAAATATCTAATTACTTATTTAAGGGGTCCGAATTTCTATTATTTGGACTAATTTATTATTACTATTAATAACTTTAATTATATTTTAAATAAATAATTTATATTCTGGTTAAAAATAATTGCAAACTTTTCAAATTTAATTAAGAGTTTTTTTAATGAAAAAAAATGAGGCGATGATAAAAAATAGTATACGAAAAAGTCACTAGGTTTAGTCTAGTAGTGAGGGATTTGGGTAGTACGCTATAAATTTTGGGTTCGATCTCAGCTCATTGTAAACGAAATAAAAAAAAAGTATACAAAGCGTTGTTTTTTGGCTACATGACTAGCATTTTTTTTGTTGTGAAAACATTGCATATTACTGTCAAAAAAAAAACATCACATATTACCAATAACGTTAAAAGGGTAGTTTTGTCTTTTCCATCAACACATGAGCTCTTCCTCCACTTTTCGTCCGGTCTTGAGCTGATAATCTTTCTTCGAAACCAAACATAGTGTAAGTGGAGGTAGAACAAGTGAATCAATCATAATAATTATGAAATAAGTGCAATCTAAATAGAAAGTGCTTTGCATGGGTGCTTGTAATTTGATTTAGATTGGTTTTGAGGAAAAAACTCATCCGTTCTATAAATAAATTTATTCGTAGTTCGGTTCGATTTTGAATGACAAATAATAAAAAAATTGATTCGATCCAATCCAATTTTATGTGGTTTTAATTTGAATCGGTGTTTGGATATCCAAATTATAAATTAGAATTTTTTTATTTAATATTAGTAATATTATAGAAAAACTATAAAATAATATTTTGATTTTTAATGTAATAAATATTAAGTTTGATGTAAAATAAAATATATAGTATATTAAAAATTAATATTTTGGAATGACGATTATTAATTATATTTGAAACACATCAAAAAGTAAAAAATAGATTAAATTAAACTAACAAATAGTATTACCAAAATTTAAAATCAACAAAAAATAAGTTAATTGAATATTCGGTTTTTAACGATTTTTGGTTTTTTTGGATTGGTTTGCGGTTTTTATTTGGATTAATTTGGATTTGAGCACCCATAATGCTTTTTATTACGTTTTTATATACCACAACAATTCATTATGTGTGGATGATGAAATTTCATTGATAAAGAGCCGATGGTTCTATTTTCTCTGAAAGATTGTCAGAACTTCGTCTTCGTTCCAACTCACATCTTACAAAGCTGAGAGGTCCACTACATATCATAAATTATTAAAGTAGTGTTATGTTTTTAAATAGGTTATCTCCTTACGTTCTCGTGCCAAAGCAAATAAATAAAGATACCCTTGCATTTTTAGTTTTTTTGAATTAGAATATATGATAAAATCAGGGTACTACATATAATGTCCCAGTTAATTGAGCTATGCATAATCTTTCTTCCTCTTTTTTATTTTTTTTAAAAAAATAATGAAATATTTATTTATATTTGTCTTTCTCATTCATATGATATAATAAATCAAATACAAATGACTTACTCACAAGTTAACTTACAGACATGCACTTTTCACATAGTGTGTCATTAACTTAATCAATTTTTTTTAAGTTCACATAAAAGTGTAGGTCCAACCCCTAGTCAATTCTAACAAATGAACAACTATCACGAGTATAACCTAGCAAATCCACATATTGCAAAATCAGGTTGCAAAAAAAGATGATGTGTGAACTTTTGACGAATGACCGACCGTTAACACCGAAATGGATCCAAAAGTCATCAACTCTATACAACGAACGGCAACAAGCAATACAAATCTTGATTATATACATAATAAGTATACATCACTTGATCAAATAACCGTGACCATACTTGATCTTATCTCAAACATGCATGTTCTTATTTTATACAATTGTAAGTCTTTTTGGTCACCCTTATAACCTAAATTCCGAATGTGAACAAATAATCACAGAAGCACAACATCACTTGAAAATATCTATTTCTAGATATAAGAATTAAATTTAACTTCCAACACTAAGTTTTAGGGTTTTTATTGCTAGTTGATTGTAATAAATTGTGACCCTAACAAAGCCTAGAGAAGTAAAAAATCTCACTCAACACTTGGAGCAGGGAGACTGCTGCCCACCCGTAGCAAAATGTGTTCCACATAGCTAGATCTAAACTAAATTTAAATCATATACAAAATATTAAATTATAATATGAGTAATAAAAATTATAGAGATAAATATTTAATCTAAGATAATTTTTTAAGGGACAAATTTAACATATATATTTTTTTTTATAATCACAAATTTAACATATATGATCATTTGTAAGATTTATGAATATTTTTATTTCTAAATTGAATTTCATACGATATAAGGCAATAATTTTTTTTTCATAAAAAACATAGTTTAAAACATAAAAAGTGTATTATTATTTTTTCAATATTAATTACTCAAATACCTAATTTATTTATTTAGTCAAACCCATTAAATATTAACTTTTTTTTTTGGTTTGCAATGAATGGGAATCGAACCCATGACCTATAACATATTACCCAAATCTCTCACCACTAGACCAAACCTAGTGGCTTAAATATTAACATTTGAATATAATATATTTAGTCAAACTCATTCATGTTACACAAAGTGTAACCATTAAGATTTACCCTTAAATAAGATCACAAATTAAAATAAAAACACATGTTTATGCAGTATCTAATATAAATATTTATTTTGTGTCAAAAAAATATAAATATTTATTTGAGAATAAAAATATAAAAGGTAATAAAAAATCCACATATACTTTATAAATGTTTTGCCTTAATGTGTACAATGTTGCACAAAATAACAATTTTTTAAAACCTCAACCTACAAATCTCACCAAATTAGGTGAATCCAAGTTTCAAACATTTTGAGACAATCGAACTTTTTTCAGCAGCAGTCAATCTTGTCTTTTATGACTTTTTTGGGATTTTCGCTCTGGTGGTGCATGGTTGTGCACTCCCTCAAAAGTGACAACATAAATGTTCTCGTTGGTTTTACTTTTTTCTACTATTTTTCTTGCTGGACAATCTACAAAACTCGAACATTTGTAGTAGTTCCTGCATTTCAAAATCAAAAATCATAAACACACCTATATAAATGTAAAATATTTAATTTTACTCCCTCAAAATTAGGATTGAAATGAATATTACATCAATCAATTTCAAAATATAAATAATTGATGTGGAGACTACAACAAAAAACATGGGAGAAAACAAAAGATGGTATGTTTGCAATCACTAAATATAAAAACTATTTCAAACCATACGTGTGGGTGTGTGTATTAGGTAACAAAATTATCAGTGTTAGTATAAAACAAAAGCAAAATATTGGAAATTTTTGATTTTTGAATGTGTAAAAACCTTGAATGTGGAGACCCTTTAATAGTTTTTTCTCCATATTTTTTCCATGCCCACAGATCTTCTGATAGTTGTTCTTCACTCATATGGCGCTCCAATGTCTCCCTATTTTTATAATTTCTGTAAAAAAAAGAGGTAAATTGGGTTTAAATCACACGAAGTTATGTTATGTTAAAATGTTTCAATTATTTTGAGAAAATAAATTGATTAATGATTTAAGTATATTAAATCACATGAATATATACTCTACCTTTTTCTTGATGTGGATTTTGGTTGTTGTGGATGTGCAATTGGTTGCGGTGAAAATATTGGTTGGTTGTATGCACGATCAAAATCAGCAGTTGTGGTTTCGATGTAAGGTTTGGGAACAAACACTTGATTTTCGTTGTTTGGTTGAATTTGGTGTTGATTGATCAATGTTGGAAGATTAGAAAAGGTAGCATTTTGATTGGTACCATAAAAACTAGTGATTGTGTTAGTAATGGGTGTGATGGTTGGGATAATGGTTGTGCTGGAGGTGGTTCCGGTAGGGATAGTGGTTGCGGTTTTGGGGATTGTGAAAGCAGTGGTATTGGAAATGGGGAGAGTGAAGGTGGTGGTAGTGGTGGTGGTGATGGTCGAATCATATTTGATTAACATTTTTTCTAATTCAGTGCAAGCATTTGATTGCATCTGTTGTTGTTCACTGAATATTGGATAATCAAAAAAGGTAGAATTGTGATTTGAACACTGAACACTAGTATTTGTGATGGCGGTGGTTGTAGTGGTATGTGTGGGGATAATGGTGGTGGTGGTGGTGTTGTTAGTGGGGGAGGAGTGCATGGGGATAAAGGTGGTGTGAGTAGGGGCGAAGGGCATGGGGACTGCACTATTTTTATTGGTGAAATTGAAATGATTGAAGTAAGATGGTGTGGTGTTTTGAGGTGAAACTATGTTATTAGTGGTGGTTATGGTGGTTGAAGTTTTAGGTAGAGATGAAGCATCAAAAATTGTCGCAGGATTAGTAAAGGTGGTACCTTTGTTGCTAGACACAATGGAATAAAGATCCCAATTATTTGATTGCATCTGTTGTTGTTCGCTAAATATTGGATAAATAGCATTTTGATATGAGTATTGAACACTAGTATCAGTGATGGCAGTGGTGGTGTTGATGTTAGTGGGGGAGGAGGGAATCAGGATAAAGGTGGTGTGGGTGGGGGAGGAGGGCATGGGGACTACACTATTTTCATGGGTAAGATTGAAATCATTAAAGTAAGAAGGTGTGGTGTTTTGAGGGGAAACTATGTTATTGGTGGTGGTTATGGTGGTTGAAGTTTGAGGTAGAGATGAAGTTTCAAAATTTGTTGTAGGATTAGTAAAAGTAGTAACTTTGTTGCTAGACACAATGGAATAAAGATCCCAATCATTTGATTGCATATGTTGTTGTTCATTGAATATTGAATAATTAGCATTTTGATATGAGTATTGAACACTAGTATCAGCGATGGCAGTAGTGGTGTTGATGTTAGTGGGGGAGGAGGGCATCGGGATAAAGGTGGTGTGGGTTGGGGAGGAAGGGGGCATGTGAACTCCACTACTTTCATGGGTAAGATTGAAATCATTAAAGTAAGAAGGTGTGGTTTTTTGAGGCGAAACTATGTTATTGGTGGTGGTTATGGTGGTTGAAGTTTGGGGTAGAGACGAAGTTTCAAAATTTGTTGTAGGATTAGTAAAGGTAGTAACTTTGTTGCTAGACACAATGGAATAAAGATCCCAATCATTTGATTGCATCTGTTGTTGTTCATTGAAGATTGAATAATTAACATTTTGATATGAGTATTGAAAACTAGTATCAGCGATGGCAGTGGTGGTGTTGGGGTTGATGTTAGTGGGGGAGGAGGGCATCGGGATAAAGGTGGTGTGGGTTGGGGAGGAAGGGGGCATGTGAACTCCACTACTTTCATGGGTAAGATTGAAGTCATTAAAGTAAGAAGGTGTGGTGTTTTGAGGCGAAACTATGTTATTAGTGGTGGTTATGGTGGTTGAAGTTTGGGGTAGAGATGAAGTTTCAAAAATTGTTGCATGTTTATTAAAGGTGGTAACTTTGTTGCTAGACACGATGGAATATAGATCCCAATCATTATTAGCCATTGAAGGAAAAGAAAAGATTGATTTTAGGGTATGTAAATGGATATAGAGGATAAATACTTGACGTTGAAGATGAAACTAAAGACACATAACAAATGATGTTTGCTATTTGAGAGAGACAAACAGAACAAGAGAGAGGAGCAAGTAATTTAATGGTGTAATTTGACTGGGTTGAACACTCTCTAACTATTTATAATAAGACAATGAATAAAAAAAATTGACGTTTTTTTTTCTGAAAAAATAGAAAATGGATTGTAATTTCCAATGCAAATGTAACGGTTAAAATTATTCGTGTTGCTATTTTATTTTTTATAACTATTTTATTGTAACGGTATAGATCACAAAAATAGACCCATTTGAAAATCTCCCGTTTCTCATGAGTTTTATCTTATATTTACTAGCTTATAGATTCTTTTGATAAGTAACTTATAGCTTAAAGCTTGTAGCTTTTCTTTTTATCTCAATTGTACCTAATCTTTATTAAACAATATAATAGAGTTCTCGATCATCATTGGTTATTGGAGAAAAAGAAAAGATTTATTTTAATGTGTATGTGCGTGCCTAATAAAAAAAATGTTGAATTTTTTAGGGAGCCAAACAGATAAAGAGAAAGGAGCATGCAAAAGAGTGCAATTTAACCTGGTTGAAGACTAAGTAATAAATAAGGTCATACTAACCGATGATCCTGGGACACTGGTTAAGGAAACAAAAAAAAAATTTAAATTCAAAATAACACTTTTTAGACTTTCGAGGTATTGATTGCACAAACTTCAATGTCATATCACTATATTTGCTTCACTAAACAACACCGGTTAGCATTTTCCATTATTTATATGAAGACAATGAATATTTTTAATGAAAAAATAGAAAAGTGTTCGACATTTCCAAGACAATTGTAATGTTGACTACACAAATTTCAATGTAACTTTACTATATTGGGTATCCTTAACTAGTGTCTCGGGGGCACTAGTTTGCATTTTCCTATATTTATTTTTATTTGTTTTCCTACTCATTTATTATTATTATTATTACTCCTTCCGTCCCATTTTATAAGACTTCATTTGACTAAATGCACTATTTATATGTTTGTTTTGACCGTACTTTTCTAAAAATATATAAATGTAAATATTATTATATAAGATATTGTTTCATTTGTTTCAATGAGTACTTTAAAAATATCAAATTTTTATAATTTTTACTAATAAAAAATTAATGATATTCGTTATCAAAATTATGCATTACCATACGTGCAATGGTCAATAAGTTCTTATATTTTGGGTTGGAGGAAGTATTATCATTATTATTATTAATACTAACGGGTCAGACAGGTGCGTTCTGTGCCTGCCTGTGTCTAACTTATGCCCAAAAAAATAATAAAGACATGTCTTTATGTTGCAGTGAGTTTGTTAATAAAAGATTTTGTTGTTAAAAAAAATCAAGGGTATTGTTGCTATTATGAAAAGTTGACACCAAAATTTTTTGTATCCTCTTTATATATAAAATAGATAATAATATAAGCACACACAAATATATAAACAAAAAATTATTTTTTTTTTGTATAATAACAATTGAATATTTTTAAGTAAAAAAAGAAAGAATGGGGATAAATATTTTCAAGGCAATTATAACTATTAAAAGAAAATCAATTTTTTTTAGGTTATCATGATATAGGTACAAAGTTTTTTTTTTGGTACAATAGGTACAAAGTTTTTATCACCTTTAACGATGATTAATATCTGTCAAAAAAATTTGTGGGGCACACTAAGTGAGTCTTCCCTCCCAACCAAATTGTTTTTATACACAAGAGTTAGTAATCGAACCTCTGAACACTTGCTTAAAGAGTCAATGTCATTTCCATTTGGATCAATGTGATTTAGAACCATATATGAGTCTTAAATATAATTAAAATAATAATATGATTGAGATTTTAATTTTGTGATTTAAATACTCTCTCCGGTCACTATTATAAGCAAAATTGTCTTTTTTGATATAATGAATAAGTGATGTATCTGATACATAATATGGACCAGATCCATTTCTTTTTTAATATACCAAAAAAGTCAAATGTGTTTTAATAGCAAACGCCGAACAGAGAGTATTAAATTTTCTAAGGGACAATTTCATAAAATAAATAAGGCTTAATTATATTTTTGCTCCCTTATCTTTATTTTAAAAAATTGAACGGTAGAAAAGATAAGGTACCTACTTGAAACCTTTAAAAGATAAGGGACAAACTTGAAACCTAAAATAAAGATAAGAGACCAAAAATATAAGGTCTTATAAAATAGGACAGACAAAGTATTACGACAAAAGTGGACGAAACAAAAAAGTGATAGACGGAAGAAAGAGTAAACTATGATGGTGAGGTTTTATTAAAATGCCAATATCAAGATTTTTTTTCATCATAATTGAGAGTTTTCATTTGCTATGAACATCATTCAAGAAAAGGTCTCGTTAACATGTGCCGTTAAGGAACTTAAAATGAATTTTTTGTATTGGAAAAAGTAAGATTTTGACTTTGTAAAAGTCGAAGGCACAACTTTTGAGACTAAATTTTTATATTATGTAAATTTATGTAAAAAAAAAAGACATGTCTTATGTTGTGGTGAATTTGTTAATAAAAGATTTTTGCTGCTAAAAAAAACACGTCTTATGTTATGGTGAGTTTATTAATAAAAGATTTTTGCTGCTCAAAAAAATAAAAATCAAGGATATTGTTGGTATTATGAAAAGTTCACACCAAAATGTTTTATATCCTCTTTATATATAGGTATAAATATATTAAAATGTGCCCTTAGACACATATTAGCCCGGGTAAGCCCACATAGAGGCAAACTATGGTTATAGCCACACACCAGAATTTTCAATTTTTAATAGGTATATATACATATTTTCAATTTTCTATTATTGATTGGGGTGTCATGAGTTTGATTTCTTTGATTCCTACCGGATGTTGTTTTGGCTTTTAATTGAATTTTTAATAAAGAAATTTATAAAATTTAATTAAATTGTATTGGTCACATTTTAACGAGTATAAAATTTACAAAATTTACCATTAAATTTAAATTTTTATCATATGGAAAATTTATGTTAAATTTTATAGAAACTTAAAATCATTCGATATGTTATTGAAATTCACCAACATTAAAAGTTTATATATTTTTATTGAATACCGTTAATTTTAATGGATCTTGACATATTAAATTATTTTAGACATTATTGGAGAATGCAATATTATTCGAATGAAAATGGTCTATGAATTTACAGATTGAATTTATATTTTTCCCACCTCCTGCCTCCTCTCTCTGAGTCTTGTTTTTCTCTTCTATAATGGTTTGATTCTTTCACTTTCCTTTTTTCTCTCAACTCCACAACTACAAATTTGATTTATTTTGTTTTTTTTTTTCCGTGGTGCTTGTGGTGCTATATAGAGTCAAAGCTACTTCTTCGACTAATTTGCAAGCGTGGAAATATTCTTTTTCAGCTATAAAATTTGTGAATATGTTTTTTTCAACCACACCAATATATCACGTCTGGAAATTGTTTGCATGCATAAAAACTATCCTTCAAGTTCAATCATCCCAAGTAGGCTAAATGAGTAATGTTAAATTTATGCATTTCAATAAACTTAAAAATCAAGAAATTGAAGATTGAAGCTTTTGGAAAGAGATAGGGTGCTACTCATAAAATTCAAATATATATAGTGAACTCAATCCCACAAAGTGAGTTTCTCTAGATTTACATTCCACCTTACCTAATTTTAATTACTAAGTTTAAGACTTACACCCATTGCATGCAAGTAATTTTAGCTTCCCATCCAATTGTTGGATTATGAAGTTAGATATAAAAATGGTATATGAATAATTAATCTAGACAGAACCGATCCTAACTATTTTAGAAGCTAGACCCTAAAAGTTAAAAATGAACTTTTTAATAAAAAAACACAAATAATTTATAAAGAATAATCCTCATTTAAATTATACATAATATTAAAAAAATAATCATCCTTGTAAATTACAAACAAAATATTTTTATTTTTGTAGTATTGCATAAAAAAAAATTATTCTAATCAATAACAACAAAATACCTTCTAGCTACTTAAAAAAACCGCCATTCTAGTAATATTTGAAGCAAATTTGTTGATCGAGTCTTCATATTATAGATTTTCAAATGATCATTGCCAATTGCTATTAATATTAAACCATTAACTCTTTTTTGTAATATAGTATTGACAAGTAAAACTTCAAATTGAAATCTACTACTATTTTTTTTTTTTATAAAAAAAATTAATAGATACACGACCGACTAACGCTGAAGAGGTTCCGGAGACGCAATTGTCCTATGCCAATAAGAGCAAAGAAAATATTCATGCACTTAGAGAGGACAACATCTTTCGGGATACACAAAATCAAGAAGTTCCTTTGATAGTACAAAAAGATCTGCAAATTATACATCAAACTTGGGGAGACATGACAGAACAAGAGCAGGAGTTCACAACGGTTATATCTAAACATCGGAAGAAGCAAAATAACATAATAGCCAAGAGCACAGGGAAACCTTATCACACTTGTTCCAAAGGGCACACTCTCGTTCCAAAGGGGCTCCTCCACACACGCTTTGAAAATATATGTTACTCGATGTGGAGAGAGCTCGTTGGTGGCTTTGTTTATGATATAGATAATGGTTGCAGGCATTGTAGAATTGTGCAAGATAAGAACCACAAGTCTTTGACGTAACCCGAGTATTCTTAGCATCGCCTCTTCAGGATGATGTCGAGTATTATTACCACTGCCTCCCCAAGTTGATGTCCTTCTTCGCGATCTCCATTAACTCTTTATCTTCGAGGCATCGGATAACAACACTCCATGTTTTATCCACCATCCCGAACATTAAAATTGCTTCCATCTTCACTTTCCACAATTCAAAATTGTCCCAAAAAAGTCCCTTGATTTCCCACTTGGTACTTATGGTGCTCACTTTAAATTGTTCTGATTGCCCCAAGTGGGCGCCAATTGTTGTGAATTCGTTTAAATATCACACCAATGAAATACTTAATGCGTGGAGCAAAAGAACGACAACCAAATTCAAGAGGAATAACAATAATAATTATAAGCGATAAAGGAAGAACACACAATAATTTATTTATCCAGTTCGGTCCAAACAACCTACTCTGAGGAGAGAGAGCAGCTCTCTTCGTTCAACTATAATCAAACGAGTAACTTTACACAAGAGTTCCAATTGAGTTACAAGAATCAGCCTTCAATCCTAATTCTACCCCAAGTGCCGAATCTCTTCCTGTGGCCAAGAGACTCAATTTGATCCAGTCTACCTAAGGTGTACCACAAAGATAGTTCGCCCACCCGTAGAGTTGTACCAAGAGAAAACTTTTTTTCCTCTCTAAAACCCTAGCCATTGTATGGTGGCAAACCCTAATCATTGTCTCTACATCTTTACTCACTCTTTTTTTGCTCTCCTATTTTTCTATAACCGAGCAACCTCTATTTATAGAAAAATATATTGCCAAAAACTAAAACCAAATCTGCTTTAAAATAAAACAAAATCCAAGTCAGATATCCTGATACGATCATGAGTTCCCTAAACATGTGGAAGAAAACTTATAAAAAATGCACAAATTTTTTTTTGGATGAAGATGCTTTGAGCCCAACTTGAAGCCCAATTCACACGGTATGAAGCATCCTTGGGCTGATTTGAGGTCTAATAATATTGGACTAAATAAATAAACAATTAAGTCCATTTTTCTTTATTTTTATTGTAATTTTCGTTTTTTGTATTGGGGAAATTTTTAGATGTCCTTTAGCTTCCTTCTAGTCTCTCTAGATGTTTCCTAGTGGTGCACCAATTCATTAAAGTGGCTAGTGGGAATTTATAAGCATGTTAGTGCGAATTTTCTAAGTCTTATGATGAATGTATGGTAGTGGACCTACTATGTAAGGTTAGGCTATAAATAAGGCTCTCATGTACTTCTCAAAATAACTTGAATATAATCAAATTTGAGAGTTTCTTTAGTGAGAACTTTTTCTTTGTTCTTATGATAAGAACATTGTTCTAGAGATAAAAACTTTATAGTGTTACTGACAGGTCGCGGTTAGAGTCAAGTTCCTCTTTTCCTTGATAACTTTGGTTCTACCGACAGGTCCCGGTTAGAGTCAAGTTCCTCATTCCTTTGATAACTTTGGTTCTACCGGCAGGTCGCGGTTAGGGTCAAGTTCCTTTACCTGTTTTCAATACGATCTTAAGCAGTCGCTTATCATATCCTCAAAAATCTAATTTTCCAAAAATTAGCAAACACACGCGCGTTTTTGCCCCTCACACCGGTCTTTTCACCCCACGTGAAAACGACAGAAATCAGCTACATGTTTTTCTCCCCAAGCGAAAACACTTGTGCCCCAAGCAAAAACGACAAAAACATGTACCCGGGATTTTCTGACTTCCGTAACTGAGATTTCAAGACATACTCAAAATATTCTAACTTAGAAAACTTATATACTTTGTTGATCAAATACGTGTAAAAGTGCAAAGTATTAAACTCAATCAATTGTATTGGATCTAAGTATGACCATGGTGTCAAATGAATTTTATGTATTAAGAAAATGCAAATGCTAAATAGTGTTCCCGGGCACTCTTTAAGCCCTTAAATAGTAAGTTTTTTATAGAATTTTTATGGAAATGCGTGAAGTCAACGCATTGGAAATTGAAGTGTTTAATTTTTTGAATAAAAAATTTCTTTTAATAGAATGCTTAAAGAGTACCCCGGAGACACTCGTTAGCAAGACCTTAAGAAAATCCTAAGTAAATTTATGAGCAAGTTCCGTGTCTGAACTACAATTATATCAGTCAGACAAGCAGCCTTTCTAAGAACGGTTTACCTCGTGAATGTTATTTGAAGAATAAAATGAATAAGATAACTTATTGTGTGTGTTACACCCTATTAATTGTTATTATTATTCGCATATATAATTTGTTTGAAAAGTACAATGTCCAATATAAAGATCAACCGATAGACAGGTTCTCATAATCTACTGACAACACTAGTTGTAGCAGTAATTCACTCAGGCCCGTTTCTCTGATTTGCCTAATGGCGAATCTATAATATTGACCATAATTAATAATTAATAAGTAGTATAAAAAATTTGAATTTCTAAAAAATATATTTAATATCCAAATACTTGGACAAAATAATTCTTGCATGCATTTCTAAATGCAATCATAAAAGTCACTAACAACTGTGTTTACATCAATATGTTGTATAAGAGAGAACAATGGATGATTGATGAGTTGTTGGACTCTATAATCCCCTAAAAAAAAAATTTTGGAGCCCAAATTATAAACTTATTTTTATGACCTAGGATGGTCGCCCTTTTCGTCCTCTCCCGGATACGGCTCATATTGAAATAAGTAGGTCTCATTCCTCAATATTTTGTTTTAGATAAGCAAGTTGATAAATATAATGGTAAGAGGGCTAGGAGAATCCTTGGGAGTTAAATTTGATTAATCTATTTTTCTCACATACCTTGAGACCATGTCTTGGAACCTGAACTATGTATTGTAATTTTATTGTGTACTAGTATCTGTTCAGTCAAAATACTTCGTGGACTAATGTATCTGAACAAAAAATCTTGTAATGTTAATGTATCTTTTATCAATAATGTATGGCTAAATTCAAACTCAAGATGAATTAATTTGGGATGTTATAATATCCTTGCAATTTTTTTTTATTATACTGTATTTTTTTACAACATTATACTGTATTTTTTTTCTTTCCCAAAAAGCACTATTATAGGCTAAAAATAGTCTATAATAGTGCTTTTTGGGAAAATACTATTACGGGTTGCAAGATAAACGAGCCAACCCATATTTATTTTACCTTTATTAAATTACTATTAAAATAAATTAAATATTTGTCGCCAATGTCATTTATTTCTAAATGTTTTATTTTATATGTGAATAATAAATGTCTATATTAATTAATTATATTGCTGATTATAATTTTGAAAGGGAGATGAAGTAAAAATATATAATATAAAGGAAGCAAATTAGAACTCATAATAATAATGAAAAGTAGTATCCAATGCAAAGGAAACAATAAATAAAATAATTTCAACGTAGTCTAGTAGGGTTATGATAGTATGTTAGAGGTTTTAAGTCGATCATCAACTCTATTGTAAACAAAAAAAAAATGGTATAGTACGAGCTAGTAAGCAATTTTGAGTAAAAGAAAGCTAGTATAGAAGTTACATTTTTTGTTTTATTTTTTTATATTTTAAGGGTTAATTTTAGTTTATGCATGTTGCGGGCTATTCGTGGTATATATGGGCTAACTCATACTATTTTAAACAAGTTTTTTAGTTGTGGGCTAAAATGCCCTTGAAAAATTCGGGTAAGAATTTTAAGGGCCAAACCCTACATTTTTTGGACTTGCGGGCCAGCCTATATAGGTTAATCCATTTGAGATTTTCTTTTACCGCCCTACAAGTTTCTTTGTCTTTTCCTTTTTACCTTTCTAGTACTTAAGTAGTAGACGTTATAAAAATGAGAAAATTTTTTGTAAATGTCATCCGCTACTTAAGTAGAGGATGTTATAAAGGTAGAGTGTTTTTGAGGGGTGTTCGCTACCTAAGCTGCGGAACAGGGAATTTTGGTAAATTTGTAAAACGCGCGAGAAAATTGATAGGGTCACAAAAAAAATCTCATTCCATTTTGACAACTCTACATGTCGGTACAATATTAGGACTTGACGGACCAACTAGTCTCGCCCTGTCACCGTTCATTCTATTGGCGAGTTAGACAGGACACACAAACTAGTAGTGATGGTTCCAAATCTCAATTCATCTCGCTTAAATAAGCGAACTAAACAACCTTCAATTTGAATCTTCTAATGTCAATAAAGTGTTAAATTAAGGAAATCAAAAGGGTTGTTTTTTTATAAAAGAATAAATCAAAATGGTTGTTATTCTAACAACTTCATGATTTGTTAATCAATTGCTAAAATTACTCACTTTAGAGGAGTTGGATCCCCAAAATACATAGTCCAATTTTGAATCTCATAGATCCGCAAAATCAAACATTAAAAATTAATCGAAAAAGTGTTGCATGATCCATCACCTAGAAAATTGATGCATGTTAAAATCCCTACATATCAAAACATTCATCTTTTATATCCAGAAAACTGATACCACTCAAGAGCGTATAGATTAGATAACATGAGTCTACTCTACTATATATATTTTTTATTTATAAATAAATTAAATAATAAGTCGTTGAAAACTCACACACAATATATGAAGCGATTGAAGTTCAAACCTCAATCATAATATCCAACCTATGAATTTTAACATTTATGTCAACTGAGATCGAATTTGACGATCTCATACTTAAACATGTGGCAGTGTTAAAAAAAAAATACAAATCTCAACCATTCATTAGCATTACCATCTATAGAGCTGTCAAAATGGGCTAGCCCGAATGGGCCGGCCCGCCAAGGCCGATTTTTTCCCAGGCTTGGACCTCAAAAATTCTAGCCCGATTTTTTTCGGGCTTTTTAGCCCGGCCCGATAAAAGCCCGATTAAAATATGGGCTAGCCCGAATGGGCCACGGGCGGCCCGCAAGCCCGAATAATTTATAATTTTTTTTTTCAAAATAAATAATATAAGTAACTTGTTTTAGATGATTTTAACTTAGTTTGTATTATAAGAGTTTATTTTGCCACTTTACAAGTGTCTCAAATATCATCCGCTACCTACGTAGCGGATGAGTAAAAATACGACGCACAGAAACACGTAGGTAGCGGATGAGTAAAAATAGAGCGCATTCGTAGGTAGCAGATGACTATAAATACGGGGCGCGAGAAACTCTTAGGTAGGTGATGAGTAAAAATACAGCGCACGAGAAACTCATAAATAGCGTGTGAGTAAAAATAGGGCGTGCGAAACACTCATAGATAGCGGATGAGTAAAAATATGCCGCTCTAGAAACTCGTAGGTAAGGGATGAGTAAAAATAGGGCGCGAGAAACTCGTAGGTAGCGGACGAGTAAAAATAGCGGGTGAGAGAAACTCGGAAGTAGCGGGTGTGTAAAAATAGAGCATGCGAAAAACTCGTAGGTAGCAGATGAGTAAAAATAAGGCGCGCGAGAAACTTATAGGTAGCGGGTGAGTAAAAATAGGGCGCGCGAGAGTTTTTTTTATCCTATATGGTATATTTATAATATAAGAGTATTGATTAACATAACGTAGTAATTAATTTGAAAGTCCAATTTTGATATGCACAACAAAGCGCAGTAGTTTTTTAGTTATTTATAATGTTAAGTTTTAACATAAAAAGTAAAATAAAAAAAATTAAATAAAAAATTCGGGCCAGCCCAAAAGCCCGACTACCCGTACCGACCCAGACTCGGACACTAATTTTCATAGCCCATTTTTTATCCGGACTTTTTAGCCCGATCCGATAAAGCCCGAAGCCCGACCAAGCCGGCCCGAGTTGAGCCAGGCCGCTCATTTTGACAATGCCGCTCGTTTTGACAGCTCTAACCATCTGTAACAAAAGACTATGTAAATCTCACAGCACTTTATCGTTGTATTTTTTTTTTTTTTGGTTTATAACTTTATCGTTGTATAAAATTACACTCATATTTTCTTCGATTTTTCATCTTTATAAAATAGACGTGTCAATCATCCACCGGCTAATCCGAACAACTGCGTAATTTCACAGCACTTTATCGCTGTATATAATCACACTCATCTTTTTCGCTTTTTCATCTTTTTATATAAACCTAAAAACCCTATTAACCCCTCACACTCTCTCTCTCTCTACAATTTCAATCAACAACATGTCATCAAGCACCGATCACCACGAAGAGGAAGATGTTCCCGCCGGCGAGGACGAAGACACCGGCGCTCAAGTCGCTCCGATCGTCAGACTCGAAGAGGTCGCTGTTTCCACCGGAGAAGAAGACGAAGAAGTTATTCTCGACCTGTATGTTATCTCTTTCTCTCTCAAACGATCGATTTGAATTTGTGATTTTTTTTTTTGAATTTTTGTTTGATTGATTTGTTTGTAGCAAAGCGAAACTGTACCGTTTTGATAAGGAAGGGAACCAATGGAAGGAACGTGGTGCTGGAACTGTGAAGTTTTTGAAGCATAAAGTTACTGGAAAAGTTAGGCTTCTTATGAGACAATCGAAGATTCTCAAGATCTGTGCTAATCATCTCAGTGAGTATATTGTTGATATTGCTTTTTGCATTTTTGATTTTTTGAAATTTAATTGATTTTTTGTTGTTTGTTTTGGTTAGTTTTGCCTAAGATGACTGTGCAAGAGCATGCTGGGAATGAGAAATCTTGTGTTTGGCATGCAAGGGATTTTGCTGATGGTGAATTGAAAGATGAACTTTTCTGCATTCGATTTGCATCAATTGAAAGTAAACATTCTTTTGATCTCTTTATTTTTTTGTTTAAATTGTACCATTGGTAAACTATGTTTTGATTTGTTTGATTTATAAGTGTTTTTGGGTTTGATATTCCTTGGTTTTGTAGTTGTACTGATTGATTTAGTTAAATATACTAAACCCTAGGGGTTGGGGCCTGCTGGCCTCATGGTGTATGCTTGTGACTTGAGAGTGTTCTCCTCGCTAGTCCATATAGGGATTTGCTTTGTGTCTTCAATAGGGGCTCCAATATGGAATGTGGTATTGGGCCCCTTGATTAGTTCGTCCTCCTTAGGTTGTATATTGAGTTTCCAAAAAAACTACTAAATTCATGTATTAGGCTTGGGACCTGAGAGTGTGCTCCTCTCTAGATCTCACGTTCGAAACCTCCTGGTGCCGTATATAGGGCTTTGTTCTGGCTTCATTTGGGTAGTGGACGGCGTGGTTAGTCCCCTGGATTAGTTTTTCTTGGGCTGAATGTCGAGTTTCCAAATAAATCTACTAAACTCATGTATTTGTTGCTGGTATTAGTATTTGCTTTTTAAGTGTTAGTCATTAGCCAATTAAGCAGAGTGTTTTGTTCTTCGCCAACTAGATATTTGCAGCCTAATATAATTATTTCAGTAAACATTTTATTTAGTTTTTAGATATTTTTGAATATGGAATGTTCAAAGTTCACTGCTCTGTGAACTTAACTTTAAGATGAATTTGTGGTTTTGTATAGTCAATATTTGTGCTATTTCATTCATGAAAATATTATTGGCGTTGTTGGCTTTAGGTGTTGATTCTAAGATGGGTTACTGAAGTAGCTTTTACATGTTGTGTCTTTGTGCTATTTCATTAAAATCATGTTGGGGTTGTTGGCTTAGATGCTGATTCTAACTTCTAAGATGGGTTACTGAAGTAGCGTTTACATGTATTCCTTTGTTTATGTCTGTTAATGTGTTTCACTTATTCAGTAGGCGTTAGTTGTGCCATTGTGTTTTGAAATGATTATTTGTGAAAAACGATTTGCCATTATTTGAGTTTTCTATTTCTTTGTTTTGTGTATAAAATGGCAGTGGTGTGTAGGTTAGGTTCCTCTTGAGTTTATTTGTAAAATAATTCTTGTTGAATGAAATTATGTTGAAACTATTTGTTTTAGAGGCTTATAGTGATTGTTTGGATGTGTATCAATTGTATTTTTTTCCTTGATTTTATGTTATGGAATTCAAATTCAATCTTCTACTACAAGTACATATTTCATACAATCATTTACAAATTGTTTAGAGTTCCAAACTTGAAGATGTGAATGCGACTGATATGAATTTGTTTTCTATGAGGGTATGATATTACCCAAGGAATCTCTGATGTGTTTGCAGCTTAGATGCCACCTGCGTGTTTGCATGATTGCTAATTATCCTAGTTTCACTTTAAAAAGTAGTGTGTAGTGTATTAATTGTTTGTCCTTGCTAGAATGTGCACCTTTTTTTTACAATGCTTTTCCCTGCTTATGATGATGGGCAGGGTTAGTTGTATGTTGGGGACGGGTGAGTAAGACACAGTTTTTGACTAAACATGATCCTGTCATCCTGTGGCACATTTAATGATAATATGGTTTTTTATACTAGCTTTATTCTGTAGAATGGTTTAGTGCTCATATTTAGGTCATTGCTGCTGTCTTTCCATTGGATTACTAACAATTCACTATTTCAAGTTAACGGCTATATAGTTACAGATGCTATTTTTGCACTGGACAGGAAATATTATTGTTTTGCTGGTGCTTTAATTGCAGAGTGTAAATGTACGACATATACTAACTAGTAACTATTACTTTGTCTTGCTGTTAGATTGCAAAAGGTTCATAGAAACATTCCAAGAAATTGCTGAACCCCAGAACAGAGAAGAAAACGAGGATGCATCCGCTGCTGCTGTTCAACTTGAGAATTTGAGTGTTGAAGGGAAATCAGATGCAGAAAAGCAAGTTGAAGAGAAATCTGAGGACAAAACTAAGCAGCAAGTATCTGCTGCACCAGAAAAAGAAAGCAAAGAAGATTCAGAGAAGAAAGTTGAAGAGCCTGCTTCATCTACTTGATTGTGATATGTTCATATTTCCAATGGGGCAATATGATAAGGTTAGGTGGTTGACCTTTGTGCCACTCTTATCAATGTTCTCTCATAGTCCTAAGTCTTCAAATTGTTTTGTTGCTACGTTATTGAGTGGTCCATATCCTTTGTTGAGGTATTGTCAGCATTGGTAGGTTTTTGAGTCAGGTTTGAATCATTGAGATTGGTGGTTTCAGGGTCTTCAGTTGTTTTTTTCATTCCATTCATGTATTTCTAGTCGAAATTTGAATGAGTCATGTTGGTGTCGGGGATGGGAAGGGTGCAGTCGGGAAATAGTAGAAGTATAAACAAAGGTTTTTAATGCATATTATTGAGTATAACATTTTATAGACTCAAATCATTGGTACATAATTTGCTCTTGATACATTTTCTCCTAACCACTCCCAAGACACTTAATCTGTGCAACAAACAAATTGAAATCTAATATATCTTGCAAAATGATTTTATTTTGTAACAACCCAAAACACCAAACAATAGGCTTTCTAGTTGGAGCTACCATTGTTAGATTTTGATCATGATGCTTGTGATTGATAACTTGAACTTTCTTGAATACGAAATCATGATCTAATGGAAATCATGATCTAATGCAAGAAGCTACGCGAGGCACATGCTGCTAGAGCTGAATTGCCTGCTTTTCTTCAAAGCTGCACGAGGCGCAGCACACTCTATGCAAGGCACAGACAACAATGTTAGGTGTCTTCTAAAATTCTTCATATTATTGGGCTGAAACCACCTTTTTCTGAGCTATGCATCCAAATCTTCAAATTCTTGCAAACTTGACTAAAACAGTTCATAAATGACTCTAAAATGACGCTAAAACCTCATGACTGAGAGTCATCGGTACTCACTTTTTTATTTCATCATAATCAATATAGAAAATTGATCAATTACTTTCTCTTTTTTCTCGTGAATTTCATAGGTTTCTCTTCTTTCGTTGCCATCTTTAAGAATTTTGCTATTCTTAATATGGAATATGAAGATATGCCTTAAAATCAAGTTATTTTGAGAATATTTTGTGCAAAATTATATGTGTACCGAAGAATTCACCAAATTATATTTGTTTTTAACTAGGATATGTTTGAAAACAGAGCGATGTATTCCATGCCTTACATAGAAGCCACTCCTTAATAGGAGATGTAGGAGCGGGTACTGGGTAGCAGTACATTAGTACATCATGGCATAAAAGAGAGCAATTGAGACGAATCACTGCTTTAATAAATATACAGATTTTATTCTTCCGTAGATATGTCGCATGTTCCAACATCGGTTTCTGATATTAGATGGAAGCCCTGGTCCTAGATGCTATAAACTTAACGTAGAGGCAGATGGACCTGATGGAAACGGAAAATGGGAACTGTCAGCTGTTGTGAGCGACACAGGGAACGACTTTGGCTGCTTCGTGCTGGAACAGGCTGATACTCGAGGTTGTAATTTGTATACGGAGTTGTAGTTTGTAACAATCTCGGTCATTCCTAGTTTAACTAAGCCGGACTTAGAGACTTTTTCAAGTATGTCAGACTTTAACCTCATGAACTTTTAACTCCCGAATGGTTAAGTGTATGTTTGGTATCACGGTAGGTATATCATAATCACACTGATCTACCGTGATTTTACTGATGCTACAGGATTTGCCAAAAGCTACACTCACTCTGTAGCTTCTGTAAAATCATGGTGGATCGCCATGATTCTAGCATACTCACGGTGATACCAAACGCGGGCTAAGACAAAAACAAAATCAAATAATAACTTCGTATACATTGTATAAATATCAATCACCAAAATAATATAAGGGAGTACTAATTTTAAAAGTTCGTCTTATTTATTCAAATTAAGAGGTCCAAATTTGCTTAAACGGTTCCAAAATGATTGGAAGATGCAATACAAGATCCATAATCTTATGCATGAATCATATGCTAATTATAATTGATTACATATTTTCATAATAGTTGGGAGACAAACGAGGCTTGATGAGAACTTCAAGAGGAGTAACTTTGATGTTGGTTGTTTCCACAACAGCAGTCATATCAATAGGTTCACTAGAAGTTTTCAAGACTTCAAAGGAATGAAGAAAATTTGCAAGAGTCAAATAAGCACTTCGAAGTCCGAAAGATATTCCAGGACAAATCCTTCTTCCGCTTCCGAATGGTAAGAATTCAAAATGCTGACCATTAACATCGACATCTTTATGAGTAGTAAGAAATCTCTCAGGCTTGAACTCTAATGGATCCGACCAAACACTAGGGTCGGTTTGGATCTTCCATAAGTTCGTGAATAGTCGAGTTCCTTTCTTCACATGGTAGCCACCAATTTTGCAATCTTCTCTAAATTCACGAATTCCTGAGAGTGGTGATGCTGGATACAACCTTAGCGTTTCTTTGACAACAGCTTGAAGGTATACCAACTTATTTATATCTGATTCTATAATGCATAGTCGCTCTTTGCCGACGTGGAGATCGATTTCTTCTTTAACTTTTTCCAGTGCATGAGGATTGTTCAATAGTAAGCACAATGCCCATATGTGTGTAACACTGCTAGTGTCTGTTGCTCCCAAAACTAGTGCCTGCAAGTTGAGTATAGATTATTTAACATTGTAAAATATATTGGCATACATGACATAGAATATTGTATGAATGCTTATATTACTAAAAAAAATTCTTATATAAATTTATTCATAATTATATGGTAACATGGGAGAAAGTTTGCCATGATATGGATCTAATGATCAAATCAGATGGCTCACATATTTTACTGTATAATGTGATAAGATTTTAAAAAATCCATATACTCCATCCGGTCTCATTGTATAAGTAATTTTTTTTTCCTAAATTTATTGAATAATTAATGTATTTAATCTATAATATAGACTAAATACATCAATTTATAGATTAGATGCATACGTTATAACCAAGCAGCAATCATGCATTTTACAAAATCTTATCTTATAATCAGATATCATTTCAGATTAAAATCAAATGACTCGTTATCCAACTTTCTAAATCAAACTCAAAAAACAAGTAATTATAACATATATAAGCATCCAATATTGATCAAACGAATTCTCAACTACGAAAAATTCAAATCAGTGTGCTAGAAGTTATGCAACATAAAAAAATATATCAGGACACAACTTCAACATAAATTCATAAATTTTTCATTTATATCACTAGAATAAACGAAATATAAGTAAAACAAATCTAAAAAGTCAAATGATTTTTGTCTAAATTTGGGACCAAATACATTTGATCTTTTTTCATAAAATTTATTTGAAGAGGAAGCATAATTTCACAAGATATAATACTCCCTCCATAACACTTTAGGTTCATTATATATTCAATGTATCTGACCTATATTGTGGACCAGATACATTAAATATACAATGAACATAGAAAGTACATTTTTGCTTATAAAGTGTTACGGAGGGAGTACAAATTAAACAATATCCCAAAATGCTAATATGAAAGGATACAAATCTCTCAAAGTTTAACCAATGTTTGGTGTTTGATCCCGAATTTGGGTTTGCATCAGCATTAAAACTTTTAGAAAGAGTTTGTCATCCATTTCAGTCTCAGTTGTGTGTTGAGAATACTCGATGTAACCAATAATACTATATATGAACATACCAGAGCTGTGGCTTTGATGACAGTATCTGAATCAAATCCATGAATTTTTCTTCCATCAATAGTAGAAAGCATCACATCCATAAAATCTTGATCTTTTTTACTCTTATCATCAACCCTATTCTTCTTATGCTCATCTAACCACTCTGTCACAACACCATCCAATTCCTTAAAATTTTCCTTCATATTCTTCTCATGTCCACCAAAATCAAACAACCTTAAAAATGGAACAGCATCAGCAATAGGAAAAACACCAATCAAACGCATATAATCTCTCAAAGCATTCAAACATCGATTCGCTTCTTCTTCTTTCACCATCACACTCTCACCAAAATATCTCTTCCCAGCAACCATTCGAAGCACGGTATTAAAAGCCAACTCATGAAACCACTTCTTCATCTCGACTAACAAATATCCCTTTTCGTCTTTTTTATTTTTCCAAGAACTAAAAAGTTCTCTGATCGAAGTTTGAACTTCAGACACATGAACGTGAGTTAATAGATCGATTCTATGATTTGATAGAAAACTTAACGTAACAATTTTCCTCATTTCGCGCCAAAAGGGACCGTAAGGTGCAAAACCAACCATGGCATAATTATATGTCATGTGTTTGCATGCAACGAGGTTGGGACGATATGACACAGCAATGTCATTCGTTTTATAGCAATCTTTCGCGGTTTCCCAATTGTTGATCACAAGAGTTGTTGCTGTGCCGAGTTTGATGGTGAAAAGAGGACCATGTTTGTCAGCCATGGCACCAAAAAGATGATGAGTTGCTTGAGATTTGCTCAAGAGAGGAAAGTGGCCAATTATTGGCCATGCACCAGGAACCATTGGGGGTTGTTTGGTTTTGTTGGATTTTGAGTGATGGAATAAACTTATGAGAATGATTGTTGAAAGGAGAACAATTGCAATTGTATTTTGAGGGAAATCCATTTGGGTTTTGTGAAGGTGATGAATGATGTGATGATTCTATAAAAATATTAAAAATAATTTGATATGTTATTGAGAGCCATCAAGATTAACTGTATTCAATAAAAACTCATAAATCTTTGATCTCAATAGTTCTCAATAACATATCAAATGTTTTTCAATTTTTTCAAAAAATATTATTAATGATCTATATAATATAAACTTTCAATCCAACGATAAATTTTATAAAATTCGTATTTATTATAATAATATTTACGACTTGTGCACGATGAAAGACTTTACCAAATTTGATCATATAAGTTTGTCAACTAGAGTTATTCCCATATGTCTTATTTGCTGGGTTTCTTTGTTTTTTTTGGAAAGGTGTTGGGTTTCTTTGTTTTCTTTATTAGGGAGGAGCTTTTAAGGGATAATTTAAAATTGTTCGATTAGCTCCTTTATTTTTTATCTATATCTTTTGAAGTAATTAAAGATAAGTAAAGATAAGGCCCCTGTATATGGTTTATTGTTTCTTTTATTAATATATTTAGGTTAGGGTGAATAAGGATGTCATCATAGTGTCTACTTTTTTTTGACAAATTGTCTGGTGGGCTTGAAATTTACTTCTTGAAGTGTATAAGTGAGAGATTTTGAGTTTGAACTCTGACCCTGCATATAAAATGCAATTTTCCTAACAATTAAATTATGCTCATGGTGGTTAATGCCAAACTTGAATGCTAATACCTTGATTTTGTTTGAACAAGTTTGGTTATGCAACCATATCCTTAAGTTTTGATGATAACAAAACATATAGAACAATTTTGTACACAAATCGTTTTATTAAACGTGCAAAAAATAAGAAAAGAAAAAGTTGATTTTAAACCATCAATGAAGTGATTCTGGACTCTGAACTACAAGGTTCTGGACAAGACATGTTTTGGACTAGGTATCACTAGCTTTGGACTACAGACTTTGAGAAGCAGCTCTACACATTTACTACAAAATCATATTCTCAGATTACGAAGGAATGATGAAGATCTTATCAAGCTTTAATTAAATACATATACGAAGTCAAAGATTTAGAAAGCTTCCATTCTCAAATTAAAGCTAAGCTAGAAAGCTTCCATTCTCAAATTCCAACGGTACAATTTTTCATCGGCTATTTAAAGAATGATCAAGAGAATTTAACAACAACATAGTCTTGCACATTCTTGTAAATTCTGTTGTAAATTCTGTAAACACTTAGTGTTGTAAATTGTCTATAATTTTATAAGTGTATACCTTGTATTTCAATTTGTGTAATATGCTTATTGAGAAGCAATCTTGTAAACACGAAGTCTGTTGTAAATATACTTGGTTAATATCCTTGAGGGATTAGGTTTAGTCAGTTGCCTCAAGAAGTCATTTAAAATAGGTTAGTGAGGTTGTAATCAATATGATTATAGTGGATTAACTCCTTGTGATAAGGCGACTTTACTCTGGCAAGTTGACTGAAGTAACCTAGTTAACGGTGAACCAGTATAAAAATTCCTTGTTGATCTTTACTTGTTATCACTTGTTTGTCAAGTTTGTTTTGGTTGAAAAGTTTTAATCATTAAAAACCCAATTCAAAACCCCTTTCTTGTGTTTCTTTGAACATTCAAAATTTGATTCCTAATACCTAGGGGTGGCAAAGTGGGCATGCCCACCCCGTTTAGGCCCGCCCCGTTTAAGCCCGCCCAAAAGCGGGGCGGGGCAACTTAGGCGTCCGGGTTCAACAACTCAAGCCCGCCCGTTTATTGGCGAGTTGGCGGGTTGGCGGGCCGGCCCGCCAAATACTTTTTTTTTTTAATAGTTTGACTTATAACTTCACAATTCTTACCTCCTAGTTGATATTAAAAAAAATACTAGCAAATTGCATTGAGAGAAGATTGTGAAGTTAAACAGGTTGAATTATAACTTCACAATTCCTTAAAATTCTTACCTCCTATTTTTAAACTAACAGAAAATAGGGATAATTAAGAGTTGAGAGAAGATTACAGTAGAGAATAGAGATAATTAAACTAACAGAAACATTTAATTAAGTTAATAAGTAATTCCTTACAATTACCCTTAATTAAACTAACACTTACAATTACCCTTAATTAAACTAACAGAAACATCAACTAAGTTAATAAGTAATTCATTACAATATAAGATAAAAGGATAAATACTAGCATAAAGGGAGTACGACGGCGGATGAAATGAATGAATGAAACAAACAACCCTAATTTTGGCAGGAAAAAGAAACGTGAAGTTTTATATGAGAGAAAAATATTACTGGATTGAAATTTGGGCTCCTTATTCTAAGCCCAATTTTCAGTAAAAGTAAAAAAATATAAAAAATTAAAAAGCCCGCGGACTAACCCGCCCCGCCCCACCCCGCCCCGTTTTTTAGGCGGGGGCGGACCACCTTAAGGTAGCGAGCCGAAAACCTCAGCCCGGGCCGCCAACAATGGTGGGTTAAACGGGTCAGCCTGACGGGCCCGGCCCGTTTTGCCACCCCTACTAATACCTCTAAGATATTTTCTCTCCGGGCCCCCCATGTATCTTTTATACCCCCCAATATTCCAACTTTGCCCTTGATAAAAACTTTGATTCGCAGAAACCGAAGTTTTTTCTAGTTCAAATTCAGGAAAATTTCGGTTAACAGAAACCGAATTTTTTTTTCAAGGCAAAAAAAATTTGGTTCGTAGAAACCGAAGTTTTTATTGAAGGGCAAAAAAGTAAAATTCAGAGGGTGAAAAAGAACCATGAGGGGCCTAAAGGAAAAATATCTACCTCTAATGCAGATGCTATTGAAAAATATAGGCCCATTGCAATGGTTAATTTCAAGTTTAAAGTCATATATAAGGTGCTTGCTAATAAACTTATCCAAATTATGCCTACCTTCATCTCTAAGGAACAAAGAGGCTTGATTCATGGCAGGAATATTAAAGACTGTCTTTATCTTGCACCTAGCACCAAAAATAAATGTTACCAAAACTTTTGACACCATTGAGTGAATTTTTTTTGCTCAGATGACTGCCTTCCTAAAGGTGCCATCTGATCTGTCACACACCAGAAACACTAGAATTTTTTTTCAAAAAAGTAGGATAATTTCTTTTTCCCTAATAAAAAAATACAGTGAGACCGTTTGTTATAGCTTATTTTAGAAAAAAAAACTTTTTTTTTATAAAAATAATCACTTTTAATTGTTTTGCATCTGTTTGTTACAGATTTTTAAAATAATCAGAAGCTAAAAATAATCAGAAAATAGCTAAAAATGAGAAACTACTAAATAAAAAAAATTTATTAGGAGAGAGAAAAGAAATGCTAAAAGAAGAAAGTTATTTGTAATTAAAAAAATCACTTTTATAAGTTGTATCCAAACAAACTAAAGATTATTTTATTTAAAACAGTGATTTTTATTATAATAAACAAACACAAATTAAATTCAACTTTTCTAAAAATCTTTAAAAACTAATCTATAAATTATTTTGCATCAAAATCACTATTTTTTTAATCTGTAACAAATGGACCTCGGTCCCACCAAATAAAAGGCACGTAGGAATGAATTTTTTTTCAAAGTGCACCTGTCAAAAGTCAAATACACCAAAACATCCTACCTGAGGAAAAATTAACCGAAATACCCTAGCACTTTCCTGTGAGGGGGACGCGCCATCCCCAGCTTAGTGTTATAATGAAGGACGCGCCAACGGGGGGTCAGCGACCTTGTGAAGGACGCGCCATCCCCAAGGCGGCGTCCTGAGTTGGTTTTTTTTTTTTTTTTTTCATTTTCGTTTTTGAAGGTAAGGGGGTAGGGTTTTGGAAGGGTTAGAAGGGTTTTGAGGGTTAAGGGTTTGGAGGGTTTTGAGGGTTAAGGGTTAGATGGGGTTTTGAGGGTTAGGGTTTAGGGTTTTTTTTTTTTTAAAGAAATTATTGAAAAAAATTATACAAAAATTATATTAATTAATATAAACACACTACAACAATTTTTTTTTTTTTTTTGACATTTTGTATTTTTAGGGTTTTTAAGGGTTTTAGTTTTTTTTTTATTATATATATTATGTTTCTATTTTACTTGTTTATCAACAAAACAAAATCGTGCAATAATAATATTTAATATTATTTTTTACAATACAATACAAAAAAATTGCAAATTAATTGGAATTTGGACAATTCCTACGATCATGGCCCGGCACCCTACATAAAGCACACTTATTCAAAGTTTCGATCTCGTCGTCCATTTCCGTCCTAATGCGCGTACTTTTCGGACGACCTCTCTTACATCTTTTCATTGCTGGGTCGGGGCAAAGTCGACGGCCATAATATTGGGGCCAATATGATTGGTCTTGAATTCCCGGGAAGGTGTTATTGTATACACAAAATACACTTGCAGCTTTGTACACGTCATGTATATGAACTTGATAAGCTTGTGCAGCATGGGAGCATGCAGCAATAACATGCGAACAAGGCAAATGTAAAGCTTGAAATTCTCCACAATCACAGCAGCTTTCACCCAACTTGAGCAGAAATCGACCCATTGGTCGACCCTCGTTGTGATTGACAGTTTCCATTACCCTGAAAGTTTGATTGAGTCGATCAAAAGCAATGACTTGATGTGAGTTTGCTTTATGCATTGCTTCTTTAATCCGTTTCTGACAAGCTTCTGAATATTGTTGTCCAGATTGCAACACAGCTGCTGATTCAGTGGCTCTTCTTTGAAACAGTACGACACACTTATGCACTCGAGTAAGTATAAACTATATTATTTTCGAATATTTAAACATGTCTGCTTAAATTATATATTACTAATCATGTTAATAAATTCTTTTCAGAGTACTATCTCGTGGCACAAAATATGGTGGAAATCCAGCACACGATGTAGTTTCAATGAGGAGTAGGCTCGATGAAATGACTAGAGATGACGTAACAATTCATTTTTTTATCCATCATACTTGCAGTTTATTTATACTTTCATAATGCACTTTCAAATATCTTAATCATTTTTTATACTTGCAGTTTATTTGGAGGCCTTATCAAGACATAGCACTTAATGCTATAGAGGAGGACACTCATTGTTGGTCTGCAACCACGTACCTAATATGTTTTGAAATTTTGGAGTACCACCAAACCGACCGAGTTAAACTCCAGTTTGGAATCAAACAAACTAGATTGCGCCCAGCAGAAAACATGTCAAAATATCACAAGCAAACTAGGCGTGGAGGAGCAAAAGATAGATGGGATGTTGAATATGAAAGTTTTATCGACGATTGGAATAATCGTCACACTAAGGTGATAACTGGCACACATGCAAATAAACTTCCAAATTCTTATTTTGAGTGGTATTATAATACCTTCAATCCGTTCTTCTTCAAACCCCCACCCACACTAAACAATCCATCTACCTCAACCCGTGAATTTACCCCTGACCCTGACCAAACACCCATGCAAACCACAACACAAAATCAATCAGCTCCATACCTAGATTATACCCCTCCCCAATTCCCAATCTATGACCATCAAACCTACATCTCACCACCAACAACAAATTTCTACGACCAACAAAACTTCTACCCATCTAATGACCCAAATTTCCACACACCAGCCCAACAAAATTTCTACACACCGGCCCAACAAAATTTCCCCAACAACCTATTCACTTCACCCCAACACAATACCTACGACACTCAAAACTCTGTGGGTTCGTCATGGATTAATGAGTTGATTACTCTTGATGATCCTAATAATCCTAATATTTTTGACAACCTTTCTGGTGTGCCATTTACCTCCTTGTTCAACGACACATCTACATCAAACTTTTTCAATGCCTCAATTTCGAGTAATCCTACTGCATCTTTTCAGTATCAACAAGACGATGTGGAACAACATCAAGGAGAACTTCGAAGAGGTGATCGTGTTCGTCATGCTCCTACATGTGGTACTGGAGGTCATTTAGGTGACGATGACGTTGGTGGTGGTGGTGGTCGTGGTCGTGGTCGTGCTCGTGGTCGTGATAATTAGTCCAAATTCCAATTAATTTGCAATTTTTTGTATTGTATTGTAAAAAAATAATATTAAATACGATTTTTCCTCAAAATCTTTTGTTTTCTATTTACTTCTAATTTTTGTTTTGTTGATAAACAAGTAAAATAGAAACATAATATATATAATAAAAAAAAAAACTAAAACCCTTAAAAACCCTAAAAATACAAAATGTCAAAAAAAAAAAAAAAATTGTTGTAGTGTGTTTATATTAATTAATATAATTTTTGTATAATTTTTTCAATAATTTCTTTAAAAAAAAAAAAACCCTAAACCCTAACCCTCAAAACCCCATCTAACCCTTAACCCTCAAAATCCTCCTAACCCTTAACCCTCAAAACCCTTATAACCCTTCCAAAACCCTACCCACTTACCTTCAAAAACGAAAATGAAAAAAAAAAAAAACAAACTAAGGACGCTAAGCTGTGGATGGCGCGTCCTTCATTAGGACACTAAGGTGGGGATGGCGCGTCCTTCCTAGGGTCACTGACCTATGGATGGCGCGTCCCACTCACAGAAAAGCACTAGGGCATTTCGGTTAATTTTTCCTCAAGTAGGATATTTTGGTGTATTTGACTTTTGACAGGTGCAGTTTGAAAAAAAATTCACGTAGGAATAGCCCAGGTTGACAAACTTATATCATCAAATTTAAAACAGGTTTGTGTGTATGACAACTGACAAGTTTGTGTGTTTGACAAGTAATAATGTATAAAACTTTTTTGAAAAAGAAGCGACTATTAAAATTTAAAATGGAGGCGTGACAATGACCACTTTCAGTACTGGTTCGGAAAGACAGTAAAAATCCAAAACATTGAATTTCATATATCTAAACAAAATAAGGTGTCTTATCAGAAAACAAGAAGTGAGGTGTAATGTATTGAATTTGGGTTTGAATTCTGACTCCTGCATAATATATGCGATATTTCAATCACAGATATAAAAAAACAAACATAAATTAGTCATTAGGGATAAAAAATGAACCAAAATTTTTTCTGAGGACGAAAACATTTCGATTTTATTTTTAGAGACTAAACTCAAAGTTCACTATATTTTAAGACATAGAAATTTATTTAATTTGTTTAAGTAATAAATTACATCTTCTATTTATTTCTTATTTTATGATTCATAAAATTATTGATGTATCTGATCTATAATATAGACTAAATACATCGATTCATCGATATACTTAAAAAGAAATTTTTTTAGATAAGTATAATATTTATTATTACAATATGAAATGAACTTTTCTCCACTTTTTTTTTTAAAAAAAAAACTGAAACAAAGTTAAGAAATTGAAATATATAATACATATCCCAAATCCAATCTCTTCAAAAAATCATCATCATTCATCACTCTCACAAAACCCAAATGGATTTCTTTCAAAACACAATTGCAATTGTTCTCCTTTCAACAGTCATTCTCTTCATATTTCTATTCCATCATTCCAAATCCAACAAAACCAAACAACCCCCAATGGTTCCTGGTGCATGGCCAATAATTGGTCACCTTCCTCTCTTAAGCAAATCTCCAGCAACTCATCATCTTTTTGGTGCCATGGCTGACAAACATGGTCCTCTTTTCACCATCAAACTCGGCACAGCAACAACTCTTGTGATCAACAATTGGGAAACCGTGAAAGAATGCTATACAACAAACGACATTGCTGTGTCCTTTCGTCCAAACCTCGTTGCATTCGAACACATGACATATAATTATGCCATGGTTGGTTTTGCACCTTACGGTCCCTTTTGGCGCGAAATGAGGAAAATTGTTACGTTAAGTTTTCTATCAAATCATAGAATCGATCTATTAACTCACGTTCGTGTGTCTGAAGTTCAAACTTCGATCAGAGAACTTTTTAGTTCTTGGAAAAATAAAAAAGACGAAAAGGGATATTTATTAGTCGAGATGAAGAAATGGTTTCATGAGTTGGCTTTTAATACCGCGCTTCAAATGGTTGCTGGGAAGAGATATTTTGGTGAGAGTGTGATGGTGAAAGAAGAAGAAGCGAATCGATGTTTGAATGCTTTGAGAGATTATATGCGTTTGATTGGTGTTTTTCCTATTGCTGATGCTGTTCCATTTTTAAGGTTGTTTGATTTTGGTGGACATGAGAAGAATATGAAGGAAAATTTTAAGGAATTGGATGGTGTTGTGACAGAGTGGTTAGATGAGCATAAGAAGAAGAGGGTTGATGATAAGAGTAAAAAAGATCAAGATTTTATGGATGTGATGCTTTCTACTATTGATGGAACAAATATTCATGGATTTGATTCAGATACTGTCATCAAAGCCACAACTCTGGTACGTTCATAGACTCTGTTCGGGAAGATACATAAGCTAACTTATAGCTTATAAGTTCATTTGGCTAAAAAACACTTGTTTGGTAATAGTTTTTTAAAAAGAGTTTATAGTTTATTTTACTAGTTATAACTTATTTTTTAAAACTCTATTTCAAGTAGCTTATGAACTTATAGCTTATAACTTATAACTTATCATTTTTCTTCCAATTTTACCACTGTCATCTTACTTAAAAAAAATTAAATATTAATTAGACATATCTTTTTTTATGTAATTTCATACTTATAAGCTAGGTCAACCAATAATTTTACCAAACACGACAAATTCAATCAGCTAGCATATTGACTATAAGCTAAAAGCTTGTTTGTAAGCTATAAGTTCATCTGCTTTAAACTAACGGTTATCCACTATTTTTTTTTACCAAAGACAGCGATATTCTTATTACCTACATATATAGACCATAGATAATGTTGCTATAGTTTGTATTGTGGTTTTTGTTGTTTAATCTTGTTGGTGTAAATCAATTATTCTCCACGCGTAATTGAGACTCAAATCGCAACAAATTCTCCCTGAATTTTAACACTATGCATACCTAAGTTTGATATTGAACCCATAACTTAAGTTATAAATTAGAAGGATTTGTGTCATCTCATCTGAGTGTCTTGGGATGTGGTTAAATTTGTATTATTTTTTGTAAAATTATGCTTCCTCTTCAAATAAAATTTAAGAAAAAAGATCAAATGTATTTGGTCACAAATTTAGACAAAAACCATTTGACTTTTTAGATTCGTTTTGTTTATACAGTATGTTGTGCTTTTGATATTCTAGTGATATGAATGAAAAATATATGAATTTAAGTTGCAGTTTTGTGTCCTGATATATTTTTTGATGTTACATTTATAAACTTGTGGCACACTGATTTGAATTTATTATAGTTGAGAACTCGTTTGATTAATATTGGATGCTTAAATATGTTATTCATTAAAATATGAGACCGTAGCAAGTATATGGATTCTGGAAAATCTTATAACATTATTCGGTAAAATATGTGAGCCATCTGATTTGATCATAGTATCCATATATATGTCATGGCAAACTTAATCCCATGATACTATATAATTATGAATAAATTTATAAAAGAATTTAAGAGTTTATAAAGATTTTTTTTAGCTTGGTAGCACCATTTCAATACATATACACTTATATGTTATTTTCAATAATGTAAGGATTCATGCAATATTCTATGTCATGTATGCAATAAATTTTACAATGTTAAATAATCTATACTCAATTTGCAGGCACTAGTTTTGGGAGCAACAGACACTAGCAGTGTAACACACATATGGGCATTGTGCTTATTATTGAACAATCCTCATGCACTGGAAAAAGTTAAAGAAGAAATCGATCTCCACATCGGCAAAGAGCGACTATGCATTACTGAATCAGATATAAATAAGTTGGTGTACCTTCAAGCCGTTGTCAAAGAAACACTAAGGTTGTATCCAGCATCTCCGCTCTCAGGAATTCGCGAATTTAGAGAAGATTGCAAAATTGGTGGCTACCATGTGAAGAAAGGAACTCGACTATTCACAAACTTGTGGAAGATCCAAACCGACCCTAGTGTTTGGTCGGATCCATTGGAGTTCAAGCCTGAGAGATTTCTTACGACTCATAAAGATGTTGATGTTAAGGGTCAGCATTTTGAATTCTTACCATTTGGAAGCGGAAGAAGAATTTGTCCCGGAATATCTTTCGCTCTTCGAAGTGCTTATTTGACTCTTGCAAATTTTCTTCACTCCTTTGAAGTCTTGAAAACTTCTAGTGAGCCTATTGATATGACTGCTGTTGTGGAAACAACCAACATCAAAGTTACTCCTCTTGAAGTTCTCATCAAGCCTCGTTTGGCTCCTAATTATTATGAAAATATGCAATCATTTATAACTAGCATATGATTATGCTTAAGATTATGGGTCTTGATTGTATCTTCCCATTATTTTTGAACCGTTTTAGCAAATTTGGACCTCTTAATTTGAATAAATTGGATGAACTTTTAAGATTATGGTAGACATTTTATGTGATTATCTTGTTCGAATTCAGAATATCTTCTTTGTTTGCTGAGTTTTCAGGTGGTGAGCATCTATAAACCCAAAAAAAGAAATGATTTAAGAAAATACTCGATCATTGTAAAACAAGTCCAATTAATTCCATTTTTTTACAAGAAACTAATTTTCAATAATCAATTAGTGTCAACAAATCAAAGTTCGATAGACACCCAAATTCATTTTACAAAACATTCAAGGTAACTTATTTATTTGTATAAGTTGTTTTGTATAAGCTCAAAAGTAAGCTATTTCAAACGGGAGGTAACTAAACGCCTTTTCTTGGAAGGGTCCTGTAGTAAACGAGTAACTAAAAATTTATGTGGAATATGTAACATAAAGTTGAAGATTTATTTATATGGTGCAGGTGAAGTTGTCTCAATTTTCTACTAAAGGTGTCAATCTAATGAGCTATGCCACGAGGTAATCTCTAACTCATGACTTTTTGGGGTTCAAAAGCAATAACGGCAAAGCTAATTTGACTGTAAGATGGACCAAATGAACCAAGTTGAGGTTTTAGGTATCTTGTATCATAAGTCACTTTAACACATGTTAGAGGTGCAAACTAGTTGATATGACTTAGAATCGAGTATCGAGCCTAATTCATCCTTACAAAACCGGCTTGTAATGTGAGAATTGCCTTTACTTTATAAACACATATTCAGGCCATCTCGCAATCGATGTGTAACTTCTTAACAAACCCCCTCGCACCCAGTGCTATTGGACTTGGGACGCGCATATAAATGGTGGATGACTAGATCAGAAATTGATAGCAGATGGCCCAGCGAATCGTGGGTGAGACTTTGATATCATCTTAGAATCGAGTATTGGGCCTAACTCATCCTTACAAAACGGACTTGTAAGATAAACATTGTCTCTACTTTATAAACATATATTCAGACCATCTCGCAACCGTTGTGGAACTTATTAACAACACGTATATGTAAATCTGGTGAGTTTTAAGTTAATGTTATTTAATTTGTTTTTGATTAGTTCAGCTATGTAAATTAATTTGCATACTTGACCTCTATTTGCTATCTCATTGTCTCTCACAGCTCACTCATAATTATCTTTTTTCTATCTCATTGTCTCACAGTCACAGCTCATTCATTACCTATTTTTAGTTGGTTTTTTTGTCTACTGGAACTTGCACCTTGATAATGTATGTATAGTTTGTCTAATTTAACTTGTAACAATTTTTAATGTCATGTTCCTTTGCTCTATGGTATGTGCACCACAGGTTTGATAAAGGTCCAATTTATTGACAGTTCCACCCTTTTTGTTTGCATTACTTCCTTTAATATTTGACCCCAACTTGTATTCAAGTGGATATGGTTAGGAAATTGTAATGTATTTTCTCATTTTGATGATAGTTTTGATTTTTGAACATGGCATTGATGGTTTTGAACACTTCAGTGGTGGTTATGGGAACCACATTAGTTACCTTCACGTCTTCTTGGTGAACCTAGGCTCGGGTGTTTTCAACTTGGCGTCTCAACGTATCTTTTCAGCATTGTTGTCTTATACTTTTATGTAGCATAATGCGTGCTTCATGGCTTTCTGCATATCTGTGGCCGACTTTGGAGGAGTGAATGGCTCATTGAAATGATAGGCAGGCTTCATACAAACATTTCTATGTTGGCGTTTTGCATTCGATAAAATGGACGTGTTATATCAGAGTTTCTATAAGTGACCTTGACAGGCGTTAAAAAGTCTAGTTGTTGTCATAGCTAGTTCTTACTTGTATAGATTTGGCGAATCAACTTCCTCGAGAAATATATGTATCCTGTGATGGAGTAATGTGGTAAATTCATATACCATATGAGTCTAGCATACTTCAAAGTTATAGAGAGGAATTTTCATTTTAAGGATTCGACCGCCCCAACGATGATGGTTATTATGGTGTTGACAGCCACCGAGTGCTTTTGAGGTTCGCCTTTTCCTCCATATGTTTCCAGATGAAAGGTTTAAAATGTTCTGGAATATGTGCGTCCCATATTTTCTAACTAGGGATGTCAATTTGCATCCGTCAGAACGGATCTCCACGGGGATTGCCCCGTTTGGAGCTACGAAAACAGGGATTTTTCTCAGTGGGGACGGGGATGAAGGCAAAAAATTCCCCGCATGCACTTCGGGGCAGGGAACGGGGAAGCTTCCTCCGCACATTCCCCGCCCCGTTGACATCCCTATTCCTAACAAAGAGGTTGAGGATCTCCAAGTTCTACACTTCATAACTTTCATCCCCTGCTCTTTCTTGTTGGATTGCTTGTACTTGGGTTTCCAAGTCATCCTTTGGCCTTCTTAGTTCATCAATTGTGACACGAATTGCATGAAGGGTCTCATTTTTCTAAAGATGATGTTGAATTCTTTCCTTCTGTTTTACTGTTTTCGAGTTTCGAGCCATGTTCAAATTTCCGAAGTCGACTCTTATAGACATATTTAGAATTTTGGAAAATGCTAACCGGTGCCCCCGGGGCACTGGTTAAGGTAACTAAAGATAGTAATATTATCTTGAAACTTGTGAAATCAACATCTTAAAAGTTTAAATTTTTGTTTTTTCAATGCAATTTTTTTCTTTTCTTTCCCTTTTTAGTTCCTTAACTAGTGCCCCGGGGGCACTAGTTAGCATGACCCTTAGATTTTTGGTCTATGATCACTGTCGTTTGGTGATCAAAATAAGTTTTAATTAAGAAAAGTAGTAACAAGGTAGTTAACCTTGGTCGTCTCACAAGGACCTCTAATTTAATAATTAGTAAAAATAAGAACAATGAATAACACAATTAAATATGGGGTTTTGGGTTTGTTTAGATCGAAAGAGTAGTATTAGAAATTCAATTGATAAAAAGACGATCAATCCATTGGTTTTAGGAAAACTTCGCTATGATTCTATCCTCGGTTCACATAAAATATTGTTTATATATTCATGCCTTGGTTGGTTTATAAGACCGATTATACAAGCGATAAACAGTTTATACGAATTCATTCGATTAAGCAAAGAATGTGTTCAACTAACCATGAGTAGTGAACAAGCGTCACTTAGAACACGGTTTGTATCATGACAGATTTCGACCAACCCTTTTTTGCTAAGCGCGAAAAAACCTATATCAATTCCTATTCGAACTAGTCATACAAGCGATGAATCAATCCGAAAAGTCTCACAATATATAACTCAAAATAGAGATTAAGCATCACTATATTCGAGTTTCATAAATAAATAAAGAGCATGAATTGATAAGAGAAGACAATAAATAAATAAACTGAATTACTATTAAGAATTGAACCTCAAGAAGTCATGAACGATGTTCCCGTATACCAATGGATCAACCTAGGGTTGCTAGTTCTCCATGAGAATGTAGCAGCCTTTCTTTTCTATTTTTTTGCGTGAAATCAGAATTATCAAACCCTAGCTGTGTTTTTGCTTAAGTACTCATAGAAAATTGGGCTTAAAAAGCTACGGGTCGAAAAACATAAGTTTGACCCGAAATTACATTATTTTCATAAAGTCTGGAACATAAACGTAAATATTTGACTGCGTTGCGCTCCGAACTGGGTTCTGGCCTTAACATGAAAGTTGTAGCTCTTTCTCTTGTCTTTCCAACGCATATTCGCACACCTCAATCCGATACACGTAGCTCAAGTTATGACCTGCAGACTGAGAAGGATCAATATGTCATTAAATACGAAAATTGGTCAAATAAATTCATTAAGGCTCAATTGTGACCCAAAACTTAGAAACATAATAAAAACTCGATATTATTGTAGAAAGACTACTAATATGCTAAATTATAATACTACAAAATATGTGCCAAAATGCACTGATCAAATTCCCCCACACTTATTCTTTTGCTCTCCTGAGCAAAACTCTAGAACAAAGCATGCTACAATCATCAGAAGCAATCAACAAATTCTAGGATTCAAGCTTCCAACCGTGGACTGTATTTCAAAGATTGACATAACTCTTGTATATCAGCTGTCAACGATAACCCTGCGTGTGTGTGTACTGCCTATTACTTTTCAACCAGAGTCATGACATGATCCTTCTCGAAAATACACAGTCAGGATACTAAGCTAGCTTTTCCTTTCTTACAATTCAGAGTATGGGTCCGGATTTCAGCTTGGGGGAAAACTGCACTTTTCATGTTCTCACAGGCGATTTGTTTTAGCGCAGGGACACCACTTAAGTTCATTTTAGTTATTCTTTAGGTGCTACTCTACCTTTTCACCTGACGGGATCTCGTTTGTTGCGAGTCCAACCTGTTACTCCGAGTAGAGCACCCTACACAGTATTTGTTCCTCCAGTTTTAGGCACAGGAACTCCACATATATTTTATTGTTCCTCCAATTTTAGGTACAGGAACTTATATTATTATCTTATAGAAAAGCCATGTAGTGTCCCATCATTTAATCTAGCCATGATCCTGCAATCAAGTAATCTAGCTTTTCCCCCAAACTTAGTCTTAGTCATACTTCTGCATCAAATTCAGTACTCAAATAACTTAGGCTAATGACTGTGTATTTTAAAGATTTATCAAGCCACTACTAAGTTTGCAAGTTTTCAGCAGTTGTGCATTAAGGTGCAAAGATTATCATATCCAACATGAAAACAAGAATTTCCAAAATAAATTCACCAATCCTACAACTATACTACTCTAGCCCTAGAACATGTGACTACTCATAACAATTGCAAGCATGCCAGAACTGTTTTTATTCTATTTTTGTTTTTTTATTAAATAACTAAATGTAAAATGTCCCCCCCACACTTAAATCAGACATTGTCCGCAATGTAACAATAAGCATAAAGTGATAAAAGGAAGGAACACACCCGAGGGATCAAGGTGGAATTGTAGTTGTAGCTTCCATGTCTGGTGGTTTTGGTGGAGGCCTTTCCGTACTACGAATGCACGAGACAAGAAAAAACAAATAGCAAGTGAACTTGGATATCAACAAAAAATCTGGTGGCTTAGGAGGAATAGCCAGCACATATGGTAAACCTGCACTAACAAAAACATGAATATCAGAAAATCCACATTTAGCTTGTGAGTCAGATAAATTGGGTGGAAGAGATGCACAAATGATGAAGGATGGCTGCTTGTTGTGCGGCTTAATCAGAGGTTCCACCAACAATCTTTTTGCTATAGACAATGGTTGCTTCCGACTAAAATCCACACTTTTTGTGTTAACTTCAAGAGTTATTGAATTTGTTGGGATTTCTGCACAACTGGTTGCCGGAATCAAAATGTCTTCACCTAAAATAGCTGCATTGATCTCATGACAAATATTACAAACACCACATTCACAAGCAAAAATTTCAAAAGATTTATCTATTTCAAGAGAAGTATATAATTCATCTAAATCAGATTTCAATAAATTTTGTGGTGTAATCTCTTCCATGCATTCACTTGAATTTATGTTGCTTATTTTGTGTTCATCAACGGAAACAAGTATTGTTTCAATGGGCTCACTTGGAGTTTCATCAAGACTTGTATCACATTGCATTACCTCTAATAGTGCAGCAGGTTGTACATCAACATGAGACATCTTATCCTCTTGAATTCGATGGACGGTGGAGATTATTTGTTCAACTTGATCAGTTTGGACTTTCATAACTTGCATATGTTGAAGAAATTGCAAATGATCTTCAGCCATTCTCTTATTATTTTCAGCCATCTGCATTATCATTTCTTCCAAACTAGGTTGTGGTTCAACTACCAATGAATCAATTTGCTGAAACTGTGGATGTGACCAAATAGGCTGTTCTTCAAGATATGAATTTTGTTCTTGATAGTATTGTCCTTGAAAATTACCTACAAATTGGGTCTCACCACAAAGAGCAGTATCTAACAATATAGGACATGCATCACTAATATGAAAACTCGAAGAACAAATATTACACATCACAGTTGGAATATGATTTTGATAGCATGTTTGTTGTTTTCTTGCATCCAAGCAATTAATTATATAAGTCAACTGGTCCAATGAATCTTCCATTTTTTTATAGGTTTTTTATTTTTTGTCTAAATGAAATGAAGAGAAAAATAAAAAATTGAGTCAAATAAAATCTAAAAATAAATAAAAATACCACCTAAAATCTCTAAAAATCAAACAAATCTATATATAATTTTTTTGGATTTTTTTAAATATATGGAAAATTCAAAAAAAAATAAAAAGTGGTCTAAACGAAGGAATTTCGCAATTTCAGCCTGAATTTTCGTATCAAAGATACGAAAGTTTTGTTCCTTGATTTTTTTCGGATTTGTGGACCAAATTTCGGATCAATCCGAGATATGAACCGAAAATTAATTATTTTTCAGTTTCACTACAAAATTCAACGTCAGAACCTGAAACACAACTAAAACTCACAAAACAAAATTGTTAGTAATGTTAGTTAGTTCTCAATTTTACTAATCCTAATCAGAGATCCCCGGCAACGGCGCCAATTTGATCACTGTCATTTGGTGATCAAAATAAGTTTTAATTAAGAAAAGTAGTAACAAGGTAGTTAACCTTGGTCGTCTCACAAGGACCTCTAATTTAATAATTAGTAAAAATAAGAACAATGAATAACACAATTAAATATGGGGTTTTGGGTTTGTTTAGATCGAAAGAGTAGTATTAGAAATTCAATTGATAAAAAGACGATCAATCCATTGGTTTTAGGAAAACTTCGCTATGATTCTATCCTCGGTTCACATAAAATATTGTTTATATATTCATGCCTTGGTTGGTTTATAAGACCGATTATACAAGCGATAAACAGTTTATACGAATTCATTCGATTAAGCAAAGAATGTGTTCAACTAACCATGAGTAGTGAACAAGCGTCACTTAGAACACGGTTTGTATCATGACAGATTTCGACCAACCCTTTTTTGCTAAGCGCGAAAAAACCTATATCAATTCCTATTCGAACTAGTCATACAAGCGATGAATCAATCCGAAAAGTCTCACAATATATAACTCAAAATAGAGATTAAGCATCACTATATTCGAGTTTCATAAATAAATAAAGAGCATGAATTGATAAGAGAAGACAATAAATAAATAAACTGAATTACTATTAAGAATTGAACCTCAAGAAGTCATGAACGATGTTCCCGTATACCAATGGATCAACCTAGGGTTGCTAGTTCTCCATGAGAATGTAGCAGCCTTTCTTTTCTATTTTTTTGCGTGAAATCAGAATTATCAAACCCTAGCTGTGTTTTTGCTTAAGTACTCATAGAAAATTGGGCTTAAAAAGCTACGGGTCGAAAAACATAAGTTTGACCCGAAATTACATTATTTTCATAAAGTCTGGAACATAAACGTAAATATTTGACTGCGTTGCGCTCCGAACTGGGTTCTGGCCTTAACATGAAAGTTGTAGCTCTTTCTCTTGTCTTTCCAACGCATATTCGCACACCTCAATCCGATACTCGTAGCTCAAGTTATGACCTGCAGACTGAGAAGGATCAATATGTCATTAAATACGAAAATTGGTCAAATAAATTCATTAAGGCTCAATTGTGACCCAAAACTTAGAAACATAATAAAAACTCAATATTATTGTAGAAAGACTACTAATATGCTAAATTATAATACTAGAAAATATGTGCCAAAATGCACTGATCAGTCTACTAGGCTTCACTCAAGTATCTGAGTATGCAGGGGTTCAGGGTAATGAAGCCAATTAGTGAGGGTATTCTAGAGGCTTGTGAGTCGGCAAAACAGAGGGAGGGACTACATAATACGCATGAAAGCAATACGGTTAACAATAACGCGGATATGATTGGGCCACACAAAGGAGTGAGGTCAGGAAGCCCAGTTGCATGCTGAAGGACTTGTGAAGAAATGATTAACTATATAATTTGTATTAGGGGTATTTTTGTTGGTTATGCTATCGGTGAAGTTGTTATTCTTCTCTCTCAAACTCGCTTTTCACATTCCATTTCCTTTTGTATTGCAACTGTTTGATGAAAGTTCAATAAGAATGATCTTTATCTTAGCTTCATTTCATATTCATTTTTAGTATTGTTTCATTCAGATAAAATATATCGGTTCAAAATTCAACTTCTTTATGACACTTACTCCCTCCGGACACAACTATAAGAAAAAATAACAGTTTACACGGTGTTTAAGAAATTTAGTTAAGTGTAGTTAATTTTCCTGATTTAATGCAAAACATGAGTTAAGTTTACTATATTACCCTTTGAAAAGTGATTTATGCCTTGGAAATCACATAAACTTTTGAAAAGTGAAATGATTAAATAATGGTATATTAGGAATGGTAGTATTAATTAGTTTAAAAGTAGTTGACTTTTGCTTATATTTGTGTCCAAAATTTAAAGTTTTTTTCTTCTTCTTATATTTGTGTCCGGAGGGAGTATGAAAGTAGTCCCCTTATTTTGAAGTTGAACTTTTTCGTCTCCCAATTATCATATTTTGTTGCAAATTTTGTCTAAACACTTATTTTATACCCAAATAATATTGATTTTTGCATTCAAGTGATATTTTCTCTTTAAATTTACAATTGGAGCAATAAATCACCATTTTTGGAGGAAAAACCATCACTTTAGGGATACCAAAACCATTACAAATGTGATAATAGAATACCAAAAAAACTGATTTAAAAATTGGAAACTATTTCCATGAATGTGATAAAATGGAGAATCAAGATTATTATTGGGATCTTGTTCCCCTAAAAACCAAGTGGTTAATAGAAAATAGTAAATAAAAAATATAAAATTTAATCATGCAATTTACTGAGACCAACGATGAATTGATTTAATTGGTTGGTAAGAAGTTTGAGTCGGTTAATAAAAAATTACAATTGGATCGTGATATCTTTGTATCTTTTAATATGAATGATGATGATCGATGATTTAGAAAAACAAAAAGGATTAAACCATCATTTTATTACATGAAAGTGTAACTCGCTGTCATATTATTTCTCAAAAGTATTAAAATTATAAATACATCTGAGGAAGAAATTGACTAAAGAAAAATATATTTGAGGACCAAATTAACTACCTAAAAATATATAGTTGAAGACTAAAATAACTAATAAAAGAGACACTTATGAACCTAATTGTAAATTCGATATATTCAAGAACGACTATCATAGAGAGATAGACTTTCAAAGATGAAAATGGTGGCTTTTCCAAACAAAAAGTAAAACAAGAGAAAGTAGAGTCAATTCTGTTGCCACAAAGTGTCTAAGAGAGATCATGCTAAATTCGGTCTCTCTCTTTTATTAAAATGAAGTCAAAGGTTAATCCTAAATTACCAGCATATACTTGTTATCTTATGGGACATCACCTAACAATCATGTTGATTCTCCCAAATTGGGACACCATCTAATTTCCCGACCTAATTTTTCAATACGAAATCAAATCATTGACATATGAATGTCAACACAAGAAACAATTAGTACGACAATTTTGGGTAAAATTTCATTACATGGAATAAAACAAGTTTGATTCCTCTATAATATTATTATTATTTAATTTTTTTTTTACGGTATTATTTTTTTGTCAAGTAATCCCCCGACATCAAGCGGTTCCAGCCCCCTTCCGATCGCAGTTGCGGCGGATCGAACCGCGGTCCTCCCTATCAAGTTCAGCGCCAATCATCACTGAACCAACTAACGATTGGTCTCCCTCCGACTTTAATTATAAGTAAAAGTTCACTTTTTAAATTCATTGAATTATTAATGTATTTTGACTAAAATCTTTTATATTATAAGCTTTGTATACACAAGCAAACCCTAAACCTAATTTGTGTACAATTTTGTCTTGAGTATGATTCGAACCCGCAACCCTTCAATGAAATGCAATATTTTCAACCACTATGACAAATATATCAATTATGATTAAAATTATGTGCAATAATTGTTAAACACCAACAATTTTCATAAGAAAGAATTCATACAACAATTAAACACCATCAAATTACATTCCACAGTTTAAACAATTAAAAATTAATAATTAGAAATCTACCAAATCATCAAATCATACTTTTTCTTAATGTTTTAATAATTAGAAATCTAATTCAATATTTTAAATTTTTGATCGATGTGGTACATATATTCTTATAAGAAAACCCCTTTCTAAAAAACACTAAACATGCTAGGATAATTTTTTTTACTAATTAATTAAACATGTTAACCATTTTCTTAGTGTTTTTTTTACGGAAAGAAAAAAATCATTGAACTTAAAAGTTACTTTTTTTTAACTAAACATGCTAAAAAAAATTTACTTTTTTTAAAGTCTTTCTGGACCTAATTTGTTTTCCCTCCACTTTTATCTTGCAGTCTTTAATTTAAAAAAATACAATTTTTCTTGACTAGGCATCGAACCTGCAACCCTTTATTGCAATACAACATTTCAACCACTATGACAAGTAGACCAATTGTGATTAAAATTATGTCCACAAAGTGTTAAGCACCAGTTATGCTATTACGGAATTTGAATAAAAAATTACATCGGAGCTTCCAAATAACAAGCTGAGACTTAAAGTTGAAGTTTCAGTTATGCTATTAAGGAATTTGAATAAAAACATTAGGATTTTGCAATGAAACAAGACTTACTATTACAAGAATGGAAAAACGTGTTCTTGATGGTTCATGAAGTAATATTGGTGATCAAGTTTTCATATTTAAATTGTCTCTGACATAATCTAACGTAAAAATTCCTTTTAAATTTCAACAGAGTCAATTTATTTATTCGTTTCTTTTACGATGACTATTAATAAGACTTACTATTACAAGAATGGAAAAACGTGTTCTTAATTAGGATTTTGCAATGAAACAAGACTTACTATTTCAGGAAGTAATATTGGTGATCAAGTTTTCATATTTAGATTGTCTCTGACATCATCTAACATAAGAATTCCTTTTAAATTTTAACGGAGTCAATTTATTTATTCGTTTCATATTTACCAACATATACTCGAATTAGTCGATCGTAGAGTCGGATACACTTCTTTGATTTTTTTTTGTTTGATGAACATTTGTACAACAATTGTGCGGAAAATTATGCAAAAATTTAGACTCATTTATTTTATTGAAAAAAATAGAATCCCTTTAAATCTTGAAGTAAATTGAAATCCTAAAAGTCTCTGTTTTAAATCCATTAAAATCCAAATTAACAAATCTTGATTGTAAAAAGTTTTTTAAAAAAGTTTTAAAAGTCAATACAATCCTTCAAAATCTGTTAAAATCTTTCAAAATCTCAATCGAATACACCCCCTAAATACATCAATAATTCAATTCAATGAAGTCAAAGTGTAATCCTAAATTACCAACATATACTTGTTATCTTATGGGATATCATATCATATCACTTAACAATCATTTTGATTCTCCCAAATTGGGACACCATCTAATTGCCCGACCTAATTTTTCAATAGGATCATTGACATATGAATGTCAACACAAGTGGTAAGCCAAGAAATAATTAGTACGACAATTTTGGGTAAAATTTCATTACATTTAATATTCCTTTCTTCTTTCCACTACTAAAAACATTTCCTTTTTTTCAACCTTCTCTCCAAATCAGTAGAAATTTTTTGACTATAAATACACACATTTTTTTGCATATTTCATTTTAAAAAATTCTCTCAACGATTACATTTTGTTCTCTTTGCTTCGTTGTGAAAGTCCAAATTCTAATATTCATCATCATGTTTCGCTTGTTCTTATTTGCTTTTATCATTCCCTTTGTGATGTTGAAATTTGATGAAGCTAATGCTCAACTTTACAAAAAAGTGGGAAATCAAATCTTACCTTATTCGACAATATTTGTCGATCCATCCGGCCGAGACGGGAGTTTCTTAACCATTCAATCTGCCATTGATTCGATACCTTCGCACAATGATCGCTGGATCGCAATTAGAGTGAAGGCTGGCACTTATAGGTAAAATTTAAGTTCTTCTTCATTTTTCATCTTAAAATCTTCAATAACTAGGTACAAATTATATGCACCGAAATCGACCAAAAAATTCGATTGTATATGTCTTTGTTATTTCTAATAACGCCACCCAAGAGACAGGATTAGACCGAGATGGATTTAATGTTGTTACTGCGTTAACAGAGTAATTACTTATAGCCGTCCAATCAAAAGTGAACGGTTGTGATTAAAACTATGAAAAAATAGTTAAATATCGTCGGCCGAGATTGTCTACCACGAAAAAGCAGTACTGTCGACAATCTCGGTCGATCATACTATAAGGACCAAGCAGCCCAAGTTAGTGCTTCATACTTTAAATTTTTTTGTCAAAAAATTAAGTTTAGTTATAAGTATTGAATTTAGCAAGATTTTATTTAATTGAACCATAAAATTGTTATATTTTGTCTTTGTTTCAGAGAAAAAATAGGTATTCCAAGAGAGAAACCTTACATTATATTGAAAGGAGCAGGAAAGAGAAAAACTTTTGTTGAGTGGAATGATCATAGTTCAACCGATCAAAGTCCTACTTTTACATCATTGGCAAATAATACTGTTGTCAGAACCATAAGTTTCAGGGTAAGAAATAATCCATTAATTACTCATGTTTTTCATAGCATCTTTTAAAACTTTTTTTTTTATTCTATATTACATTCAAATTCAAATTTTTTCCATAGTTTTTTTTTTTATAATTATCATTTTCTTTTTTTTTGAGAATTATATTTTCAGAAGTGCTATATAGTACGAATTGCTTGCTAACGAAATTCGACGACCCTGTTGCTTCTTATTTCTCTGTCTCAATTTTATCTATATCTATGCAATATATAAAGAGGATATATGAGTTTTGGTGTAGACTTTTCATAATACCAACAATATCCTTGATTTTTTTAGTAGCAATAAATTTTATTTTTTATATTAAAAAACTCACCATAAGGCACATTTTTTTTAGTAGCAAAAATCTTTTATTAACAATCATTCCGCTAGTTTTAAATAAATTGGAAATCATGGTTTGCATTGCTTTCAATGAGACTAATGAACTTTACTTTTACTTTCATGACCGCTTTCACTGATATATCTTTGAAAAAATGAATCCACCCCTTCCATTGAATCACACCGGTTGATGTACTCCATGTGTACGTCTGTATAATATGACATTTTTAGAAAAATTAAGGTATAGGTACGTCTGTATAATATATTTTCTTAATATAATTATATAAATAAAATTACATTGTTAAACCAAATAATTAAACATAAAAAAAAATCATACTTAAAAAATAATTCAAATTGTTCAAATGAAAACAAAACATCAAAACTAAAAAACAATTTGTTCAAAAAGAGCGGTCTTTACTCTTTAGGTTAAGTTTATCGAGAAAAAGACTAGCAACTTTAAGAATACTGTTCCATTAAATAAATTTCGTTCATCTCCACCAATATCTATATTTTTATTGCTCCTTTATTATATGTCTTACTCTTTTTTTGATAAAAAACCAAAAAAAAAATCCGATTATTTGTGTTTGGCGTACTCCATGTATACCCATGGTGTACCCTGCGTGTACCTTGTGTGAGAAAAAAAAATTAAAATATTGGTACAGTTTCGGTGCATACCATGGTGTACCAGGTAAGTATAAGTACCCATTACCGGTACTCTGAGTATTCATGTTTGATAGCACATGATTAAGGGTGTGTTGTCTTTTTATTCTTTTAATCTCATCTCATCTCATTTTTTCAAAACTAAGAAAGAAGAGTATACACTTGTACCCCAAAAAAAAAAATAGCTACATATATGAAAAGTAGTTTCATACACTTTCGTGAAAATTCGTTGGTAAGAGCTTCGCACCACTTATCATTTCCCTTATATTTTTCCTATTAGCCTTAGACATTGCATTAGTTTTATTTTTTTAGGACATTGCGTTAATTTTAATGTAACTTTGTTTTAAAAAAAAATGTAGCTAACAAATGATTGCGTCAAAAAAAAAAGCTAGCAAATGATCTCTCTGTATTAAAGAAACTCTACGTATTAAAGAGTTAAAGAAAATTAATACGAGAATTGTAGCTGGACATTCTTCGTATTAAAAAATTTTATTATTATATCAAATATAGTGGAGTGATGTCTACAAAAAATAATATGAGAAATAAAAATTAATTGAATCATTTATGAAATTATGTGAAACTTTGTTCCTTTTAAATATCATGTTCCAAATATGGCTTATATATAAAAAGAAATATAATATCATATTCCAAATTAGGATTATGATCTTGAGAAATTCTTAGGTGATTAGTCACCTAACAATTAATGGGTTAGGCACATTAATTAGGATTATGATCATTCTATTTTTAATACGTGGTATATCCCACCAAGAATAAAATGTGAAGGGTGCATTTGTAATTTTGACTAATTGGCATTGTTTCTTTATTTGAAGGAAATTTGACTAAGCTATAAGCTATTGCATTTGGTCTTAGAATGTTTGGGTGATGTTCGTTAGTAACCCAATATAATAATGTGCCTGCCTGTTTAAGAATAATTTCAACCAAAACTATGTGCTTAATTGATTTAGCTAAATAAAGAACAATTTATCAACATAGTGTGGCACAAGTGGTATTTGAGTCCCTTAACTATTTGGTCCTGGATTCGATTCCCGGCCGGTGCATATGGAGAAGCATTTGTTAGGAGAGGTCAACCCCTTAAATGGATCTCAGTTACCTCGAGGGGATTAGTCTCTGCAGTTGCGCGCAGAGGATACCTTTGTTTGGCAAAACATAAAAAATAAAGAACAATTTATTTGTCTACCAAATAAAAACACAACTAATTGTTCGTACGATTTAGTTCAACCGACAATATATTGATATTGTTATATTAAACATTTTAATCTCACTTTGAAGACTATTGGATGGTGATTTTTCGGTGTAAATATCACGGAAGGGTGTCCAGTTTTAAGATCTATCATTTATTAATTTTTTGTTATAATTAGACAAATGCAAAAATATAAAATGAATGAAATAAAAAAGATATATAAAATGAATGGTGTCTAATTATTTTATACCTTAGACTTGGTAACAAATCCACAGTAACTGATATTTCTTTTCTTTTTCTTACAAAATTGTAACTATATATACAGTAGTATTACGAAATTACGAGTCATTTTTGTATTACAAAATTGTTAAAGCAGTTTATATTGTAAGATGGATGTAGTAATAATTTACTTGTAATGTGGAGCAGAATACATACAACGATGATAATAACGGTGTCCATGTAGCTGCTGTAGCTGCAATGGTAAGTGGTGATCAGAGCTATTTTTACAGAGTTGGTTTCTATGGTTATCAAGACACTTTGTGGGACGATAGAGGAAGACATTATTACAAGCTTTGTACCATACAAGGTGCAATTGATTTTATCTTTGGTGAAGGTCAATCTTTCTTCGAGGTAAATAATTTTTCTATTTTATTTTTCCATGATTATATTTCTCCTCGACCAATATTTTTTAAAACATTGAATTTTCGTCTGGATTGCGAAACCTTTATGTATAGAAAAATTCAATCTTTGAAAAACTACATTCATAGACCTAGACGACGCAACATTACTATGCATGGTCCTTTAAACTCTTTTCAGAAGTCTACAAACTCTGATGCCAGAAAGTCAAAAGTGTCATCCTTATGACTCGTATGTTTTGTGATATCATTAAAATACAAAAGTGCATCTTAATACAAAAATTTTAAAAATCCGTGAGTGTTAAACAATGAGGCAATTACTATCATGAATATACTATGTTTTTTTTTACAATGGAACTGATGATCGAACGTATGACCTATAACATACTATCCAAACCTCTCACCATCAGATTAAAGCTAGTGGCTTTGAATGCACTAAAGCTTTATATCTTCTATTCTACACTTGTAGAATCATGTCTTAATGTATAATTTGTTTATTGAATTTTTTGTAGAGGTGCGCCATATCTGTTATTGGTGGTGGTTATATAACAGCACAAGGTAGAGATGATGCAAATGAACCAGGAGGGTTTGTTTTCAAAGATTGTGTTGTGTTTGGAAGTGCAACAACTTATTTGGGAAGGCCTTGGAGAAAATATGCTAGAGTCTTATTTTTTAATTCCAATCTTACCAACATTGTAGAACCTAGTGGTTGGAACACATGGAATTCTGAAGGCAATGAGTAAGTTCCCCCTTATTCTTTAGTGAATCTTTATCATTTTTACTAAAAAATTTTTTTTTATAACAATAAAAAATCTAAAATAAAAATATTATTTTAATGCTAAAAAAAAGTAGGGTCCGCCGTTGAATCAGATCAATATTAGATTACTCTCACATTGATACACGATGTGTTTAGTATGAGACATTCAAATAGAGAAAGGTTCACTTTTAGATAAATAGTACTATGACACATCGTTATATTTAAATAGTTAATCCTCTTTAGACCGAGTTTATATTTCACGACTCTTACTTTGATGTATGTGTATTCAAAATGGAATTAGAAAAAAAAAAAATTTATGAATAAAGTATGTATTTGGACTATAAAATGGCCATGTATCCCAACTATAAAATGGTTCGGATACATTTTTTTTTTTAGTTTATAATGAGCTGGGGATCGAACTCAGGACCAATATGATACTATCCACACCCGTCACCAGTAGACTTATTCAATAATATTCAAAATATAAATAGTACTTTTTTATAAATAAAAAATCTTTCTTTCATCTATTTAAACAAAATTTTGCAGGGAACTAACAACATTTGCAGAGTATGGTAATTTTGGACCTGGTGCTGATACATCCAAGAGAGTGAGTTGGGCTAAGAAATTGGATTTAGCAACTATTGAACAAATGTCAAGTTTGAACTTCGTCAACACACCAGAACAATGGATTGGTACTCAACCATTCTAAAAAACTGATTTGGAAGTGCATATAATCTGTAAAAATATTTGTTGCCCAACAAAATTTTATCTTTCTGAATTTCTTTGTCTAAATTTTTTTATTATTTAAGCAGCCATTAGTAAAGTATTTTTTAGCAAATTCAAGACTTTTTTTGGGTTTTATTAATAAAAATTTAGGATACGGAGATGATACTCCAATCTAAAGTAGACATAACTTGGAGACGCCGTCTATTCATTGCTATGTTATTGTTCATTAAGTTAAGTAATAACAAAAGGAAATTTTTTCCCTATTTTTGTTCATTCCGTATATTTCATGAGGATCTCATATCTCTTTAAAAAGTTGGGCAAAAATCTAAATATTACTCATCAATTTTGGCAAATAATAAACACCATTAATTAACTTATGATCCCATTTTGAGAGAGATTAGGATTGTAACTTTGTTTTCAATTTGCATTTTTTAGGAGTCTCCAAATAATACATTTCTATTCACATTCTCATTAACCTCCACAAAAATTTCTTGCACCATTCTCCAAATACAACATACTATTAGCAGCACTCTCTTTTTTCTTGAATGTTAGCAACAAAGTTGAACATGTGACATAAGCAGTAGATACTTGAATCTTTTAACGTTCGGTTTAAGGTTTGATCACTAGTCGGTGCTATGAAAAAATATTTGTTGGCAGAAATCAACTCTTTAAATAGATCTCAGTCAGTTACTTTGAGAAATCAGTTTCTGCAGTTCCACGCGAATACATTAGTTTACAAAAAAAATAGTTGACTCTCCACCGTTTTTGTTTACAAGATTGGCCTTTTCTTTTTCTTGGTCAGAAGAACTATGATATTACCAAGAGAAATTTCCAAATTTATGACGATTATAACATTCAACTTTATTCTGCGCGTCACCGACACTAAATTGTCGATAGCATCTCCTTTTTTTCCATTCGGCGTTGACTTTTGGCAAACACCAAAACCAATTTTTTTTAGTAGTGACCACTTTTCACTTTGAAATTACCAATAACATGAAAGGCAATTAGTTATTAGTCAATTCAATAAGTTCTTAGTTAGTTATATACTCAACAAGTTGGTTATTCTTCCCACCATTTCATTGTATACAATGCACCAATTCCACTGACACTGTTTCATCATTCTGAATCAATCAATTGAATATATAGAATCAGTTTATATTGTTGGATCAAAACTCCATGCACTATCTTCACTAGCAGATAGGCTCACGATGAGCGCAGCCAGATACGTAGACAATGAGCGCAATAGGCGCAGCAATGCGCGCGCGCACACACAGATTACATGATTTTATATTCTAGAGGATTGAATATTAACTATGTGATAAAATAAGGAAAATTGACAAAGGAAATAAAATAGAGAACAAAACCTGCAATAGAAATAGAGAATTTAGTTTCACCAAAAAATAAATAAATAAATAAATAGAGAATTCAGTTCTCAAAAAGACTGATACTCAATGACCCTTATCACAGTTAATTGGCAAAATAGCCATTTATTTACATTTAATGTCTAACACGCTATATTTTACATTCTACCAATTTTATGTCCAACATCAAAATCACCGCATCTAAAGTTTGAATTCCAGCTGAGAAAGGTGTCCATATTTAGTACTCGCCAGTGTCTTGAATAGGATTACTTTCAGTGGAGGAAACTTAAAGGATAAAAGAAAATTTACAGCCAAAAGTTTTGCTATTTTTACTTTCACCTTAGAACCAATATTAAGCGGGGTTTTAAATACGGTATGCGGCCTCAATCTAGCCTATAACATGATAGTGTTTGATATTTGCCAACACAACGACAATTGAGGCCGCATAAGCTGCAGTTGACTTTGTTTCTCTGAAATATACAAAATTACAATGCAACAACGACTACTATTACCGCGACCACTATTTAAAATCTTGGTATTAAGTAACATGTCTTGTTGTCATCTATCTCCTTTTAGCTATTTGATAAGTCCTTTTTAAGAAATGGTTAGCAACTCTATCATTTCTATAACACAATACCCTCAAAATTGTGTTTGGATCAGTCCTATTCCATTTCCTTGTAGTTGGTGGCATTGGCAATGGTAACTTACCTCCATTGACACCATTTTCACTTGATAAACTATTTAAAATTTCCAACAATTCTTCAGTATTAGTTCCCATTAACCCTATCACACCTTCAACTACTTCACCTTCCTTATCAACCACACTTTCTGCTATCAACTCTTCACCACAACTATAAAATTCTTGCTTCAAAGAATTAAAGTCTTCTTGAATACTCACATGATCTGATTCATTAAACATTCTTGTTGTTCCACCAGCAAGCAAAACCAAAAGAAACGCTTCGTAACATGCCTTCATGATTTCCTTTATTAACAACGGTTGAGCTCGTTCGGTAAGAATTGCTGTCATTAGTTTTATATTATGTTTGAGGATTGTTAAAGCATTGTTGAGTCGAGCATTAGCTACGTCACCGACGTAGAGACTATCGTAGAAGAAAGCATTTGAGTCAAAGAATATGAGACGGTGGGAAGCTACTTCGGAGAGGTGTTGGCAGGCTGCTATGATAGAGTTGGTAACTGTTTCAAAGTATGAACCAGATTTTCCTTTTGTCGAGGCACTGCGATCGGTAGGTACTACTCCTTGGGTGAGCGTGAGCGATTTATCGAGTGATGCAATGTGAGTAAGCATATAGTGTAACGTGTTGAGACGAATGTAGAGGCGTTGTGTTCCTCGGCTAGTGCACGAGTGAGGGTGACTTGATTCATATATTCCATATATGTGTGGATCTTCACAACTGACATTGCAAGGACTAGCAATTTTCCACAGCTTGTGGAATTTTGAATTCCTGTTGCACCTTGTCAGTGCTGGAAGAGTCGGAATGTAGTTCTCTTTCAAACCTGCGAAAATTTATAACAAAGTATACTCAACTCAATATCGTTAAACGAATTTTAAATAAATAGGTTTACATTAGATCAATGAATCTGAAAAACAAAACAAAAAAAGTTGTTACGGAGTTTCTCGTCCAAATCTACAATGTCACGTCATCAAATGCAATTCGACATCATAACTGAAAATGACACGTCATAAAAAATAATCTCCAAATGGAGACTAAAATCCCGTTTCGGTTAAAATAGAAGATAAAAGGTGCGTTTAAGCGTTATATAAATAAAGAGTACTTACCACATGCTGCAATAAACATGGTGTACTCTTTGAAGAGTTTGTGTAATGCATCAGCAAGTTCTTGAACTAAATCCTCAGTTATTGCAATTGGAATTTGAAAGAACTCCTGCACAATTTTCTTGGCCAAATTCATCATCTCCACCACCGATTTCGCAACAGGCTCCGATTTAGACTTCGGATTCCATGTCTGAAATGAAAGTTAAAAACAAAAAACATGTGATCAATTTTTTAAATGCCTATGAAGCACGGACACAGGCACCGGACATGACACATACATTGTCATGTCAACATGGTTAATAATTTGAGAAAATGACATAAAGTGTCAGACACCGACATGTGTCCAACACCAGGACACGCCTAATCTGAGAAATGTCCGTGCTTCATAGCTAAATGTATAATATATTGTGTCCGTGCTTCATCAATAAAGATAAAACTTACTTCACTTTCTTTTGCTTTCTGCAAAAAATCATTCCCTTTTTGATTTGAATCATCTATCCATTTTTTCATTAGGTTCAATAGGGTTGAATCAACTTCAAAAGGAACCATCTCTCTTACTACGGTTTTTCCACCGTCTTCACAATCAGCGGAATCTTCAACAACCATTTGAACCAAAATATCTTCTAGTCTTCTTGCCTTCTTCAGTACTAAAATCAACTCAACTGATATTGTTTTTATCATTTCACTTAGAAACTGATTTAGCACATGTCCATAGCAATTGTTCAGCGTCATTGCTGCAACCCCACCTGCTATCGGGTACCATTTCTTTAATATCGGACTATAATTTTGTCTCTCCTTCGTCGCCAAATCTTCAGTCTGTTGAGCTAATTCAAGCATAACTTCACTTATATCTTTCTTTGTTTCAGATTCAGTTGATTTGCCATTTTCAGATTCTATCATCTACAATCATCAAAAAATAATAAAGACATAATTAACCACATATTTGAACTGCGTTAACAATCTAAATTGTTATCGAATTTCAATGTCAAAATATTGTTTCTCAAAATCAAATATATGCATTCTTTTAACATGTCAATATGTAGGATTGGTTTTTATATATCACTTACCATTTCAAATGCATTTTTCAACGACGAACGAATATAATCATTGACGCGATCCTCAGAGGAATCTGCTAGAGTTTTACCTCCTTTCACTTGCCATTCTCCATCAGATATTGTATCATTTTCCAAAACGTTTGATGCCAACAACACCACAGGAAGAAGGTTCTCAATTTGTTTAATAGATTCTCCCTGGAAATAATGATGGTAGTTAAGCATCCTCTTATCGGCCCAACCCTGCAATGAACCGAGTACCGATGTCAACATCTTAACATAAAAAGAATCTTTTTCTTTCTTAGCATCATTCGCCACTTCATTCAACATAGCATGTGAGGCAATAATAAGGTCCGGTTCTCGCTGTCCGGTAGCTACAAATTGTTGAAACAGCACCCATGTGAACAACAAATTGTGAATTTGCCTATTGATTGCGAGTGTCGACCATGTTTTCTTCATTAGCTCGAGCAACTCGTCAACTTCGTCAAGGACTAATGTTTCATCCTCGAGATCGAAAATGGATTGAAGAAGGGAAATGTAGAGGTGAACATTGACAGGAAATCCATTAGCCCAATGGCAGATATTGGTCGGAGCACCGTTCGGACTTCTCATCGATAAGGACACAACAGAATTGCTAAAGGTTCTCATTGTTTCTGAGTTTTTGCTTGTGTCTATTGGTTTGAGTTCGCCACTACGGATTATTTCCTTGAGATTCTTGGCGAATGTGTTGGTCTTTTCTACTGGAATTGAAGGGTGTAGGAGCAGCCCTGCTTCGAGGATCTTGAGCTGACGCTTTTGCCACAAATGGTACTCGTGAGGGTTACTGAATTCCGATGGTTTGAGGTGTCGAAGGAGTTCCAAAGGGAGGATGATAGTTTCTGCTTGCCGACCGAGCTGCAAATCCACATCTTTCGAAATTAGACCAAAATCATTAAGCTTTAATTTGTATTAAGAATGTACACATTTTATGCAGGTGTTTAAACAAAAGTTTCGCAATCTGAGTCTTGCAACCGATTGAGGATATGCATCGGACACATTTGACCTACGTTTCGCTATAATATCAAGAATCGTGACATGATCGCAATCACAGCCATGATTTTAAACTTTGATTTGATTTTATGTAACAGATACCTTATATATGTCAATAGATTTATTTCCATTTTAAGAATCCACAATATATTAAAATAGTGGTCACTGAATACTTGATTAAAGAATATATCTACATGTTGTTAGAATCTTCCAAGTCATGATCAGAAAACACAAATTGCAAAGAATTTCTCAAAGGTTTTTCATACAGCATATAATATCTAATCTAATCATTTAAGCATTCAATGCAAATACTTGGTTTCTAAGATCTATATATATTGTTGAAACAATGTTATTCAAAGTGCAAATTAGCCAAGCGTCCCTTACTTTAAATATCAAGCACGAAAACTCTTCGGATTAGGTGTATCATGGTGTCGGACACTCGTTCGTGTTCAACACCGACACGACACCAACATACATCATTTACAATTAATTATGTTATTTCTCAAATTATTATTAGCATCAACGTGTCAATATCTGTGTCATGTCTGATGCCCAGTTTATAATTTATAGCATATTACTGTATCAAAGATTAGTCAACAAGAAATTCTAAATTCACGATTGTACCAAAGACCATTGTGCAAAACAACAAAACCACACCCATATATTTATATATAAAGGCCCAAAACAAACATTGAGGACTACACCTAGAAATAAATTAAACAAAGCATCATCAAACACTTATAATTTCAAGCACATAGAAATGGCTAAAAGTTTCTTCTTACGTATTGTCAACAAAACTAGTTTCATTAACAAGAAAGGAAAAATATTTGAAAATAATCCTTTTTATGTTACTACTGAGAAAGGTTTTAAATTGCGGTATGTATCCCCAATTATGGCCGCAGTCTTCTTGGTTCAGTAGCCTCCGCAACCGCATCACACTGTAATTGCGGGGTGATTTTCATTCACGTGTACCCGCATCATTACACATCAGGAGCCTCATCAGATGATTTCGGTCGTATTCGTTCAAATTTTCTCATTAAAAAAAAATAAAATTTATGAACCTCAAATCATAATTTGCGTCAAATCTAATAAAAAAAAATCTTTTAAAAATCTTTCAACCATGTATTTTAATTACATTTGAATCCGTGTTGATGGAATAAATTAAAACTCTCCAATGGTGACCAAGTAAATTGTTTACTTACATAGTGGGGTCATTTTTATAGTTTGTGAAATTTAAAAATAATTTCGCACTGCAACAACGATAACCGTTACCGCAATTTAACTTAAAATCATGATATTGAGTTTAATTTTCATGCACGACCGCTAGTACATCATAACCTATGTATGAATGTATATATATATGATTTTAGAAATATATATTTAAGATAAAAGTCAAATATTTTTAATGATTATATGATTGATTGATAGCTTAAATTTTTTTATAATAATTACTTACTTGACCAACAAGGGTCCTCATGAGAGTTTTCCTCAACCGGCTATCACTTTGTTCCGTAACCCCCATCTGCAGCCTCATAACTTCCGCCATAGTCATTACCCGTCTCGGCACAACGCGAGCCGACCTCGGACTACCATCAGCCACAGGTGACGAAGGCGTAGACAACGACGTTGTCCAAGTGCCTCTCGACACCATTCTTTGAGACAAAGAAGTTTTCAAAATCTTCAACCCAAGAGCCCTTTTCACCCTACTAGTTTGCGAAGGAGTCCCCGGAGTTGGAGTCGTCCCTCCGGCGCCTCCATTTTCGTGTTTTGAAATAAATGTCAATGCACTCCGGCCACCAAAACCGGGGGAAGATCGACAAGATGCAAAGAAGATCTCATAGGCTGTTTCTCTTATATCATCATCATCAAGATCAATATGATTAAACGGCCATATAAGACAATTATTATCGTCATTGTCTTTGTTTCGAATATCGAGTCTACGTTTGATGAGATGATGGTTGAGATTAATTGAAGATGAAGATGTTGAAGGAAGAAGAGTATGATCTATTGATTCATTACGCGGCGAAACGGGGAAAGTAAATGGATTTGGACATGATTCACGTCGTGAATGGTATTGAGGTGGAGGTTGTTCAGATTGAGATGAAGGTGATGGAAAAGAAGGGAAAGGACCCGGGTATGATTCGCGGCGAGCATGATTGGTGGTTTTTGGAGGAGAGATTGGTGGGAATGATGATGGTAATGAGTCACGACGGTTATGGCGGCCTTTGGTGGGGGAAGGAGGAGAAGGAGAACGTGGTGGTGAGGAAATGGAGAGGAAAGGAGATGATTCATGGCGGGTGTGGTGGTTGTGTTGATGGTGGTTGAAGGCAGGAGGGAGGGAAATGGTGGGAGGAAGGGGGCCAGGGGAGGAGTTTTGACGGCGGCTGTATAGACCCATGAGGGGAGGAGGGACAAAAGTTTTTGCATGAAATAATGCAATGGGAGGTGTTGTGTTATGGTAATTGATCAAGAGTTTTTTTTGTTTTCATTGTTAAGATGGTGATGGAAAAAGTAAAAGGAAAAAACAATGAAATGAAAAATAATGAAATGAAAGTGAAGGGAAGGAAGATTTTTCTTTTTTTGAATGGATGAAAAAGGGGAGAGGATGGAAATCCCAATGTTTTGTTGTTGGTTATTTGTGGGTTAATGAATGTTTCTCCTTGTTTAAGAGAGATTAAGAAATTAAGGAAACAATTTCCTATAGTTACATAATTACACCGTAACACAATGTAATTGATATTGGCAGTTCGATAAAAAATTAACGGATGAGATCATTCTTATTGAAAAAACATGATTTTTAATTTAAACGTCTGATTTCAGATTGACGGTCGAAATCGAAAACAATATAAAATTGTGAATTTTTATTACAGCAGTCAATCTTAATCCAGAAATTAATATTAGTGATTGATGGTGATCGAGTAGGCTTAGCACTATTATGTGTTTTTTTATATAAATAATAATAATAATAATAATAATAATAATAATAATAATAATAATAATAATAATAATAATAATAATAATAATAATAATAATAATAATAATAATAATAAATAAAGGGAAATGTTTGATGTACACGTCATCCACTTTATCGAGTCTCTTAATTTATTTAATATTTAATTTTTTGTTGGATCATTCATACAAAAAGTCTAAATAGGTAGGTGTTAAATAAGATATTTGGATTTCACACAACGTAGGTATTGCTATTAGCTGTTCGATTTAGATCAATGATTGAGATTGTTTAACTATGTTATAATTAATGTTTGGTTAAAAAAAAACTATGTTATAATTAATGTGTAATTTGAATTGTTTGATCTCAATCAACAACTATGATTGAATTTAGTGTGAAATTACGCGTAGTTGATTCAAGTCCTGAAATAAGGTGTATACAAACTATAGGGGGTTCATTTGTAAAGGTTAAGATGTCAATTGCATTTGTAAGTGGAGATCTATGTGGGGATTGCACATGTTAAATAGAGTTGTTTTATTTTTTGGTCAAGTAGCGTAGTAGCCAGACATTTCATAAATATAAGTGAAGTATTTGAGGTTCGAACCCCAACTCTTACGTATATAATGCGTTATCCCCGTAAACTTATGAAATAATTAGACAAAGATTTAAAATACACCACATTCACTACATTTTTGGTTCAAATGAAAAATATGTTAAGATTAACTCCGCAAAATAGTAAAAATACGACCAAAATTTTATTTAATTATTTTGTCTTAGGGTGATTGATTACCAAAAAATAAAATATAAACCTAAAATATCTTAAGGGCAAATTTGTCATTTCAAATTGCAATCTTACTCAAACGAAAACCCAAATAATAAGTAGAGACTGACGAGCCTCAACATACAGCGAGCATAAGCAAAGGGTTAGATCTCCGGCGCCAATCTTCTTCAACACAAGATGGTACCATTTTCACTTTTCTTCCTTAATTTTCTCTGCTTAATTTTCAATCAGCTTATACGATTTTGATTTTGATTTTGATTTTGATCTTTGTTTTGTGTGAATTTGTAGTCTTTAGTAGCAAACGAAGAGTTTCAACACATTCTTCGTGTGTTGAACACTAACGTTGATGGAAAACAGAGGATTATGTTTGCTCTTACCTCAATCAAAGGTATTGGTAGACGATTCGCTAACATTTGCTGCAAAAAAGCTGATGTTGATATGAACAAGAGGTTAGGCTTCATGAACCCTTCAACTTTTACCTATGATTTTTATTTTTGTTAATGTTTTTTCATATGTTAGGAATTAGGAATCTGATACTTTCTCATTTTACTGCAATGGGTTTTAAAATTTGTCTAGTTTAGTGATTATTTATACTGCAATGGGTTTTAAAATATGTCAAGTTTAATTAGCTTAGTGATTTTTATTGTTTTGTTTTTCAGACTTGGGTTTTTCTGTGTTTAGAATTTGTGTTTTAATGAAATTAGTAATTTTTTCTTCTAAATTTCATTCTTTATTCAGAAATTGTTTTTAAATTTTTTCAAGTTTTTTAATTAATTTAGTGATTATTTTTTGTTTTGTTATGCAGAGCTGGTGAATTGACTGCTGCTGAGTTGGAGAACATTATGACTGTTGTTGCCAACCCTAGGCAATTCAAGGTCCCAGATTGGTTTTTGAATAGAAAGAAGGATTATAAGGATGGTAAGTATTCTCAGGTTGTGTCCAACGCACTCGACATGAAGTTGAGAGATGATTTGGAGCGTTTGAAGAAAATCAGGTGATTATTTGTATATTTTTGCTGAATTGCTGTTGTTTTCTATAGAGTTTTGCATGTTCCTCGTGTTTGTGCTTAATTTTAGTGGTTACTCATTAGTAATGAATTGCTTTTATTTTGTTAAAAATACAAACCTGTGCTTACAAAGCCTAGTTGACAGCTAGTGATCTTCCCCTAAAATATAAATTGCATATATGATATGTCATGTTTGGTGAATTATTGATGTCAAAAAAATTTATGATGAATTATACAATCAGTTGTCCATTTTGATTTAAATTTTGATTTTGTTACTCGCCTTCACACCCTCATTGGAAAACATTTTCTTATTACGTGTTTACATCTTTGGAAAAGCTTTTATTGTTGTTGCTATAACTTGTTTCTGTCCTTATCATGTGATAATAACCAACACTCTGCTTGCCTAAATTGTCGATCTATTGATAAATTAACACGAGGAATGGTACTGAGACACAAAAACGAATACCGGACACTACACTTACACAGTGACATCATTTGAAAAAGTGAATAAACTGGAAAGAAGATAGAAGACTATACAACTGAGGATTCCTAAAAAATAAGAAACAGTTTTTAGCTTTTCTTCTCAATTTTGTTGTATAGGACAACATGCTGGACAGTAAAAGTCAACATAAGACTAATCTCATTGTTGCAGTGATGAAAATGCAATCCTGGATGAATGGTAATATTAGATGAGATAGGTCATAGGATTATGAATGATAGCATTAGATTAATTTTAGGATTATGAATGAAAATATGGTTAAATCTTGATTTCGGCGGCTGGTTTGGTTATGTGTGGAGGTCTATAGATTCAAAATTTAGGAGGCTGTAGATGAAACAAAAGGCAGTCCAATCACTAGAAGAAGAGGAATATCAAAGAAAAACCATTGGGAAAACTATTAAAAAATATTTAGAGGCCAATCTCATATTGCTATAGACATGATCCTTGATAGAAAACCATAGTATTTATTGACCCATGTAGTGAATCCAAGCTTATGCACTTGTATTAAAAAAACCATTGGAAAAACTATTAAAAAATATTTAGAGGCCAATCTCATATTGCTATAGACATGATCCTTGATAGAAAACCATAGTATTTATTGACCCATGTAGTGAATCCAAGCTTATGCACTTGTATTTTCTGGTGCATTTGCATTGGGTTGTCAAATTTCCTGCATCATTATCAGTTTAAATCATATCCAGCCATTCTTCAGTTGTTCGGTAGTTGGTTTTTGAAATTGTCAGTTGACAGCATGACTGACCGTCTGACTCTTGTTTTTATCCCTTTTTGGGGATATGCTCCTGTCATTGTGATTTCACTTAAGTATATCTGTTTATAGATGTTAATATTTCAATTTGGCGTTCATAATTATGCAGAAACCACCGTGGTTTGAGGCACTACTGGGGTCTTCGCGTTCGTGGTCAGCATACTAAGACTACTGGTCGCAGGGGAAAGACTGTTGGTGTCTCCAAGAAGCGTTGAAGTGTTTCTGGTTTTGCTTGCAGAAGAGATATTATCAGGGAACAAATTTTAAAATTGCGTTTAGACATGTTGGCCATAATTTATGTTTTTTAATTTCTGTTGCAAAATTTTGTTGTTTGCATGACCTTGTGCCTCAGTTACAATGTTGGTTTTGTAAGTTGCAGAGTCATTAAATAGGATATTTGAAATTATCTATGTGCTTTATATTTAGGGAGTATTTGAGAGGAGATAATTGGAGTTTATTGTATTCAGATGCACTTATATCTTTAGGACATTTTTGAGTTGAATTATTTGAGTTTATCTATTGATATAAATTTTGTGACACTCTTCGGAAAAACTTAGGAATAAAAGAGCTTACGACAATTTTCAACATATTTTCATATGTTCTCCAATATAACATACGAAAATAGCTCATTGGATATATAAAAACAAGGCTTAATTAGTAAAATTGTCCCTTAAAGACATTTTTGGTTTCATATTCGTACCTTAAAGAAAAAAAATGTCTGAATAGGTCACTTAAAGAAAAAAAGGTCCGAATAGGTCCTTTAGAGATATATCTGTTAATCAGTTTGGTCTTATTCGAATCTTTTTTTATGGACCAAACTGATTAACGGAGATGTCTTTAAGGGACCTATTAAGACTTTTTTTTCTTTAATGGACCTATTCGGACCTTTTTTTCTTTAAGGGACCAATCTGAAACCAAAAATGTTTTTAAGGGATCATTTTACTAATTAAGGGAGAGATTGATAAGTATAAAGCAAGATTGGTGGCTTATCAGAGCTATACTAGCATTTGCAGCAAATAACAGATGGAAAATTTATCAGCTTAATGTCAAAAGTGCCTTCTTACATGGTGAGTTGACTAAAAACATTTATGTGAATCAGTCATTAGGGTACATCGGCAAAAATAAAACCATGGTCTATAGATTGAAAAAGGCTTTGTATGGTTTGAAGCAAGCTCCAAGAGTTGGAGCTTGGTACGGCAAAATAGAATCATACTTTACTACAAAAAAGTTTGAAAAGTGTCCATATGAACACACTTTGTGAAATATGGTGAGAAAAATGAGATTCTAGTGGTGAGTCTGTATGTAGATGATTTGATCTATACTGGAAATAATCAAAGATTGATGGTTGAATTCAAATCATCTATGAAGAAGAAGTTTGCAATGACTGATCTTCAAAAAATAAGATATATCCTAGGAGTTGAAATTAATCAAAGTGACAATGGAATTTTCATGACACAACAAAAGTATGCAACTGAGATATTGGCTAGATTTTGTATGGAACATTGTAATCGAGTTAGTAGCCATATAGTTCCTGGATGCAAGCTAGTTAAAAATGAAAATGAAAGGGGTACAGATGCAACACTTTACAAGCAAATGGTAGAATGTTTGATGTATTTGCTGGCTACAAGACCCGACTTGGCATATTCAATTTGTCTTGTTGCAAGATTTATGGACAGACCTACTGATATGCATGTTATTGCAGTGAAAAGAATCGTGAGTTACTTAAAAGGTACATTAGGCTTTGGTGTTATGTACAAGTCAAATTCAAAAATTGTTTTATGCCTTAAGGGTTGGTGTGACTCTGATTATGCTGGGGACTTAGATGACAGAAAAAGTACAACAGGATTTGTGTTCATGTTGGGATGTGGTGCTATTTCTTGGTCATCAAAGAAGCAACCAATAGTAACTCTATCAACTACTGAAGTTGAGTATGTATCACCAGCTGCTTGTGCTTGCCAAGGAATATGGTTGGAGAATGTATTGAGCTACTTGAAGATGAAGCAATCAGACTGTATCATGATCTACTATGACAACAGTTTCTCAATTAAGCTTTCAAAGAATCCCATCATGCATGGTAGATCAAAACATATTGATGTGAGATTTCATTTCCTTAGAGACCTCACTAAGGATGAATCAATTGAACTGGTACATTGCAGGAATGAAGACCAGTTAGCTGACCTGCTAACTAAGCCTCTAAAGTTGGAATCATTTTACAAATTAAGGAGTGCTTAGGAATGTGTGATGTTAGTAGTTTTGTATGTTAAATTGAATACTTGTTTCTGTGTTCAATTTAAGGGAGTGTATGTTAGGCCTTTGTTATTAACTTCATATTATTGTAACCAAGCCAAGCCTGGCCTGCTTGCCTGCAGAAAGTGCGCGCACGCTGCAAGTTGCGTTGCCTTGCCCTGCAGCTTGGTAAGCTTGACTGGCTTACTTGTGTTGCAAGCCTTTGTACTATTGCCTATAAAAGACACTCTTATGAATGAATAAACTAGTTGATTACCTTCTAATAACCAACATTTCAAAGTTAGAAAAAAAAAATTATTAAGTTCATCATAATAAAAGTACTATTAAAAAGCTCTTGACCGGAAAAAAAAAAAAAATTATTAAGCTTTTCCTCAAACTATCCTTACAATTTTATCAAGCTTTTCCTCAAACCATCCTCCATTTGATGCTGCTTTATTACTCATGAAATTCAATTCATCAAGAGCCGTATATAAATCCCTAAGTATCTTATCTTTAGTCGCCACACGGTATTTGTGTTCCGATTGTCGATATTTAAAGCGATTCAACATAGACTGATCTAGATTATCTCTTTTAAACTGTTACAAAATAAAATAATTTTTTATTAAATGTCGAACTTTCTTCTCATATTCAAATTTATCATGGATGAAATTAGAAAGACAAACTATATAGTATATATAGTACGAAAATGCTACTAAGCACGACAAAAGTAGTCGTGCAAGTCGAACGACATGACGTGACCCCCTTATTAAATTATGTTTAATGTAAACATCACCGTTTCTCGGTTCTCTCTTCAATCTTTCTCTATTCTCAAACTTCAGCCTTCTTTCTCTTTAGGCCGTCATGTTTTTTTTTTTACACTAAAAAAATTCAATTTTGTCCTTGATAAAAAATTTGGTTCGCAGAAACCGAAATTTTTTCTAATTCAAATTCTGAAAAATTTCGGTTAATAGAAACCGAATTTTTTTCAAAGCAAAAAAACAAAAATCGGTTAACGGAATCCGAAGTTTTTATTAAAAGGCAAAAAAAGAAATTCCAAGGGGAAAATGAAACACGGGCCCTAAAGATAAGCCAAAACTTTTGCCCTTGATAAAAAATTTGGTTTGCAGAAACCGAAATTATTTCTAGTTCAAATTCTGAAAAATTTTGGTTAATAAAAACCGAATTTTTTTCAAAGAAAAAAAATCTGTTAAGAGAAACCGAAATTTTTATTAAAAGGAAAAAAAGGAAATTCCAATGAGGGAAAATGAATCACAGGCCCTAAAGATAAGCCAACACTTTCTTCCTCTGTTGATCAGAATGAAGATGGCTGGTCCGTTGAGCAAATCGTCCACTGGAGGGGGGTTTGTACCTGCAGGTGCTCCGATGCTTAAGTCAGCAAAGAGTACAAGAGATACTAGAAGAGAGAGAAAGTAGAGAATAGAATGATTCAGAATACCTGGCTCTCCTGTCTATGAGAGCTTATATAGTTGCCCCCGGCGCTGGGCCAAAGGTTGGTCTATTGGGCTGGATAACCGCCCCAATAGACTCAACTGCCAAGATAGTCCCTATATCGTAGGGGAGGCGGTTATTCGCCTCTATCTTGTTGGAGTCGTTCCACTATTCGCGGGTAATGGATAAGCTCCTTGACGAAGGCGTGGTTGAATGGATCAACGTGCGTGGATAGATGAGCACGTGTTTAACGTGCTGCCTATCCGTTATGTCGAGGAGGACACGTCATTGGCTGACGTGTCGGGGAAGTCTCCCCTTATTGGGCTGTGCCCCAAATATCGTGCAAAAAGTGATTGGGCGAGCTTTTGGCCCAGTCCAGAACACCATTAACCTTTTTCAGTTATTTTATTTTTAGTTTTATTTATTTATTTTCAGTTTATATATTTGTATAGTTGATTTAATCTTATTATCCAAAACTGAGTGGCAGTTGCAGCATCATAAAAGTGAATCACTAATACCACAATCGCAACAATTTTCATTCTTCAATCTCAACCATTAAAATGTCATTTTCAGTGTTAAGTAACGGTGCTGCTGCTGCTATCACTCTTTCTCCTTCCAACAATTTCAATTGTCGCCGATTTTACTCTCAAGCTCATTCCAATTCCCAAATACATCAAAATCTTGTTAATGTTGATTCTTCATTCAATCGAATGCTCAATATCAACCCTACCCCACCCATCGTCAAATTCAATAAGATGTTAACTTCCCTTGTTAAAAACAAGCAGTTTGACACTGCTATTTCCCTCTCTAATCAAATGGAGCTCAATGGAATTCAACCTAACTTTGTTACTTTGAACATCTTACTCAATTGTTTCTGCCGCATTGGTCAACTCAATTTTGCATTTTCTGTATTGGCAAAAATTCTCAAGCTAGGCTATCAGCCTAATACAATAACAATGGCTACACTTATGAAAGGCATGTGTCTTAGTGGTCAGATTATTAAAGCTTTGGATTTTCATGACGATGTTATATCAAAGGGATTTCAGCTTGATCAAATTAGTTATGGAATCTTGATTAATGGCTTATGTAAAAAAGGAGAAACAACAGCTGCCCTACAGTTGGTTAGAAAGATTGAAGCGTTAATGATTAAACCAAACGTGGTAATGTACAACACAGTCATTCATAGTCTTTGCAAGGATAAACTCGTGAGTGATGCCTTTCATTTATATTCTGAAATGATTGTCAATAATATTTATCCTGATGTTGTCACTTGCAATACTTTAATATATGGCCTTTGTATTGTGGGTCAATTCAAAGAAGCTCTTGGTTTGTTAAATGAAATGTTGTTGAAAAACATCAGCCCGAATGTTGTTACTTTTAATATACTGATTGATGGTTTATCTAAGGAAGGAGAGGTCAGAAAAGCTAAAAATGTCTTGGCTATTATGATAAAACAAGGTGTGAAACCAGATGTTGTTACTTATAATTCTTTAATGGACGGGTATTTTTTGGTTAAAGAAGTGAACAAGGCCACATATGTATTCAATACATTTGCTCAAACGGAAGTGAAACCAGATGTTGTTAGCTACAATGTCATGATTAATGGTTTATACAAGAATAAAATGGTGGATGAAGCCATGGATCTCTTCAAAGAAATGCATTTAAAAAACATAGCTCCTAATACTAGAACATACAATTCACTTATTGATGGGCTTTGCAAATCGGGGAGAATCTCTGATGCTTGGGATCTTGTTGATGAGATGCATGATAGAGGCCTACATGCTAATGTGTTCACTTACAATTCTATATTGGATGCTTTGAGCAAAAGCCATCAGATTGACAAAACAATTGAATTATTTGTGAAGATCAATGACCAAGGAATTCAGCTAGATATGTATACTTACACTATACTTGTCGATGCACTATGCAAAAATGGAAGACTGAAGGATGCACTAGAGATTTTTGAGGATATTTTGATTAAAGGCTACCGTTTTGATGTGACGATGTATACTGTTATGATTGATGGGCTTTGTAAAGAGGGCTTGCTTGATGAAGCATTGTCCTTAATGTCAAAAATGGAAGATAATGGTTGCACCCCTAACGGCATAACTTACACAACTCTTATTCATTCTTTGTCCAAAAATGGAAAGAATGAGAAGGCGGTGAAACTTCATCGTGAAATGATTGCTAGAGGTCTTTTATAAGAATAAAACGACCATGTAATTTTTATTTCTTTTCATATTTATAAAAGATGGTTGGTAGAATTGGTTCACTATTACATTTGTTTTAATTTTAATTAAAAGTTATACTTTGGTAGTTTCATTATGATATTTTCTTCCAAATTTTGTGTGAATCTGCATCATATTTTTCAAGGATATTTTCCATTCACTGTCATTGTTGAGTTCAATTTATATTTAATAGAATCACTGTCATTGTTGGATGTTGCATCATATTTTTCATTCACTGTCATTGTTAGAGTTCAATTTATATTTAATAGAATAAATGAAACGAAAGATGTTGCATCTTTAGAGATCATGATCCGAGGAGGCATGTTGTAAGTATTACTGATAGGTCTAGCAGGCTGCAATGCACCTTTAGCTAGTTGCGAGGTATTCAGTTCATTTTTTATCTCGCAACTTTAGGATTTGCATTTAAACTTCAACTGCCGGAGCAAGCTTGCATACACCAGTTTTTCATTTTCCCGATCGAAAAGGGTAGCAGGACATAAATGAAGTTATTGATAATAAGCTTCTCTTTTTTCTTTTTCAAAGGTCTTAATGTCTTGTGTCTTTTAGATTATAAGCATCTTTTTCAAAGGTTTTAAATGTCTTGGTCATTGTTTAGACAACAAGTTTGGTCATTGTTTGGACCAAACAGGGAAGAGCGTGCGGAGCTTGTTAAAATTGGAAAGAATATTGTGAGGAAATGTAAGGGTTCGCCTCTTGCCGCCAAAGCACTAGGAAGCCTTCTGCGCTTTAAAACTGATGAACACCAATGGGATTCTATAGAAAAAGTGAGATTTGGAAGTTATATGATGATGCTACCAAGTTTGCTTTAACACTGAGCTTCTACAATCTAAAATTATCGTTGAGGCCATGCTTCACTTTTTGTGCCATATTTCCTAAAGATTTTGTAATGGTGAAGGAAGATCTAATTCATCTTTGGATGGCCAATGGATTTATTTCATCCAGAGGAAATTTAGAGGTGGAGCATGTTGGCAATGATGTGTGGAATGAACTATACCAAAGATCATTTTTTGAAGAAGTCAAAACTCATGGAAAAGGTAACGTTACATTCAAAATGCATGATATATTCCATGATATTGCTAGCTCCATTATGGGAGAACAATGCTTGGCTTTAGAAACTGCTAGCTTGACTCATTTGTCAAAAAGAGTTCATCATATTAAGTGTCTTAATGTTGATGTACAATTCAAAAACAACTTGATTTTGTTCAAAAGAGTTGAATCCTTGCGGACCGTTCTTAATGTTTATCCGCCTAAATCAAATTTAAGTGTGTTTCCATCAATCACTCCTCTCCGAGTATTAAGTTCAAACTGTACTCAACTCTCAGCCTTAAAGAATTTTATCCATTTGAGGTACTTGGAACTTTATGATAGCACCATTGAAACCCTGCCTGAGTCTATTTGTAGCCTAAGAAAATTACAAACACTAAAACTTGATCATTGTTCCAGGCTTATTAGTCTTCCCAAGCAATTGACACAACTACAAGATCTCAGACATCTCATAATTAGATGGTGTCGCGCATTAAGAGCAACGCCTTTTAATATTGGGGGGTTAACTCATTTGAGAACATTAAGCACTTTCATTGTTGGTTCGAAGGCTAGGTTTGGTTTAGCAGAGCTACATAACTTACAACTAGGAGGCAAGCTACACATCAAATGCCTTGAGAATGTGTCGAATGAAAGGGATGCTAGAGAAGCTAATTTAATTGGTAAGAAGGAACTAAGTCACTTATACTTGTCATGGGGTGGTGATGCTAATTCACAAGGTAGTGGTACTGGTGCTGAGAAAGTCCTTGAACCTCGCAAAGGTCTCAAATATTTTGGAATGGAGGGTTATAAGGGAGTAAAAATTCCAAATTGGATGAGAAATACTTCTATTTTGGAAGGCCTAGTTGATGTTATACTTTACAAATGCATAAATTGTGACCAACTTCCTGCACTTGGTAAGTTACCATGTTTAACAAATCTTTATGTGTCTGGAATGAGAGATGTGATGTGAAGTACATTGATGATGACTTGTATGAAGGTGTGACCAAGAAGGCTTTTCCGTCATTAAAGAAAATGACGTTACTTGATTTACCAAATTTAGAGAGGGTGTTAAAAGCTGAAGGAGTAGAGATGCTATCACAACTTTCAGACTTGACCATACAGGGGATCTCTAAGCTTGCATTTCCAGCCCTTCCATCTAGTTGGAAAATTGAAGATTCTAATAATGATGGTGCATCTTTCCTGAGGGGAATTGCAGGTAGTATGCATAATCTCAAAAAACTTTACATTGAAAACTTTTAACCTCATTACCAGGTAGAAATCGAATGGTGTCCCGAATTAACCTCATTACCAGCAAGCTTTGAAAGACTCATAAACTTGCATAAATTACGCATTCGGGGATGTCCTATGGTGGTGAACCGATCAATGCAAGAAAGAAACAGGGGAAGATTGGCATAAGATAGCTCATGTACCAAAAACGATATGTACAAAGATAAGATAAAGTGACAAACCAAAAATAAGTTTTTTTTTTTTTTTTTGACTAAATAAAAGATATTCATTCATTCAAATTGATAAGAGTACATCGATGCAATACAAATCAAAATCGCTAAAAACAAAAAGGATGAATCTGCGAACAAACTCACAGCATCCGTGTTAATAGCATCAAACGACATATTGCAAAAGCCTACATATTTGACTATATTGAAGTTTCCGGAACATTCATGTCGCCGGATCTGTAGCGTTGATGGTACAAAAGTCATTGATTGGATCTGCACTGGATCAACCGTAATCTTCAAACCTGAAACAAATGAACACCGCACAAAGACGGGACAACAATACTCCGCACTAAGACGGGACAACAATACTCCGCACTAAGACGTGACAACAATACTGAAAATCAAAACAAAGGATAAAATCGCAAAGATGAAAACAAAACTATAAAACTTAAACTATGTGAAAATCACTTATTTGTATTAAAAAGCAAGAAGAAAAAAATGTAAAGGGGTGATTTTAGGCCAAAAATTGACCTAAAACCACCCCTCTATGGGTGAGAGAAGAAGAAGAAAATCAAAAAGAGTTTTAGGGCCGGCGGTGGTTCTTAAACCAAAAATAAGTTAACAATTTAAATAACACATTTATTTATTTAGACTTAAAGATAAACAAAGATAAAGATATATTATAAGGGTCCGTTTGGTGCGCAGGATAACATAGTGACAGGATAAGATATAAAACAGAATAAGGATAGGATAAGATAACAGCAGGATAACAGTTATACCCAGTTATCATATCCTATGTTTGGTGCACACAAGATAACAAATATGATAACTATTATATTTTGTTTTTAATATATATTTGCTCATAATAATATGATAAGATATATAACATATTTAATTGACAAAATTACTCTTGTAAAACAATTGTTATTTTTTTAAAATTATTTTGTAATACTTTGAATTTTATAAATTATTTGTAAATTATTTTGTAATACTTTGAATTCAAAAAAAAGTTTCAATAAAATCATCAAATACCTAAAATAACATTTTAAGAATAACTATTCAAACCAAATTTTCACTTGAAGCTTTTATAAAAAAATTATTTGTAAATTTTTTTTAAACAAAAATCTATTTTAAAAAGATTTATAACAAATAGACTCTATATCTACTACATGTTGGAACAAAATTGGTTCTAAAGCCCCAAGTGTATCTATAAGTTTTGATGATAACAATAAGTATTAAAATGTGCAACTGATCTTTTACGTTTATCTTAGATTTCAATTTTGATCCCTTATGTTTAAAAAGTATCAATTTGGTCCCTTACGTTTCCACTATTTGTATTAGTTAGTCTTTTTCGTCAACTTTTGTTGGGAAATCATCGTTGATGTTTGTTCATCTCTCTTTTCTTATCTTTTATAAATCTATCATGAAAATGAATAGTTAGTCTCTTTTGTTGGGATTAGATGTAATTTACTCTATTAGTATGTATTTATCTTGATCATGGTGTTATGTATGATTTTAGATTATCTATTAATGTTGATATTATCTTTGATTTCAATGTTTTATCCTTGGATTTGAATTGTTATAGACATATACCTTTTGAATCTAAGAACTAGGATGATATCTATTGAACTCTAAATTCTAGAGATAGATTTAGGTTTAATATTCACTCAAAGTATCAGATCTTAATGTTATTGTATTGATTGATCATTCGAGATATCAGAGGTTAATAACTATAATAGATATATCGGCGTTATCTGGACACGGAAACGTACAACGAGTGAATGAGTTAATGAATGAGTTAATGAAATCTAATCCCAACAAATTTATCTCTCTGTTATTTCGATCATTTCTTCACCATCACCATATTTTCGTACTTTCTCATAAACAAACTTTGTCAACCATTTTACTTAAAATTATATTAATTGTTGAACGAAATCGATATCTCATCAGTCCTTGTGGAGACAATAAAAACATACTTACTTTTATACTTCAACAATAAGGGAAAAGGTTGGCGTGTTCCTTATATAAGCGACTGGTTTTAAACTATCTATTACTTAAGCAATAGATGAAGAAAGTTCTAAATGTTTCTTGTAGGGGTGTCTTTGGAGGGGGTTATATCTTAGGTGTTGGAAAATCTTGAAATATTTGAAGGACTACATCGTAATTTGAAAATACTAGCCGAAAAGGCAAAGTTACCTATTCCCTATCATTGTGTCATTCATTCATTCATCAAAAATCTAAAAAGCAATTATACCATGTCTCTCATACCATACACCCTCACCATGAGTCCCTCTCTCTCTTTCTTCTTTTACACCCTTTTCATTCTCTCCATAACAACAATAAAAAGCCCCCAATCAACAACCCTTTTTCTCTTCTTCATTCTCACCACCACCACCATCACCGACCTAACTACCACCGATCTCCGCCGTTAACCATGGCTAAGAAACGTAAGTCCACCGCCACAAGTCTCGATGAAGTCGATCGTACCATGTATGATTCATTTCGTACAACCGCTAATTCTATTTCACAACTCTACACTCATGCCATGAATCATCAGAAACTCTCTTTTCATGCCGGTGAACGTAACGCTCTTGTATGAATTTTTTAAATCTCTCTCCTTTTTATCTTTTTCCCTCAAAAAAATTTCATTTTTAATTTTTTTTTTTTATGATATAAAAATTGCAATTTTGATTTAGTTGTATTGTATGTATTTTTGTTTTTTTGTTGTTTAAATGTTGTTTTTAAGTTTAATAATTTGGTGTTTATTATGTTGTTGGTTTAATAAAATGTTATGTTAATCAAATATTGGTTTGGTTGATGCTGTTGTTGAATTTTCTCATGTTGTAGTTTTGTTTAATTTTTGTGAGTTTTATGAGTGTGTTCAATGCTTATTTTTTTGTTAGGATTGGTTTTTTGGATGGAAAATGTGTTTTTGTTATGTTTGTCTTTTTATTGTTAACTTTTGCAACATTGTTGTGTGATGAGGAATTTGAAAAGCTGAAGAGTTTTTTAATCTCAGTTTATTGAAGCTTTTGGAAATAGTTTCAATGGTTTTGAAAATGGAGTAGAAGCTTCAATGGTTGTGAATTTTAGTCTTTTATTTTGTTGAGTACTGATTTTTACTGTTTTTCTTGTTTAGTTTGTTTTGACTTTCTTGTTGACCTTATATTCAGTTCATGGTTACTCAATGTTTAGTCTTTGTCACCTTTTGTGTAGCTTAATTGGTTGTGTGTATAAGATTGAAGTGGTTATTGTAATTTTTTTTCTGTCCTATTTTTAGTGTTGTTAAATGGTGCCGTGGCAGAATGGAAATGGCATGGCGGATTTTTGGACAGCCACCATAGACAATTTGTGAAGGAATGCCTGCCTTGGCGCCGCCATAGGCTGCAATGGCATGTTCATATGGCGGTTTTTTGGCCTTCCACCATCGAAACACTGTCTATTTTTCTTGTTGGAGATCAAATACTTTGTCACTTTATCAGGGTTTAGACTTTTAGGTTCTGTTTGGGAATTTCGAGGGGAGAGTTTCGGGAGGAGGGGGGAGGAGAGTGAAAAAGAGAGAAATCTTTCACTTTATTTGGGAGAGTTTTTATAGAGAATGAGACCGAAATGCTAATGATTAGTATATTTTTAGGTCTGAGAATTCAGAGTATTATAACAACATGAAAAGGATTTGAATAATTTTCTCAACCCTCCTCCCTAAACACCCAAACAGAGCCTTTGTTTCACTTGCTATCTTATTTTTTATGGATCGTTTGTGTTCTGGTTGCTTTAGTATATTCATGTATCTAATATGGGACTTGGTCTTATCTTTGGTGTTTCGACCATATATTGATAATTTATTAATGTTTAGTGTTCTATTAATGCCAGGAAAAACTTTATCAGTGGATTTGGAAACAAGAAGAAGGAGGGTCAAGGGTTGCAACAGTCGATGTGGTTAACTACATTCAGGTTAGTTTTCTATAGTATTAATATATCATTTATTTGTGCTTGCTTCTGCTGATGGGAACTGGTGCGTATTGAAAGACTCACAAACACTTTGCACAATCAAAGAAACATGTGCGTGTTGAGAGAGAATGACTGCAACAGTGGTTGGAAATTATGTCAAGAAAGTGCATTATTTCAAATGTACTTATAATTCATAACTTGAAGCCAAGGTACTTCAAAAATGGAAGACTATTGGTGTCTGACACATATCTGATACTGATATGCATCTGCTACTTCAAGATACAAACCCACGAGAATATTCGATAATAGTTTAACTTAATTTCTAAAATACTTCCACTGGTACATCTTCAACACTTGATACCAACTAAAGACACAATTTTCATCTCGGTATGATACATGTTTGATATATCTTACTAAGTAAATCCACAAAATTGTATGTTTTTTGTGACACATTCATAGTATAGGAATATATACTGATGTAGGTGGATGAAAATTTTCTACTTCTTAGGATATAAACAGGAAGCAGCTTCGCAAAGCTGGTTTACTTAATTAGTTCAAACTACGCATTAGTCTAACGGTGGATTGTTTTGAACTACGGTTGTAATTGCATGGAATTGCTTATATTTGGAATTTTGCTGATACAGCCACACAAATGTCACATGTGTTTCCATATCCAAGGTCATGGGACATGTGTTTCGATAGCCAAGGTCAATGCCAGTAACCTTTTCAAGCACAATAATTGGTTTAAGAAGCCTTTTACTTTCGTTTTTTCACCTTTCTTTTCTTTTTATCCTCCCAATATTACAGTCATTCCTCTTTCCCTGGGAAATCTTATTAGTGTTGAACTAATGTGAATAACTAGTATATTGATGTTGATTCAGTATTAAAATTCTCTGTACTCTGTACTCTGTACGAGAAAGGTTTTTATCTTGGAAAGACCTGATCAGTGAGTTGGTTAAAAATCTAAGTGGGAAGATCCATCTTGTTGTTTCTCATGCATAAAAGCTGTTTTGTTCCATTTTTCATTTTGAAACAGATGTCAAACATGGTTTATTTGAAAGTTGTTATTCTTTCTGTGGTCTTCAAGTGGTACAAAGTGCCCTAGGGATCTGTGATTAGTATAAAATATAGGGTAGATAATACAATAATAACCAGCTTTCTCTCACTATTTCTATGCTAAGTATTTGTAGGACTGTGATCGGTTGTCAGCCCAAAAGAACTTATACCCAAAAATATATAAAAAACCCTAAAAGTTAAAAAAGATGCAACCTCTTGTTTCTCACCTCTGTTCGGTATCTTCAATTTTCTAATGCAGACCATTGCTCTCATCCTTTCCTTCAGCGACCATCTTCTTGAAACCTATATCGGTGATTGTCCTCTGATCTTCCTCTGTTCACTTATGTTTTGTTTTCTCTTTCCATATTTCATTTTTTTGGATTTAACATCCATTATTTACAGTATCACCTCATATTTTTAACTGCATTTTGAAATTGATGGCATGACATGGAAAAGTAGAGGTCTTTTATTGGATGCAAGTCTAAAACAAATTTACACTGACAATGTACGCCCGTTCTGTTTTACCCCTTTTTTATGTTAATTTTTTCTCCATTCCTTCTTATTTTTTGGCTAAAATATACTTTAGGCATTTGATCCTTTACTCGAAATTCACTTTGGTCCATTATTTTCGAAATGTTTTAACAAATTCATTCTTTCTACTCATCTCCGTTAAATGTGAGCTGAGCTTACTGTTAACTATCGCATGTGGCGCCTGTGACATGCCATAACATTGCTTGTGGCTGTCTTCTTCCCTAAACTCACTAATTTGAGTTAGGTTTCATCACACTATTTTTCATTTTGCTTCGTTTTTTAATTCTTTTAAATGCTGTAATTTTTTTTATTCCCTCATTACTTTCTTTTTTTATCTCTTTTTCCAGCTCTTTCGTTTTGTATTCTGTTTTGATGTCTCCTTCTAATTCAATTCTGTATTTCTGTTGTATGGCCATTTTTCTAAATAGAAAATAAAACGATTTTGTTTGGGGATGAGGAAGACATTTACTCTGATATGTTTAATATTTTAATTGTTTTTTGTTGATATCTTTAAAATTTATTTTGAAAGCACCATCTGCCGTATTTTTGGATGGTGGTTATTTGGCTGGCATCTGCCATTGACAACACCAATTGTGATTGAGAATTCTTGGAAAATAGAACTGAGATTGTTACTTTTGTGTTCATTTTTCTGTTCAGCTATATCATATTCGATACTGATATGCATACGATACTCCTCGATCCGCATGCAAGGAATATTTTCCAATGTTCTTAAAGAAAACAATTACTGATAGGATTCTTCGATATTTTGGGACACAACTAAAAAATCTTGTAATAAAGCTTTTTATACAACTTTGTTCATGATGTTGTGTGCAGAACCGAAGTAAAAATTCCTCTATTTATTCTGAGGAGATATAAAAACGAGACATGGTTATGAGATAATAATGGAGACGTACGTGATCTATAAATGTTCAATGAGGCTAGGAGAGTATAGCACTATAGCTAACTGACACCTGCCAGTTCGTTAGTTAGTTACAGTTAGCAACAAGGGTTGTTTTCAAGTGCTACATGGACTACACTAATTCCTACAAGCTTGAGTGAAACTCCACCTTAACAGGCATGTGTCTTTGTCTAAAGCAACAAAGTAGGTTCTAGAACTTGTGTGGGGAGTCTTGCACACTAGATTTATCCTATCGTTTGTAATGAATTTGATTCTTTTCTAATCTAATAGATGCTTCACTGTTAAAAAACAAACCATGTCCCTGACATAACAGCCCCTGAGAGCTGACGTCTCACCGACTGCACCCTACGATGTTTCACTTAGGCTTTTCGGTTAGCCATCTGTTGGTATCCCTTTCTGAGACACCAGCAACCAGAGGCTTTGATAACATTTGATAATATATCCATCTGTTGGAAACCTCACTTAAAAGCTAACTATTAACGGGGGAAGATCAAAGCTACTTAAATACTCTACTTGATGTGGGAATTAAGCACCCTATAATACACAAGACCCTATTATTTAACAGAGAAATATGCATGTACGCTTATTGTTATGATTATGAATATCTTTTTGTATGAATCATCACTATCTGAATATATTAGTTATATATTAATATGAAATATTGTATGAAATATCTAGGCGTCATAGTTATTTTGATATCTTTTGAAGTTTACAGTGTTTAATATATAAGAGGGTGATAAGGTAGAAGATTAAATGTGCCATTTGGGATACTTAATTCTTCAAAATTATTGGCACATGATTTCTATAGCTAAGTAAATACATGTATGAAATTTCATTCCACTATTTGCAGAATGAGTTGGATTATTGTGGAGAAGAGCCATCCATGTCACCTAGAGCACCTCCGCAAAACCAGCAGCCACAACCAATGATGCCTGTCACCAGCTTTCCAGTCACTTCAGGATCTTCTGGCCAAACAATAGCTGGACAAGGACTCCGGTCCGATTATTCTGAAAATCAGCCAAAGAATTCTGTGTTTTCAAATGCATTATCAAGCCCTGTTCGTCGAAATCTCCAGCTTTATCAAATTGGTGAGGGTGGAAATCCCAGCTTTCTTCACAATCAAAGCAGGGATTCGAATGCCGTAAGTTCCAACAACGATTCTGCCATGGATATGCATGCAGACTAGTTCTGTTCTTGTCTCTATTGGTTTGTCAATTGGAAATTCTTAGCTGACCTGCCTTCTGCAAAAACTGCAAAAGAAGCCAACAGCCATCACAATTCCTAGTCTGGATTTTGCTTGCTCTTTGGATCATGCAAGAAATGACAAGAAGGTGGAGCTGATTCTTGTTACATTTTTGGTATGATTATGTCAACCGATCGATTGGTTTGGAGTCTTATGTGTCCTCTGTAAAGTTTTTCAAAGCATTTTATTTTGAACATTTATAATGCTGAGGTTGCTTCTGTATGAAGCTTCCCATGTTAAACTGTATTTGTCCACAGATTCTATCCACATGGCAATTTTCGGATGTTGGTGCTGGTTTTGCTCTTTGTTTTTGGTATTTATCTTATTGAAATTTAGTTTAAGATATGTCTTGATTTTTTAAGTTGTATGATTTTGTGCAGAAAATTATTCTGATGTATTATTCTGCTTTAGTATTCAAAATTTCTTCAGGTGGTCATTAGCAGAAGATTAATGGCTAATTTTCGTATTCAAAATATCATCCTATGTGATGAGCGGACAACAACAACAGAACTCTTGTTTAGTGTCACTCCGAAGAGTCATTAAATGGGTGTTACTTTATTTTAGTTGCACATCCCTAGTAAGGCATGGGTTACCTTACATGTTACTATAATGAATTTTTTCTCTAACCATCCTAGTAAAAACACCCCACCTTTATCATGATTCCGAGACTTTGGAGCAACTCTTGACCATTTTGAAGAATAGGCGGCAATGGTCAGAGCGTAAGCATGGTCACTGTGCCGGTGGCCGGTGCTCTGCGTTCTTGGAGTCACCAGAAAAACAAATTTCGCTTAGTGAACCTATACTTGCTTTGCTTAGTGGATTTGACTAAACAAAACCTCATTTTTGTTTTATTGTTCGATGTTATTGACTCTCTGAGCTCTTAGACTTCGGATTCTTGACTAACATAGGAAATATTCTAAATTATGATGCAAATCTATATCAAATGTATGTTATTGTCATCATTTATGTTATTGTTGCCTATTTCATGTTTAGGTAACGATTTTTTAGCCGTGGCCGAGTTAAGTGTGACCTAAAGTTAAAATTGTTGTAGTGGTGATAAAGCTACATTGATTATGGCACAATATATCTTTTTTTGTTTGACAGAATTCCCACATTTCTTTAAAATACATTGATTATGATTTATGTCACAGTAAAGAAAACAAGATTGCCCTGTAACTATTTTGTAGTTTTCAGCTAATCCAATTGTATAGTAGGCATTTCTTTTAAAAACATGAGCAAAATATGAAAATTATTTTAATTAAACTTTCCTAATGTATAACTTTTTGTCCTATGCTACCCTTTTAAGAATTTGAAAACAAAACAAAAACACACAGATTCAGTGTCATTGCTGGTTTTAAGGAGTGTGATGGCATGTAATTACTTCTACTTTGCATCTATGCTATAAATATCAAGAATTTAGAACTTGTACTCTGTGGATGTTTCAATATCTCACATGATTAATATATCAAAGGAACTCTTGAAGCATGTTTAAAGCATAAATACCATTTAAATTTTTGGTTTAGTAGAATCCATCAATATTTTTTTTTATAAGCCATCAGAAGTAAAGACATGAAACCAGCACTATCAAGAAAAGTAGTCCTTCTAATAGCATTCTTAGTTATATACTGCTTTTCATCATTTCTTATTGGAGGTATAATTTTGTTCATTAGTTTTATTATTTCATTGTTACTGTACTTTTTTTTATTTATTTTTTATAATTAAAATTCAGAGTGAAGTGCCTCAGTCAAAAATAGAAAAGACCTTAGAATTTAAAGAACATTTAAAACATGCAACCTGTTGATTCAATGTCTGTCTTTTTATCACTATACCGACTGTTTGGGGCTAGTTAAGATTAGGTGATCAAATAATTGCATATAAGAAAAAAAATTATTTTCCTTAATAAAAGAAGAAAAATAAGAAGAAATCCTTAAGTTAATTTATAGGGATACTAACATCACATTTTGTTTAGGTTTTTACATTTGTTTATAAAACTTTGACATTATTTTTAAAACTCTATTTCTCATGTAGCATATGCACGAAGTTTAAGGACAGACCCATTTGATGCAAGACATGGGAGCTATGAAGGAGTTGTGATTGCAGAGGAAGTGGAGAAACATGAAGATTATGAGGAAAATATGGTCTCCAATATGGATTATACACCAGTTAGGAGAAAATCACCTATTCATAACTAGATATTGTCATATTTTATAAGGATGTACGTTTTTTGTATTGCCATATTTTGTGAAAAGCAAGTTTATTATTGTTAATAATAGAGATACACAAATTAACAAAGAGAAATACGACTAGGATTCAATAGAATATCATTAGCAGTGGTTGACTTGTCAAAATGAAGGTTACAATGAGAATATATAGCAAATATAAAATTACTAAACTAGAAACATAAAGGACTAATGATATAAGCCCAAATTAATATATAACATTTCCTCTTAAACTCACAATGCATCAACATCAAGCATTGTGAGTTTCTCAAACAAATAGTATAAACTTCTAACAAGAACAAGAATAGATTTAGAAGCCATGAAAGGACAAGAACAAAACTTTTGCAAGAGGGATACATTTAATGTACTAACCCTGAGCACAGACAAAAATTTAAAATTTCGAATGATATGCACGTGTTGAATGAAAAGCAGGGACAAAAAACCATAAGAGAAAATACTTCTGAAGATTTTTTTAGGGATTAAAAATAAAATTTGAGATATTCATAGGGAATAAAAACATATATAACCCTTAAAAAAACATAATTATACAACTTTTTTTTTACAAAATTAACCCTCTATCTCAAGTATTCGGAGAAGAGCTTTTTTGCCGTCAAAACCCCCGATAATATATGCTTAGTATTTTGTTTCTTTGTAAAAGTTTTGATTGAATATTACAAGATTTTTTATTATAAAAAATCTTTTAAAATTTTTTGAAATCTCAATCCAATACACTTCCTTTAATATTTTTCGCTTAAAAAAAAAAGAATGAACATTTTTTTTTAAACAGGAAAAATTTACTTAATATTTTTAAGGAATGTATATACTAATTAATCTTGAAAACATAGAAATAATTAAGAATTGATATACCATGGATTTAAAAACCTTTGACTGAGGTAGTTTTTAACATACATATAGCTCACAGTATTATTGAAACAGCAGTCATTAGTGATAGTAAGTAATTATCAAAATGAATTACCGACCTGAAAAATTCCAATCAAGATGTTTGTCCTAATTTATGTAAGTTACTCAATATTCCAATATTGGCCCTGTTGACAATGATAATTCCATATCATGACAAATATTATGTATGCTTAGAAATTATATTAAAGAAAAACCAGTGTGCTATGGGGTTGTTTAGCCCGTGAAATACATTTATTGCCCTCAACTTAAATCATGGATATCAATAAAGTCTAGCTCAAAGTTAATCAAGAAATTGTTCCATGTAAAATGCTTACAAATGTATTCACGTCATCATTGAGATCGTAACGCTGACAACAAAAGTTGAACATGCGTCTTTAAGGAATATGAGCTAAGTCCTTACCAACTGGATTAACATTTTGTTGTTAACATATAAAATGCTTACAAATGTATTTATATATTGGTCATCAACAAGGTCGTAATGCTGACAACGAAAGTTGAACATGCGTCTTTAAGGAATAATATGAGTTAAGTTCTTATCAACTGGATTAACATTTTGTTATTACCATGTAATCCGTAGAAAGTGTCCACCAGCATTTAACGATGACTACTTTGTCGAGAAAGTTGGACAAACAAGAAAATTATCCCCTTCCAACCAAAACTTTTTCGTAAATAAAAGTCGGATATTAAACTTCACCCAAATTTTTTATAATTTGAATCAATTCACTCAACTCGAACAACTCATTTTGGCACTTAATTATTTCAAGGCCGCCAGATGTTCTAAACTAAATAAAATCACATGCCATCATGTTATTTTTTATTGGGTGATGTTAACTTGTACCCTAAGGACACATTCACAAGTTCAATAAATCCTTTCCACATTTATCTTCTTAACATGTGCCCTTAAATTCTCCTTTTTTATTTATTTTTTACTAAATGCCACCATGTTAATTGTTGCCTAATTTTGTCATATTATTTGTACGTAAAAGCAATTATTCTCAAAACCTGCCACTAAGTCAGTTGATTTTCTTGATACCCAATTTTCTCATTCTATTAAATTTAACTATTATTGCCGACCACAAAACAAAGAAACTAGGTAATCTATGATGTTACAAATAGGTAATCTAAAAAAAAAACCAAAGAAACTAAAAGAAAAACAATGAAATAAAGAGAACAATCACCATATGTAGGCTAGTAGAAGGGACATATTGAAATTAAAATAACTTTGAGTCACATGGGTTGATGCCTAAGATAAGATATATATGATGGATCTTCTTTTTCATTTCCTAGTTCCATGATTTTTCCTTCACAAGATTGATGCATGATTCTTAAGCCCCCACGAGGGTATATCCATTATTTATTTTTTTCACCACAGTATTCAACCTATTAGATGTCTAATCTGGTTCGGGGTCAGTTCTGATATCAAGTGATTCTAACATTCTTCCATTCACAATTGCGGGAATGAAACCATGGTACTCCGTACCAAGTCCAACGTCAATTACCACTGAACCAACTAACGATTGGTCCATATATCTATATACTAATATTGATTAATAGGGATTTAATTTGTGTGTATATAGTTTAGATGCTCAATCAATCATAATTAACTATATGTTAGATTAAGAGTTCAATTTGTATACATCGATGATGTAGATAAAGTTCTAAATAGCTTAATTATATTTTATTTTCTAAAAGATCTGTATTAATATTTACTCATGTTTGAATTGAATGTGAGATTGACAGAATCATGGTTAGAAATCGCGAGATTTTGACAAAACCAACACTTTAATAAATGTGTTAAAATTTTCTCAACAAAAAAGTAAATTTACATTAAAATTTGAATTTTTTATATTTTATAAGTATTGACTACACAGTTTTTAAGAATACTTTACTATATTAGATTTACTTAACTTAAGACACTAGTTAGCATTTTGTCTATAATAATTCTAATAAAATCACGGTGTTATTGTAATTTCATCAAACTCACTGCAGTTATAAACATGCACACACTTAAATAATGAGATACGACAAAAATTAAGGGTTTAATGTAATACAAATAGATTAAACTATTTTATGTATCAAATTAGTTTTGATCAATGGTAAGAGTTTGATATTGAAATTTCAAGAGACAAAGTTTAAATTTCACCGGGACAGTCAAAATAATCATAAGCCTCACTTAATTTTTTGTTTCCTCTTTCTTAATTTTTTCTTTTTAAAATTAATTTGAATTGAAATTTAATTATTTATTTTGGTTGTTTGGCGCAGGAAATTTAAGGGCCATATGTATTCCCAAATGCATCATGGGGGGTACTAATCCCACCCCACATAGGTAGAGACACTGTTCAAGTTCCATATAAATTTAAGGGTAAAGACTAAAGGTGGTTTTATTAAAGGGAAACTTCGTTTTAAGGCTGTTACAAAACGTACTAGGATCCCTAAGTACATTTTATACCTGCATGAAGAATGATAGCTCTGGTTCTCTTGTGGTCCTATTATTGATGATGTTAAGTGTTCGTTATATCCTAACAAGCACTAGGCAGTAGGCAATGATGCAAATTTGTTGGAGAGTCCGGGAGTGTCGAGAGTAATGACGAATTCTATTTTCAACCTCGAGTTAAAAGTTGTTGCCCTAACTTCGTTAGCCTAGAAAGGCTTTGAAAGTTGTCAAGTCAATGCTTTAGAGACTTCGCTCCGCGTCTCCATCCACATAAAATTAAAATAAATACCCATCACTCATGTGGTTGGTTGCACGAGTAGCTTTATTTCAGGTTCCTTGCAATGAATTTGGATTTTTGTACAATGGTATGCAGTCAACAAATTTAGACCGTCCGATAAAGTTCATACGATTTTTATGAATGAAAAAAAAATCATAAGTTTATTTGGGTTAATAAAAAATTCACATAAACAATCAATTTAGAAAGTATCTATATATATCAATCAATCATTATTGTCATATCATAATCACTTCTAAAATCTCATTTTATTAAACTAAAACCATAGAATTTGAAATAATATATTTATTTATCTTTGATCAAGTATCTTAGTGGCTAGAAAATTCACCTTAAATATGAAAAAGTGGGGTGTTTGAGGTTCGAACATTCACTCCTACACATATAGTACGATGTCCCTGCCTATCAAGTTAAACTCACGAGGACAATTTTTTTTTTTATAGAACTAGATTATAATAAAACTACCAGAAATATATTTGTTTTTTTTTTTTGACAAAAAGGGTCTAGAAATAAATTACTTTTTGTTAAACTGTCAGAAATAAAATAACTATTATTTTTTTCACTTACATTAATTCACCTTAAATATGAATAAATTGAGTGTTTGAAATTCGAACTCCGACTACTACACATATATGTTGCGATTTTCCTGCCAATTAAATTAAATTCATGGGGACGAAATAATATTTTTTATAGAAGTAAATTATAGTAAAAATACACATGAAATGATGAATGTAAAAAAAATAAAAAATAACTACTAGTCCAGAAATAAATAAAATAACTAGTACTACAGTACTGTTAATACGAATTTCGAATCTTTGTGTTTGGGTTTCTTTGTTACCGTTTTCAATCTTTCGAATTTCGAATTCAATTTCTTTGTAATTGATCATCGAATCAATTCAACCCTAGTAACAAGAAACCGATCTTCGACCCAATTTCTTCTCCGTTAGCGAAACGGTTTCGTTCTTTCGTTAATGGAAAAATCTCCCTCCAAGTGTGAGTCCCCGATTCGATTTCTTCTATGTTAGGGAAACCGATTCGTTCTTGTTCTTTCGTTCTTTCGTTAATGTTTTCCAATATCTCATTGCTCGAACTCTAAAGAAATTTCTGAACGATTCAACATCGTCATTTTAGGGTTTCATGTTTCTGAACCCTAAAATTCTTGATTCGATTTGAAAGAGATATATAGAAATTGAAAAGAATTCTAATCCCTTGCAACTTGTGATCAAACCATGTGGATTCACTTCACTCTCAATTTGAATTGTCAAGGTTATTATTTTATTACTTTTTGTTTAAATCCATGTTTAATTATATGTTGTTGTTATATACTTATTAATATCCTGATGTGGAATTCGTAGGAACTTGTTCATCCACTATCTCAAAGTCGCAAGATTTTGGAAGACATTTATCTTCACTTGAGTTCCATTTTACCCGTAAGTTGCTATAACTTCACATGTAATTGATTTATGTATTTTTGGATTGTTTTTTTTATTTAGGCCCTGTTTTGAATTTTTGGAGTGTAATGTTGTTTTTTATTTAGGCCCTGTTTTGATAAAAAAAAATAAAATTAAGAGTTTATGCTATAAACACTTGTCATATTGGTGCTTATGTTTAAACTATTTATATATCAAAACATTCACATGGAATCAGGTTGGTATACGTGGAAGTTTTGATGTTCTAAATGCAATTTGAAATATGAATATTTATTCGATTTATTCGAAATGCAAGTTGAGACTTGATAACGGTTTTCTTATCATGGTAAATTTGGAAGATGGTTGTGTGCCTTGTTGTCTTTGATGCAAAATTGAGTATATGTCCCTCAATGTCCCTAAATTGAGTATCTGTCCCTTGATGTCCCTAAATTGATGGCTTGAATGGAATTTCATATGTCGATGCTTATTCATAACTTCAAATGTAAGTGGAGATGACCCGTGACGCCATAGATGTGAAATAGTATGTATGTCCATTGATGTCTCTAAACTGAATATATGTCCGTTGATGTCCCGAAATTAAATATGTCTCTAAACTGAATAGTATGTGTGCCTTGCTGTCTTTGATGCAAAATTGAGTATATGTCCCTCAATGTCCCTAAATTGAGTATCTGTCCCTTGATGTCCCTAAATTGAGTATCTGTCCCTTGATGTCCCTAAATTGATGGTTTGAATGAAATTTCAATGTGAATGTTTATTCATAACTTCAAATGTAAGTGGAGATGACTTATGGTGCCATAGATGCTAAATTTGGAAGATGGTTGTGTGCCTTGGTGCCTTTGATGCAAAATTGAGTACATGTCCCTCCCTGTCCCGAAATAGACTATATGTCCCTCCCTGTCCCGAAATTGACTATATGTCCCTCAATGTCCTAAATTGATGGCTTGAATGGAATTTCAATGTGAATGTTTATTCATAACTTCAAATGTAAGTGGAGATGACATATGGTGCCATAGATGCGAAATTTGGAAGATGGTTGTGTGCCTTGGTGCCTTTGATGCACAATTGAGTATATGTCCCTCGATGTCCCGAAATTGACTATATGTCGCTCGATGTCCCAAAATTGACTATATGTCCCTTTATGTCCTGAAATTGACTACCTGTCCCTCGATGTCCCTAAATTGATGGCTTGAATAGAATTTCATATGTCAATACTTATTCATAACTTCAAATGTAAGTGGAGATGACCCGTGGTGCCATAGATGTGAAATAGTATATATGTCCCTTGATGTCCCGAAATTAAATATATTTCTCTCGATGTCTCTAAATTGAGTATTGGTTCTTTGATGTCCCTAAATTGATGGCCTGAGTGGAATTTCAATGTGAATGTTTATTCATAACTTCAAATGTAAGTGGAGATGACTTATGGTGACATAGATGCGAAATAGTATATATGTCCATCGATGTCCCTAAATTAAAGATATGTCCCTCGATGTCCCTAAATTGAATATATGTCCCTAACTTGAATATGTGTCCTACGATGTCCCTAAATTGATGGTCCGAATGAATGCAATTTCAATATGAATGCTTAGTCATAACTTGAAATATAAGTGGGGATGACCCTTGATGCGGTGACTATAATTGTTTTGTCTCTGTGTGACCTTAGATGCGAAAATTGAATGTGTCCCTTGATGACCCTAATTGTTTACTCTGGGTGATAGGTTGTGGGAAATGCAGATCTGCTGAATGCTGAAAGAAGTTGTGGCCAAAATAAATTACAAGACTGCATTTTGTGTATTGCCATGTATATGGTTTATTACGTTAATTTGCATCCATTATTTCCATTGTGTAGATTGACATGGACACTATAGAAGTCAGTAACTTGAACCGACAATTTTTGTTTCGACAATCCCATGTTCGGCAGTCTAAGGATAAAGTATGTTAATATGTTATCAACATTATTGTTACTTGTATAGGTTTTGGATTCATAACCACCTGATGAAACTCTTCAACCAGGTTGCTAGGGATGCTGTTTTAAAATTTAGGCCCAAGATAAACATCACATCATATCATGAAAATGTCAACGGTCCTGATTTCAACGTGGACTTCTTTAAGCAATTTAATGTTGTTCTGAATGGACTTGACTATCTTGATGCACGCCGACATGTGAGTCGCTTGTGCTTCGCAGCTGATGTTCCTTTAGTTGAAAGTGGAACTACTGGGTTCCTTGGTCAGGTAATTTAATTGTAGTTATTGGCTTCTTAGTACTTAATATCTATTTCCATATAGAGGTTTTATTGTAGCAGTATTTAATAGATTCTGAATGGTATTTTTTCTGCTTGATGGTTATCTTTATTTGCCTAAGAGTATCTATGTTGAATTAATCATTGATTTTCTGGTTGTCATTACAAATCTATTTGCTTAAGAGTTTAATTTGTGTATACTGTGAATGTACAAACTTTTATACCGTCAGCAAATCACAACCAATCAAGTGAATGAATTTTAAAAGCAGTTATAAATAAAGTCAAACATTTCGATATCCCGAAATTAAATATATGTCTTTCGATGTCTCTAAATTGAGTATTGGTTCTTCGATGTCCCTAAATTGATGGCCCGAATGGAATTTCAATGTGAATGTTTATTCATAACTTCAAATTTAAGTGGAGATGACTTATGGTGCCGTAGATGCGAAATGTGGAAGATGGCTGTGTGCCTTGGTGCCTTTGATTCAAAATTGAGTACATCCTGTGATGTCCCGAAATTGACTATATGTCCCTCAATGTCCCTACATAGAGTATTTGTCCCTCATGTCCCTAAATTGATGGTTTTATTGTAGCAGTATTAAATAGATTCTGAATGGTATTTTTTCTGCTTGATGGTTATCTTTATTTGCCTAAGAGTATCTTTGTTGAATTAATCATTGATTTTCTGGTTGTCATTACAAATCTATTTGCTTAAGAGTTTAATTTGTGTATACCGTGAATGTAAAAACTTTTATACCGTCAGCAAATCACAACCAATCAAGTGAATGAATTTTAAAAGCAGTTATAAATAAAGTCAAACATTTCGATGTCCTGAAATTAAATATATGTCTTTCGATGTCTCTAAATTGAGTATTGGTTCTTCGATGTCCCTAAATTGATGGCCTGAATGGAATTTCATATGTCAATGCTTATTCATAACTTCAAATGTAAGTGGAGATGACGTATGGTGCCATAGATGCGAAATTTGGAAGATGGTTGTGTGCCTTTGATGCAAAATTGAGTACATGTCCCTCGATGTCCCGAAATTGATTATATGTCCCTCAATGTCCCTAAATTGATGGCCTGTATGAAATTATGTAGTTGCTAAAAGAATTCTTAAGACAAGTCTTGAGATGTTGTGTTTGGATGCCTTAATGAGACGATTTTTTTTTACCAAGTATGTGACTTATAATAGATGACTTAATGAGTTGTTGTGTTTGAATTCTCTAGTATATGGAATCAGGATGGTATGCATGAATATTTTGATGGTCTAAATGCAATTTGAAATTTGAATGTTTATTCAAAATGTAAGTCAGTACTTAATAACAATTTTCTTATTATGGAATATTGTGAAGAGGGTTGTGTGTGTGCCTTGGTGCCTCTGATGCGAAATTGAGTATATGTCCCTCAATGTCCCCAAATTGAGTATATGTACCTAAGTTGAGTATTTGTCTCTCGATGTCCCTAAATTGATGGCTCTAATGAAATTTCATATGTCAATGCTTATTCATAACTTCAAAGTAAGTGGAGAGGACCTATGGCGCCATAGATGTGAAATAGTATATATGTCCATTGATGTCTCTAAAATGAATATATCTCCCTTGATATCCCGAAATTAAATATATGTCTCTAGATGTCTCTAAATTGAGTATTTGTTCTTCAATGTCCCTAAATTGATGTCCTAAATGAAATTTGAACGTGAATGTTTATTCATAACTTCAAATATAAGTGGAGATGACTTATGGTGCCATAGAAGCGAAATAGTATATATGTCCCTCATTGACCCTAACTTCAATATATGTCCTTCGATGTCCCTAACTTGAATATATGTCCCACAATGTCCCTAAATTGATGGTCTGAATGAATGCAATTTTAATGTGAAGGCTTAATCATAACTTGAAATATAAGTGGAGATGACCCTTTATGCGGTGACTATAAAATGATTTTTCGTAATTGTCTGCACGACCTTTTCGTCTCAGTTTCATTCCCCTTTTTGTTTGTCCTTATGATTGGGATTTATTTAGTGTCTTTCATTCTGATTTGGATTATTTATGCCATTTTTATGATTTTCATTAAAATGGCTCATATTTTGGTGAATCGTAATCTGATTTTTGTCTTTGATTGTCTTTATTTCTAGGTAAATCTGAACATAAGATGCATACCCTATCAATTTCATTGGGTTCAAGTTCGAAAACAGTATCCCCAAATTGGTTTATGAATTTTTTGTTCCAATCTTAATGGTAATTTGTTACCTTTTTCATGTTACTAGTTTTCCCCCTTAGGTTAATTCAAAAACATTCCTCTGAAAACTGCAACATAATTATCATGTACTAAGAGAGAGAGAGGGGGAATGAAATTACGAGGGAAAGGAAAGGTGGGGGTCGTGGTGGCCTCGTAATTCAAATGCTGTCACCTCTTTGGCCCTTCAAAATTCAGGTTTGTTTTTTTCAGTCAATATGTTATTTTCCAATCAATTTTTACAACGTTGAAAGTTTTACCAATTTATTTTTTGCAGTCTGAAGCTTTTAGTTTTTGGTATTTGATTATTGGTGAATTATTGTCCAATTTGCATTTACACGTGAATATTGTTGTTGTTGAGACTTGAGACTGCTGGGTTCATTCATTTTTTATTTGTGGTATTTAAATTTTGCTCTGCTCACTTATTTGGTGTAGTTGGGGAAGAAGGTGTTTGTCAATTGTGTTCAAATGAGTTTATACTTGATATCAATTTAATCAAACAGTAGTTTAAGATTATAGTTTAGTGTGTTCCTATTAATTTGAAAATACTCACATTGATTTTCTTTTCCTAATTATACTTTAACATGCCTCACGCCAATTGTGTAACAGCAAACATACTTTAGGTGTAGCCTTCTTACCTTCCCAAAATTACATCTCATACTCATAATAGCAGTTATTTGTGAATATGATGCTATCAGTTACTAGAATTTTAAAAACCTAATCAAAGAAATTAAAACTGTTCTGTCAAAGAAAGAAAAGAAAAAAAGGGACGGATGAGAGTTCGATAACATAAGAGAAAGGGGAGGGAGGGAGATGAAGAGGAAGAGAGCGAGAGTATAGGGAGGGTCGTCTGCTGTCCATCGTGGTCTGGTAGAGAGTACGAAATAATGCTAAATGACGAATATTGGAATAGACAAGGATAGGCTCTCGCGTTGGGGCCTTACAGTTCTTTGGATCGAGGAAAGGGGGATATGATATAACTGATCAATTTACATAAATTTTTGGAAAAAAGATAAACTTCTCAGTCTCATCTTTCTTTTTACTTAGTGTTGATTATATTGTTGTTTTCTCAGGTTTGAAATGTTCTTTGAGTTGGTTTTAAATTAAAGGATTTTATAGTGTTTTTCTTTTGATATAAGATCGATTGAACGGTGTTTATGGACTGAAATTTTATGTATTTAATACTAGACTTTTTTTATAAAAACAATTACTTCAAATTTGATGTCAATCTTTCCACTTCTAATCTGTAATAGGTATTTATGTTAATTGATTTAGGATTTTATGTTTCCAACAGACTGCAGACATGACATATTGAATCATGTAATGTGACTTATTTTTTTATGCAATGGACTCTTCTATGAAGTTAGAGTGAAACTAATGTTCATTTCAATTTATTTGTTTCACAACATTGTTTCCTTCAAAACAAATTGGTGCTTTATAAACATTTTTTTTTCGGGTACATGGTGATTTATAAACTATTATATTACTTACAATCTTAACCTAAAACTACATAAATGTAAAAGCAAACGATTCCGTCGCCTAAACAGAAACTGAAATCAATCCTCTCACCATTGTGTCTACATATTATTCCATTGTGAAAAAAAAAAAATTATAAGGCTGAATTATCTCAAAGTTTTAGAACACTTATTGTAAGCTCTACATGGAAGGGTGATGGGTATAAAGTACAAACACTAATTTATTCTTACTTTCTTTCGCTTAATTTTTTCAATAAACACCAAATTTTACTGGTTTTTCATGAATATTAGTTTACCGTTATCATTAAAATCTGAAAACAGACATTACCTATGATTAGATGTATAAATTACTGTGTAATAAGTGAGGTTAGAAGTTCCATATTGCTTGGAAATAATGATAAAAACTATGGTAAATGCTTTATTTGATGGTCATTTCTTTTGACATAGAATCCTTCTTTCAATTTGTCTTGTTGGCAATGAGAGTTTGGTGTTAATTCCTACATGGTTTATTATTGAATCTTGATATATATTAACTGACAGCCACAAAAGGGGGATTGAAAGAGAGGTAGAGAGAAGTAGGCAAGGGAAGGGTAAGTTAAGGAAAGAGGGGCCACTGTTAAGAAATAAGATAAAATATTTGCAGAGGAACGAGTTTCTTAATCCTTAAATTTATGACTTACTTCCAAGTATGTGTGGTTAATTCAAAAACAATCTCAGTTAAAGATGAGGCATTGAAATCTTTTGTGACCACTCCATCGACTGCAAATATGGTACACTTCTGTTATCTTGTGATGGATCTTAAGATGATAAGATGTACATGGTTTACCCGCATAACTGCTTTCTTTCATCATCACTTTTTTTTGTTATTAGACATGACTTGTTTAAATTGACTAATCACAATACTGAAACTTGATTCCAATGCTTCTTCACAGACAATAATCACTCATATTTTAGATTATTTTAGTAGAAAAGTTAATGTGTGGAAAATGTAGATTAATTGATCTTATTCTGTTATTAATTGCCAAGTCTTCAGATTCATTTTTTATATATTCATTTCTATTTGTATACTAGGATGGTGTTAAAGAAACTCGAGTATCCTTAGCATTCACTGTTCGTGCACTCGATGCTGGGCCTATCATTGCTACTCAAACAATTAAAGTTGATGATCATATCAAGGTAAAATTTTCTCTCATTCTTTGCTACAAAATAGAAGGTATGGTGGCACATTGCCTTTTACTGGTCTTGGGCTTTGGCACTACTCTTGCTATTATAACTGCTTTTATTAATGAATTTTCACTTACCAAAAAAATAATCTTGATACTGGAATGTTTCAATGAATAATCACAACTATTCAGGGCTTTGCTCCTTTGATTGTATTGATAATATCTTAGGTACATGATCACAATATTTAAGACTATCTTTGCTCATTATCCTCCCCCCTTTAGAGGACATCTATCTATGTTTTACTTTTTGACGTTTGAGATGATGCATATGCAAAACTAGTGTTTGTGTGTGTGTGTCTGTGTTTCACTCAGTCATTACGGGCCTTGCATACACTCTCTTCTTATTTGATGAAATTCACTAGGAAGTTATTGCTTTTAATCCCTCTTCCTAACAAATGTTTAGATACACATATATGTAGGCACCTGCTTTGAAGGAACGATTCTTCTCCCCATGGATATTAATTTATCTTTGGCGTTCCTATGTTCTTTCGGTACTTCCCTCTTTCTTCACTCACAAAACCATTGTTCACCTTCACCTTTGTGATAAACTTAAACGATGGTTTAGTGACTCAAAGATGGTTCCGTGATAAACTTCAACCAGTGTTGGTTCCTTTTCACCTTCACCTTCGTTCGTTCTAATTCAGGTTCGTTTTCACCTTCGTTCGTTCTAATTCAGGTTCGTTTTCACCTTCGTTCGTTTTGATTCATCTTCGTCATGATTTCACCCTGGTTGATGCAGTTATTGCTCATTTCATGAGATTTGAAAATTACAATGCCTGTTATATGGCACCAGTCACTTCTTGCATTTATGCAGAGCTAAGTGATTCTTCATTTTCCGTAATTTTTTGTTATAGATCAAATACAGTATTATGCTCAGTGATTCTTCATTTTCCATAAACAAGACTATTGAAGAAGATTTTTGGAAGCTGAAGAGTTGTTAGTTAACCCAATCCATTTTACATATGTTGAATGTGAATTAAAATACCAATTTGAACAAACTTAAACAATATGCAACGTGCAGCAAAACCTTTTGAAATGGTAATTGGCACTATCCACCTGTGTGAAAACTGAAAAGTGAAAATACATATGCAGGAAACAAAGACACCTCATGAACTTTAACCATTTCTTTTAAGTGTCATTTTTAACAATAGAATGAGATTGCATAATTTTCAAAAAACACACACACACACAGTGTTGAGAAGTGAGCAATTGATGCTTACAATTTAGGTAGCTTAATATATTAATGTAGAAATAGAAAAGCATTTTATGCTTCTTGATACTCTGCAAATCCTTTCAGGTTTTTAGCAGTTTTGCTTTATATCAATGTGATTTCTTGTTTTTATCACTTCTATATCTTTGTTTTCAATTTTTTTATCATATATCTTTTGGAATTTTTTCTAATTGATTTGACTCAATTTTGTCTTTCGTGAAGTAACACAGGTTCTCCAAATTATTGTTTAACAGAAATGTTGTTTTGGGTAGTTATTTGTATGCATTGATTATCCAAGAGTGTGCTAAATTGGTGAATCTTGATTTTTCATGCCTAAGAAGGTTAATTTGGGCCCTAAGAAATTATGCAGTTGCTAAAAGAATTCTAGATAAGTCTTGAGAGATGCTGTGTTCGGATGCGTTAGTGAGATGCTTTTGTTTTACCAAATACGTGGCTTACAATATGAATTCTTTATTCATATGGAATCAGGATGGTATACATGAAAATTTTGATGGTCTAAATGCAATTTGAAATATGAATGTTTATTCAAAATGCAAGTCGGTACTTAATAACAATTTTCTTATTATGGTATAGTGTGAAGAGGGTTGTGTGTGTGCCTTGGTGCCTCTGATGTGAAATTGAGTATATGTCCCTCGATGTTCTTAAATTGATTATATGTCCCTCAATGTCCCTAAATTGATGGTCTGAATGTGAAAGCTTGTTCATTACTTCATATGTAAGTGGAAATGACACTTGGCGCTATAGATGCGAAATAGTATCGATGTCCACCGATGTCCCTAAATTGAATATATGTCCAGTGATGTCCCTAAATTGAACATATGTCCCTCGTTGTCCCTAACTTGAATATATGTCCCTTGATGTCCCTAAATTGATGGTCTGAATGAATGCGATTTCAATGTGAATGCTTAGTCATAACATGAAATGTAAGTGGAGATGATCCTTGACGCGATGACTATACTATGCTTTTTCGTAATGGTAAATTGGGATGATGATTTTGTCCCGAGTGACCTTAGATGCAAAATTGAATATATGTCGGTTGATGGCCCTAAATTGTTGGCCTAAATTTGAATTTTATTATAACTTTTTATTCATAACTTGATATGCATGTTGAGACGACCCTTGATACAGTGACTCTATGATGCTTTTTTAATAATAATGATGAATTGACATGATGATGGTTGTGTGCTTTTGGTTACCTTAGATGCGAAATTGAGTATATGTCCCTTGATGACTTTGAATGCAAAATTCGATATTTGAGCCTTATAACCCCTAAATTGTTGGCCTAAATGCAATTTCATTATTAATGTAGAAATAGGAAAGAATTTTAAGCTTCTTGATTGGACCTTCAACGACTCTACAAATCCTTTCAGGTTTAGCAGTGTCGCATGTATCAAATTGATTTCTTGTGATTTCTATCACTTCTACATCTTTGTTTTCAATATTTTATCCTTAATCTTTTGGAATTTTTTTGCAATTGATTTGACTCAAATGTTGTCTTGCATGCATTGCTTCTACTGCAAAGGTCACATAATCTTTGAACTATTGGGACAATTAGATGTTCATAATTCTGCCCTGTTTTTTTGTCTATTATGGAGTTTATGGGAACAATGTATGGAAGCAAGTGCTAGATTCAAGCTTTACGGTTGAAAACTTTGCTGGTCAATTACTTGAAGGTTAGAATTTAGCACAGAGAGTGCGAACCTATTACAGGTCTGTTGCATGCAGAACCTGCGACTGCTTCAGGTCTGATGCGGGCAGAACCTGCGACTGCTTCAGATCTGATACGGGCTGGTGCTTTGCAGAATGCTACAGCGGCTGAGCCTGGTGTGTCATAGACAAATTCTGCTGTTGTTAATTGGAAAAGACCAACTCTGGGATGATTCAAATGTAATATTGATGCATCCTTTTCGTCGAATTTAAATAGACTTGACATATGAATATGAATCCGTGATGAATTTGGTCAATTTGTGCTTTCATAGACAACCTGGATTGCCGTCAGGTCTGATACGGGCTTATGCTTTGCAGAATGCTACGCCCAGACAGATTCTGCTGTTGTTAATTGGGAAAGAACAACTCTGGGATGATTCAAATGTAATATGGATGCATCATTTTCGTTGAATTTAAATAGAGTTGGCATTGGAAAATGAATTGTGATGAACTTTGTCAATTTGTGCTTTCAAAGACATACTGGATTGCCCTTCATTGTGGAGTGGATGTTGGCGAAGCCCGTGGTGAGTATATGTCCCTAGATGTCCCTAAATTGTTGGTCTGAATGTGATAGAGACTTGAATGATGGTTGCTTATTCATAACTTTAAATGCAAGTAGAGATGACCCTTGATGCAATGACTATACAATGTTTTTTCGTAATGGTAAATTGGGATGATGGTTTTGTGCCTTGGTGACCATAGATGTGAAAATTGAATATATCTCCCTTGATGACCCTAAATTGTTGGCCTAAATGCAATTTCATCATGAATTTTTATTCATAACTTGATATGCATGTCGAGATGACCCTTGATATAATGATTGTATGATGCTTTTTGCATATAATGATATATAATAGATGATGGTAGTATGCCTTTGGTGACCAAAGATGCGAAATTGAATATATATGTGCCTTGATGGCTTAATGCTAAATTCGATATTCGAGCCTCGGTGACCCTAAATTGTTGGCCTAATGCATTTTAATTGTGAATTCTTATTCATAACTTGAAATGCGTCGAGATGACCCTTGATACATTGACTTTGATGCTTTTTGAGTAATGATAAATTGGCATGATGGTAGTGTTCTTTGGTTACATTGTCCCTTGATAACTTCAAATGTATAATCCTATATTGGAGCTTTGATAACCAATTGTTGGTCTACATGCAATTTCTATAGTAATGTTTATTCATATTTTGAAATGCATGTTGAAATGACCCTTGATGCAATTATACCAGGCATTTTTCTTAAATTGGATGATGGTAGTGTACTAATGTGCGTCTTGGTAATCTTAGATGTAAAAATTTAATATATGTCTTTGATGACTTTGAATGCAAAATTCGATATTTGAGTCTTCATACCCTGAATTGGTGGCTTAAATGTAATTTTATGCTTTTTCTTGAGTACGTAGGGTTTCTGCATACTCTAATTTAGAGAAGAAAGCACCAGATTATGTTGTTCAAAAGGCATAATATCAGAAGCCCTTTCTGCACAAGGTACATCTTATATTACAATGAAGTGATAAATGTTAATGTACCAACTCTTCAATGAATTTGAGAAAGATGTTATTATGTGTATTACATATTGAGTCTTGTTTGTCGTTCAAATGTAGAAATCAGTTGCTATTTGTTTGATGGATGTTGTAACCTATAAAAAATAGTAGAAAATATTGCTCATCTATTGTCAATACCACTGGATGTGTTCTTATTTAGTCGACAGAAACTATTAGATGGCTCTTTCACTTTAATAGTTGCTGACTTGTTTTCTGAATGTGCATAACATCTTTCTATTCAGAGCTTGCCTAACCTATGTGGGTTTTGAGGTTTTAACCATAATTTATTGATTGAGACATGGCTTAACTAACCCCTATTAGACTGGTTTGCATAGGGTAAATTGACCTAAAGTGTGAAGGTATAGAGGAGAAAAAGATTCGAAAAGAAGGGAAGTTCTAGTGGGTGGGTGATATGGAATCTGACTAAGCAAGAGAAGACTCTTAGCTTGCAGAAGGATAGAAATTTTAAAGGTGCATTCTTCTTATGTAAGAGTCTCTTACGGAAATATAGTTTAGTGTATGATTAAACAAACACCATATTAAACAGAACCAAATTCTTATTTAGAGAATGAGAGAAGGATAATTGTTTGATTACTTTCCAAATTGTTAATACATCCCTTATAAAAAGGTAAAAAGCAACAGAATGCAATACACAAAAGATAGAATCTAACAACCATATTCTCATCCAATCACAAAGCTCCAGCTGTCTCCTTCATAACAACTTCACTCTTCTAGAATCTATAATAATCCTGAAGATGCTTTGGTGGAATAACCTCTCTTTTGGGCTTTTGCTTGTGCTGGCTCGTACTAGCAATATTGGGTTCAGGCCTAACATTCTCCAACCCATCAAGAATGACCTTGTCCTCAAGGTTATAGTGAGACTTGAGTGAAATCCAGTTTTCCCAAGATGTATCATCTGGACTTAGACCTTCCCATTGAACCGAGGCTCTGCAGCAGACGTGTTCCAGCGTGTTTGAAGAATAGTCAAGGGAGTGATGACAGGTTGATTCTCAGTGGAATAGGGAGGTAATGTAGCAACGGTTGGAGTAGTATCTGCTTCACTATGGAATGGTTTGACGACTGAACAGTGGAACACTGGATGAATGCGAGACTCCGGTGGTAAGGCAAAGCGATACGCTACTGTACCAATCTTCTCTGTGGCAGCAAAAGGACCATAAAAGCGTTTGGCTAGCTTAGAATGAGGAGCCTCCTTAGCAGTTATCTGTCGATACGGACGAAGCTTGACCATGACCAAGTCTCCCACCTCGAATTTCTGCTCTCTGCGATGTGTATCAGCAAAGCGTTTCATGTCATCTTGCGCTTTGATCAGTTTCTGTTTCAGCTTAGCAATCATATTTGCCCGTTGCAAAAGCATGTCATCAACCGCTTCGACATTGGATGTACCCTGCAAGTATTGAGGAATGCTAGGTGGTGGCTTTCCATAAGTGATTTCGTAAGGAGATTTCCCTGTACCCGAGTGACGAGATGTATTATAAGACCATTCAGCTCACAAGAGAAATTTACCCCAAGACGTTGGTTTCTGATGTGCAAAGGCACGTAAGTACTGTTCCACCACACGGTTTAAAACTTCAGTTTGGCCATCGCTTTGTGGGTGGTAGGAAGAGATCATGTGCAATTTAGTGCTACTAAGCTTGAATAGTTCCTGCTAGAATATTATGACGCATTGAAACACTTCTCATTTGTTTATATATTGTAGATTAGATACGTGAATATATAAAACTCCGTAAAATCTATTAGGCCTGAGACAATACCGCGCCCACTTGCATTCTAAGAGATTGCCGTTGCCCACCATCACTCGTGGTATTGTCTCAGGCCAAACAGATTTTACAGAGTCTTATATATATTCACGTAACTAATCTACAATATATAAACAAATGAGAAGTGTTTCAATGCGTCATAATATTCTAGCACTCTTTTACAATATGTTTTGTTAATAATTTCTGTAGATTCACATTGTCTAATGTATATAATGGTTTTGCAGTATGCTTGATATATGTCTGCTTTGTTTATTCTGGACGCCCGAGTGGTGAAGGCTGTCTTTATGAATCTGTGTGCAAGCCTTTTCACAATCTGGTGATAAGTACTGGAAGAATTTGGTTTATGTTATTATATAGGTGAAAATCTTCCATTTTTCTTCCTTTTTTCTGCAGAGGATGAGCATGATGTTGTCTGGTTTTGGCTCGAGAAAGGCAAACCCATAAATGTCCGGTGTGTGCACAATATTTTGAGGTAAGTTGAGCATTACATTTAGAATTTTATTGTTACTAGTTACCATGATCAATTTAGAGTTAAACGCGTAAATCCAATTATGTTATATCCAATTCAAATTAATGATTTCTTGCAATTGATCAGTTACATTATTATTCCAATTCATAAGATTTTCTTTGCATTAACTCAAGTACATGCTGAACTGTTCTTATTATTACATGAGCCATACATTAAAACAAAGAAACATAAACACCCCAAAACATAGCCAAAACCAAAGGCAACAACATTACAACAAAACACAAAATTACAACAAAAGTTACTACAAACTATGCCTCAAATTCAAAACTGATTCATCAATTCCATCCCTTCATCAACCAAAGTTTTCAAAACAGATTTCTTGGCACCATTTACCACATTACACTTAGCACGAATTTCACCTTGATTACCAACCAAAACATTCAACTGACTCACCTTAATAAAAGCATTAGCAAACTTCTCAAAGAACAAATTTTGATCAACAGCAAAATCATTAACCAAACCTTTTGTCCTTGAATCAATGTTCAAATCTTGGTCAGAAGTAAACAAACCTTGTTTGCTCCTTAAATCAAGGTAATATTTGTTGTCAAAAACTGTTGGGGTCCTAATGTCTAAATTTGCAGTGTTACCTGAATTTGCATTAGGACAAGTGGCTTTAAGATTATTGGCTAAGGTTTGGTCTAATGTGGGGTCTAGTGGTGAAAGTCTATTGAAAAATGTACCACAATGTGCACGACCAAATGTGTGTGCACCTGATAAGGCAACAACATCTGTTACATCAAAGTTTTGTGCTGCAAATGTTTTTAGTGTTACACTTGTTGTGTTGAATGGTTGTGGAAGATTGCTTGTTAATTTAATGCTAAATGTTGTGCCATCTTTTCTTCCTAATGGTACTGGAAAATTGGGTCCTCCTGACTGTGATCAAAGAAAAAAATCAAAGGTTACAAAATGAAAAATTAGCAATTAAGCATAATATCATTATCATGTCATAATATTATTATTTTTTCTTCAATAAAAGTATATAATTTTTTTAATGTTTTATTTTATAATGGAGTCAATGAAGATCAAACTTAGAACTTAATGCATTCCATCCAAACCTCCCACCACTAGACCAAACCTAATAACTTTATTTTTTAAATGTTTAATTGATCTAAATATTTTTAGATTATTTATGAATTTTTTATATACAACAATTTTATTAAAGAGAGTATAAAGGTATTCCTTACGACAAAAGCGATTTGAACTCAACATCATAACATAATAAATCTAATATCTATCCACATTTTATAAATGGGAGCTCTAAATCTAATATCTATCCACATTTTATAAAGGGGATTCATCCGATACTTAATATAAGAAAAATTTTACTTTTTATATTTATTGAGAATCTAACATATTTAGTATATAACTCGAAAGTATGACGCAAATTTAGTGCAAAAGTGTCTTACATCTGAGCTTATATACATTCTAAGGTAAAAGTGTTTTTGTAAAAAAAAAAAAGGTAAAAGTGTTAGTAACAGAGATTGCACCATGGACATGGTGTGCCAACCAAAACCATATTATATTAATTAGCTTATTATAAACAAAATTTCAATATTTAAGTTTGTTAATTAATTGGTGTATTTTATTTTTTTTTAATTGGTGTATCTGATCAGACAAAAAAAAGTTATTCAATAAATTAAAAAATAACCTTTTATGTATAATAATAATAATAATCGGAGTGAATATTATATTTTGCTCTTTTGGGACAATTATTTCGCGCGAAAGCTGAATCTCACATTTTTTTAACATTCAAAGTCCAATACAAATAGCAAATCCAATAGAAACAGGCTTTAATAGTTTTTTTTTTCTTCTTAAAATGAAGTCGAACTCATGATCTATAACATACTACCTAAACTCTTTACCACTAGACCATCTTTTAATAAATGCTTAGCTGTAAAAGAAAAATGCTTGTTTGTTTTTTATACTGGTAGAATATGCTTTTTTTTTTTTTTTTTTTATGATCAAAAAAAAAAAAAGAATATGCTTTTTTTTAAAAATTTAAATAACTCAATCCTTATCTCTTTTCTCAAAGCTGTCTTCTTCTATATATTACTAAAAAAAAGCTGCATGAATTAAACAGTCAATATAAAATTACCTTTATACAAAGCATATTTTAAAACATAAAAATAAGAGTTTAATAATGTACAAAGTTGAATACTTTAAAATTTAAGAATTAGAAAATGACAAAAGAAGTGTCAAACAAAAGAAAAGGTCAAAAGTAGGTAGAATATTTGTTTTAAAAATAAAATTAAAGTTTACTTTTTAAGTCTTTCAACATGGGATTGAGGTCTTTAAGATAATATATATTCTAAGCTTGTTGCAAGACTTGGATTGGGACAAAAACAAAAGTCTTTGATCAAGTGGCTCAATAGTATGCTTTGTTCAAAGAATCTACTCATCAATGATAGTTTTGAATGACTAACGCTGCGTAAAGTATTTTATATATGACTTTTTTTTTTGGTTACATTTTATATATGACTTAATTTTAGTTTTATAATTCTATTTTTATTATTTTGCAGAGTCGGTCACCTATTTTAAAATGTGTTTCTATCGAATATTTGGTCAATTTTTTTTATGTCAATTTTTTTAGTTTAAATTCCAGTGATATGATATGTTTTAAATGAAATTTTTAAGATTTTTTTTTACAATTACATCAATTAGTTTTTAAATTATATCACATAACACGTCAGTTAAAACACATTACATCACAAGTTTTTATTTCAAAAATTTGATGGAAGAACAAAAACAGTCCGATTTAAAAATAGGGAAAAAAAAATCAACAAGATGGTGAAAATACGGTGAAAAAAACTACAATTAAAACTTTATATTTCTAAATTTGTGATGTTTTTATAAAAACATAAAAAAACAAATTCCTAGAGTTTGATCTAGCATTAAAAATAATTGACTTTAATTATATATATGTGCCTGCGTGTGTGTATTAGTATAACTTAATATTTGCTTGCAAGGATTAAAAAATGTTATGTAAAATAATTATAATAGAAAAAAGAATAAATGTAAAAGGATTGAAGAGTTTACTAGGAAAACAGCTTCACGAGCAGCCAAGACAGTTATGTCTGCACAAGAAACTGTCCTTCCACACTCCTTATGGACAAGAGCTCTAATGTCGTCAATGGTTTTCAAGGCTTCTGTTCTCATACCTGCGTTTGGTGGCTGTTCCCTTTCACCTGGATTTCCATCCAATAACAATGATCCATCACATCCCTACATATATATATCAACTACGTCCGATTAATCACAAATCATTTGAATTCGTATAACTTTTAATATAAATAATTAATTAAAGTCGTCTTCATGAATATAGTTCAGTTGATAAAACCATTATTGTAGAATCATATTTGAATTCTGATACTCTTACTTATTTACCTTAAAAATGTGAAATTATATCCACTAAACTATTGACCAAAAAAACATAAATATGATTATAGTCAAATAATTTTAATATATGATCAAACAATAATAATAAATTGGTGGTATAAATTTTACATAGTCAAAACATATCAATTAAATATTTATTCAATATAGATTTATAGTTTAATTTTTTCATGCATATATATTTCCTAATTTAGATTTTATTATTGTTAATGAAAAATATATGACAAAATAAAATATAGTATATTTTTAGTCCTCAAAATCATGTGTTTATGTTTTTAGTGTTTAGTGAAAGAATTTATAAAACTAAAAATATACTACTTTAATTTACTTAAGTGAAGTGCTAAAATTAAAATATATAACTAAATGAAGAGAAAGTAAAAAAAAGAGATATTTTTCTAAACAAAAACATATTTAAGCTCATATAAAATCATCTAATTTTCTCCATTCTATTTTCTTCACTTTAGTATTTTTTTTTTTGAAGAAGCTAAATTAGCCCACCCAAATTGGCACTAGAGAGAATCGAACCTCAGACCTCAAGAGGAGTACACTCCCAGGTCCCAAGCCAATACCAATGCACCAACCCAAGTGGGTTGTTCTTCACTTTAGTATTAAATTATATATGTCAAAATATAGGAGTTAGTTTACACTTCTTAGATTATTTGAAAAGAACTTATAAAAATATTTTATGACATATTTTCGGTTTATTTTATAACAGTACCGGGTATGTACATACCCGTACCTAAATTTATGCTCATACACGTACATTAGTTTTTCTAAAAATATAGTACCCCGTATCAGTATCCGTACTGGTACCGTACCCGCACCTAAGCAACGTAGATATAAATAGTATCTAATATGATAAATATTTATGCTATAAGTTGCAAATTAAGCCGTACGTCTAACAATTAATTTGCATGAATGATATATACCTGAACAAAGCAATCATGGAAAAAGATACGGAGTAAGCCAGGAGCTTGGCCATTGTCGGATTTGAAAACCTTAGTAAGATGGTTTCTCACAATGTTTTCAAGATTGGGACATGTTTGGCCAAAGAAATTATAGGCCAAACCTTTCACTACTGGGGCTTGTGCCTCAGAAGCATGAAAATGTGAAGCAAATAGAATGGAAGATATTAAGAGCAAAGAGTAGAAACAAGTGGTGGAAGCACTATTCTTAGCCATCTTTGTTTATTTTCCTTTTGTGAATGATTTAAGATTACTTGGTTGGGTTATTATTTATAGAAGTAGGTGGCGGCTATTGGGTTGTGCCCAACACATGTATTTTATTGTTTTTTAATTTGCTAATTCTGGACTTTTTAGTACACTTTTTTTTAATTATTAATCCTTTGGTTCTTAATTAGACTAAGGAGATCCCGATAATTCAGAGTTTGGCCGCGAGGTAAATAAAGTTTGATAAAGATTATTTTCACTATGAATCGAACCTGAGTTCTCATGAACAATCTGTCATAAAAAGAGATCATTAACCACTTTAATTAGTTAATCTTATTTGAATATGTAGCGGTATACGGATGATGTGAATATAATTTTGTTAAAATTATAATTACTATTTATTAATTTTAAACTTACTAGAATTATCTACCTCAGTAATATACTGATACATATTTAAATAAGATGTATATATGAATATTTACATTTTCTAATAATAAAGTAGAAAGTTGTATCGATTTTTTTATTAAAAAAGTAGAAAATTGCACATGCGTTGTGGAGAAAATTCTTCTCGGTGATCATTTAAGTTTGATCTATAAGTTGTTATTTGTTGAATGGTTTTGTTTCACTTGCAACTAAGGTGAAGAATTAAGAAGTAGAGTAAAATAATAGTAAGATGAGATTATATAATTGATGATAGTGAATTATATGATATTTTTAATATTATTTTAGGGTAGTTTTAATAGTAATTGAAGATCAAAAACAAGCAAAAACCCGGAAAATGTGCGCACCATCGTACCCATGATGAGAATCAGCGTGACACGATGAAGGCGGTTGAAGAAAAATAAAAAATTTGGAGAAAATCTTCATCGTACCACGATATGATCCATCGTGGCCATGATGAGACGAATTTGAACTGCATCGTGGCCACGATGCGTGCGATGGAGCGCATGAAAAAGCTCAAATCTAGCTGAAAAACTATAAATAGAGTCCTCCTCCTTCATAATTATTCATTCAGAAATCACTAAACAATAGTGATACTCAAGAGAAAGTTAAGAGAACTCTAAGGATGAAGCAAGGAGGGTCAAGGAACTGCGAGGCAACAATGTTCCTTTCTTTTATTGTCTTTGTAATTTTATTTTCCTAGGTTAGGTCGAGTAGATGAACTCCTTTATGAATGCTTGAAACATGTAATTACGGTTCATAAAAGTTTATCCTCGATTGTTATTCAGTTATTTCCATAATTGTCTTGTTTTAACTCTCCATTCTTAATCTTGATCAAATTAGAATGAACCCATAGGTAATTAGCTAATCACAGACTAATAAGCCCGAAAATAAAGACAATTCAACCGACCTATATGAGCCCATTAAATTCAGTATCTGCAGAAATGGTTAGGATTAAGAATCACACTTAACTAAGTTCTACATGTTTAGGGTTAATCAAACAAGGTAGGCCAAGAACACGTGACAACTTGTTAAACATTGAACTGATTGAGGGTAAGGACGCCTCTCCTAGGTTGAACCATCGGAGGTGAGGATATTATAAAAACATGGGTGAAACTTACCAAGCGGGTGACTAAACTCTATTCAAATTGCAATAGAAATAAGGGATGGTAACTCTAAACTTATTTTAATAGAAATTAATCTGATGGACTATAACTAATAGTGAAGAAATGTATAACGCCGGTTACTAAGCAGGAGTAAGGGAGGGATTCGAAACACTTAACCACCCTATGTGTCTACTCGCATACTTATTTATTTTAATTATCTTTTACTTCTCTGTCTTTTACTTTATTGTTATTTATTTTTATCAGTCAAACTCTCTCAAACCAACAAAGCGAATGCAAAGTATTTATTTTTCTAAATTCTTAAGCGAAACTAATAATTTTGGTACAATCACTGTGGAGACGATAACTTACTACTTTTTTACTTTGTAACGATTCTGTGCACTTGCAGAAAATTTTCATCAATAATGCTTATTTAGTATGAAGTGTCTGATCATGAATTGACGATCAAAATTTAAAATAGTGTAAAATCACATGTTTTGTTTTTATAACAGAAATTCACTCTTAAAGTGGATATAAGTGAAATGACCGAAGTTCGAAATACATTTTAAAGTTGTTTTCATCATACACTTGCGATTACTTAAATAAATACTAAAATAATATAATTAGAAGAAAAATGTTAATGTCACACCATTTAACATACTCTTTAATTTTAACACACTCTAATAAAAAATAACATCATCATTAACTCTTTTTATTCGAATATTTCAAACAATACGAATTTTATTTTTATTTTTTTGACAAAATACGAATTTTATTAATTGGCAAAATATATTTCATACAACACTACACTATAATAGGATATAAACAAAGTAACAACTATAAAAGGATATAATAATAGCAACAAGTCTAGTTGCATAAATAATTAGTTTCACAAAATAATTATGAATATTGAATTCGATCCTGATTGAATGTTTTGATGAACAGGAAAATTAAAGTAATAAAAAGAGAAGAAACAAGCATTAATAATCAATTTATGTCAGAAACCAAACCCCTGCAACTTACCATTTGTTTCTATATAAAAATGGTAGATTCAAATCAAGTCATTGGACTCATTTGATTAATGAGTTTTACTAAAAAAAGATGGATTTAGGGAGAATTTTGGTTCAATTTTTGGATGGAACAATTTTTTGACAAAACCTTATTTATCTCGCGGCTGAATTGTAAACTACTAGAGCTCATTTTCCCTAAAAATGAGAGGATTATAAAAAATAAAAAAATGATAGAGTCAAGTCAAGTGGATTGCTGGCTGCTAGGCACGTGAATCGTAAAAAAGGATAAGAGTAAATAAGTTAACATAACTTTTGTAAATACCTTTTTTTTAATCAACTTTTATAAATACCTCTTGCTTCTTTTTTTTTTTTTTTAAGGAAAATGAACTCATTGCATTTCATTTAATATAATAGAAGAGATACAACTGGAGCTAGACTGAAACAAAGACGCTCTAGTAAGATTGTGAGCGACTCTATTGGTTTGGCTCCTAACATAAGTTATGTTGTAATTAACATTAGAATTGAGAAACGAACTACAAGTTGAGAGCAAAGTGTCAAGCTCATTTGCATACAAATGATCATTACACAAAGCATTCACAACCTGTTGACAGTCACTTTCAAAGATAACTCTCTCAAAGTCATTAGACAAAGCGAGCGCGAGAGCATGCTTTATTGCGGTAGCTTCACATTCAGCGGCAATAACTACAAAGGAACCCAAACTATCACGAAAGCATATACTGATACTGTAATAGCCCGGACCCCTTTACTACGTATTTAGTAGGCAATCTCGGCTGTCACCTCACGATCTTCTCCACCCCCCTCTCTAGTGGAGTTTTTGCCTTCCGTGGGAATCGAACCACGTACCCTGGGGTTCAAATACGTGTTCAATTCATTCCCACTACCAATTGGGCTTAAAGAAAATAGCTGTTACAGATACCAAATTTCCCTTCTGTCATGAAAATAGCTCCATCAACATTACACTTCAACCAATTTGTAGAATGTTTCTTCCAAGTAAGCATATGAGCAGGTGTATGATCCGTATTAAGCATATTGCGGCACCAATTAAAGTCCCGGATCAAGTCTGAAGCAAGCCTACAAGAGGTCATCGGGTTCGCTTGTTTATTCTCCCAAATGCATTCATTACGTGCACGCCAAATACTCCAAAGTACGGCAGCAAAGACATGATACTCTTACTTAAACACGTTGTATCTTCTTAAAGAAAATAATGTATTTAACAATTCGCTAAAGCCAGAGCACTTGTGTATGTGATCCAAGTGAACTTGTACGAAAAAGCTACGTTTATCGGCTGTCGGCCTCCCCTTGTATTAGTATTTTAGTATTTGCAATCGATCTGGTGATGATCATACATTTCTGTGTGGTATCTATCTCTCTAATGCCAAGGAAATTCTTCACTTCTTTCTAGACTAAAAGATCATAAGCTTGTTAGCGACGTGGAGTCAGATTCCTACTCACCCCACAGAGTATTTTTTGTTTTGTCAATTAACACGGAGTATTTATATTATTGTAATTTATCTTCTCGATCTTTTATGTATAATATTTACGATTCAAAAAGGAAAATTATGAGTTACGTTACTTCTTATTATCCATCGTCTTTATAAGTTTGAACTTGAAATACTTATATCATTTGCTTGAGAAAAGATATTTGAACAAAAAAAACTTAGACGAAAATACGATAATTATACTTTTTTGCCATTTTTTAACGTTTTCTCACATGTCTAGGATTATGTCCATAGACTCATGAGGTGTACGATATTTATACGTTGTCTGAAAAAAGGTTGTTCGGATAGTAGCTCACTATATGCTTAGAGCTTTATCAATGATATAATTTAGAAGGCTAAGTTTTTTTGATAAATTCAAATAATAGTATCGACTATTTTCTTCATTAAGCCAATATTCTATTTGCATTTTGAACTTCTATTACATTTTAGTGGTGTAATGTATTCTACGTATAATACACAGAAAATTAAAATACGGGAAATTCTTTTTGAACAATATCATATTCGATCATTAAATCCTCCAGAATTTTCAACCACGAATTATTTCTGTTATATTGCTAGGAGTTAGTGATGCAGTGATAAAAATGTTTATTCCAAGCATACTATAGAAAATAAACCCTCTCACCTTAATTTAAAATAAAAATCAAGGGAGGTAAACTCACTCGTGTTAAATATATTTGGATCTTAATTGCAAAAGCTAGCTCATAGAATGATGTTGTCAATCTCACGTCGAAACAAAGAAATTCTAGATATTCAAGACCCACTCTCACGCCTAGCGTGAGTTTGAATCAAATATCCACATTGCAGTCATCGTGAATGGTAGCCCATAGATAGTTTGGTATGGAGCCGTTAAAGAATGTATTCAAAGATTATTCTCAATTAGTGTTGATAAGAAAGTAAAAATAGCGAATATGGGAGATGGGGTAGGTGGGTGTGGCGTTGTCATTGGACTTGGAGATCATTGTTTGTATGAGATTCACGAAAAACAACACCTTACGATGTTCATGACTAATCGGATATTGATATACCTATAGATACTAAAGGAGATCACTATGATTGTTATTGTATCCGTACTGAAGAGATGCAGTAAAGTCTGCGGATAATTTTGTGATGTTCTAATAATGCCTAATAACATGATCAAAGCCGAGTTCAACCGATTTAACCATTAATAAACCGGGTGAATAAAATTTTAATAATAAAGTAATTATATTTTGCTATTATATTATCATTTGGTTTTGTTGTTTTGGTGGAAATTAATATTTTGTTAAAATTGTGAACAACATAGTGTGACACAAGTGGTAGATATTTGAGTCCCTTAACTATTTGGTATTGGATTCGATTTCCGTCTGGTGCGTATGGAGAAGCATTTGTTGGGAGAGGTTAACCCTTTAAATGGATATCGGTTACTCAAGGGGATTAGTCTCTACAGTTGTGCGTGGAGGATATCTTTAATTAAAAAAAAATGAAGTAAACGACAATATATACATATACAACATTCTTAAAGTTGGGACATAAGGCCCAAGCCCAATTAGAATTTAAGAAACTCTTCATCTGCTTTATAGTATGGATTTATCTTCCTAATCTCTAATTTGAAAGTGTCAGCCGCCACATAATTAATTTCTTCCTCTCTTCTTCCATTTTTTTTTTCTTTTCACTTCTTCTCTACTTTTGTTGTTTCAGCTTTTCTATTTTCTTCTTGTGGTTCTCTACTTTTTATTTTATTTCTCTTTCTATGATCTTCATCTCTCCTTATTATGGTCATTTTCATTCCTTATCTGCAAGACCCCAATATTACATAACTTATTTCTTGATTTTAACAGTTTTTGGTTGTACCGTAAAAATAAATAAAAAATCCATTCAATTTTTGAAACTAGTCCCGGTTCAAACAGATCTTCCCGGTTTTCATTGGTTCGATTCCCACTTTTTTGGTTTTTCCACCAGTTCAATGGACTTCTGATTTTTCATGTTTGTCCGAACTGACACGGCTCCAGATTTCGGTCCAATCGGTTGAACTAATAAGTCCAATGTTTAAAACATTGGTTTATATAGTGGGAGTATCTCTTTTGGGGTGTGCCCAAGGGTACTCAATTTTATAAACAGGGAGACCACACACTCTTTACCATCGCATACACTGCCGTTCGCCATATATTATATCCATTTTCACGTGTGCTAATAAGTTTCACTTCATACCTCGCTATAAATAGAGGATTCCGCCTCATTTATTCCTCACCCTAATATTTTGAGAAATCTGAAATTCTCTCTTTTCTCTCTCTATTCTCTTCATCTATTTGAGTGATCGTGTACTATAGAGGATATAATTTTTTGTTTGGACTATTTTATCCTAAGGATGTTGTGGTTGATCATTTGTCTTGCACAATTTTAAATTGTATCACAAAAAATCTTAAAGAGAGCGACATAATTTATGATTTCAAATCGATAATTTCTAAGGTGGCATATTTTTTAAAATCGAAATCAACATACTAAGATGTGTGATATTTTATTTTGGAAGATTTTTTAAGGAGATGCATTTGGAAATCTGGTTCCTTCATAAAAATGTTCTATTTAGGTTGTGTGCGGTTTTAAAAAATAATTAGTTGTGAAGATTTTAATAATAAAATGGAATTTATTTACTAAATCATCCTTTTAATTTTTATTTTTTGAATTGAAAATTCGATATCCTAACTAATGATTTAAGGGACACCAACCCGACTGTCACTAGCGGAGAGGGTATATTAACTAAAGCCAAAGTTTCACTCTATTTGGACCGACTCAATATAGAAAATGGTGTCGCCGCGTCAGAAAGATGCGAACCTGAAATTTTAAGAATAGCACAATTTAAGATCTTAAGCTTTAAATATCCTTAAAAATTAATTAGTAAAAGAGAAGTGCTAGCAACACACTCTTTAACAAATATAATAATTAATAATATAAAAGTAAAAATATAAAATTTATTTTGAAACAAATATTAGAAATGAGAAACAATTCTATGCAAAAGATGGCTCTATGCTCTCATCAGCCACTTAATACACATTTCATACATCAAGGAAGCAAATCATAATGGCATACACAGCTTATAGCAACATAAACAAAAGAACTGTCTCTTAAACTCAACTAATTAACTACTTAAGAGCCATCATAGCCAATAATTTCTTTTACATGAGACAATAATTTTCTTTATTAATAACAGTGACACAAATAACCATTTTACAATCAGTCTACATGTTCGTTGCAATTCCCACGACCTCTTCCACCACAGATGCCACATTAGATTTTTTCTTATTATTCGGAGCAAAACACGACTTACGAATTTCTCCTTGATTGCCAGTCAAAACATCCAATTGACTAACCTTAACAAAAGCATTAGCAAATTTGTTAAAAAACTCATTTTGGTTAGAAGCAAAACGGTTGACAATCTCCTTAGTCTTAGGATTACTAGCCAAATCTTGATCAGATGTAAACACACCCTGATGATTCAAAAGATTAATATAATACATGTTATCAAATTGTATTGGTGTTCTAATATCCAAATTAACAGTGTTAATTAATTGTTTGTCTTTAGGGCATGCAGCTTCAAGTTGATTCTTGAAATCTGGATCAATTGGTGGGTTTGTATCAATGGTTCTATTGAATAGTGTAGTACAATGAGCTCTACCAAAAGTGTGGGCCCCAGATAAAGCAACTAAATCTGTGGCATCAAAGTTTTTTGGTTCAAAAAAATCACTTAATTGTACATCAGTTCTTTCAAATGGTACTGGCAGATTGTCTGGTGAATCTATATCAAATATTGTGTTGTCTTTTCTTCCCAATGGTACATCAAAATCTGGGCCTCCAAACTGTTCAAATTCAAAGAAACAAAGTGACACAATGTTAAATATGTGAAATACTATTCAATGCTTCAGGATACTGGTTAAGAAAATATAAAAGAAAATGTTAAATGTGTCATTTATACTACACTTGCAAAAAAAAAAAAAATATAAAATTTTATCAGTGATTTGAAGTTATACAAAAAATTATGGATTTCATAACAATGAGTTAGATTTATCAGTGATTTAAAGTTCATTTAAGTCGGTCAGAAAATAAATATATAACCCTATATTTCAGCAACAATAAATAATTACTTGGCGAACAGCTTCGCGAGCCGCAATGACGAGGATGTCTGCGCACGAGACAACACGTGGACACTGCACACGGATAATAGCACGAATGTTCTCAATGGCCTGAAGAGCTTCATCCCTTAAGCCAAAGTTGGCCGGGTGATTTCTTTCATTTTCTTCTGTTCCATTACCGTTCAACAAAATTGACGCATCACATCCCTGTTTCAATTCAAATCAACATTTAATATTTACAATTATATGTATATAGGTAATCAACAAAAAGAAAAACAGATCTGATTTCATGTGATGGGAAAATTGTGCACATACACAAGTATGAGCTACCTCAAAATAACAGCCAAATATTTGTTGTATAAGACTATTATCGGATTCTGAATAAAAGATACTGTATTGAATATCTCAAGTATATTAGATATATCTTATTCTTATAAGACTATATTATTGGATTCAGAAATAAAATATATTTGCCACCTCAAATTAACGAGCCAACTATATGTCTTATAAGACTGTTTTGAATTTTAATTTAAAGATCCTGGTAATGAAATTGTTAAAATATATGCTTCAATACAAATTATTATTCTTAAAATATATATATATACTCTTATTAGATATAAGTTGTAGTGCTAGACCCGCTCACTATAAATGTGAAGAGGTGAAAAATTCACGAGTTCGAACTCTCACTTCTTTAATAGTATTCGTAATAACTACCAATTAAGTTACTTTTATGGAACTATAAGAAAGACGCACTTTAATCGTACACAAACTTTTCTTAATACTAAGAAAAGAACAATATTTAAAATAGTCTTCTAAGACATATTAGTTGGCTCGTTAAATTATACATCTTCACAAATATCAATATCGTGACCGTTAAGAAGTCTAACATCAAACTTTTATGGAACTTCTAAGAAAGACACACACAAAAAAAAATCTCACATCAAATGTGAGATGGTTTGGACAATGGTTTATATAGACAATCATCACCTTACAAGTCGGTTTTGTAGGGTTGAGTTATGCTCAATTCTCAATTTTAATATAGTATCAGAAGACTACAAAATCGATTTGTAAGGTGAGAATTACATTTTACTTATAAACCTTTTCAGACCATCTCACATTCAATGTGAGACTTCTTAACGTGAGACTAATATGAACACATATTGTAAAGATATATACAACGATCTCAAGTCTATTATTTTTCATAAGAAAAATAAATATAAACTGAAGTAAGATTTTGAAAGAAATCATAAGTCAAACCTGAGAAAAGCAATCATGGAAAAAGAGACGGAGTATACCGGGAGCTACTCCACTATCTTTTTCAAACACATCTTCAAGATGTTTTCTCACAATCCTTTCAACCCTAGGACATGATAACCAATAGTAATCCCAATCTAGTCCCCTCACAATGGGAGGTCTTGCTACTCTCTCAGAGGAAACAAGGACTAAAGAAGCTAATAGAAAAGAAATAAAAAACAATGAAGAAGATTTACTTCCACTAATTCTTGCCATTTTTGGTTTAGTACTAAGAGTGAATTGAGATATTTAAGAATAAAACTTGCATGATATTTATAGATGGGTATTGAGGGCTTGTGGTCTTCGAACTATAGTTTCCCATAATAAATGTAGGAGCACATGCGTTTTGAGATTTGGATCTACGTACCTACTTGGAGATATCTAATTAATATCTAGGATAATGTTTTTTAAGGAAACTAAAAAAAGCAATAATAGACTAATTTAAGAGAAGTTGCATTATTTAGTACTTAATCTCATTAATTTATCGTTTAAAATTATGCACATTTCTTGTGAAAACTTGATTATAATATTACAATAAAATAAATCAAACAAACAATTAGACTAGATACGCCAGTCTCTTCTAGCTTAATCAAGATGCTGATTCGATCTCTGACTTGGACATACAACAGTGTTAAAACTGTTAGGAAGAATTTGTCATTCATTTGGATCCCACAAGACTCGAGGACTTATTCTCTATAATTGCACGCAAAAGATACCTGATTTTAAAAAAAAAGTCTATACGGACAAAAATATACTTACTAATAAAATAGTTAATGGGTAACTAGAACATTAGGCTAAAGTGGTTAAAGAGAGAAATAAGTGGGTTACATTGATCGAAATTCAACATTTTTTTATTGTTTGTGATTTCGTTGTCTAAACGCGGTATAGTTTTTTTCAAGGTGCAACGTTATTTGGTTTTTCTTCTTGTTGTGTGTTCTTTCAATTTAAATTTTTTGGGGAGCACGCAACTCATTGTAGGGAGCTTTCAGACTTCAAATACAAACATGATTTGATTTTGTGTGTGTGTGTGTGTGAACTTCTTGATTTACCCACATTAAGAGAGGAGATCAACCCTTTGATTGAATATTCTGGTGCATGAATGGGCATGAGGGAAACATGTTTGTGTGGATTTGACTGAAGTTTCTCTGTACATGGGATTGGACATTGAGCATTTTATTGTGTAAAAGGTAACTCTGAAAGTCGTTTTAAGCAAAGTGGTCAAACATGAGAACTCGTGTTTTGACAATCAACATGTTTATGCCATTTTCATTTGACATTTTTGGCTTTCAAGCACTAGATGTTGTAGATCTTCTGAAAAGAGTTCAAAGAGTCATGCATAAATGTTGCATCTCCTAGATCTATGAATGTAGTTTTTCAAATGATTTATTTTGTCATACAAAAATTTAGCAGCTCAATTTGTTGCTTGTCTTCCTTTCACTAATGTGTAATTATTTTGAATATATATATATATATATATATATATATATATATATATATATATATATATATATATATATATATATATATATATATATATATATTTCAATTCATGAAAAATCAATAACTAGGTGTCAAAAGATACAAATTTTGAAACATGAATATTCTAGTTATTTTGTTTTTGTCCTATTCATAGTATTTTGTCACTTTATGATATTAATTTAGACGTTATAACTTAACTCACAAAGTTAGCCATTACAATTTTTTTTTTGAGCCATTACAATTTTTAGTGTCATTGAAATTCCATTATTTTTATGCAAATGAAAGTGGAAAAAAAATAGCATATATATAATATATGGAAATGAATTTCACGTAGTTGCAGCATCCATAATTGTGTGGTTAAGATAATTTCTAATAATTTTATAAAGGAGTTAATGTGTTATGTCTGATCTGATAATCAATTATTGAGACGTAAAACAACAAAAAATTATGTATTTTTGCACCGTAGCAAATTCAGTCCCATAATATATATAAATATAATGTTTGGTTCCGCTTTAGTGGCGGTGAGTATCTTTTATGATGCTTTCAGATCTACAAATGAGATTTGCGCACACCAACAATGACTTTATTATGCATTTCTAAAGTTCTTAAATAAAACATGTTACACACAATATTTTAGTAATTTTCTTAATCTGTCCATAACATTTAATTTGTCCATAACATGCATGCACTCACTACACATACATCAATGGATAATAGTATTATTTTATGGAGAATGTTAACTTGTGTCAAGACACATGTTAAGAAGATAAATGTGGAAAATATTTATTGAACTTGTGTTGTATTCAATTCTCTAAGCATTAAATTCTTTGTATCATTAAATGCTATATATTTCTATTTTTAGCTGGCTTAACATGTGCCCTTAGGGCACAAGTTAACATGACCCATTTTATTGATCCTCGAGGAACACACTTGGAGAGTGCAACAAGTGGGTGGGAATGCATATTGCTGGGCCTGACGGGAAACAAAGCGGTCCAATAAGCAATGAAAATTTCTCTTCTCCCCTCCCCCAATGATTCTTTTCCCCCACCACAAAAAAACCCATTTTACCTCTAAGTTTATTTCGGAATTTATTTTTCGAACAAAAAAAAAAAAATATTGGCAAGTAGATTCTGAAATACTTAACAAAATTCTCTCACGTTTTTTTTTTCCTTTGCTTAAGTAAAAAATTCTCTCTTGCGCAACCCACTTGGGTTTGGTCTAGTGGTGTTGACTTGAATCATTGGAGTATGCTCCTCTTAAGGTCTCAGGTTCGATTCCTCACGGTGCCAATTTCGGTGGGCTAAGTCCATACAGAGTAAAAAACTCTGGCTTTAAATGGACCCCCGCAAGTGGGCGGTGGAATTGGTCTCATTGGATTAGTCGGTCCTAGGGCCGAATACCAAGTTTTCAAAAGAAAAATTTCTCTCTTGCGCAACATAGACCCTATTTTTGCTAATTCTCATTTCTTGCGCAACATAGACCCTATTTTTGCTAATTCTCACTTCTTGCATTATTTTATTTTTTTGACAAGTAGTTTAATAGCTAGAAATTTCACCTTAAAGGTGAATAAGTGAAGTGTCCCGAATTCGAACACGTACTCCTGCACATATAGTGCGATAAAAGGCATTTAATTTTTGACCCATAATTATTTGATGTTTTTTTTGGTACATAAAGGGGGATTATTTGATGGTTTAATGTATTTGAGTTTAACAATTATTTGTTTTGGTTTAATGGCAATTGTCGTTTTATATTCATCCAACTTTGGTGTTTGGTTAAAGTATTTGGATGTTATTTTGATGGTTTAATGATTGGTATCAAAGTATTGTAAAAATGAGTAGTTGTTTCCAAAAAACAGGTTGGAACAGAAACATATTTTTTTTATCTTTAGTTTCAGAGTTTCGGAATCTAAAATTCAAATCACATAATTAAATGGTTCGGAAAAAAGAAAAGAAAGAAGGATGGTAATATGAACAGAATCTGGAACCTTGTGGGTTTAGGGTGGCAGACTGGCAGTTGACTCTCGACTGCCCTGCACATGACAACAGCAAATATTCGACATACTCCTACAAATTCAATAAAAACTTAAATTTATGTTTGATTTTTTATAAAACAAAACTCTCTGCTTCCTCTGTCCCGAAATTTTGGTTCTTTTAAAATATTATTTTTGTCTCAAAACTTTGGTTATTTTAAAAAATCAAGAAATAATTACACATTTTTTCCATTTATACCCATACTGAATCAACTTTTTTGTGAATAAATTATTAAACCAAATTTATGATTAATAGGTGCTTTTTGAAAAGAAAAAAAAAATGCAACTATCTGAAGAGTTATTAGAAAGATACTTCCTTTATCCCATAATATAAGCAAAAAAAATATTTTCACACTTATTAAGAAAAGTAAAATATGAAAATTTCAAAGATAACTTTTTATGTTTTTGTTGAAATAAGTTTCATGGGAAGATGTAAAAAGAGTTTATTGGTTATTGATTATGGGGAAAAGAAGAGAGAAAATAAATTAAGTAAAAGTCTATCTTGAAAATGATAAAAGTTATTTTTTTTCTTATAATTTGGGACATGAAAAAATGATTTTTTTTTTCTTATAATATGAGGCGAAGGGAGTAGGTTGGAGACTGGACGATATTAAAAACATAAGAAAAATGAAGAGTTGCAAAGCAATGAAGAGTCCTCTTGGAAAAGCAAATGACCTGACACTTTACTTTTAGCATTAATTATAAAAATGTACCGTAACCAAACAAATATGATCGAATTAAAAAAATGAGGGCAAATAAGTTCATAAAGTTTAAAATTAACAATTTCTTAATCTTTGTGCCCAAATTCAAAGAATTAAAGTTTCGGGACAGAGGTAGTATTAATTAGCTAAGTGCTTATGGTGCGGTTTTGAATCGGTTATATATAGCAGAAAAATCATCTAAAATTAAAAATAAAATTATACACAGTTTGCTTTGATTTCAACTCATTTGTTAAAAAATTATATCTGATCCGATCTAGTTTAATTTGGAACGATTTTTTAGATGACCAAATTACAATTATGTAAAAAAATATATTAATATGAGTAAAAAAATAATATTAATATTAGTAGTAGTATATATATAAAGACAATATAAAGTCAAAGTATAAAGACAATACGTTGTTGTTTGAAAATAAAGGTTAATCTTTTTGGTGAAAAGTTCAACCTTAATTTTATGACTGAAATTTATTACTGAAATAATTATTTAATTGATAGTTTGATACCCTTTTTAAAATAGTGGATAATAAAAATATAACTTGTATTGAACTAATGTCAATCATTTGATTGTTTTAGCCGTAAACTAAGAGATTTGTGAGTTTTTACTTTTAAAGAGGGAGAATACTAGTTGTGATGTAGGAATTCGATTTGAGGATTTAGGGATTCAGATTATGATAATTATTATTATTATTATTATTATTATTATTATTATTATATATTTTAATTTTTTTATTTTTATTAATAAAATATGTAGCATCTGCCGCGTCATTAGTGACTTGGCCATGTTATCAAAATCGACCCCAAAGTGAGGTTGGGACCAAAATTAAAAAGAATTGAAAAATGGAATAAAAAAATTGTCTTTATGCTTTTGTTGGTGAAGTTTTTGAACAGAACTGAAAGACGAAGAATCGATGTCGTAACTATAGTATTGGACAAGCACTTGAAGCATGTGAGTGAGAGAGAGACTCTCGTTGTCATGCAAAATATCATATAAATATATGTTACATGATAGTTCAGCGGTTGAATCATATTCAATGATGGTGTGAAGATCGTTTGAGATAGTGTCATAAATTCATTGTAGAACTACAACATCAAGATGTGACCACAGATTGGAGTCAGTGACTTTGAGATTATAGGAGGTTGCGGTATCAATTGGTGATAGAGGAATAATATGATCAATAAGCATAAATTTTGAAGAGTTCAGATCATGTGTTGTATTGGTCATTTTCAATGCTTAAGATAATTTTGATAAAGTTTGTTATGCTTGGAATGGTGAAGGTTGGGTGAATAGGAGAGGAAGAAGTTTCAAAAAACTGAACTTTTGGGAGAGAATTCGCCACCGGAGGCCATGTGGATTGAGAGATGGTGCGGCGGTGCTAGGTTTGTGGCAGGATCACCAACCTAATGTTAGCTGATACCTTGTAAGAATTATTTGCCTCCATTTCGTTCATTTGTCTTATGATATGAACAATGAAAGTTAACTTAATTATCTTCCTAATAAATCATACAATCATGATCAATCATTTACGATGATTTCTATTCTAAATATAGAGATATGCACATAGAATCTTTCTGAGTATATCTTGATTATCATTCAACCTATATTACACAATTTTTAGAGTGGAGAAGTCTAAAACCTCAATTTTTTATTTATTGATTTTGTCCTATATGCTATTTGTTAGATATTTGAAGTCTAGACGAAAATAAAGGACAGTTAGAAGTCTCATTGATTTTTTTTTTTTTTAATGTTAAAATTGTTTTGGTTTAGCCAAAACATGTTTTTTGGGACAAAGTTGAAGCCGAGTTTTTTTTTTCTTTGTAATTTAAGCAAAGTTAACTTGGATATATAATTTTGTACCAACAAACTCGTTAGGTCGATCGAACCTAAACGAGACGATTCGTCTGCTTTGTCATCCCTATTTATATCTAAAAATACTCTATCAATTTGAATCAATGAATTTAATTTTAAGAAAGAAACAAATAAGCGCTTATGCAAATTTAAGATACTTACTTGAAATGTTGAAATTTAAGAGTTTTGTGGGGGTAGGAATGCAAAACTAATAAATATAAAATGGATAAAAAATAAATTATCCTAATACTGTAATGGGCTTTAGTGTGTAGTATTGGTTGGATGGGATTGACCAAGTCCAAACTAAAAATCACTTTTATGGAACTCTACCGTGCTTTTTGAGCAACTTTTCTCCGTAAATTTTTTGACGGGGTCCTAGCTAGAAAACTATTTTTATCTCCTCTTTGGTTTCTATGTAAAGTACGTACCAAAGTTCCAATAAAAAGTCTTAACCAAATATTTTTTTTTGACGGATGGTCTTAACCAAATATATCATGAGAAGGAATTCAATTTTTTTTTTCTGAGGCAGGCAGGAATTGAAACTTTGAAGCTTCCACAACTGTTTTTTTCCAATCCGTGAATGACCAGCAACAAGCAGCACATACCCTGGAAAAATCAACACTATTAAAGTTTCACCATTATTATTATTTTTTGGACGGTATTAAAAAAACATTTTGAGTTCAAGCATTTAAGTATAGTTCAGTTGATCAGGGACATTAATGAAGGGTATTGAGATTTGAATATTGGATTTTTTATCTTTTAATATTTAATAAAGTGTGTGAATCTATCTAAGCTACTTAACAAAAAATAATAATTTTAATGTGTATATTTTTTTTTAAGGAAAATGTTAAACAGTGTCTGGAAGACACTGTTTAAGGAAATAAATATAGTAATATGGCATCGGAATTGTACAGTCAACTCCTAAAAAAAGTTTAAAAAGTTTTATTTTTTACTTAAAATTTTCTTTTTTTAGTTTCCTTAACCAGTATCCCAAAGACACTGGTTAACATCACTTTTTTTTAAACCAAGCTATCATATGCAACTATTTATCATTAGTTTTTCTGAGAAGGACTATAAAGGAAAAGACAGACAACAAGACCAACATATACCCATCTCAATAGTCATGGCCAACTGCAATGTCAAAATGAAGAAACATGTAAGTAACATAGATCATAGGGTACATTGAAGTCCTCATAACCTCGACAATCGACATGAATTTTCCCTTGGATAGTGCAAGAATAGATCAATGCGATACAAATAAGTAGCTAGTCAACGTTGCCCTAACAATTTTAAAAGGTAACCTAGAGACTAGGATAAAAGAAACGTTAAACTTCAAAATTTAATGCAGAGATGGGTAAAATGATACTCCCTCCGTCCCAAAAAGGATGACCCATTTGCAAAAAAAATTGTCCCATAATACTTGAGCCATTTCAACTTTTTATATTATTTTTCCATTTTTATCCCTTATAAATGCTTTTGGAGAATCTACTTTTTGTAATCATTATTGGACAGAAAAGTGCCTTTGAGATCACAATTGTTGCTATCCATGCAAACTTTTTTTTTGGAATGAATTGCCTATTGAACATGATGAAGATTATGCAGAACATGAAATCAAAGCAGAGGTGAATAGGATGTTGAACATTTTTGTTCCAACATTTTAAATATTTATGAAATATGTACTAGTAGTATTGTCAATCTGAATTTCATTTTTAAGCTACAATGTTACTGTACTTGTCATGGGTGTCTTTTTTTACCTTCATTGAATATAAATTTCTCATCTTGCATATGTTTCATATGCTGCATGTGTTGTTACGATATACAGTACAGTAAAAGAAATGGGAAGGAAAGATTGAATAAAACATTGAAATATTAAATGTGCAAAACATTGAAATGGGAAGGAAAGATTGAATAAAACATTGATAAAATTTGCAGTAACGGTGATTAACATAAAATTATTCTAAATACTTGAGCACATCTTGCACTAATGCTGCATCACATTTCAATCGGGTTGGGAGTTGTCCTCGACGTTCCAAACTTTCTATCTTTAAATGTGGAGTTTTAAATTTGTTGGAACCTCTCTTCTTCATGATTTCGATCATACACATCTGCAGACTTAAAAAAATTCGATTGGACTTCCATGGTGAAAATATTTCAAATGAATGTTCAACAGCTTTCACAAGTTCATCGATAGAGTTAGGCGACTCCGTATGTTGTATTGATTGAATAGCCCTAAAATATCCAAGATCTAACACATTTAAATCTGGAGAATTTGCCGGTTGATACATCAAGCGGATATCAAATCCATCTTGTGAAGCTGCTCGACAAAATTCTTCATCGTTAATATCAATGTGTGTTCTTGCATTATCTTGTTGAATAAAAATTGGATAACATCTATCCTCTCTTGGCCATTTTTCCTTGATGGCAGGTAAAACCTTTTCAATCATATATGACCTTATCACTTGTTTAGTAACTGAAGTTATTGGTTTGGTTTCTAGTGTTCCAGCTGCTCTGTTAACACTACTCCTTTTAGCCGGCTCTTCTGTGACTAAAGGAAATATACCAATTTTTCCATCAAATAGTACACGTTTCTCTGCATCAAACCTTGGACGGGCTGTAGCGGCTAAGAACATAACTTTTCCAATAAAATTTTTACTTTTACAAGTGCGTAATGGATCTTCTTCATCTGGTAGCAAATAATAATTCTGGGACTTCTTTGTCATTTGAAACCATTTCTCATCTATATGAATGATGTTATACATCCCTAAAAAAGTTGGATCATGAGGCAGCGAACTAGCATCAAGCATTGATATACAAAATTGCAATCGAGATTTTTTGTTCTCTTCCCTTAAAAAAGGCTTCACGGCATTTGAATGCTTTCGTAAAACTCCCATCTTTAGATACCTATGCAAAGTGCTCTTACTCATATTCATTGCACTAGAAGTTGATCTAATAGACGTCCTTTTACGCATAGGAATATCACGAAGTCGATTAAAATCAACTTGAATTCTCTTACGACCAACATTTTTAGTTAGTTTGTGGGAAACATCAACATAGACACCAGAATTTCTTCCTTGTTTCCAAATACGCTGAATAGTGGATCTTGAAACTGAAAATTGTGATTTAACCATATCAATGGCCCCTCTTATAAGTCTTCCTTCAACACTCTTACCCAAAAGAGTATTATATATCGCCATTCTATCCTCATTACACAAACTTTTCTTTCTTGTTGGTGCTTGTGTTACTTGTGAACTTGTAACATCATCGACACTATCTTCTTCTGCAAAAATGAAGTAAATTAATTGAATCAATAAACACATTCCAAAAATAAGTGTGTAGTAATACCATAGAATTATTTTTATACATACCCAAATGTGAATCTGATGGATACATTATGTCTTCTAGCTCATCATCATTGAAGTCAAAAGATTGTGATGAAGAACGTGAATCTGATGGATACTCACTGTTATTTGAATTTGATTGTTGCATTATGTCTCCTACTTGTTCATCATCTTCCATGACTGGCTCATCATTTAAGTCAAAAGGTAAACAACCTCTTGATGAAGAACATTGAAGTATTGAAGTGGATGGACTTTGAATGAAACCAACATCTAACTCTTCTATATTAGCATTCAAATCTGGTATATAATATTCTTGTCTTTCTTGGTTGCCTTCATTAGAATTGATAATATTTTCATTTAAATCTATTTCTCTCATAGACATTTTCTAACTTTGTTTTGAATTAGTGTGTTACCATTACTGATCATGTTTATATAGAATTAATTTGGTGGGAAATTTAAATTGACAATGAAAATTTGGCACAAGGAAAATGGCGGTTTACCAAAAGAAAATTAAAATTTGGCATTTTGTTTTGGTAAAATACAACAACCGTTCAGCTTGTTCTTTGCTTTGCAAAATCTTTCCACTACTCTATGTACTCTCCATTCTATATCCTCATTAAATTCAATTGGTTGGAGTAGTAATACGTGATAGTAGCTTTTTGTATTGGTTGTAGATAATCCTGCTAAAGTTACTTTTCAGCAGCAAAAAGACAGCTTTTTATCAATGCTTTATTTTAACAAGAAAAACAATCATTCCTTTTTAAAATTGGATTTTAGTATAAAAATTAAATATAACAAGGGTAATTTGGTAAAACTAATATTATCTCTCATTCACTCCTACACTTTTCTTAATATGTGTGAAATGAGCAAATAGGTCATCCTTTTTGGGACGGAGGGAGTATATGTGATCGGACAATTTATATTGGAAACTATATTTTTTAGTTAAAATGATATTATCTGTTGGTTTATGATCGATCCAACGGTTGAGATAAGTTACAGCAGGACGTTGTAACTGCAGAAAATCTAATTTCGTCAATTGCTAAATTCTTTTGAAACTTACACTCAAACAAATCGAATAAATTCTGATTTGGTTGGTCTCTTAGTGAACATAGACCAACCCGACTTCTGAGTTTCGACCTTCAATTGGTAGAAGCAGAAAAAGAGCTTATAAAAATAAGCTTTCATGTATTATTATAAAATTTTCAAGTTAGTTTATGAGAAAACGGATTATAAAAATACAACTTTTTGTTGGTGAAAACTTATTAATTAACATAAAAATTTATTTATTTTTATAAACTATTTTTATAAACTAAAAAATAAAGTAAATTCAAAAGAGCCATATATAGATTGCAACAAATATTCGCGGATCATTAATCTATTCATTACATGAAAACATTTTATTCTATCAATTATGCCTTCATATACATATTATTTTTCTTGAAATATATTAATAACTTGTTTTTTTTAAAAGATATTAATAACTTTTTTTTGAAAAAATTTTTGTATTAATTTTCACCATAGGTTTAATCTGATTCGGGGTTGATTCTGGCATCAAGGAAGAACTCAATTTAGAGTACCTAATGAAAGTCTAACTGTTATGATGGAGTTGGAAAGCACTCAAAGCAGCCAGCGATATACCATTGCATTGCATCACTTCACTTCATATATTCTATGAATTATTTATTATATTTACATTTATTTTTTAAAGTTAACAATGTCTCACGTTGAAGGGGGGAGTAATATAAAATAAAATAAAAACATAGACAAAATTAAAATAAACCAACGGAAAAGAACCTTCACATAGGTGAATCAAAAACAAGAGCCAAGTCAAAGTCTTCCCTTTCCCACAACACTATAAACTCCATCACCACCACCATCACAACTATAAACTCAATTTCAACAAACCAAAACACACGACCCTACAAAAACAAATGCATCCAACAACCTTAACAACAACATTAACATTTTCATTACACAAATCAAATTGAAACAAAAAACATCAAACAAAACAAAACAAAACAAAACATGTACCACAAATTTCACTTTCTATTTTTAACCTTTTTTCTCTTCACCGCCGTCATCACCGCCGTCAACCCTGGTTCCACTCTCTCCGCCTCCACCAACCAATCATGGTCTTCACCAAGCTCCACCTTCTCTTTACGCTTTATCCCCGTCGACCCACCAACCTCTCCTCCTTCTTTCCTCGCCGCCATCGTCTACTCCGGCGGTGAGCCTGTTGTTTGGACCGCCGGTAACTCCACCGCCGTTGACTCCGGTGGGTCATTCCAGTTTCAGTCAACCGGAAACCTTCGTCTTGTAAACGGCTCCGGCAACACTGTCTGGGAATCAAAGACTGGTAATCAAGGTGCCACGTCAGCAACAGTTGATGACAGTGGCAAATTGGGAATTTCAAATGGGAAGAGAGAGATTTGGTCAAGTTTTGATCATCTTACTGATACCCTTTTGCCTTCTCAGAATTTTAGTGTTGGTAAGGTTTTGAAATCTGGTGATTATTCTTTTAGTCTTTCAAAGATTGGAAATTTGAGTTTGTTTTGGAATGTAAGTACAAAGTTTTGGACTCATGGTTTGAATACTTCTGTTAATGGAAGTTTGGTTAATCCTGTTTTAAGTTTAACACCTATTGGGATTTTGCAACTTTCTGATGTCAATTTGAATACTTCTGTTGTTGTTGCTTATAGTAGTGATTATGCTGATGCTGGTAGTGGTGGTAGTGATGTTTTGAGGGTTTTGAAATTGGACAGTGATGGGAATTTGAGGATTTATAGTACTTCTAGAGGTAGTTCGAATCCGATTGTGAGATGGGCGGCCGTTCAGGACCAGTGTCAAGTTTATGCTTTTTGTGGGAACTATGGTATATGTAGTTATAATGATACGAATCCTGTTTGCGGTTGTCCTTCGGAGAATTTTGAGATGATTAGTGGTATTAGGCAAGGGTGTAAGAGGAAAGTGAGTCTTGATAATTGTCGAGGGAATGAAACTATGTTGACATTGGATCATACTCAGTTTTTGACTTATTCTCCTGAAATTGAGTCGCAAACGTTTTTCATTGGTATATCGGCATGTAGAGGAAATTGTCTCTCGGGTTCGGGTGCTTGTTTTGCTTCGACTTCTTTGTCGGATGGAACTGGGCAATGTTATATTAAGTCGGTGGATCTTGTGAGTGGTTATCATAGTCCTGCGTTACCTAGTACTTCTTATGTCAAGGTTTGTCCGCCGCTGTCGCCGAATCCAGCGCCCTCTTCGGGGGAGACGGTTAAGGAAAAGATTTCCAGTGTACCTGCTTGGGTTATTTTGGTTGTTGTTTTGGGTACCCTTTTAGTTTTGGTTGCTATTGAAGCTGGTTTATGGTTTTGGTGTTGCAGAAAAACTGCAAGGTTTAGTGTATTATCGGCTCAGTATGCACTTCTTGAGTATGCTTCCGGTGCACCGGTTCAGTTCACATACAAGGAGCTCCAGCGCTCGACAAAAGGGTTCAAGGAGAAGCTCGGAGCCGGTGGATTTGGTGCTGTGTATAGAGGAATTCTTGTTAACAAAACTGTTGTCGCAGTGAAACAGCTTGAAGGAATTGAGCAAGGTGAGAAACAGTTTAGGATGGAAGTTGCAACTATAAGCAGTACTCATCATCTTAATTTAGTGAGGCTTATCGGCTTTTGCTCTGAAGGACGCCACAGGCTTTTAGTCTACGAGTTCATGAAAAATAGTTCTCTGGATAATTTTTTATTCCCAAAAGAAGAACAATCGGGAAAACTGTTGAATTGGGAGTATCGGTACAATATTGCACTTGGCACTGCAAGAGGAATCACGTACCTTCATGAGGAGTGTCGCGACTGCATAGTCCACTGCGATATCAAACCTGAAAACATCCTCTTGGATGATAATTACGTCGCTAAAGTCTCTGATTTCGGTCTTGCAAAGCTCGTTAATCCGAAGGACCACAGACACAGAACCTTGACAAGCGTAAGAGGAACAAGAGGATATTTAGCCCCTGAATGGATTGCAAATCTTCCTGTAACATCGAAATCAGATGTTTACAGCTATGGCATGGTTTTGTTAGAGATTGTGAGTGGAAAGAGGAACTTTGATGTCTCTGACGAAACAAATAGGAAGAAATTCTCCATTTGGGCCTATGAAGAGTTTGAGAAAGGTAACATCAAAGGAATTTTAGACAAAAGACTTGCAGATGTAGAAATTGATATGGAGCAAGTTACGAGAGCGGTTCAAGTATGCTTTTGGTGCATTCAAGAGCAACCGTCGCAAAGACCAGCGATGAGCAAAGTTGTTCAAATGCTAGAAGGAGTAAAAGAAATTGAGAAGCCACCTCCTCCTAAATTAGTTGTAGAAGGAACTGTTAGTGGAACTAGCACCTACATTAGTAGCAATGTTAGTGCATTTTCCACAATTGGAGCCTCACCAAATGTTCCTTCCGCTTCATCATCTTCATCAATCCAGACTAGTGGTGTTTCAAACTTCCCCTCGGGAAGAAACCCCGAGAAGGCAACTTCATTTCTTTTGCAGTCAGATCCATGAATTTGAATTCTTTGTAGTCGCTAAAATCTCATATTCATGCAGTCACCACAAAATAAAAAATCCGTTTGAAATCTTCACAGTCCGATCTTGATCCAACAGTCACTGATGTGGCGCCTACAAGGAATCTAAACTCCAGATCAATGATAGAAACTGCATTCATTTTTTTATGATCACGGTCACATTGGCTAGGGATTTATGCTTGAACAGCCGAAGTAAGTTCAGCTGGTCCAATACAATTTATGGTATAGACTATATATATTCTGTATTTATTTACGTGATCATCTTATACTAGTTTAAAATAGGAGATTGCAACTTTACAGTTGAAGCAATTATTATGTATATTCAATTCTTGAAATTTCTGGTTATTGTGTAATGTGTATGTCCATTTTATGCAGCAGAAGATTGATATAATTTTATTTACTATTTGTAAAGATAATTATTGTTCAAATGCCTCTTGCTTCATGTTATAGATCCTCATTCATGTCTTTACTGAGGGTGTTGAGTTATCATGAAATAGAATCCCCTAGCTTGTATGAATTAGAAGAAACCGAACCAATTTAAAACCTGATACAAAGAAAAAATCCACATTAGGAAGCTTTTGTATTTTATAATCATTGTAAAACCTGAACCATTGTATACACGAATGTGAAGGAAGTGATCTGGTATGACAGAAACGGAAGTGTGGCACATTAAAGGACTCTGACGTTCAATTAAGCGAAAATTCGAGTGGGAGAATATATCACATAATGAAAAGGTCCTTAGTTTCAACTGCTTCGATCCGTATATAGTAGTTTGGTTCGAAGAATTTGGAAGCTAAGTTTGTTAATCTGATAACTTCCAGCTGATTGCGGCGCATCATGCAGGATTTTGTTAGCTTTGTTAAAGGACTGTCATTATAATCTGTGTTTTCTCTTCTACTTCAAATGTGTCATTCATTTGGGTCTTCTGCTTGGACCATATGCATCGTCTGGGTTGGGCCTCTGGATCCAAACCGAAACCAAAATCCAAAGAAACAGAAGACAATGAAGGAATACAACAGCTTTGTTGCTGGTTCTGAAGCACTGATACGATACGCTCCGATACAATGAAGGAGTATCTGAATTTAATTTTTAAGTAAAAAAATAAAAAAAATTCCAATACGGCGGATACATGATGTGATACGTCATCGACGCGTTTCTGATACGCCAAGGATGCAAAATACTTAATATCAATTTTCCAGGTTTTTATGTAAATAAGTTCGATTTCATTTCATCTATATAGAGGATACGAGAAGCTAATTAAGAGTACTCCTTGATCTAAACCAAATAACCAATCATCAAGAGGCATAATTAAGAAGCAACACAATGATGCTATTTCAATATCTTAGTTATTTGTATTATTTGTATACCTTTTATTCCATGTAATTGAACCAGTTTCAATATAATTAGAAAAAGTCTAATTTTAATCTTAATATAAGTATCGTTGATTTTTTTTTTTTTGGGCTTCCCGTATTTTCTTACACACTTTGCTAATTTACCGAAAAGCCCCACTCGCATTTTAGGGTTAGAACTAGTTTCGAGGTCTAGGGTTCGAACGTTGATAAAATAAAATCCATGAAACTCGTTTTGTCTCACTTCCCTTTCCTCGCTCCTCCATTAAACTTTTTTAAAAAACGTTTGAACTTTATAATTTGAACCCGTGAACACAATTCGTATTCTAAAGTTCAAAACATTCCATATATATATATATATATATATATATATATATATATATATATATATATACATGGACTTTCATATTCAAACTGTACACATTTATCAACTATTTTCTCTCTACTCCAAACCCTCCATTTTTGGTGAAATCTTATTTCAAAGGCACAATCAAAGAATCAAGAAACTCCACACACATCACATTGAGTTGAATGCAAAGATAATGTTACTCTAAAACCTTCCTCATTTGATTTCTTGCCGTTTTCATTTCATTCACGCCAAAAAATGGTACTAGTAATGCTTAGGGGTGGCAAAGTGGGCATGCCCGCCCCGTTTAAGTCCGCCCAAAAGCGGGGCAGGGCAACTTAGGTGTCCGGGTTCAACAACTCAAGCCCGCCCGTTTATTGGCGAGTTGGCGGGTTGGCGGGCCGGCCCGCCAAATACTTTTTTTTTTTTTTTTTTTTTTAACTATTTGAATTATAACTTCACAATTCTTATCTCTCAGTTGATGTTAAAAAAAATACTACTACTACTAGTCAAGAGTGTTTGCTTCTTCGTTCAATGTTTTTTAATAAATTTTGCTCATTCAAAAAGAAAAAGAAAAAAAATAGACAAACCAATTCATCCAAAAGAGAAGACTCTAAAAACTCTAAAAACCTTAAACGTAACAAGTGAAGCACAAAAATAGAAAGATTGAGTTGAAGCTTATCTTATATGTTTGTGTCTCTGGAGAGGAAAAAGAACAAAACAAAAGTGGTGGCTTGATGGAATAGAACGACGGTGGAGTGGATTGAGTATCACGGGGGCGAAGTGGAAGAAGGGAGCAGACGGCGGATGAAATGAATGAAACCCTAGTTTTGGAAGAAGGGAGCAGACGGTGAAGTGAAGTTTTATATGAGAGAAAACTGGATTGAGATTTGGGCTCCTCATTCCAAGCCCAATTTTTAGTAAAAGTAAAAAAATATAAAAAATTAAAAAGCCTGCGGGCTAACCCGCCCCGTTTTTAGGCGGGGGTGGGCCACCTTAAGGTAGTGACCCGAAAACCTCAGCCTGACTCGCCAAAAATGGTGGGTCAAATGGGTCGGCCCGGCGGGCCTGACCCGTTTTGCCACCCCTAGTAATGCTTGTACTTTAGAGTTCGAACCATGCATAAATTTAATCTAAACTGAGTCGAACTTAGATGTTATTGAAGTTATTTTATTTTCTTGAATTTTTCACTTATGGTTGACGCGAAGCCAAACATATAACCTAACATTGTGGATCATAAAGGAAGGAATGAAGTAAACTGCAAAAATTACACTTCGAATTGGACCTGGAAACTACATTTGACTGCTAAAATGTAAAATTCTTTATTTGGCAATCACATCATCAATCTACTTTGTCTAAAGCAATTTTGGCACACAAATGTGTCAAAGTCTCTCCCACTTGCCTATACTATCATAATGATGATGAAACTATTCTTCATTGTCTCCTTCTTTGCTCACATTCTACTGCAGTTTGACAAGGATGTGATTTCCCGGACTCAATCTCTCGGTACTCGGGTATGAATATGAATAACATAGCTAAAGTAATTTACACAAATATAGTAAAGGATATTGAGATTCTTGCACCTTTGATCATTGTGGAATATTTGGTGTACTAGAAATAAGTTAGTGTTTGAAAATGTTCAGCCAACTATGCGCACTTGACAATCACAGCTATCATTTTCCAATTTCATCTTGCTCACCTACAGACATTTGGTATTGAATATTTGGTCCCACCGTACTCATACTCTAAGGATGGTGAGTTGGTAACATGGGAATGAGGACATAATGATTCTCAATGTTGCTGGAAGTGCCTTGACAAACATGGACGGAGCCAAGGCCCGGCAATCGTGGGCAGTTGACTGGGCTCTAGCCAAAAACTTTGATATTTTTAGTGGTTAGTTTAGAGTAAAACTGATATTTTAAGGAGTCATTTTAAGACAAAATTGAGATTTTTTATCGAACTATTCATATATTATGTTACATGTAATTTTGCCTAGGCGATATAATTTTTCTGACTCTACCACTGACTGATTCGGAAGCATGATGACAGCTTTCAACTCGGCTTCTTTGAAAATATGGGGATATCAAATATCCTACATGTAGAGATTCAAGCACTCTTAATTGAGGTAAAATTGTGTTGAGATTCAGTGATGACGTATCGTCACACTTTCATAATCCATGCTTATTTGGGGAACATTAGACTTATTTTAGAAGTTTTTAAGCAATAAATCAAGAGAAATCAACTCAGAAGTAAGGTTACTTGAAATACAAGAAAACAGGAAATTATGCAGGAAATGTTGCAAATTAACCACGCTGGGGGCGTGGTCCATCACGCGCAACGTGATGCTTATCACAGAGAGCCAAAAACCTGCTTTGATCACGTGCGGCGTGGGGCCTGTCCACGCGCGGCGTGAAACCCTGACCAGAGAAGTTTGGCCACTGACTAGAGATCACGCGCGGCGTGGGAGGGATCACGCGCGGCGTAGTAAACCTTGCTGAAGTCCAGTTGCCTCTGACTATGATCACGCGCCGCGTGATGCTGTTACACGCGCAACGTGGGATGAAGAAATGCAACCACGCGCGGCGTGATGGATCTGACGCGCTGCGTGGTTGTAATTATTATATATAGAAAAGTGATTTTTCTGGACAGAGGTTCGAAATTTCTGCAGTTCAACACAAAATTCTTAGATTTCGAGCGATCGAGAAGGTCTGATCCTGGAACGAAGTGGATAGCTTCAAGATATTCAACAAGATGGAAGCAATTGCCATGAAGTTGGAGCTTGGAGTGAATCAAGTCACTATGAGGAACTAACTTCCTCATAGAGGTAGGATTTAGGATGATCTTAGAATGTAGTTTAATCATGTAATCTTGCTTATCTTCTGGAATTACTCTTGTAAAGTGATTATTCAATGCAATTCTACTCTTAATGCTTTATAATTTCTGATCAACTTTGTAATGATCTTAGTTTTTAATCACGTATGAGAATATTGATTGAAAATCTGAACTGAATGCATTGAGCGCTTGAGTGTTTCCGGTCGAGAGATTGAAACATAGAGTGTAGCGAACGATCAACGTGTTTTCAAATACTTCGTAGTCGGTAGCTTTCATCCGAGAGATCAGAGGAGTATCGACAACGGATAGGGTGAATTTGTCAAGAGATTGAGATTCACCATATTATTAATCTAGTTGTAAATACTTGAGTAATTTCATATGATATGTTTGCTTGCATGTGATGACTATAGACTAGGTGATTCCGATGATCCTATCTCGCTTTTCTACAATTGAATTCGCACGTTTTCTTACTATACCAAACTACTCAATCAAACCCCCAAATATGTTGTTAATTTCATTATGTTCATAGACACAATTTCCTCGTTATAATCGCGCAATCCCTGTGGATCGATAATCTTTTATTACTCAATTGACGGATTTGTACACTTGCAAATACGCAATCATTCAGGTTACAGAAAACTTACGGATCGGAGATGCTAACGGGGCTGGAATCGAAGTGGGGGACCTATCTACCGCCTGTCTTACTCTAACTCTCTTTATGTTGTACAGTTAGTGATGTCAGATACTCCGAAATTTCATTACTTTGCAAATCTTTTGAATCATATCCGAAACTATCTCGCTAAAAAGAGCAATACTTATATAGACACAATTCTAAATTAAATATTCATAGGGAAACATGATTTTATAAATGGATTGATTAATATTAGATGATTTATCTAAATTATTTATCTTTAAATTTTTCTCATTGATATGTGTGTTGAGATTGTGCGCACGAGAGAATTACTCCGCTAAGAATTACTCTATTTATATTCATCATATTCTTCGAGAGAGAAATTCATGTGCAGACATTCTTGCTAAGATGGTTAAGATCAGCTGATTTCATTCAATGAACCACCGTCATGTTTATCATCTCTTTTATTAGATAAATTTTTCGATGTGTCCTTTGCAAAGCCTTGGATTTTTCTTCTCATGTTACAAAAAAAAATATATTATCCAAACAGTGTATAGATAAAATCACTTATAGAATCTGTCGTATAAGCAAAAGGCTGTGACTGTGATGATTTAATACAGCAACAGCTGAGATAATCTCACGAGTGTTATGCTGCTGGCATTATTATTAAGTCCTGCTTTTCTATAACAGCTTTACCACAAAGCTGTTTTCTACTTATTATTTGATCTCTACATCTCATCCTTATATCTAAAAATAATCAAATGTCAGAACCCAGATTCTCACATCATCTCACCTATATCTCCATGCACTTGTCACACATACATAGAAAAAAGTAGTAACTTTTTTCACCACACAAAATTTCCCATATCCCTAAAATATTGCTAAGAAAAGTAGAATCTATTCAATGTGATGTGTAACCATTGTTGGCATAGAAAATGAGACATTGTTCCTAAAAAATACTTTCCAAAAATATGAAAAGGAAATGAAAGATGAAAGAAAACAACCCTTCACATAGTTGATAGCCACAAATGCAGGATCTCATAAACCTCCAAATTCCAATTTACTAGGCGACAATATTTAAACCTTTTTCCCAACAAACAAAATCTCAATGTCGTTATTGGCATCATTATCCCTTCTAGGTTTGTGTCTTTTTTGAATTCGGATTCCCCGATACATAATCACACGCATGCACGTAGTCAGTTATATTAATTACTCCATCTAATTTTTATTATAAAAAAAATTGTTTAGGATTCATCGAATGATCGATGTATTTAGTTTACATGAGAGATCAGATATATCAATCATTCAATAAATTAAAAAACTATTTTTTTGTTGTAATAGAATAGAGGGAGTGCTATTTAATTATGATCAGATCACACAATATAGATTTCAAACAAAATTTTGTACCTTTCTAAAACTATAAATCGAATTTAAAATTTGCACCATCTAATTTAGATTCATTGGTCACCAATGTGGCCGATTGCGTGTATGCAAAAAGCTACAATTTTATCGATTCCAAATTCGTCTTTTTAGCAAATGTCAATTTTGTTACCATTTCCATTCTCTAACAAACCCATGCATTCTTCATCTTTCTTGTTGTCTTTATTCTTACTTCCATTGCAAATCCCCATCTCTACCCTTGTTAGCTTCTCTGCCTTCAAAGCCTCAGCTTCCCAATCAGTACGTACAATAACAACATATAGAATTGACAAAGCACATGCCACCTGTGCAGACAAAAGCCCAAACCAAAGCCCGCTAAACCCAATTTTGAACCAAAATGCTAAGCCCACAGCCACCGGAGTACCTACAAAGTAGAATGATCCCAAGTTGATGTTGGCCCCTATGACAGGTCGGGCTGTGCCACGGAGGATACCACAGCCGGTTGTTTGCGGGCAGTTTCCGAGTTCACACAGGCCCATAATTGGCATGACTGATGCAACTAAGGCTTTGACTGGCTCGTCGTTTGTAAAAAGCCCGGCCCATCCGTATCTAAGGATTACGGTCCATGTCACATTGATGAAGCCCATCACAAATGCACATCCTAATGCAACCATAGCTGCTAGCTTTGCTTTGTATGGTTTACCAGCTCCAAGCTCATTCCCTACCTGTATTTATTGCATTAACAATTGTTATATTTTATATACATTATAAAATGGAATTAATTCATATATTATCGGTGTAAAGATTTTTTATACTCAAGGTTACTCATAACCATCAAATAATTTTAAAAGTTTGACTTTTATTATAATCATTTTTAAAGATACAAACATGATTGATTGTTAACTATCGACAATGTAAAACTTACTATGCATGCAAATGTACATGCAAATTGAACTCTTACAAAAAAAAATCATGTTAGCTTTTATTGATTATTCAATGATTCTAAATAACAATCATAATTTTTGATATTTCAAAGAATCAAAGTCTAATGTGACAGGTGCGCCTTCAATCAACACCGCTTTATGATGTCAACACCATTAATTAAAATCCATTATGATGTCTTCTAAATTATAATACTCCCTCCGGTCCTTTTTATAAGGAACAATTTGAAAAAAAAATTTGTTCTTTTTATAAGAAACAATCATTAAATTTATTCTTACAATTTCATCTCTACCCTTATTAAATTGTGTCAATTCCAAAGTTATCCATTAATTAGAGTGACATATTCCCTAAGGATAAATTAATATACCAAGGTTAGTTTTGGAATAGATTGTAAAATTTTAGAATTTTTATTAAGAAAGATAAAGTTTCTTGGTATGTGTGTTTTTTCCAAATTGTTCCTTATAATAAGGACCGGAGGGAATATTTAAAGTAAAATTAGGTCAATAGAAAAAAAGTGTTATATTATTGAATGATTTGATACTATATCGAAAAGAACTTAAAGTTTTGTTTGGTTCAAAATAAAAGAAAGTGAAAGAAAATTATGAAAACCGTGAATTTGGAATAACTCTAGTTTAAGTTTATCCATCGATTTCCATAATTTTCTTTCCTTCCACTTTATTTCCACGAAACCAAACAACACACCCTAAATTCTATACTACATGATTTAAATAGTTTTAAATAGTTTTTTATCTAAGTTTAATACTCTCTCCGGTCTTTTTTATAAGAAACACTTTGAAATTTTTATTTGGTCTTTTTTGTAAGAAACACTTTGACACAATTCCATTTGTACCCTTATTAAATACAATCAAATAATTCATTATAATGCTAGTGCATTAATTAGAGAAGTCTATTTCCCATGCTAGTCAAAGGTTAGTTTTGGAATATAACATAAAATGTTAGAATCATTAATAAGAAAATTTACCTTCTTTGGTCTGTGTGATTTTGTCAAAGTGTTTCTTATAATAAAGACCGGAGGGAGTAACATGATTACATGACCAACTATAACATATTATTTTTATTGATAGAAGGGAGGGCAAAAGCCCATGACAACTATAACATATTAAGCCATGGAAGAACCAAACACTACCAAACAAATCGTTAAAACCATTGTTTGGGCCCCACTAGCAAAGTGAGGTGCTTTTTAGGATTTGATTGTTAGATTATTTAGTAAAATAGAAATCTATGATGATGGAGTTCCTATGCAAGCCAAACAGAATTACACATATAACTATAAGTGATTAATTAGTTCTAGTTTTGTGGAATCACATTATAAGTGTGAACTAACTGAACTGGGTCCTTGTACTTGACGCAATCATACAACAAATTTATACCTCATCAAAGGATTTACATATTTAGCCCAAAAGGAATAATTAAAGATGGCAAGGCAAACAAAAAATATCAAAGATTCAGGACAGAAACTTTAAACAAAAATAGCAGCATAAAATCTCCACACGTGTATCTAGCATCTGATAGGAGAGAGAAAAAGTAAAAACCATTACTTTTGCCACTAATTTTTTATTTTTGACACTAACCACACTAATTCAATAATAACAATAAAATAAGGTTAAAAAATAGAACAAAATAATAAATGTAATAACAATTACCCATTACTTTCTTAAAAAAAAGAGTACCAATTACTAATTAGTACTTACGAAGGAATCATGGATTAAATCCAAGCTACATGATTATTTTTTCAGATAATAAAAATAGATTAAAATAAAATAATAATAAATATAATAAAAATTAGTACTTAGGAAGGAATCAAGTTTGTATGGATAGGGAGTTTGGAGGGTCGGTGGTGCGTAGAGTATGAGATTTTAACTTATATCTTTTAGGAAAATGGAGCTGGAAGATGTTGAAGGATCAAGAGGTTTTGTGGTTTAAGATATTCGTAGCTAAATATGGTGTGGAGGATGGTAGGGTAAAGAGCGGGGGGGAAAAACTTTCTTTATGGTGGAAGGATGTGTGTGATGTTAGCAAGGGGGTTGGTTTGAGAATAATATTATGCAAAAGGTTGGAGATGGTGAAAGAAAATACATTATTTTGGAATGGATGGTTGGGTGGGAAAGTTTTTTGTCTTCGTTTTAGTAGGTTACTTGATTTAGCTATCGATAAAAATATATCGATGGTTGGTATGCATAGAAGAGAGTACGGTGTTGGAGGGGATGAGTGGATGTGGCGAAACAACTTTTTGCTTGGGAGAAGGAATTGTTGAGAGAATGTTGTGTTGCTTTGATTCTCTTCCAAATATCACTAAGGAGCATGCATTGCAATTTTGTAATTTTTTTTGTTTGATAAGGATGTTCAATCTGGTCTACAAGTGATTCAGTTAGCTACTTGTTATAATCTTTTTAAAGAAAAAAATATTAGGTTATATCTCCAAAAAGTTTCGACCACTGAGAATTAGGTTGATAAGATGCAAATCATAGTTTGGTGATGGCCAAAGACTCATAAAAGAGATTTTAATTTTGAATTGAATATGTTCTAGATGTTGAACCCTTTGGCTTCTTTAGGATTGTGCCTAACTTATTTGTGTCTTTACTTTTTTTAGTTGTTAAACTTCTTACAATTATTTGTGGTTAGGCACATCTTATATTTAATTTTTTTTAATATATTATTTGACTTCTTAAATAAATCAGGTATCTTAACAATGAAATCCAGAAAATCAAGTATCTTAACAATAGAATCAAACACACTTGGTAATCAAATCTATTTTTGAGAAGCCAAATTACACAAAACACACACTTAGATAACTAGTACAAAGATCTTATCACATAGAGTATAAAAATCAAACAAGACATATCAATCCATTTCTCTCACTATTTTCTGTGTATATATAATTCTTCATGACACCCCACCCAATACCAACACAAGTGGAAAATATTTAAAATTGAGATTCTCATCTCAAAACCAACATATAAAATACAAAAATAGTTATTGCTAACAATGCTTTTTAGTTTCTAAAGAAAAAGGTTAAAATAAAATAAGGGTAACTACCTATTTATTCTCTCAAGAAAATACGCATCATCCACTTACGTCTCTCAAAACAAAAACAAAAAAAGTCTACATGGAGTTTTTTTTTTTAATATAGTAGTTTCCAACAAAAAACTATACTATTATAAATAGTAGCACATAATTTATAACACAATCTATTAAAATTCACAAGGATATGTCCTCATGAGCTTAACTCAGTTGATAGGGACATCGAACTATATGTGCAATAGGTGGGGTACGAACTCCGGACACTCCACTTATTTACCCCGAAGGTGGATTTTCTAACCACAACAAAGGCTACTTGAAAAGAAAAAAAAATCACAACGATCTTTTATAAAAAGAAAAATCTATGTAAAGTCCATAAATTTAAATAGAACAGTATAATTATGAGAATTTCATATAGATGTTTTTTTTTAGACAATGCTAAAAATTGTATTAATTACTAACAATCTTCTAATGTAATTCATCTTTAAGAATTAAAATAATCAGAAGATTTTGATTTTTTTTTACGTTAAAAAAACAATCTTATAATTATTTTAATTTTTAAACATGAGTTACGTTATATTCCTTGAATATATAAACCTTTTTATAAGAAAAAAAAAAGAAGAAATAATAACTTTTATAAAAACTTCATTAGATGTATTTTTTTTGTTAATAATTTGATGACCAAAATCAAATTGATCAAGAGAAAACATACAAAAATTAACAAAGAAATACATTTCACGAACAAACTAATTAACTAACTAATTGTTGTCAAAAGGAACAAACTAACTAACGAGAGAGATTCAATGATATTTTAGTAATATTTGATAACTTAAGAGACTATAGTAATAAACACATTTAAAGATCGACGTAATTGTTTACTAAAAATAATATAAGCATGAAAGCACTATTTTAGGATTTTAAAGGACTATTGATATACTTATTTTACATACCACAATACAATCATCATATGAAAATGGATTCGCTCATGTTTTTCTTATTTTATTCAATCTCACCCTTAATTATTTTTCTTTCATATTTTATTTGTTATCTCATATTTATTCAACGGTAAGATTTTATTATTTCTCTCATTTGAAGTAAATAGTTTGATTTTTTTTTAAAAACAAAAAGTAAATAGTTTGATTTATGATACATTGTTAAGACAAAATGTTTCCCATATCAACAAATCTTCATCAACCATACCTATAACTTTAGAATGACTTTAAAAGTTGTTAGTATTAAATTCAAACATTTTTAATCTAGACGATTATCATTGATCAAAAGTGTAAATATAGTTTTTAAGGACATTTGGTTGAGAGTTCATTCATCAACTTCGAGAAACTTGTTTCAAGACTTGACACCGAGAATCCATATGGGTTGGTCCGCTAGTGAAGGCTTGGGTCATTGAAGTTTGCTCTTCTCAAAATTTTAGGTTCGAATTCTCCCGATGTCGCTTCCTATGTTGGGTCAGTTTATACATAGTAAAAAAAATTCTGATTTTAAATGGGCACCCATGCAAGTAGGCGGTGGGATTGGTGCATCTTCGATTAGTAGGTCCTTAGATCAGATACGGAGTCTTAAAAAAAAAAGACTTGGCACCAAGAAAGTATAAATATTTTTTTTAAATCGTTTATATGAATCAAAAGTTAAAATCAATTATGTTCACCGCAAAACAGAACAGACTAAAGTAACAAAGGAAAGGAAAGTAAAAAGAAGAGGAACATACCCTAGCAGAAACACATCCAGCAAGTGCCATAGGGACAGTATACATCATACTAGTTGTTTGAATCAAAATTCCAGTAGCAGCAACAGCCAATGTTGGATTATCCAAATAACCAGCCAAAACAGTAACAATCTCATACCACCACCATTCCAAACATATCATAAGACAACTAGGAACAGCCAATTTCATTAACTCCCCTAAACCATCCCCCACAACCATCATCATCATCCCTCCACCGCCGCAACCCGGCCATTTCAACATCATCTCTTTCTTCCTAAATAACCCGACATACCCCGCCATCAACACCACCATGTTCATATTCGTTAACACGGACGCCATCGCCACACCCGGCACACCAAATTCCATAACCACTACCAAGAAATAATTCAAAGGCACATGAAAAACAACTGCTATAAGGGAACAATACATCATAGGTTTTGTCACTTTTTGTGACCTTAAAAAAACCCTCAAAGGTTGTAACAAAGTGTTTGTTAAAAGGTCTGGGAGAGAATAGAAACAATATATTGCAGCCATTTCAGTTATTTTACTATCTTGTCCCATAAAAAGCATGATTTTTTCAAGGTTAAGCCAAAGAAGACTTATGGGTATGATTGCCATGAGAAGTATGAAAACCATGCGTTGTAGTGAAAGTGAAAGTAGTTCCCAGTTTTTGCTGCCAAATGCTTGGCTACAAACCGGTTCAAGACCGGAGGCGAGACCGACGAGAACAGAGTACCCTGTTATGTTTGTGAAACCTATGGACAGTGCACCACCAGCTAGCTCTAAGCTACCAAGGCGGCCGAGGAAGAGGACGGAAACGACGGCTCGTACGAAAACCAACATGTTCATAGCTGTTATTGGTAAAGCCATACTCCAAAGTTCCTTCAACTCTTCCACCACCTTGTTATAAAGTTTGCATCAAACAATTTAGTAAACAACACAAGAAAGAAGAAAGAAAAAAAAAAGACACAAAGGAAACTACATACATGTTTGATATCACGACAAGTTCACCAGAATTACAGGAAAAATCGTAATTCTGATGAGCTTGTTATGATACCAAACACACTAAAACATAAAATGTAATCATTCAAAAGTTTAGTACAACACAAAAAAGTGATATTTAATATCACTTATCACTTTAGGTTTGTCAAAAATCAAAGTAAGTCACTCTATTTTGCAAAAATTGTTGCAAAATTACAATGAGTCGCCGTGATTCTGACAAATCTATAGTGATACTAAATATGCACTATAGTTTGAAACACTTTTAAAAGTGTTGATTATCTATCCAAAGATTTTTTTTTATTACCTGAGAGGTTGTTGGGAACTTGTGTAAAAAGAAATCATGGTCTTTATTATTATGATCCATTCTTATTGATCAATATGTGTTGTTCTGCAAAAACAAAAGTAGTAAATCAAACAGTGAGAGAAAGAAGATGAAAACAGAACATGAAAAAAGGGTCTACTTTGTTTGTTTGTTTCAATATGATGATGATGATTATACATAATCTTGCCTATAATAGCTAAGTGAAGAGAAAAGGGGTAAGCAAAAAAACAAACCTTTTCTTCTTCCACAGAAAAGGGTAAGGCAAAAAACGTATGAGAAGAATAAAGGGTTATTTGAGGAAAAGAAAAGACACCTTTATTAAGTAGAACAACAATATTGTAAAAACTAAAAAGTTGAAGTAATTACCAATTCAAAAGCACCCAAAAAAATTACTCCTCCTATGGTTATTATAAGCAAAAAACTACTCTTTATGTCCCAAAATATAAGACTTAGTTGATCACAGCACGTATGTCAATGCACATTTTTAATCACTAATATCTTTAATTGTCTATTTGTAAAAATTATAAAAACTTGATATTTTGAAAATACTCATCAAAACAAATCAAACAAGATCTTATAGGTTAATATTTATATTTATATGTTATTAGAAAAATACGGTCAAAATTTCATTTCATGAATGAATAATACATTTAGTCAAAATAATTCTTATATATTTGGATGGAGGAAGTATTTTCTTTAGATTTATTGGAAAACAGATGTGTATCTGGTTTATATTATAGAACAAGTATTTTTCAATGAATTAAAAAATGGTATTTTGACAGCAGATAATAAAAATAAAATGTAAGAAGAATAATAGTACTAAATACTAATACTAAATAATGACAATAAGTAACATTACTATTACTACAATGCTATTCTTGGTATCTACACATACTGTTTTGATGTGCTTTGTTTGTGTGGTGTGATTCTCAATGGCAAGGTAGAAAAATGAAGTGAAAAAAGAAGGTAGTGGCGGCGTGTGAGAAAGGTTAAAGTTGAAGTTGAAATGAAAGGGTTTAATTTAAAAATGAAAACTTTATCATCATAATTGTAGTAACAAAAAGATTAAAGAGTAGTTTTACTTTTTTCGGTAACAGTGATTTGATAGTATCAAGAGTAAGAAGAACAGAGAGGGAAAAGACAAGCGGTAGAGAGAATTTCGGGTCGGTTTGGGTTCCAAGAAGGTGGTAGGTTATTCTCTATTTTTCCATAACAAATAAGTTTTTTTTTTCTTAAAGAGGTTTTGGTAATAAAACAAATTTCTTTTTATAATGATATTGGTATGAAGTTTTCACTGCTGTTAGCGAAAATTAATCACCGTCGAAGAAATTTTGGGGAATACAAGATGAGTTCTTCTTTCTCAATCGAATTTTTTTCATATGTATAAACTAGAAATCGAACTCCTAACCACATGCTTAAAGGGATTAAGACTCTTATCACTTGGACTAATTTATTGTTGGTAATAAAAACAAGTTTTTTATCGTGTGCAAGTTTGTTTAATCTTTTGATCAATAAATTTTATCATCATATCACATCTAATATAATTTAATGATGAATTTTATTAATTTTATGGTGAAAATAAATTTGTGAATTTAGTTAATAAAAAAATTATCTCACTTGTGGACTATAAACTTGATCTCTTATCAGTCATGAACACTAAATAGAATTCTTTTAATGAAAAACAGTTTAATAAATTTTAGAAAAGTTGAATACATATTTCTCAAATACTACCCTATTAGTTTACTTAGAATATCCATAATAGAGATTTAACATTTTGGATATTTAAGGGATATAATTTGTACATATAATTTATTTATAAATTTTTAATGATCGTATCTAATAAATTTTTTTTTTTTATATATAGTAAAAAGGGCCTACACGAGGGGTAGTATTATACTAGGACAAAAATTGTCTTAATAATACTAGGACAAACATCAAATAAACTAATACCAGCATCCATCGAGCACCCATAATTAGTTAATGCATTCACGCATTGGCTGGCTTCACGGTAAGTGATGAACCACAACCTGCCAATAAAGAGCAAATAAGAGGTGAATCTTCTCAACTAGAGACCTCCCTCTCCGGAGCCTCCCAGAGCCATATTCAAAGTTATGGCTTGCACAACAACTAAAGAAATCAATATTCAACTCAATGAAGCGAAATTGTTACCTTCTACAATACATGTGTCCTTCCAACACTCCCTATAACTTCTCCAATTACGCACGTCATATACCAATATACTTGGAGAAACCGCCTAACCACTCACCATCACTTCCTCGAATAATTCCACCACAATAAATATGACCATCGTCTCTTAATATACATCTGTATTTAATCTCACACAACCCATCGAAGGAGGATTCCAACGCAATGGCACCACAAGCTTTCAAAGTTCAGTCCGTGTTGTTATAGCTAGCATTCCTAGCCAAATAACAGTTTTTAATATCTACACTAGCTAGATTATAAGCGATTATGATTTAGGATTCAAGCGACCATCCTAGCCAAAGGATTCAAGCGATTATATGGTTTAGGATTCAGCTCAATTTTGATTTTCTAACTTTCATAATAGTAGTTTTGGTCTTCTAACTTTAACCCCTTTTGTAAAAGGTAGGTTCTCACTAATTGTGACCAAGTCAACAAATACGTGGACGTTGACTTACATGTCACATCAGCATATCATATGAATTATTGTCCACATGTACCTTGACTTGTTGACGTAGCATGTGAGTCGTTATCCACATGTGCGTTGAGTTTGTTAAAATCAACGTGAGACCAACCTTTTACAAAAAAAAAAGAAGCTAAAGTTAGATGCAATTATGAAAGATATTAGAGGGTCAAAATTACAAATTTTTGTATATCTTTTTTATAGGTAATTTCACTTTAATATTGGTGCATTTTAAGTGCAATTTTAGATAATTGAATTTAGAAAAGTAGCCGCCAACCTTTTCAAATAAGGTTTTATCCTCTAATGCATATATGATTGTCCGGTAAATTTTAACATGGATCACTTCATCAAGCGGGTCATGGTTGACCAGTCATAAATAATATTATAACGGTTTATTGAGACCCATCAAGATTAACAGTTTATTAAATACCGTAAATTTTGATAGGTCTCAATAAAATATCAAATGATTTTTAATTTTTTTAAATTTTTTATAGATGATCTATATGATATAAATTTTTAATCTAACGGTAAATTTGTAAAATTCGTATTCTGTAGATCACTTGTCCACGATGGACCACCTGGACCACTTGTGAATGCGGTCCACTTGTGAAGGTGGTCCACTGTAATATTAGTCATGAATGTGTTCATTGTATTTGCATGTTAAGTCCCTTTTCATACTATTGTATTAACATATGGCCAAATCCAATCAAATATAAGAAATAAAAGTCGAGAAAGCTTCTCAATGATCAAGAACTAAAAACTCTTGCCATTATGATTTTATAATATTCTTCCAATCAAGTAAAGAGATATACAAAGCTTGAGCCAAGCTTCTCAATGATATGGAATTCAAGTTGAGCAAAGCAATTGTATTTGTTTGATTTACTTCTAACATCAAATCAAGTATAACATGGAATTATGAAGTGATGAGGGATAACACATCAATGTCGTGTTATATTATATATATGGATTTATAATTGAATTGATTTTTATGGCGAGTCTTAATTATTATATTTATAAAGTGCAACTCATTCATGACAAGTGACAATTATATGTTTTTTTAATAGTTTAGCTAATTTATTTTCTCAAAACATTTTCCATTTTTAAAATTTGCATTGTGTTAATTTTATTTGCTAACAAAGCAATAATAGTTAGACTCTTAATGAACAATTATGTGTATGTTTTTTAAAAAATAAAAATGTCAACAAATTAATCTCATAATCCTTAACTAGCATTTCATCTTATGAAAACCCTAATAGTATGTATATGTGATTTCTTATGGCATATTACCTTTCATCCCATCTTTATGATAGAGGTATGATAAGGATCCGAATGAAAAATATTACTATATTAGGAGATTAAGACAAGATAAATTTTTCGGTACACGTCTTATTTAAATATGTGTTGATATAATTGTTTTGGCGGACAATTTTGATAAGTTTATAAATAGTGTTTTATGATTTCTCTATACTAAATAATATTTGTAGACCTATTAAAATCATCCAAATAAAATGTCAAGTATATTGTAGTATTTTATTTAGCCTCGTTTATTTTACATTTTGTATGTTGTATATGTGTCCTTCTATAACTGGGTGTAACCAAAGAAAGCATCAATCCGTTTAGTATAAGGAAATTTGATTAATATTGTGCGTTCACTTTATAACATGGCAGCCATTAGTTTCTGAATGGAACTTAATTATGCTAGGTAAAGCCAAAATAGCTAATGTAAAATATGTGAGTATCATCTGATTTACAAATATTCTTCAGTATTGTCCCTCTTCTCGTTATTAAGAATAAGGTGTTGACCTGATTAAATATTGATTTATTTTGAAAATCATATTTATTTTCTCTTATAGTTTGTTTTACCGAATTAATATCTATTAATTTACTATTTCAGTCATAAAAATAAAAATAATTATTAAAGTCTACTTCTAAAAAAAAGATGTCTGTCGTCATTGAAATTTTAAAAAAATCTGATTCATGATGTACTGATCCATATTAAAATCTGCCAATAAAACAATGCAAACAAAGTAGATTTCGAATTATGTACATTGAAATAGCCAAAGTTGCATGCTTTATTCTTCTTTGTCGAGATCATAAAGATTATAGAGGAATCATAATCTTACTATATATAAATAATTGATGCACATTTGTGCATGTAAAGCGAGGAAGGGACAAATAAACTGTTTTCATTCTACAGTATATTATTAAAAGACAAATGTTGATTAAAGATGTTGATTAAAAGCATTGAGTTTCGCAAGTAATATTTTTTTTTTTCCATCGCAAGTATTCGGGATTAGTTTTGAAATATATATAGAATAATATTAGCAACATACTCTTTAACAAATACACTCCAACACACTCTCTTTTATTGGTTGAAATTCACATGGGTCCCATAAAAAAATGTGGACCCATATAACTTTTATGAGACCCATATAAATTTTAACCAATAAAAGAGAGTGTGTTGGAGTGTGTTTGTTAAAGAGTGTGTTGCTAGCACTCCTCATATATATATATATATATATATATATCCTAGATAGTTGTCTAATTGTTTATCTAAACCCTAATTCACAAATCAATGAAACCTTTCATTTACCCACATCATCCACTTACATTCATTTAATGTGTGACACTAATTGTTGTTGTTGTTATTATTACTAGCGGGTCAGGCAAGCGCGTTCCGCGCCTGCCTGTGTCTATCTCATGTCAAAAAAAAAATGATAGTCAGTTTGTCAATACAAAATTTTTGCTGCTAAAAAAAAATACATGTCTTATGTTAAGGTGAATTTGTTGATAAAAGATTTTTGTTGTTACTAAAAAACTCAAGGGTATTGTTGGTATTTTGAAAAGTCCACACCAAAAACAATGTATCCTCTTTATATTATGTATAAATTATTATTATTATTATTATTATTATTATTATTATTATTATTATTGTTTTGGGTTATTATTCATTTTAATTTTTTATTTATTTTATTATTTTGTGGTTTTTTTTTCTTTTCAAAATAGTTAATCTTTTGTCCAATCTTTGTGTATATAAGGAGTAGATCGATTGTCAGAACTACTTACTAATTTCAATAAAAAATTAGATAAAATAAAATTTACTAATGGTTGGTATGCTCTGCATGATTTTTATCATATTCGATTTTGAGTACAGGTTAAATTGGTTTATCTTTGCTCCAATAAGTTTCAAATTAATATAAATGACAAATTTGATAATGAAGTAATTTATTCAACTCTAAATCCTCCAATGAGATTTATAATAAAAAAAAAACACTTATGTTTCAACATCAATTGTTTTTCATGATCAATTATATGTTGTCATTTCCAAATTTATTTTAAAAAATGAGTTAAAGATATTGCTAACCAATGTTAACGAAGAAGCTACCAAGGTAACTTCAAATATGATGCATAAATATGTTTTTTAAATGTATAAAACACATATTTAACATCTATATCACATTTAAATAACTTCTATTGTTACTATTATTTTGATAATACCTATTGTTTCAGTTTTAAATTTGCTACTTATATACTTAATTTTTTGACGTTATACTATAAAATAGCGAATAAGACCCGTGCATCGCACAAGTAAGCGTCTAGTTTTGATCACAAGAGTGAATCATGACATTATTTCATATAACATTGCATAATATATATCTTTCAAGGATTGCTTCCTTTCATCAAATGATACGGATTTCTCTATAAATAGAGATACTCATGAGACAGAAAAATAACATCCAAATCATGTTCACATGACTCTAAATTCTGCCTAAAATATATTTAAGTCATTTCTTCATTTCTCTAGTGCACGAGAGTAATTGTATAATATCATAATATTTAAGTCATTTTTTTTTTGATAAATTAAGAGCGTCTAGATATTAAGGTAGAGATAGATATTCCAACTGTGTCGGCATCCTCATCCTTTCTCGTCCTCTATCTATAGCTCGTATAATTAAATAAAAAAGAGAAAATAAATAATTACAAAGGAGGGGACTAGGCCTTACTCCAAAGAAAGAAATAAAGTACTAAAATTTGAGTCGAATGAGCCGACCATCAACACGGAAACGGCCCACATACTCACAACTCCCTGCGGCAAGCAGTAAGCGATAAAGTTTTTTCAAGCGAGATAGTCCGAAATAATGAATTTGACGGATATTGAAATAACCTTCAATCTTGAGACGAGTCTAGTGATAAGACCCAAAACCGTTTAACAACTAGAGATGAGCCTAAAACGACCCAATCCCTTATGGTGCGATGATCAATGCCTACTATCAACACAACACATCCACGCACCTCGCCCTTTCGAGCAACCTCTGATGAAATCTTGTTGGAAGTCAAACCATAACCGATCGAAAGCCAGATCGAGGGATGGTCAGACAATGGACTGGATACCACGAGCATAAGAATCACCTGTCAAACGAACGACCCATTGGTACGACGAACGAGAGTACTACCGTCAACACGGAGTATCTTCGCACCAGTCCTTTCGAACAATAGAAGGTCATGTCAGATAAGGTGAGACTAGATCATGTAATGCCTCCAACAACACGAAGTACAGAAATCAGCCAGACCCGAACGAGTTCTGACGAGTTTTAAGAATACAAAACAATAGAAAGGTATGTATGAATGATATAGATTTTTCTTGTTTTGATTTTAGCGTTGTTTTATTTTTTGTGTTCCCGATTTTATTAACAAGTTATTTAATTTATTTTCTACAAATTGTTAATACTTAACGGATTATTTAAATTTATTTTTTTTATATTAAACTATTATTATGTATTAATGCAATTTTTTATTGATAGTATGTATTAATGCTTGTCTTGTTGTCTTTTTATTTTCCCTTTAATATAAAAAAATAAATGATCGAATTTTTTTATTTTTTTTATTTTAGCCTAAAGCCCATAAAATGTGAGGAACGACACTGGTAGAGCCACATTGATCGTGTGCAACTTCTCACCCTCAAATTTTATAATTAATCACTCTTAATTTATATAATTTCTGCACTTTTGCATCTCTTCAATAATATGTTTTGCACCACATATGATTTCCCAAGATAAAGGCCAATATTTTGTTGTCCTATTCATAAAAGAGATTTAACAAGTCTTGCATTGTTGTGCTGCAAGTAACAATGACTTTACTTACTTGAAAGAACTACTCATCATGCCTATAGCAATACAATAGATATGTGCAGCAACAACTCATGCATGTAGCAAAACACATGTGGAGCAAGCATGCAAATGCAAACTATCATACAAACCGATTTCATATATATATATATATATATATTTTTTTATTATTACGTACTTTGATTCCATTAAAATTGAAAAACTATTACAATGCAAAAAATTATTATATACTTATTTCTTGATTATATGAAGAAGAAAAAAATACACTTATAACACAGATCTTTCTATTTGATTAAATATAATTCAAACAAACACGATATAATGCACAAGATGCGCGAATCGTGCAGATGCACAGTTATTATACTGCTAGTTATGTTATAAGAAAAAAGGATCGGAATAGGCTTATGAAATCATCTTCATGCATGTTGAACTATGATTAATTTGATGAAATCACGGATAGTACAATAATATTTTCTTTTAGTAAAATATAGCACAATAATTTTATTGAAGAGTAAACTCTCATTTTGGTCCCAGAAAGTGTCGGGCGCTATCACATAGTCCTTGAATTAATGAAAATGATAAAAAAGTCCTTGATTGTTAACTCCGTTAGTCACTTTAGTTTAAAACGTTAAATATCAGTTAACTTTTGTGATGTGTCTTAAAATTCTGTTGATATGGCACATCCTAGTAAGCATGCCACATCAACTTACTTTTAAGACACATCACCAAAGTTAACTGATATGTAACATTTTGGACTAAAGTGACTAACAGAGTTAACAATCAGAGACTTTTTTTATCATTTTCATTAATTTAAGGACTAATGTGACGGCACCTAACACTTTCAAGAGCCAAAATGAGGATTTACTCTTTTATTGAAGAGTCAAATTATAACTTTTGTCAAACTCAATTCATAAAGTCTGACCGTAATATAAAAAGAAATTCAATTCAATAATTGTTATATGCCATTATAATTTATACTGCATTGTCAGTCCTTACTCCTTACAACATAACTTAAGTAGGAACTCTTTAGGTCGCCAACGTATTTTTTATATACAATTTTATCCTTGATAAAAACTTCGGTTCGCAGAAATCGAAATTTTTTCTAGTTCAAATTTAGGAAAAATTCGGTTAACAGAAATCGAATTGTTTTTTCAAGACAAAAAAAATTCGGTTCGTAGAAACCGAAATTTTTATTAAAGGGCAAAAAAGTAAAATTCAGAGGGGGGCAAAGAATCATGGGAGGCCTGAGAAAAAAACATTCTCTCTTCATGTTGGTTACAATTTTTTGAAATATATTTCAAAAAATATCCAACCCAAAAAATTAAAATCCAGATTTTCGGATAATAAGATTACTCCTATATAGTAACAACTCAGAAAAATAAAAATGCAAATGAAACCAAAATGTTGATACCCCAACGACCACTATTTTTCAACGCCTTAATGTTGTTTCAACAAATCATTCAACAATCCAAATATTTATTTAGTTCCTAAATTAATCAAAATATTATCGTCAAACCATGCTTGCATTTCTCGCTTGTGGCTACGAGATGTAAATTAATCAAACTGTAATCAAACCCAATATTTCTAGGGACAGAGCCCTGACTCGACCATACATAAGCTAATGAAGATAATTATCTGACTATTATGCGAAATCATAGAATACGATATGAAACAAATGCAAATTTTAATTGATATGGAAGGTACAAATTTGTGGGTTTTCTGGTGTTACACTTGACTAAGAATAGGTTCAAATTCGTATGGGAAGTGGGGGAGGGTTAGCTGCGCTGTTGAAGAGAACATATGAACTCTGAAGTCCCCTTGAACACGGATTTGGATCCTCTCCCCTGTGATTCTTAATTTTTCTCACGTGGAATCTCAACCATCCAACATGAGAGAATTCACAATGAAGAGGATCTAAATCGTTTGAACACTATTGTAGATTCGTAGTATCATGCAGAATAATCAGAGAGCATACCAAAACTACTCTTTTTATGATTTAGAATATGTCCTCCCTCTGAAATAACAGTGTTGATGAAGAGAATCAAATAATGCGATGCCAATTGCCTTTCTGTAAACCAAATCAAACAATTTCATTAAAATTTCAAAAAGACAGACACCAAAAGCAATCAATGAACATTTTAACAATTGAGTTTGAGAAAAGTTGAAGACAATCCAAAATATTTTATATAGTTCGGAATGGGGGTTAAGGTGAGGAATAAAGGCGGAGGTTGCTGCAAACTACAAATAAAAGAGTATTCTATGTAAACTTATATAGGAAGGCAGATAAAAGAGTATTTAAAAGAAATATATATACATACCCTAAATCTGAAATATACCGTTAAGATGTTTGCAAATACACTTAGAAACAACACCTTTCAAAACGCTGAAAGATATTGTAGGGTCTATAGTAGGAAAACTGGTAACAAGAATGTAGGGGAATATCCTGGTGTAACTAATTCAGTGAGTGCTGCGTGCATGGGACAGATAGCAGAGAGAGAAAACAAATCTGAGCAATACTAATGATGGACTGATCATTGTTAGTGGTTATGCATGAATTATGTTATGGTTTGCATGGGGACTCAGGCGACTTGAATTGTCTAGCTATTTTCATTTCCTAGTTTTCATCTATTGTACCAGTAAGTATTCCTTCTTGGATCTATCTAGCATTACTACCATTTTCATCAGTAAACATCTATTTCCTCTCATTGTTACTGTTACATAACCTGTTCTTAGCTATTTTACTGAATTGAATCCTATCAAATACTAAACAATATTTGCAACATAAGTGTATTTAAAAGTGGTGCTGGTCAAATAAACTTCCAAACATACAGGAAGGCATATAAAAGTATGGCCAGCAACATAGTCAATTATGGATAACAGAGCAGTAGTGGCTGACTCGCAAAATATTGAAGTGGTATATCGGGTATTGATATGGCTGCTAACTTAAAGTTCACGGAGACAATACTTTGATATTTATAGCATAATAAAACCTCAATCATAAAACAAAACACAAAATTAACAAATTCATAATTAATAATCAAAGTTCATTATTACTAATATTCAAACCCATTATATTATTACTCAGTAAGTGGGTGGGTGGTAAACTAACTACTGTATTGTGTACTATAAAAGTGATGCAATCTTATATGTGCTAGATATGTGAAATAATATTTTTCAGATTCAATACCCATCTTTCTTACTTGTTTGTTCTCTCCCTATTTCTACTTGTGTGCATAACCTTTCCGTTGTATGGAATTGGGAAGAATTGTGAACAGTGAATCATGACTGGTTCTAATGGATCTTTCCCTGCCAACTTCCTGTTCTTTGATGACATGAACTGCAAGCAGTGGTGTGCCAAGATGGGAGTCATATATTTAGACACTGGTTTGTAAGACAAGGCACTGAAACCCTTCTTGCACAGCAGACTTTAAAAAACTATTATAGAAAAAAGGGGAAACATCAAAATATCGATTAATATTGTATTTAGGCATCATGGATCAAAATGTTTTAGTGAAGCCAGTCCCCGGACAGCAACCAAAGACTTTCAGAAAAACAACTTTTACATGACCACATAATCAGAGATCAAGAGAGAACTAGTGATCGAAGAGACAAGAATGACTTAATCCCTAATTGACATTTTCGATGACGAGTTTCAAATTCATGAATCAATAAATTTGTGCCTATAGATAAGAATTTGGATATGCTGAACATCTTAGTCCGAGTCTAAGTATGCAGACGGTTTTAAATCAGATTCTTCCCCTACTTTCCATGCATCATAAGTGGATTCACCTTTCTCCTCTGCTACTTTACCCAAACTTTCTCGATCAAATTATCTAAAAGACAAAGGAAGACTTCGAGGAGTAATGATGATTTGAAATAGAATCCCTTTATCTCCTTTCCCAATCCCTTCTTTCAGTTGAATGTTTGTGAAGTCAAAACTCCCTGTGTTAAGTATATTGTTAAGCCTCTGTAAAGGCAGTTATTTATGTTAGTCTAGTTTTATTTGTTTTCGCTTGCACTATAAATAGGAATGTGAGATCAGTTTAGGACAAACATTTAGATTGTACTTTGACTAGAATACTGGTGTGGGAGGAGATAATTCTCCTTTGTGCAAACTTTTCCTTTGTTCATCAATAAAGCTCGGATGCAAAAAATCCCCTTTCTGTCTAACATTATTACTAGAAAACCTAACAAATTTGATGATAATAGCACTGTCACAGCTGAAGCAAAGGCAAGGTTTTAATTCAAAGAAGGGATGGAAAGCAATCATATTCATACATAACTGATGTTCTTTATGTGCCACAAATGAAGAACTATCAGTGAAGTATGTTCAGCTATTGGAGTTTAAACACATTATGGTTATACAAAATACTAGAGTGTTATAGCAGGTAGCATTATGGCTATATAAAATTAAACACATTCATAATTGATAATCAAAGTTCGTTGTTACTAATATCCAAACCCAATATGAAGCAAAGAACTACTTATCAGGTTGCAAGGCTTACTATATTATATGATAAAGTGACCGTTCGCTAAAAATTCTTTGAAAATCCTTAACCTGTTGGATTTCAAATTGTATTTTACACTCATTTTCATTGCCTCTTTGCATTTTTTTTAACATTACATTTAATAGACTCACTATTCATGATAGGCCAATTATTAGAGTAGATAACAGAATTGACACTACCATTTCAAAACAAAACAAAGAAACCTGAATGGACACTACCAATTATTAGTTTCCTTTTCTTTTCTCAAATAATTTCAACTTGTATGAAGCAGTGCTCCAATTCATTTTCCATATAATTGCTGTTTTACTTCAATCAAAATCATTGTAACAGAATATTTCTGATTTAGTTCAATACAGCATACATGTTCTATATTTCTTAAATTCTAACCTGGGCCCTATCAAATTGGTACCTGAGCTCCAATCCTAGGAGCATCTGGTGCCAACAAATGGAGTAAAATAGACAAACTGCTGATTCGATGCTGAAATGGTTGACAGCTAGCTATTCTGGCTCAATCAAATCGGTAGTAAAGAGGAGAGTACGAGGGAAGCAACAAAGGGACGGCGAACAAAGGAAAGCAATTAGACAAGTGGGAGGTGTCGTACATGACGATGAAGATCCATATGTCTGATAAATATTTTCACAAATATTAGAAATTTACAAAAGCAAATAGGACGAAACACATGAGCATGGAGTATTAAGGGCCCAATATAAATAAAGCCCCTGCTCCCTGATTTATATATATATATATATATATATATATATATATATATATATATATATATATATATATATATATATATGCAAGGAAGAGAAATACTAACTAGACACTTTTTCACATATTCTTTTCAGTACAATTTTTAAAAATGGAGTTAATTTCCAATGGATTCACCTAAATAAAAAGTGGACTCAAATTACTTAGAAGGGCTAACATTAAATTCACCTAATAATGGTGTGTTTCGCAACTTACTAACATTTCTCATATTTGGAAATCTCCTTAAACTGATGTCGTGTTTTGCATCAAATGTGAATCAATTGCCTAATCTTATATGCAAAGTAAGCCTTCTTAAAAATACGATTACTATGCTCCAACGAAGAGCATCAAAGAGTAGCCAAAATCACCTTTGCAATAAAAAGTTACCCTCTCTGCTACTATTAAAACTGCAATAATCTAGTCATCAACACTTAATCAAAGAACATAAGACATGACCAAACCAACCAAGGAAACATGGATACTCAACATTTACTTACATTTCATAATTATTTTCTTCAATTTTGTGCTTTTGTACACCATTATAGATGAATATAGTGTAGTAAATTCATTCATCTAATAACTAGTAATAAGATAAACGATAGCATTTCATTATGTTTGACTCATGCCAACTTTACTGCATTTTTTCCCTCTTTTAATTTATAACCTGTTTTTGTGTGTTAATGACAGGTCTTGAATGGGTGCCATAACGTATTTGATTTCCATGATTTCTAGCAGCCAACATTCCCCAAAAAAAGGACTAACAATGTATTGGATAGAAAAACAACAGCAATAAGTGTAACACCAAATTTGTAATCTTAAAGATGCAACGAAGTTATAACATGGAAGGATAAATGGGAGGAACAACCAACCTGTATACTAGTTGAGAAACAGATGAATCTTCACTAAACAACTGTATTCTTAGTAGTGAATAACCTCTCTCTATTTTTAGAGGATCTTGATCGTTGCGGTGAACTCTTAACATCATTATGTTCACCTCGCATTTGGATATTTTTAGAATTAGAAACTTGTGATGGATTTTTCTCCCAGGTTTTCCGTGGAAGCTTCTCAGATGATCTCTCTCTGCGAGAATTTCTCGAAGGCTTTTCAGTATTTAACTTCCTTTCCGCAAAGTTTCTTCCCCTTCTATTGGAAGAAGTTCTACGGGTATCCCTCACCGATTCCTCATTGTCATCGTCAACGACACTTTCACTAGCATCCTCATCTTCAGCATCAGACAACTCAGTTTCTTCTCCTTCTTCTTTCTCCTCCACAAGATTCTCGTCACGCTTTTCCTCACCTGCCTTTCCTTCATCGCCTTTGACATTAGACTCTTTTGTACTTGTTTTATCTTTCACAACCTTATCTTTATCTTTTTGGCTATCTTCCTTAACAGTGTTCATGAGATGAATATACTTCCTCCTAAACTCCATCGCCGGATTATCTTCAGCGAGAAAACCCCTCTTATAACCCTCTCTCAAAACAACAGTATAGGTTCTATTCTTACTAGACAAATAAAATATACCCGGATGCTGCAAAATCGCCCGCTTAAACCTCGACGCTAAACCTAACCACTCACCAAGCATCAAAACATTATCTTTCTCAGTTTTCTTAGAAACCAAAATGTGCATAATCTCATGCAAAACACCAACAACCCACCTATCAGATTCATCACTCGAAGCATTCAAATGACCAGCATTTTCATACGGAGACACATAAGGCAATTTATTCCAATCTCTTAACCATTTCTCATACTTATTATCCATCTCAAAACCGGTCGAAAACTGCAACGGAAAAGCTAAATCTTTCCCTTTATTACCTAATTTTTTCTCCAAAACCGAAACAGCTTGTTCCTTACACCAACAAACAAGCTCCAAAACAGCATTGTCACCCATACCAACAACCCGAAAATAATCCGGAAACTCCGGAATCATAGTCTTAACATAATCCATTGGTAATCCGAGATCCCACCTCAAACCTTCAAGAACTCTTAATGGAATCTTATGAATCTTAGATATCATCAACAACTTCAAAAGCCTATCAGCAACTTGTTTCTTAAACAATTCACTCTTACACATAAACCCTTCCTCGTCATCGAGTTCAACCGCTTCCGGCGTAAGTCTAACATGAGCTTCAAATCTACCATTACTGTAAAACTCCTCAAAAACGGAAGGATATTTCCGGATGAAATCCATCGGACGGAAAGGAAGTTGAATTGATTCTTTGATTATGGAAACTGGAAGAGATTTTGATGGTTCTTGTTTGATTAGGTTTCGAAGATTTAGTAAAGGTTTGAGATTTTTCTCTCTTTCGACGGCGTGGTCGAGGCCACGGTCACGGACGAGGGTGAAATTGCCGTCGAATAAGGTTCGGAGGTGTTGACGGTGGGACGGAGGACTTGTGGTGGTGGTTCGGTGGAAGAAGACGGTGAACCGCATTGTTGCGATGGTTTGTCTCGCCGGAAAATGGGGAGAGACTACAACAGGGGAGGAGGTTTAGATTTTTTTTAGTTTAGGGTTTTAGGTTCAGTCCTATACATTTTTTTTTTTTTTTTCATTTGAATTTGAATTTCTTTTGATTAATTAATTAATTACAATTTTTTTTACTCAAAATTTATTACAATTTTTAAAATATGTTTAAAACCTTCTTTTACCTTTTAAATCATGGTAAAATTGCACTCTTGGAAGTTATGAAAGACTTGGAGCATCAAGGCGTGACGCATGTTATTTTTGAAACCGATTCGAAGAGTGTTGTGGATGCAGTGGATGCAATTACAACTTACATGGAGGTCCATCAGAGTTTAATTAGTTCTATTATTTGTAATATTAAACATGTTTTGATAAAATACAAACTTTGTGGTAAAGTTTATAAAGCGACAAACGACATGGTTGCTCATATGATTGCTAGAGCGGTCATTTCTTGGTCTAGTCGTTGTACTTTTGAGTTGCTACCTCCTTGTATTACTACTTTAGTGAATAATGAAATTATATAAATTTTTGTTTGTAAAAAAAATCATGGTAAAATTTTTGGTACCCGTTATACATTTTTGGGTATCAATATTGTAGACGGTAGTTTATTAACACTAAAAAATGGTATTTTTGTACTTTATCAGTATAAATTCAACGGGCAATTTAGAATATGGATTTGATCTTCGTGAGTTCTTAGTTAATAGGTTTACGATTGTTTCAAATTGTATGCCTGGTCGGCATGTTTGAGTATCAATAATTTAAGTGCGTAAGAACTTGAACTTAAAAATAAAGCGTAAAAATAGTAAATTGTTGAAATATAAGTTGAGTTCATTAATCAATTAAAGGCGGTTACTCAAATCTTTTTGTTTTTCTATAAATAGCAGAATCAAATATACATGTTAGGCGGTTACTCTATTTTATATGTTAAAATATTATATTACTAAATAGTCATAAGAATTTTAGCTAGGGGGATAATAATGAGTGTTAAGGGTACAATGTAACACTCAAATCCATTATTTATATATATTTCTACCTTTAGTAAAATCTTTTTTAAAATACGCAACGGAAAAAGTAATGTTTGATATTATAAAGTCATGATTCGAGTATTACATTCTTCATCAAAATAATACTAATGTAATTAATTAGTAAAACTCGTTTATGCAAAATAAATCCTCTTTATAAAGATACATTTTCCAAAGTAAAAACAAATAGTCATTAAAGACACTATATACTAAATACAACCTTTTTTTCTCGTGTTACAATCAGAGCAGAGCTTCACCGATAACTCGACATCGATAAACACGTAACTTGTGGATCTGGACCCCCAAAAGTCCAGCACATAACACATAAAAGAGAGTTAGATAACATATTCAAAATATACAAGTGTAAGTAAAACTATACTTAACCACTTCATCATAATTAATGCATCATCATAAATCATAAATATACATCATCATTCATACCAATCATAGTATTCAAAAGATTGAACTCAATTACATTTATAATCATCGGACAATCAACACATACAAGTCTAACACACATAGACAATTATCACAAATTCCAAACATATGTATCACATATCAAATATCAAATAATGTACACATATCCTAATGTAATCTAATGCCACAATCTTCAAGCTATGTCCCCTAGACATATCTAATACATGTGGTACCATTTCATCTTTATTAGAGTATCTCACCTCTAATATTCGTCTTTATCGGATAAATATATATAATCTCATATCCGTCTTTATTGGAATATCCAATATCACATATAATTCATGAATATGCATGTATGTATTTCATGAATTCACTCATAATCAATAGCATTAAGCTCTTCATTTATAATGTGGAACACTATCCAATATTTCATCTTTATTAAGATAACACTATACCTTAATATCCTTCTTTATTAGAATAATATAATTCTAATATCCTTCTTTATTAAGTTGATTAAGACTTTAATCTACTTCTTTGACATTTTAACAAACATCATCAACACAATCAACAACAATTATATTTCTCAAATATAATCAACAATTCATCAACAAGCAATCAATCATGGTTACAAACACTTAATTGCATGTTAGGATACCATTAATCAATGTTACAAGTGTCTAATTACACTTTAAAACATCCACAAAATAAGTCAGGTTCAGTGCTGGTCGCTGAGCGAAGTCATGGCGAAGACTGGCGAGCCAAGTCCGTGTAAAAATAGCAGTTGGCTCGATAACGATGTTTCCCAAAATTAAAGATCTCACAACTTCCTCTTCCATGATGCGGCGGTGGGCACTCCAACAAAGAGGTTGCCGCCGCTTCCTCTTCCTCTTTCTTTTTGCTTATTTCTTCTATGTTTGTCACTATTCTTGTCTTCTCACTACTTTTTTTTTTTTGACAAATTATCGCTATTTTGTTGTTATTCATGTTTGTTTGCTTACAAATTTGTGGGAGGATCGCAATTAACACCACATGGGTGCTTATTTTTATCTGTAATTTTTACAAAATTATTTTTTCTTCATTTGGTCTTGTGGTTGGTAGGTAGACACTAATTGGTGTTTTTGGTGGTTACCAAAGTGTTTTCATCAATAGATCATCTGCATAATTATGTAGGTTGATGTATTGGGTATTTGTGGTGTTTGTTATTGTGAATCTCTTTCCATTATAAAACTAAGCTTTTATGATTTGTTTTCCAGCTTTGGTTTGACTACTTGCTCATATCAAGAGGAGGAAGATGTGTTGTTATTGTTGGATGGATATACCAAAGAGAGGAAGATTTTAAAGCTCGACTCGAGGATGCTTGTTGTAACCTTATTTTGATTTGTATCAACTTTATTACTTTGTATCAGATATTGGTAGAAGAAGGTAAATAAAAAAAATTGAAATTAGAAGAAAGAAAACAAAACAAAACAATTTATCAAAACAAAACAATTCATCGGGGAAACAAAACAAAAAGACACAGCTATCTTGTGTTTAATATTTGACCATCGATCTTTGATAAAATGAAATGGAGGGCCAAGATTGAAGAACATTATATCCTCAATTTTTCATACAAATTGGGAGAATTCTCTCTCCTCATTCTCATTCATACAATCGTTATACAAAACGCTTATAACCTATTGATAATTGCTTTAAAAATTACCCTCTTAAACCTATTAGACATGGCGATAGTGAAACTGTGCTTCAATTATTAAAGTGAAAACAAAAATCATTACAAATTCAATTTTTTTTGTTCCAATTACATTTTCATGAAAATTATTCTTCTATTATACTCTATTTTATATGTTAAAATATTATATTATTATTAGATAATCATAAGAATTTTCGTGTTTAAAAAAATTGAATAATCACAATGTTTTATGTTTACCTATGACATTCTTACTTACTGAACTTGCAAAACTATGGCATCTACATGTTAATTGAACGACTCCAAAATAAAAATGAATACAGTCTGATAGTCGACTTCAATACTCAAGCAACTCGAACTATTCACCTACCTGAAAATTTACGATTGCACATGTAAGTCAAACTAGAGGGGCAAATGTAAAGGTTGAGTAACACAATCACAAACTAAAAATATCACAAGAAATAGTCAAAACTTAATATCGTCTTTGGGCGGTCAATCACACAAACAAGCAAAATTATTGAGATACAACAAATCAAGAACTTAATTAAATACAACTCATCAAATAAAATAATTCAACTCAATAATTAAAATAAAGGTCATGCTAACCGGTGCCCTCGGGGCACTGGTTAAGGAAACCAAAAAAAGAAATATTTAAATTGAAAATAATACTTTTTAGACTTTTGAGAAGTTGGTTGCACAAGTTCCAATATCATGTTACTATATCTGTATCCTTAAACAGGACACTATTTAACATTTTCGTTAAAATAAATCTAGCTCAAAGAAGTAAGACACATGTGGTACATCATTACTACATATTTCTTACACCGTTACTACAACAATTCTACATCAATGCTACACCGATATAATATAGTAATTCAACATCATTATAATCACTACAAGAATAAGGAGATATGGCTGCAACATTTTTCCAACAATTCAATTGTTGTTGGCAAATTAAAGGAATTAGCAGCAATGTTTACACATGGTTGAGATAAGTAACTTTTTTCTAACAATATTTTTTTCGTTGGGATAAATACACTTTTCCCCACCAATTTAAAAAAATCGTTGGTATAATAATATATCTATTTCCCAGTGATTTTCCAAGATTGCTACTCACTTTTTAATTAATGGGTGATTTTCATTTTTTTATTTTTTATAATACAGACACCTCAATTTTTTTTTTTAAAAAAAGTAGTACACGTATAATATTAAAAAACCTGAATGAATTTCTTATAAAAAAACTGAATAAATATAGGGTAATAAAATTTAGTCTTAAAAAATATTGTGAATTTTAATTTTAGTACATAAAAATAAAAACGAGTTATTTTTTTTTGAAGCAAAAAACGAGTTAATATTTTTGTTCTTTTATAAATTATAATTAACTAATTTATGCTTCAAAAATGTTAAAATTATAATTATTTTTTTATGTTCAAGTGTGTCTGTGATACCTATTTATTATTATTTCAAATCTCTATGTGTCTATATGTCAAAAAAGAATATTTTAAAATATGCACGAACCACAAATGAAAAAAATAATTTAAAAAGACTAAAATATTTACTTTTTTTCTTCAAAAAAATATTTTCTTTTTTAATGGATTAAATAAAATTTTGTTCTACGTCGGTTGCCCAGAATCATATTTAATCTAGAAATATATACTAATATTTTATTAATTAAAATAATTCTTATAATAGAAATTTTTTTAACTAAATGTTATGAACTTCTTGACCAAAAAAAAATCTGATGAAGTTAAAGTCCCACTCCCACTACATCACTACTTTTATAACTGCCGACTCACAAGGTTTTTTTAAAAAAAAACTGCCCAATTAAAAAATTTCGTGAACATGGAGATACACGCATATATGAATTATGAAGCCTTTTATTTACATATTTTGTGCCAATAAATTAGGAGCTAATTTTTTGTTTGAGGATAAAAACAAAACTATTCCCACTAAATAAGTATAACGCTAAAATTTCTCTTTGGATGAGCTTTGGAAACTGCTAGAGGAATTTAAGCATTGCAACTAATTACTCAGTTTTCTTGTTTAATATTTTCCCAATCCATGTTTAGTAATGGTACTCTCTCTCACGTCTCAAATGATATTTCAAATTCAATACATCACAAGTGTGTCTACTTTAAGAAGGTAAAATAATATGACTTTACTTAATTGTTGTTCATTATTTTTTTTACAAAATTTTTCTTTTCTATTTCTATTTTAAAATTCTTTGTTATTCTTTTTCAGTGATATAATGCTCATGATCAAGCCTAAGATGCATTATACATTGTATAGCTAACAACTTTGTAACTAACTTGTGGCACAAGTTATTGTGTAGATAGTGTAGCTTAGCTTATGGTAGATCCATTAGATTGTATATAAGTGATCTCAGTGTAAGAATAATTCATTCAATTCAATAATGAAGAATCTTTTCCTTCAATTCTCTCTTTATCCTTGAATCATAACATGGTATCATCCGCCTTCAAGATCCTAACCGTTTTTCCACCACCGTAACTGTTTTCTTCCGCCGCCGTAACCGTTTTTCATCATGGTTCAAGCTCAACCTGATCCCGTTCTTGACAATTCTTCTCCTTACTATGTCCATCCCGGCGATGGACCTTCCTCCGTTATCGTTACTCCTCTTCTCACCGGTTCTAACTACCACTCTTGGTCACGTTCTATGAAACGTGCGCTCGGTGCGAAGATGAAGCTTGATTTCATCACCGGTGCTCTTCCAATGCCGGACGATGACTTTGATCCTGCATATCGTGCTTGGCACCGTTGCAATCAGTTGATTTCATCTTGGATTTTGAACTCCATTTCTCCTTCGATTGCTCAATCTGTGGTATTCATGGAGAACGCCATTGACATATGGAATGATCTTCGTGAACGTTTCTCACAAGGTGATCTGGTTCGTATCTCTGAACTTCAACAAGAAATCTATGCTTTAAAACAAGATAATCGTTCTGTGACTGATTTCTACTCTGAACTCAAGACTCTTTGGGAAGAATTGGAATTGTATCTTCCAATTCCTTCTTGCACTTGCCGTCAGCGTTGTGCTTGCGAAGCTATGAGATCTGCGCGTAGAAATCACACCTTGCTTCAAACCGTTCGTTTTCTAACTGGTTTGAATGAGAATTTTTCCACTGTTAAGTCACAGATTTTGATCATGGAGCCTCTTCCTCCAATTAACAAAGTCTTTTCCCTAGTTATCCAGCATGAACGACAAGGTAACTTTGCTGAAATTGATGATTCTAAAATTTTGGTTAATGCTGCAAGGTCTGCAAAACCTTCTTCTAGTTCCAAATCTTCTACACGTAGTTGTTCTTACTGTGGAAAGGACAATCATGTGGTTGAAAATTGCTTCAAAAAGAATGGTGTACCACCACACATGAAGAAGTTTTCATCTGCTCATAATGTTGCAGCTGAGGGAGGTAGTGTTGATTCTAATATTGCTCCTACTCCTCCATCACTCTCTCAAGATCAGTATGATAAGCTCATGACTCTCCTTCAGAATTCTAATCTTGCATCCAATGTTGGTTCTGCAAGCTCCAATCAGGTTGGTTCTTCCATCATCACTGATCATTCATCAGTGATTCACAAAGGTATTCATCTTTCCTCTCATAATGCATGTGTTCTTGGTACTTGGATCATTGATTCAGGTGCTAGTCACCACATATGCAATTCATTATCTTGGTTTCAATCATATATTGAAATCAATCCTATTCACATTAAATTGCCTAATGGAAATTTTGCAATTGCAAAATATTCTGGTATTGTTAATTTTTCTTCAAATTTAGTCATTAATGATGTTCTATATGTGCCTGCTTTTTCAATCAATTTACTTGCTGTGTCCAAACTTTGTAGTTCATCTAATTACATTGTTAATTTCACTAGTTCACAATGTGTCATTCAGGACAAGAAGTGCTTGAAGATGATTGGTTCTGGTGATGAGCATGAAGGCCTGTATCACCTTAAACTCACAGATAGATTGGCTCATGTTGCTTCCATTGATGGTTCTAACCATGCCACCATTCCCAAAACAGCTATATGGCATTTTAGATTAGGGCACCCTTCCCATCATAGACTTGTTAGTTTGAAAAATAAGTTCCCTTATGTAATAGCAGATCATAAAGGAATATGTGACATTTGTCACCTTGCTAGGTTTAAGAAACTGCCTTATGCTAGTAGTTTTAATAAAGCAGTTGCTGCTTATGATGTAATTCATTTTGACATTTGGGGCCCTATATCAATAAAATTTGTTCATGGTTATTCATATTTTTTAACTGCTGTAGATGATTATAGCAGATTCACATGGATTATCTTGATGAAATCTAAAGCTGAAACTAGAACTCATATAGTAACTTTACTCAAAATGATAAAAACTCAATATAATCATCAAGTCAAAATTGTTAGGTCTGATAATGGACCAGAGTTTCTAATGCATGATTACTACTCTTCCAATGGCATTTTACATCAAACAAGTTGTGTAGAATCTCCACAACAAAATGGTAGAGTGGAGAGGAAACATCAACATCTTTTGAACATTGGTAGAGCTCTTTTATACCAGTCTAATTTACCTAAAAATTTCTGGTCTTATGCTGTATTACATGCTGCATACATCATTAATAGAATTCCCACACTTGTACTTTAAAATAAATCACCATATGAAATGTTGCATCAATCCTTACCTGATTTAAATGATTTGAAAGTTTTTGGTTCTCTTGCATATGCATCTACTTTAACTGCTGGTAGAACAAAACTATCACCAAGGGGTAGAAAATGCATTTTCTTAGGCTACAAGCAAGGTGTCAAAGGCACCATCCTTTTTGATCTTGAATCTAGAGACATTTTCATTTCAAGAAATGTTAAACATTTTGATCACATTCTGCCTTATACCACAAATAATTCCAAAATCCATTGGCATTACCATTCAATCCTTGACTGTGATTCCATCACTCCTTCACCAGATAATTCAACCCAATACTTTGACACTTCTGCCATTACACCACCAAATGACTCACCTCCTAACACCCCCAACCAACAACATAATTTACCTAACCCTACACCAACTGCTACTTCACCATTGGTTAGGCCTGACAGGATAAAGCATAAACCTTCCTATCTGTCTGATTATGTATGCAGTTCTTCAGATTCATCCACACAGCCATCATCTCCAGGTATTCTCTATCCTATCTCCTCATTTCATTCTTTAGATCATTTGTCTTCTTCACATAGTGTCTACACAATGTCTCTCACACAACACACAGAACCTAAAATCTATAATATGAAGCTTGTAAATCAGAACATTGGATACAAGCTATGAATTCTGAGCTTGAGGCATTGGCTCGTACTAGCACTTGGAAGATTGTAGATTTGCCACCTAATGTTAAGCCAATTGGTAACAAGTGGGTTTACAAAATTAAGCACAAGTCTGATGGCACCATAGAGAGATACAAAGCCAGACTTGTTGCTAAAGGTTATAACCAGGTAGAAGGTCTTGATTTTTTTGACACTTTCTCACTTGTTGCTAAACTCACTACAGTTAGAATGCTTCTTGCCATTGCATCTATCAAAGGGTGGTTCTTACATCAACTGGATGTAAATAATGCCTTCTTGCATGGAGATTTACAGGAGAATGTTTATATGCAAATACCAGATGGTGTTCAGTGCACTAAGCCTAACCAAGTCTGTAAGCTGCTCAAAAGTTTGTATGGTTTGAAACAAGCCAGCAGAAAGTGGTATGAGAAGCTTACATCTTTGTTAGTCAGGGAGGGATATACACAATCCACCTCTGATTATTCATTATTCACACTCAATCAACAAAACAACTTCACTGCATTACTTATATATGTTGATGATGTGATATTGGCTGGCACTAATATGCAAGAGATAGATAGAATCAAAGCTATTCTGGATCACAACTTCAAAATCAAGGATTTGGGAGTTGTGAAGTACTTTCTTGGATTGGAAGTTGCTCATTCTAAAGAAGGCATCAGCATTTCTCAGAGGAAATACTGTCTTGATCTGCTCAATGACTCAGGTTTGCTTGGCTCCAAACCTGCATCTACACCTCTGGATCCTTCTATCAAGCTACATCAAGACAATGGGAAGCCATTTGAAGATATAAGCTTGTACAGGAGACTTGTAGGGAAATTGTTATATCTCACAAACACTAGGCCTGATATAACATATGCAACACAACAGTTAAGTCAGTTCTTGCATAACCCTACTGTGACACACTACAAAGCAGCTTGTAGAGTCATTAGATATCTCAAGCATAATCCTGGTAGAGGCCTCATGTTCCACAGAAACACATATATACAACTCCTTGGATACTCAGATGCTGACTGGGCAGGGTGCTTAGATACAAGGAAATCAACATCTGGATATTGCTTCTTCTTAGGTTCATCACTAGTTTCATGGAAAGCTAAGAAGCAGTCAACTATATCCAAATCATCCTCTGAAGCAGAATATAGAGCACTATCTTCAGCAACTTGTGAATTAACATGGCTGCTATACTTGCTGAAAGATTTACACATTGAAAGTTCCAAACAGCCAGTACTATTATGTGATAACCAGAGTGCATTACACATAGCTTCCAATCCTGACTTTCATGAAAGGACTAAGCACATAGAGAATGACTGTCACCTTGTTAGAGAGAAGGTACAAGAAGGCTTGATGAGGTTGCTTCCTATTTCAACACATGATCAGTTAGCAGACTTTCTGACAAAAGCATTGCCTGCACCAAAGTTTAACAATCTCTTGTCCAAGTTTGGATTGCTTGACATATACCAAGCATCAGCTTGTGGGAGGATGTTAAGTGATGCTCATGATCAAGCCTAAGATGCATTATACATTGTATAGCTAACAACTTTGTAACTAACTTGTGGCACAAGTTATTGTGTAGATAGTGTAGCTTAGCTTATGGTAGATCCATTAGATTGTATATAAGTGATCTCAATGTAAGAATAATTCATTCAATTCAATAATGAAGAATCTTTTCCTTCAATTCTCTCTTTATCCTTGAATCATAACAAATGGATTAAATAAAATTTTGTTCTACGTCGGTTGCCCAGAATCATATTTAATCTAGAAATATATACTAATATTTTATTAATTAAAATAATTCTTATAATAGAAAATTTATTAACTAAATGTTATGAACTTCTTGACCAAAAAAAAATCTGATGAAGTTAAAGTCCCACTCCCACTACATCACTACTTTTATAACTGCCGACTCACAAGGTTTTTTTAAAAAAAAACTGCCCAATTAAAAAATTTCGTGAACATGGATACACGCATATATGAATTATGGAGCCTTTTATTTACATATTTTGTGCCAATAAATTAGGAGCTAATTTTTTGTTTGAGGATAAAAACAAAACTGTTCCCACTAAATAAGTATAACGCTAAAATTTCTCTTTGGATGAGCTTTGGAAACTGCTAGAGGAATTTAAGCATTGCAACTAATTACTCAGTTTTCTTGTTTAATATTTTCCCAATCCATGTTTAGTAATGGTACTCTCTCTCACGTCTCAAATGATATTTCAAATTCAATACATCACAAGTGTGTCTACTTTAAGAAGGTAAAATAATATGACTTTACTTAATTGTTCTTCATTATTTTTTTTACAAAATTTTTCTTTTCTATTTCTATTTTAAAATTCTTTGTTATTCTTTTTCAGTGATATAATGCAGAATAGTTTTAAGTGTTGCAAAGAGGAAAAAAAAAAAGGAAGAGTACTTTTATCAGGTAATTTTATGAATCTTGAGTTCGGGTAATTTTATTCTCTTTTTTTTTTTTTGTTTCTTGTGTTAATAATATCTAATATAGTTTTTTTATTTTCATTCATCAATGCAGGATACTTCTATCAAAGCAGAACAAAGATACTATAATTTACACATCAAAAAAGACTATACCAAAATTTATAAGACAAAACTTCATAATCAATATTAAAATAAAATGTAATCTAATAAAACAATTAATATGGTATAAAAATTTCAAACTATGTGACGACTTTTGTTATTGAGGAAAATATAACATCACAAAAATTATATATTGTTGAAAAAAATTATTATGGAGCAAGTTAGATATAACGACAATTGTGTTATGTACTGGCAGCAAAAATAATCGTTGGCGAAACACTACTAACGACAACAATATTAAAAGTCGCTGCCAAACTTTTGGTAACGGAACTTATCGCAACAACCTGCAGCGACTTTTTTCCCGTTGGAACAAAACTCTTTTGCAACAACTTTATACATTTTCCAGCGACAAAAGTTGCTGCAAAAAACCTCTTATCTTGTAGTGAATAATATAATTTCAACATCATTAATAATAAAGAAAAACCAACATCATTAGTAACGGCTTATAACAACATTAATAAACTCTGCATCATTAAACTCGACATCATTAGTAATAATTATAACAACATCATTAACAACAACTTAATTTCAACATCAATAACTCATGACTGTAGACAACATCAATCACGACGACAATTAAAATTACATAATCTAATCAGTAACTCACACATCTCAAAACAACAATCTATTACTCATCTCTAATAGTACTCTTAACCCAAATTAACTGAATTTAGTTTACGGACGAACCGTATGAATTTTAAATCAATTTAATTAATAAACATTTTATTAATAGGACTCACAGCAAAACCATACCAAAGTGCATACTTATCTACAGCAGACACTAATGCAGACACTAGAACTAATGCAAGTCAATCACTTTTTGATGGACAATAAATTGTAACACAAGCTGGAACTGTGAATGATTCAAGTCAATCATTTTTTTATGAGATATCTGATGAAGTTATGACAACAGTCCTTGAAATTACTGCTGATGATATTTGAAATCACACTTAAATTGAAGTGGCTGAGAAAGACAATGCAGAACAAGACAAAGTTGTGAAGACAAGGTTGTCTGTGGCAAGAATGTGAAGAAGAAAAAGATGAGGAAGACATATGTGTTTGGGAAAAGAAGAAGCACCGAAAGGATCAAACTTAATTGGTTTAAAAAATCAATTGTTGGTTCAATTTCTGACCAAGCTATAGAGATAACAGAGGCTGATAAAGGGATATTAACACGAGAAGATTCTGCAAAGCTTTGAACTTGTTTTAGAGCCTTGAAATCTTGGAACTTTATTAACAAAATGTAGTGGTTAATTGTGTACCTTATAACTGATGCACTATATCTATATGTGCTTATTTTGTGTACCTTATGACTTATGTGTATCTTATGACTTATGCACTATATCTATTTCTGCTTATTTTGTGTACCTTATCTTATGCACTTTATGTGCTTATTTTGGTGTTGTTATGAGTTATGGACTATATATGCTTATTTTGGTGTTGTTATGAATTATTATGCACTATATGTGCTTATTATGACTTTGTAATGACTTATGCACTATATGTGCTTATTACTATATAATGAATTCAATACTTTAAGTTCCTTTGTAATTGTGCATATTTTATTTTTCTTAATTATGTGATATGTAGTGTCTCAACTTTGTGCATATTTTACTATATGTATTCAATGTTAATATGTACTCCCTCTGTCTCAAAATATAGCAAAAATTGGTCAACAAAAATGAATGTATTTGGTTATATTTTGGGACGGGGGGAGTACTATCTTTAAGTTTATGAATATGCAACCAACCCAAATTTTTAGTCCTTGATAAAGTTGTAATGCAACCAGTTAATACACCATAAATCATACATTTGCTACATCATAAACCACACTAATGATTAGTACATAACATTCAAACTACGACCTTATAAACTACCTATTACATTGACTTGTAGGTGATAGCAAACAAAATCAAAATCATTATTGCAACCATTACACATTGACTAAACTTCTTGCCAATTTCCTTTCCAATATCCTTAGCAAATTGCTTGCAAATTTCCTTCCCAAATTCCTTGCAAATTTCCATCATCATTTCATAGTTGCCATTGTTAATGGTCTTTTTCTTTCCATTCATCACAACAGTATCATCTAGTTCATCATCCCGAACAAAAGCTCACAAATTTCCATATATTGTACAAAAAATTGGGAGAGTGGAATGATAGGAAGAGTAACATCGTTATTTTGGTGCATTTGACATAACCGTAAAGACAAGATTTGGAATGACAATATTCAATCACCGAGCCAAGTTGGAAGAATGGCGTTCGTCGTCTGGAACGAGTGGTTTACTATCCACCAGTTGTAGTGTCATAATGTTGTTCCTAGGCCGATTCGGTGGGAGAAACCAGAAGTGGGTTGGATAAAATGTAATGTTGACGATGCGTTTGTAGTTGGATCCAGTGTTACTTCTATGAGTATTTATTTTCGCGATACCAATGGGCAGTTTTTGGCTGGCTTGACTCAATGACAACAACATGTTTACTCCATAGTGGAAGGCGAAACATGGATACTATTACATGCTATGAAAGAGGCTATCCATCGTGGATTTGAGCGAGTTCAATTTAAAAGTGATTCAAAGTTGTTGGTTGACGCTATCTATTCGAGAAGACGGGCCAATTCGGAATTTAATTTAATTGTTAACGACATTCTTCTTCTTATGTCATCTTCTTATGTAAACTTTGAGGTTAAGTTTGTTAGGAGACAAACGAATTTGGTTGTTCATACTCTTGCTAGGACGGCCAATGTTTGAGTTAGTTTCCATATATTGGATTTTATTTCCTTATATATTGAACATTTATTAGTTAATGATATGAATTAAGTTTGTTTAGTTAAAAAAAAAAAACCAATTTATATTATTTCATTCTTCCTCAGCTTCCATTCTTTCTTTAAATTTCACTCACAACCCAACTCATTTCTCAATCCAACAAGTTACACCCTTTCTTCTCCTTTCCATTTTCACCACCAACAACAACAAACTCAATCACTTCTTCAATATTTCCTTAGTCCATTTACACTTCCAAATCTCTTCCTCTCCTAACCTTGCCTTATAAGGACTTGTTTCATTCTTTTAGTTTCCATATCTAGTTATTTGTCTGCATCTGAATCTAAATCAACCCTTAGATCAAGAAAATCGACAAATATGTTTGGAATTGAATCGAAGAGATGTTCCGATTTTAGTATCATCGTAGCTGTAAGTATTGGGCTTAATTTTTAGAAATTTTTGGGTTTATTTTTTATAAATTTTCTTCATAAAAATCCCAAATTGTCTTCATTGAATTTTCCAGGTTTTGCTTCTTTGAATTTTTTGGGTTATAAAGGAAAAATTTTGAATTTTGATTTTCTGGGTTTTTTGTATAATGGTGATGATGAAGATGGTAATGAAGATGATGAAGGAGAAGATGAAAAAAAAAAGTGTTGGTGGTTTACTATTACTTACCATAGTCTTACAAGTAATGGTTTAGATTTTGACAAAAATATCAAACGATTAAAATTATTTCTTTTCAAGGCATTATTCTTCCTAAATTTCTCGAGTTCCTCTCAATGGATCATATGACCATTTGCATATGCTCAAGAAATTTTATCAAATTACGAATGATAAAATGTTCACCTTAAAGTAAAAAAATATATAGCGGTAAACTTTCTTGCTTCAAAAAAGATAAAACCTTCTGGTTTAGTTTAGTGTCTAATAATTTATCAGAGTTAAATTTATATGCATGTCAATATAAAATTATTATTTTACATATATTTTAATGATGTGTTATCATATTATTTAATGAACACGTGTTTATAAAAATAATATATAATGTGTAAAATAATTTTACACCGGTGGTGTGTATAAATAAAATTTATAAGCAAAATGCTAAACAGTATCTCAGGGCACTAATTAAGCATACCAATATGAAAAAATTATCTTGAAATTTGAGTATTCAATATATTAAAAATGTAAAAATTCATATTCTTATTATTAATTTTTTTGTTGTTGTTTCGTATGATTAACTAGTGTCTCCGCACGGGTACTATTAAACATGACCCGATTTATAATTATAAAGATATAAAATACATATGAAAAAGGAAACTAAGGAATACCAAAATTTTAATATATAAACATATAATCTTTGTCTAAATATGATGCTTGTTAGTGCATGCCACAAAAATGGAATTTGGTGGGACACAATATATCCAACACACAGCATATTTAAATCAAAATGTTCAAATAGTTCTCGACACAAAAAAGAAAAATTTAAACTCTACTATAATTAATGAAAACCACCTCCAACGGAAGCCTTAGCCATGTCTTCCGGCTTTGGATTAGGTAGAAGGACAATCGCCAATATAGCACTGATGACTGCCGCCACGGCACCGACCACAAACGCTGGCAAGTTGCCACCACCAAACAAAGAATCCCATGGTCCACCTAATGACGATACTATCATCTGAAATGTGAAATGTGTATATATACATCAGTACCAAATAATAATAAAAAAATTATTGTTGCATAAATTCTTAAACTTATTCAAGAATAGGTTTAAGTATGTTTTTCATATATGTAAATATATTTTTTGTGGTGGTTAGCTCTTTGCTACCACTCTTTGGTTTTAAAAAATAAAATAAAATAAATATAACCACCTTTTATTATAAATCACTGTAATTTTATGTTTTAGTCCTTTACATTTAATAGTTTCTCTTTTGTTTCAGTCAACCTATAATGTTTTTTGTTAATGCTAAAATTGATCCATGTAATTTATCTAATATTAAATGTTAGCCTCTCAAATATAAACAGTTTAATGAAATTAATATTACAAACATATTAGTAAAAAAAAAAATATTACCAACATATTACATTGACAAATTTTACGACCACCAACAAATTGTTTGAAAGTGTAAATAGTAAATCTCACATTAATTATAAATAAATGAATTCAATGTTAGATATGTAAAAGATGTAACATTACATATATATACATTATCTTAAAGTTTCGAGTAGACAGGATAGCGTTGTGAGAAACAACAAACTTTAAGAAGACTCTTAAAACACAACAAGGATTACAAGTAAAATAGTGGAATATATGTTTTTTTATGAGAAAATAATTTTATTAAAACAAGTACAAGAAGTAATCAAACTCCAAACAATAGTGGAATATATGTAAGGTTTAATAAAAACGGTACGGTGACAAAATGTTTGTTTTTTTTACCAAAATATATTTAAAGCTATCAGAACCTACGAAATTGCATGCATGTTAATAAAGTCATGAAGTAACAAATATAATAAGAAGTTGCCTATAAAAATTATATAACAAGTGTGTCCTCTTTTTTACTCAATAAGAAGTGTCTCTTAAGTATATCTATGTGTGAGTTTTGCCAATGTACATAAGTGAACCCAAATTTTTAAAGTAATGAAGTGACAAATATAAGGAGTGAGTGAAAAATAACCTGTGGAACCACAATTGAAATATTGAGAACTCCCAAAGATAAACCTGAAAATATTAGAGAAAAGTTCATACTAGTAGTCTTTTTTTTTAAAAAAAATAGTTATATTGTCAAAACTAAAATAAAAATAGTTATAATAGGAGTTGTTTTACCTTGTCCGGTGCCTGATGAGCTCGAATAAATAGATGCTAAAGCAAACGGGACACTGAAATTAATCTGCATATGTGTTTATAAAAATATATCAGTTTTATGATTTATTTTCCTCTAAAATAAACAACAATGAAGATATTTAAACAAAAATTTATTAAATTAATGCAAAAAGGAGATTTAAGGGAAATATTATAAAAAAGAACAAATATGTTTTTAATTTCAAACAAGTACTATATGGTGTATATATAGAATGGATCCGGATTCAGTGTAGTCGGTTATATCTGGATCGTTTGATTAAAATTAGAAGGTTCAAAATATGATGTTTCTTTGTCAAAAAAATATAAATGTTTCTTCGCTTATATTATGTGTGTTTTATATTTATTGTAAAATATTTATTATTTGTCTTTTTAATTAATAAACATTCTGTTCTTTTTTTTTCAATTATTTTTCAATAGGTCAAATTTTTACCATTTTTATGAATTTATTACAAATCATTCTCTTAATGAATTACTATAAGTTAATAATAATAATTGTAAAGATTTTTAAATTAAAAAAAAAAAAAAACTGAAACGTTTGTTCAATATGTGTATGTGCATGATCGTCAAAATTGCGTAATAAGAAAGAGAAAAAAATATTATACTGCAAGAGGAATTCCAAGGATGCCGAAGAAAGAGAATGCAGCAGCCTTAACACCGTGAGAGGGTTTTCCAACGACGTTGCTAATGTGACGTTCATGTTCTGCTGCCTTGGTGATGAGTACCGTCATTGCGAGTCCAATAGCGAGAATTATATTTACAACCCCCCACAACCTCTTCGCACCCCCAACAAAACGCCCCAACGGTTCCACTGCCAACGACATGAAACCAAGCACAACAGCATTGATCATGAGTGCCAATGCCCCCGCTTGAACTCCTTTGTTGTATACCTCATCCCCTGGATTTCCACCGTACACTTCATGACCCATCCAATCAGTGTCGTACAAGAAGAATGGGAACCATGCAATCCAATTGATGGATGTCACTAACATTAGCAACCACATCGGTTTCTGGAGTCCACTGAATGCACCTACCAACTCCCCGAAAGAAGAAACCTGTGATTCGAGAATCATAAGTTGGTTTGGTGGCAATATAAAAATAATAAAATTATTAATATTGACCGTTTTAAAAAAAATATATATATACTTGTGGTTCTGATTCTGATTGTGGTTTTGACGATGTATTTGGGATGTCTTCTACGTAAAGTAGAGCGAAGGTAGAAAGTACGACAAGGAGGAATATTGAGAAGAAGAAACATGTTTTGAGGTTTGCGCAAAACTCGTCGCAAGCTTTGGTCTGTGTGAAAGGGAACTTTTCGTGGAGTTTGTTGTAGGAGCCAGCAGCATAACCAAGGATATTACCGACAGCCATAAAGAACGAGAATAAGCCGTTGCCTGTTCTCATTCGACGGTGGTCACCTGCGGCGAGGTCGCCAATGAAGGCACGACAAGGTCCCTGGAGCATATTATTGGCGACATCAAGTATCCAGAAGCCCAAAACAAAGATGACCACTGCACGGGGTCGTGTTTTTTTCGTCAGGTCATCACCTAACGAGTGGCCAAGATCGGCTGCGTAGCCAATGAGGAAGATTGCAATTGCAACTGCAATGGCGCCAAAGAAGATGAAAGGGCGACGACGACCGAAACGCGAAGTGCTTCGATCACTGTAGTAGCCAACGAGTGGCTGGACAATCATGCCTGAAATTGGGCCACATAGCCAAATGTTGGCAGCCCACTTATGTGGGACTCCCAACAACTGGATGTATGGTGTTAACAAGGAAAGTTGTAGGGCCCACCCGAATTGGATGCCGGCGGCGATGGAGGCCACCGCCGTCATCTTAAGGATAGAGTTAAGGTTCCCTTGTGTAGCAGCCTCTACATTAAGGGATTGTCTTGTAATGCCAATTTCGTTATTGGTTGAAGGATTCACCATTGGAGAAAGAGATTGAAATTGAGAAGTGAAAGAAAAAGAAAAGTAGAGTGGTGTGGTGTGACTTCAGCACAAGAGTTTCTTTTGAATTTATAACGTTTGAAGACTAGGTGGAAATTTTTTGAGCAAATAATGGATCACAATGAAAATGCAGTCAGCGTTTCTTATCCATTTGGTTGGTCGGTGTGACTATGTTTAGAATTTTGGGACTATGCTCTTATTATCGGTTTTGCTGTTTTCCTAGTGTAAATGCAGTGTTGACCAAAAAAATATAGTGTAAATGCAGTCAAGAGTACACGTAATTATTTAGTTAAAAAAATGGTAAAATGATATTTTTTTTATTGTTTAATTTTTTACTTTCATTCTTATCCTATTCTTTTTAATTAAGGTATGCAAATCTTAGTCAAAGGAAAAAGAAAAAAAAAATGCAAATGCTCTATAAAAAAACAATGCAAATGTCTTAACTTTTTTCCTTCCTTTTTCTCTCATTGGTAAAATAATGTTGACCCATAAAAATCTATATATATAAATCCTAGATAGTTGTGGAATTGTCTATCTAAACCCTAATCCACAAACCAATGAAAACTTTTCATTTAGCCATATCATCCACTTACATTCATTTAATGTGGGGTACTAATTGTAATTATTATTATTATTATTATTATTTTGGGTTATTATTCATTTACATTTTTTTGTTCATTTTATTATTTTTTGTATTTTATTGTTTTTTTTTTAAAAAGGTTAATGTTTTTGCTAATAATCTTTTGTCCAATCTTTGTAAATATAAGGAGTTGGTCGATTGTCAGGACTACTTTCTAATGTTAGTAAAAAAAATAGATAAAATAAAGTTTACTAATGGTTGTTATGTCCTGTATGATTTTTATCATATTCGATATTTGAGTATGAGTTAAGTTGGTTTATTTTTGCTCCAATAAGTTTCAAATTAATATAAATGTCAAATTCGATAATACAGTAGTTTTTTTGTAAGAGATAATAAAGTAGTTTATCCAACTCAGAATCCTCCAATGAGATTTATAATATAAATAAAAACTTATGTTTCAACATCGATTGTTTTCCATGGTCAATTATATGTTGTCATTTCCATAGTTATTTTGAAGAATGAGTTAAAGATATTGCTAATCAATGTTAATGAAGAAGATACCAAAGTAACTTCAAATCTGATGTATAAATAAGTTTTTTAAATGTATAAGCATCGATATATATAATTCCTAGATAGTTGTGCAACCACTAATCTAACCACAGTGTATGAGTATGACCATAAACCGTTTTCATAGTGACATGACAATTTATGGATTACCAACTTATTTTGGTAGATGCAATAGGATCCATTGTAATCTTTTCGAAATGTATAAACATATCTTTAATATCTATCTTATATTTACATCACTTTATTATATTTTTTTTAAGGAACATCACTTTATTATTATTATTATTATTATTATTTTGTTTTTATTGATGTTATTATTATAATTTTCATAATACTTATTGTTTCAATTTATACGAATGATTTTTCAACATTATAATATAAAATACCGCATAACACCCGTGCATCGCACGGGTGTGGGACTAGTAAAATAAAATGACATATAGCTTTATATCATGGCCCATGCTAAACAATTCTACCAGATACTTGATAAGCATATAAAAAAAAAAAAATTAATGTTGGTAAGATATTTTTTTTACACTTTTAAGATATTAAAAGCACAAATTTCAAGACAAAATTTTCATATTGATATGTGATGCTGGCTCTGCAAGTGAACAGAATTGCAACCAAGTAATAAAGTGATAAGTTATCGTTTTCCACAGGGATTGTGCCAAAATTACTAGTTTCGCTTATGAATTAGGATAAGTTGCCTTCGCTTTGGTGTTTGGAGATAGTTGTGCTGATAAAATAAATTGCAGGAAAATAAATGACTGAAAGAATAAAGAAATAACACGAAAATAAAAGTGTGTGTGTCCACGTGGGGTGGTTAAGTGTGGTCGAATCCCTCCCTTACTCCTGATTGGTGGATAATTCCCTTGTTTTACTCTATTAGGATTAGTCTTTTAAAATAGTTCGGAAACACTCGTTCTCTATTTCTATTACAAACTGTTCAGAGCCTAGTTTAGGTTACCTTTACTCTGTTTAAGTATCCTTGCCCCAGTCGGTTCCACTTTTTCTTTACAAACTTTGGTATCATTACCTTTAAGGCTCAATGTGTCACAAGCTGTCATGTGTGTCTAAACTAGTCCTAACTCTGCCTCATGTAGAATTTATCGTTCTAGACTAAGCTTTTAATCATATACCAAGATCTCAGATACTGAATTTAATGGTCTCATCTTGACCTTAGCATACCGTCATTCGCTTGGGATAACTAGCTTCGTTTCCTATCTGATATCCACTAGCTCCTTAGATTTTATTCTAATGTGATCAGTATTAAAATAAATATAAAACCTGACAATAAAATAGTTTGAAAGTAGAAACAATTGAATTTATACCCAAATTATACAAAACCAAGCATTTGCAAGAGAGTTTATCGACTCCACCTAACCTAGTGAAAATAAATTACAAAGACAGAAAGAAAAGAACCTTATTGGGCTTGGAGTTCCTTGGCCTCCTTGCCTCCTCCTTAGAGTTCTCCTAACTCTAGAGTGAATATTCAATGTCTATGAATATTTCTGAATGAATAATAGTGGAGGATGAAGACTCTATTTATAGTTTTTCAGCTGGGAATGGACTTTTTCTGTGCATCCATCGCACCCATCGTGGCCACGATGGCGTGTAATTTCGCCTCATCGTGGCCACGATGGATCAATACTAGAAAACTCGTTTTTAGAGACCGATTTAGCGAGGGAGTAGCCCACTATTATTCATTACTCCCAAACCTAGCTGAGTTAGGGAGTAATGAAAAGCTGAGTTTGGGTGTAATTTCGCCTCATCGTGACCACGATGGATCACTACTGTAAAACCACGGAGGGAGTAGCTTTCAAGTTCGATTGTCTCTAGTGTCAATTTGGATGATATAATTTAACTTCTTAAAAAAAAAATTATACTTAATTTTCTTTTTTTAGTATAATTAACAAGTGTCCCGAAAACACCTGACTTTTTCATTCATTTCCTTGAACTCAACATAACATGGATAAGGAGCATTGATATATTTGCTTACCTAATATCATTAAATCCTACTGTTTTAAAAATTAAGAATCACCCTTGAAATCAGCAATTCATAAAGCAAGTCATTGAATTGCATGCATTACTATACTACTACACTATCCTTATCCATTTGTTCCCAATAGCGAAGCAGTTACTCTTCCAAAATTAGTAGTACTACTGGTAGTAGGTAGTGTTGAGTTTCTACCCTTATCCTAAAACCATTTGCTCTTGCATGATGCGCAAGTGCAAGAATCTCCCTAAGCCACGGTTTCATTAAGAAGAAGTAGTAGTAATGAAGAAGAAATTAAAAGTAGTAAATGCATTTGGATGAAGTTAAATTAAAAGTAGCCTCCAAATATGAAGACAAGTGGAATTTACAGTGACACTCTCAAAGTAGGAAACAGGCATTAAATAACCTCCCCCACATCACTACATAAGTCCACGCACGCACTCACTTTAAGATTTTCACTCCAAATAGATAAGCCCCACCCACCACGCACTCTGAAAGCAAAGACAATTATGATATTCTTAAACGAAATTAGTAATCTTGGCACAATCTATATAGAGAATGATAAACTTACTACTTTATTACTTGGTAGCGATTCTGTGCACTTGCAGAACCACCGTCAGATACTAGAAGTGGCACTTTTAAGATGATTTTTCTTAACAAATATGACATTTACAAGCAAACAAAATACTAATATTTTTGTATTAAAAATGATTATATTTTTTTTTTTTGACTAAATAAAAGATATTCATTCATTCAAATTGATAAGAGTACATCGATGCAATACAAATCAAAATCGCTAAAAACAAAAAGGATGAATCTGCGAACAAACTCACAACATCCGTGTTAATAGCATCAAACGGCATATTGCAAAAGCCTACATATTTGACTATATTGAAGTTTCCGGAACATTCATGTCGCCGGATCTGTAGCGTTGATGGTACAAAAGTCATTGATTGGATCTGCACTGGATCAACCTTAATCTTCAAACCTGAAACAAATGAACACCGCACTAAGACGGGACAACAATACTCCGCACTAAGACGGGACAACAATACTGAAAATCAAAACAAAGGATAAAATCGCAAAGATGAAAACAAAACTATAAGACTTAAACTATGTGAAAATCACTTATTTGTATTAAAAAGCAAGAAGAAAAAAATGTAAATTAAAAATGATTATATTAAAAAGCCTAAATTAAATTTTTGTTTTAGGCCTCAATATACATTGGGCCGGCCCCTAGCAGTAACATATATCAAAATAAAAAGTTGGAGAATTTAATATTTCTTCTGGTCCAAATTATAAAAGACAAAAAGAAAAATCAAAACTAATGTTTTCAGTTTTTTGTTTTAACTTTTTAAATGTTAAGCATACTCATACATCCTTATGCGAAATTGTTAGATATCAAATGCACCCATTGATATTGAATTATTTTTTTTTAATAATAAAATTGTTAAATTAATGAACTAAACGAGTGATGGTAGCACAGTTACAACCCAAAAATTAGAAGAGCATGGAAAAATTTACAATCAAGATTAATTAAAATTAGGAAGAATTAATGGAGCATCAAATCTTTTTTTGTTTAGAAAATCAGCACACTAAAATAATTTTCTTTTAAATATTGAGGAGAACACGTAATTTAAATAATAAATACATTTTAAAATTTGTAATTTTTTTCATAAATGAAACTAAAAAATCTTCTAATAATTCTCCTATAACTAAGACCTGAAAGAATATTAACTGAAGGAGATAAAGTGTATTTTTTTTTTACCAACCCTCTAGTTTTCAGGCGAAGGGGGTCCCAAAGTTCGATTATTTTGTAAGTAAAGTCTGACAAAAAATTATTCACACAAAAAATCGAACTTGATTTCTTCCAAATGATTTTTATTGAGACTAGCGGGCCAGACAGAGCTCGTTCTGACCTACATGTGTGTAAAAAAAAAAAAAAAATCAAGGACACGCCTTATGTTATGGTGAGTTTGTTAATAAAAGATTTTTGCTGCTAAAAAAAAGAAGTGTCTTATGGGGAGTTTGTTAATAAAAGATTTTTTTTGCTAAAAAAATAAGGGTATTATTGGTATTATGAAAAGTCCATACCAAATTTTTTTGTATCATCTTTATATATAGTATAGATAAAGCGTATTTGACCATTCATTTAAATTGTGTATTATTTTATTTTAATAACTAAATCTTTTTAAAGGGAGAAAGTCAAACTCTGATATAAGAAGGAAGTTTTCACCGGTGTTAAAGTGACTAACTTTTGTCGGGAACCTGTGGCCACACAAGAAAAATTCTCCTTAATCGATTTTTTTTTTATATGTATAAGTTAGGAATTGAACTCCTAACTACCTGCTGTAACACCCCGAACTAACTACCCTTAAAAACGTGATCTTAAAAACTTTTTAAAGATAAGTAGCCGGAGCGCTACGGAAAACATTTTTATAAAACGATCGTGCACATGACACGAAACGTCGCAGCGGAAAACATAACATAAAGGATTTTCAAAGCAATGAACAAAATAGTTCAAAAGATAAATCATTTACATAAAACATAAGTTAAGATGTTCGCATCGATATACGACGGAATACAAACGATCCCCGACTCGATGTTACAACATACCAGAGCACTAATATACATCACAACCAAACTAACTTAACAAAACTATACGAAGGTAGCCTACACTAGCTCCTCACCAAAAGTGCTCCACACCAAAACGATCTACAGCTAAAGCTCGATCGAGACCTCGACCTGAATACCTGAACCCCCAAAGGTCCAGCACATAACAATTAGGTAGAGAGTTAGTAAACATAATCACATACATACGAATATAGAAACGCACCTATATTCAACCTATCACGTATTACTAACTCACACACATGCCTCAATAAGCAATACACCAGATAACACATATTCACAAATACACAACCAGATAGTTTCACGTCGTTTCAGACAACACAAAGAACTCACATAACACATAACACATAATTGCACATTTACTCAAATGCGACTAATGCCAAACATTCAATGTCATGCCAACCTAGACACGACTAATGCATGTGGTACCATCTTCTTTATCAAGGAACTTACCATTGATATTCTTCTTTATTGGACAAGTCCAATATCCTTCTTTATCAGACAAGTCTGATATCCCTAAATAATGCATGAATTTATGAATGCCATGCATTTACCAAACATATGATAATCACTTAGCACGAAGCTACTGCTCATTACATGGATAACATAATCCATTAAACTTCTTTATCAGACAAACTGATATTCTTCTTTATCGGACAACCCGATATACAAAAACACATATACTTCTTTGACATTTTACATAAATGCCATCACACAACACGATTATTAAACATATAATAATAATAATTCAAAACCAAAACAAAACCATGTTACAAGTGCCTAGATACACTTATAAACAATAACAAAAGTTGCAGGTTCAGTACTGTTCGCTAAGCGAAGCCGTAGCGAACAGGTAGCGAACTTATTCGCTAAGCGAAGCTCAGTTCGCTGTAGCGAACTACATCAGAGGATTACAGGTACATGGCGAACAGGTAGCGAACTTGTAGCGAACATGTTCGCTGCAGCGAACTCCTGGTCGCTAAGCGAACTATACCAGAAAAATATCTGTTCTTGAGTTTTCCAAAGGCGGTTTAACATGGAATCCACTCAAAAATCCATCTAGACATGTTATAAATTCTTATAAACAGCTAATTCAAGCATATATGGTATCAAGGAACATTAATCATCCCTTCCAAACATCCAAATACATCAAACAATCAAAATCATGTCAATTTCTTGCAAAATAAGCAAAGTTGCATAAACATGCAAAACCATCATCAAACATATACATATTCCCTCCTAGATGTTCATTAAGCATACTAAGATGAAAAGACATGTTTATGATAAAGAAACTTCACCCAAACCCCAAAGAAATTGGATGAGAGAGTTTAGGAATGGAGGCTAGACACCTCCCCTCTCTTGGATCACCCAAGCTTATGCTTAACCACTCTCACCTTAGATTGAACGATGATTCTTGGCCTCTAAATCTCTTCTCCTTGCTCGTGTTCTTCTTCTTGCTCTCCTAGGGTTTGCTCTTGCTTCTAAGCTCACAAACTCTAACTTCTCATGAAAAATGAATTGTGATACTATTCAATGGTTTGACTTGCTACTTATACCACTCTCTATTGGTCATGAACCAAGCCCAATGGCTTAGGCCCAATAAGCTCTCACACACGCCCCAAGCCCACTAACACGACAAAGGTTTCGCTCACAAACTTATGTTCGCGATAAATAATTATAGGTCGCGTAAATAAATATTTAACACTAACCCAAAATATATGCAAATATATAAAATAGCGATTTACTAAAAATCGGGTCGTTACAACTCTACCCCCCTTAAAAGAATTTCGCCATCGAAATTACCTAAGAGATAAAGCGGAGAACGAACCCTCAACGCGGCATCTTCGGTTTCTTGCATACCGGACTCTTGTGACCTTCCTCGCCACAATTGAAACAAAACACTTTCACCCGACAAGCATCGGCCTTGTGCCCAAACTGTCCACAATTGAAACACTTGTCGCTTTTCCTCGGGCAATCATATGACATATGACCCCGCTCTCCACATTTGTAACAACTTCCACTTCCTTGCTTCTTCTTTCCACTTCCATTGCCCTTGTTCTCATACGGCTTACCACGATCCAAACCTTTTCCTTTCCTATCATTCAAAACCTTATATTAGTTGGTCTTGGCTTTGCTATCTTCATCACAAATCCTTGCCTTGGTCATAAGGGTCGGAAAATCCCTGATTTCAGAAAATCCAATCAAAAGCTTGATATCCGGACGAAGTCCACTCTCGAACTTGACACACTTATCCTCTTCGGCTTCCACCGTGTTGTAGTGTGGACTAAACACACACAAAGCTTCAAACTTAGCCGAATACTCGGCGACCGATAAATTTCCTTGCTTGAGCTCCATGAACTCGATCACTTTCTTATTCTTCACATCAGCCGGAAAGTACTTCCTTAAAAATTCCCTTTTGAAAGTTTCCCAAACGATAGCAACACCGTCCACTCCTATCCTGACTCTCACATTCCTCCACCAAACGATTGCCTCCTCTCTAAGGGCATAAGTTCCCAAAGTAGTCTTGTTCTCCTCAGAACAACTCATTGCTTCAAAGATGATCTCAACCTCATCTAACCACTTGATAGCCCCCTCCGGGTTATAGCCCCCGGTAAACAGAGTCGGTTTATGCGACATAAACCTTTCCAATCTTTTCTCACTATCCCTTCCCGGGTCATTATCCCTTACCACCAATGTAGTCAAAGCAGTCAAAGCTTGTGCAATCTGAGCGTTGGTCCTAGCAGCAGCCATGATTCCTGAACGAATCACAACTCGACGTTAGAATGTATTAACAGTGTACCCAACACATGCTTCATACAAGAGAAAGAAAATCCTAATGGCTCACATGAACCGACCTGCTCTGATACCACTTATTGTAACACCCCGAACTAACTACCCTTAAAAACGTGATCTTAAAAACTTTTTAAAGATAAGTAGCCGGAGCGCTACGGAAAACATTTTTATAAAACGATCGTGCACATGACACGAAACGTCGCAGCGGAAAACATAACATAAAGGATTTTCAAAGCAATGAACAAAATAGTTCAAAAGATAAATCATTTACATAAAACATAAGTTAAGATGTTCGCATCGATATACGACGGAATACAAACGATCCCCGACTCGATGTTACAACATACCAGAGCACTAATATACATCACAACCAAACTAACTTAACAAAACTATACGAAGGTAGCCTACACTAGCTCCTCACCAAAAGTGCTCCACACCAAAACGATCTACAGCTAAAGCTCGATCGAGACCTCGACCTGAATACCTGAACCCCCAAAGGTCCAGCACATAACAATTAGGTAGAGAGTTAGTAAACATAATCACATACATACGAATATAGAAACGCACCTATATTCAACCTATCACGTATTACTAACTCACACACATGCCTCAATAAGCAATACACCAGATAACACATATTCACAAATACACAACCAGATAGTTTCACGTCGTTTCAGACAACACAAAGAACTCACATAACACATAACACATAATTGCACATTTACTCAAATGCGACTAATGCCAAACATTCAATGTCATGCCAACCTAGACACGACTAATGCATGTGGTACCATCTTCTTTATCAAGGAACTTACCATTGATATTCTTCTTTATTGGACAAGTCCAATATCCTTCTTTATCAGACAAGTCTGATATCCCTAAATAATGCATGAATTTATGAATGCCATGCATTTACCAAACATATGATAATCACTTAGCACGAAGCTACTGCTCATTACATGGATAACATAATCCATTAAACTTCTTTATCAGACAAACTGATATTCTTCTTTATCGGACAACCCAATATACAAAAACACATATACTTCTTTGACATTTTACATAAATGCCATCACACAACACGATTATTAAACATATAATAATTCAAAACCAAAACAAAACCATGTTACAAGTGCCTAGATACACTTATAAACAATAACAAAAGTTGCAGGTTCAGTACTGTTCGCTAAGCGAAGCCGTAGCGAACAGGTAGCGAACTTATTCGCTAAGCGAAGCTCAGTTCGCTGTAGCGAACTACATCAGAGGATTACAGGTACATGGCGAACAGGTAGCGAACTTGTAGCGAACATGTTCGCTGCAGCGAACTCCTGGTCGCTAAGCGAACTATACTAGAAAAATATCTGTTCTTGAGTTTTCCAAAGGCGGTTTAACATGGAATCCACTCAAAAATCCATCTAGACATGTTATAAATTCTTATAAACAGCTAATTCAAGCATATATGGTATCAAGGAACATTAATCATCCCTTCCAAACATCCAAATACATCAAACAATCAAAATCATGTCAATTTCTTGCAAAATAAGCAAAGTTGCATAAACATGCAAAACCATCATCAAACATATACATATTCCCTCCTAGATGTTCATTAAGCATACTAAGATGAAAAGACATGTTTATGATAAAGAAACTTCACCCAAACCCCAAAGAAATTGGATGAGAGAGTTTAGGAATGGAGGCTAGACACCTCCCCTCTCTTGGATCACCCAAGCTTATGCTTAACCACTCTCACCTTAGATTGAACGATGATTCTTGGCCTCTAAATCTCTTCTCCTTGCTCGTGTTCTTCTTCTTGCTCTCCTAGGGTTTGCTCTTGCTTCTAAGCTCACAAACTCTAACTTCTCATGAAAAATGAATTGTGATACTATTCAATGGTTTGACTTGCTACTTATACCACTCTCTATTGGTCATGAACCAAGCCCAATGGCTTAGGCCCAATAAGCTCTCACACACGCCCCAAGCCCACTAACACGACAAAGGTTTCGCTCACAAACTTATGTTCGCGATAAATAATTATAGGTCGCGTAAATAAATATTTAACACTAACCCAAAATATATGCAAATATATAAAATAGCGATTTACTAAAAATCGGGTCGTTACACCTGCTATGAGAGACTTAACTCTCTTACCACTCCTAACCAGAAAAGCAAGAAAGTCAAACTGTTTTTTTTTGTTCTCACTCATATTATCTGGCCCACTGAACCGCCTAATCTGGTCCGGAGATCAGTTTTGGTATATCAAGTGGCTCTCGATCTCATTTACAGGAATCGAACAGTGGTCATCCCTACTAAGTCAAATGTCAATTATAGTATTCAACTAACTATTGTTAAAAAGTCAAAACATTTCATTTATGATAATTTTATTATTTTTTGACGATTTTCAGTTATGATAGTTCATCACTACTTTGAATACATGTATGAATATTAATGAAAGTGCGTAAGCTTAGCTAATTAAATTTGATATGACGATTGGATGTAAAAGATGGTCTATTGAAGTTTTTTTTTTTCTTTTTTTTACTCAGGTCTATTGAAGTGTTATTCATAGATAAATTCTATTTGACAATGCCAAATTGAATTCATGCCTTATAATTTATAAGTTTATAAGTTGGATTGGTATGGTGGTATTGACTTGAGACCTGAAAGTGTGTTTTTTCTTAAGGTTTCAGGTTTGATTCTCTCTGTTTGTAATTTGAATGAGCTAATTTAGTTTCTTCAATTTTATTTTTTTTATAAGTTTATATAATAAAATAAAGCATACTTGATTGTTAACTATGTTTTCATCATGAGTTTATAACTTTTATTGTCTAGTTTTTTTTTTAAGAAGTTAAATTAGTCCATCCAAATTGGCACCAGAGAATCGAACCTGAGACCTTAAGGAGGAGCACACTCTCAGGTCTCAAGTCAATACTTTATTGTCTAGTTTATAAACTTATAATTTATACTTCTTTAGATCATTTTTATAAGAAACAACTCAGATTAAATTCATTGAATATTCGATGTTTTTAGTCTATATTATATCAAATACACTAATTATATAATAAACCTAAAAATTCAACTGTGTTTTTATAAAAAAGAACAGAACATATTTGTGACCTATTTATGACTCGTTTTTTCCTTATGTGAAAGTTTGTTACAGAAAATTATGTATAATTTAATAGTTTATTTTAAATAATAATTTAAGTTTATATATTTTACCATTTTAACCTTTATGGTGTTGTATTTAAGAAGTCTTCGTGCTTCATTTGAGAATCAATCAATATTTAATAAAGGAAAATGTTAAACAGTGCCTCCGGGGCATTGGTTAAGCATATTAAAATAGAAACTTTATCTCGAAATGCATGCATTCAATACTTCAAAAGTATAAAAAGTTGTCTTTTCAATATTAATTTTATTTATTAGGCTTAAATGCAGTTTTACCCCCCATGTTTTGATTAAATCGGAATTTTACCCCCTCTATTTTAAAACGCGGACTTTTACCCCTCCTGTTTTATATTTTTTTAGATTTTGCCCCCCATAAAATTCTGCTTTCGAGTCACAACTTCAAAGCGTCACACACAACTTAATTTGGATCAATAATTCACCAAACGTATACCGAAATGACCATAATCGAGTTATCTTTCCACAGAATCAAATCTCACTAAATTTGGAGTTACAAAGAGAGATTAATTACCGTTTTAGTGAAGGTATGTCCCCCAAAATTCTGCACAAAATCTGCTTTCGAGTCACAACTTCAAAACTTCGCACAAAATTCCATTTGGATCCATAATTCACCAAACTGGTACCAAAATGACCGCAATCGAGTTAGTTTTCCACAGAATCAAACTCCACTAAATTTGGAGTTACAGAGAGAGATTAATTATCATTTTAGTGAAGGTCTGTCCAAATCAATTATTGTATGGAACTACTACTGGTATTTTTGTCATGTCTCTCACCCTGTAGCTCATTTTTCAATATTATTTACATGTCCGGAAAGCTAACGAAATTACCCTTGTTTTCATTTAAATTTCATCAAATTTGGATTTACGATGTGTTCGGTAGACAATGTTGAATTTGAAGGTCATAAGTAGATTTCTGCAAAATTAGTAATTGGACAGACCTTCACTAAAACGGTAATTAATCTCTCTCTGTAACTCCAAATTTAGTGGGGTTTGATTCTGTGGAAAGCTAACTCGATTATAGTCATTTCGGTATCCGTTTGGTGAATTATTGATCCAAATTGAGTTGTGTGGGAAGTTTTGAAGTTGTGACTCGAAAGCAGATTTTGTGCAGAATTTTGGGGGACATACCTTCACTAAAACGGTAATTAATCTCTTTTTGTAGCTCCAAATTTAGTGGGGTTTGATTCTGTGGAAAGATAACTCGATTACGGTCAATTCGATATCCTTTTGGTGAATTATTGATCCAAATTGAGTTGTGTGCGAAGCTTTGAAGTTGTGACTCGAAAGCAGAATTTTAGGGGGGCAAAATCCAAAAAATTATAAAACAGGAGGGGTAAAAGTCCGCGTTTTAAAACAGGAGGGGTAAAATTCCGATTTAATCAAAACAGAGAGGACAAAACTACATTTAAGCCTATTTTTTATTTTCTTCTTTAGTATGCTTAACAAGTTCCCCAGGGGCACTGTTTAGCATAATGCTTTAATAAATTATCTTCTTTCCTCAAACTCTCGCATTTAATATTATGGTTGCATAATCTTTCATAATTGTACCAGATTCTACTCATGAGAATTTGATTTTTATCTTTTCGTCTCTAGAATCAATTTATCCATTACAATTGGTATCAAAGTTATATGGCTTAATTAGTTAAATGGTCCCTTAAAGACATTTTAGGTTTCACAATGATCCCTTAAAGAAAAAAAAAAAGGTCCGCTTTAGTCCCTTAAAGACATTTCTGTTAGCCAAAAAGGTCATTTTCGTCAAATTTTAAACCAAATATATAAGGTGAACTAACACTGTAAATAGTCCACCATAGATCACCTAATTTTTTTAATTATAACTACTTGATCATTTTCTTAAAAATCTATGATATCTGATAATGAACTATCAACCCTTAATTATTTCACTTTTCTTCATCTTCTTCCCTCTTCTCCTTCTTCATCTTCATGATTTCATAAAAAATCCAGAATTGTTTTTCTTCAATATCAAAAAAATTATCATCAACAAGAACTTGAAAAAATTAACATAATCATAAAACAACTCTCAGAAGCCTTGTTAAAAAAAAAAAAAAAAACTCTCAAAAGGTTACTGTTCTTTCTCAATCTTCAACAAACCACAAAAAAAAAAAAAATTCAACCCAGAAAAACCAAAAACTGAAGTAGAGGTGAGGAATATTAATAGGATTTCAATTTGGAGAATTTGATTTTGTTGTTGTTGTTGAAGAACTATGTTGGTTTGGTCTTTGCTGCGTTGTTCTTGTCGATTCTGTGTTGTTGAAGTACTAGTGTTTTTCAATTTGGATCTCTGAGGGAGGAGGTGGTGATGATTGAAAGAAGTTGAAGAAAAAAATGATTTTGTGAAGGTGAAAGGATGAAGAGAAAGAATATGATTCTGCTTGTTGAAGAAAAATATGATCATAAATATTTGTTTATTTAAGTTATTAGATTTGGTTTAATGATAAGAGATTTATATACGAGTCAGGATCCGTTGACACCAGGTGTCAAACTAAACTTTGACACCAAATCTTAAGCGTTCATTTCTCTTAATCCAAAGGTTAGTAATTATTCATCAAAATCTTAATGTGGTCATTCAGTATTCGATATATCCTTTCCTAAAATTCTTCTTGTTTCCTAAACGAGACCATCTTCTTCTCAATGATACATCATGGCATCCTGCACCGTATTATCTTACAAAAGAATTGTTTCATGGTTGTTAAAATGTTTTATATTTATTCATCACATGAATCAAGCAACAGCGCAACATGTATTTTATTTTTAACATAAATCTGATTTTGACACATCGTGTGCAACAATTTAGCATCTAGGTATCAAATTTTAGTTTAACACCAAATAATATCCGTTGATTTATTTTAATCCAAAGACTTAGATTTAGTCACTTAACAAAGTATCATGTAACAATTTCACCTAACTTTCATCTTTCACGTTACATTGTCTTCCTCTCTCAATCTCCACCAAAGGCGCATCCTCTCATTCATCCGCCATTGAAACTTCTAATTTTTGTTTGGGGGAATATTATGTCTCCAATTTTTTGGTTTGTTTTTTTTTGTTTTTTCTCCTCCACAGATTATATTCCTTGAAATTTAAGGAAAACTAATCGGTAACTTGAATAGAAAATAATTGTGTGCAATTCGTAGACTACAAACGAACATGGCAGTGCCAATTTCAAAGACTACAATTTTGTGCATCCATGAATAATATGATCATGAGAAAAATAGGGTATTGGTAAAAATATAAAAAGAAAGGTATATTGATCCATCCATGAATAAAATAGTGGATATCATTGCATCCATCCTCGAATAATAAATGTATATTGATCATGAGAAAAAGAAAGGTATTTGTGAAAACACACTTCCATATCCTTATCAGTGACGGCAAAACGCAAGAGAGGAGAAAAGAGTGACAAAAAGGTCACGTGATCTGGTAGTTTTTTTTTTTTCCTTTTTTTTCAATGAGATATTTTGAATCGTAGGATTAAATTATTTAAACGGTTCAGATTTGGTGTTAAACTTTAGTTTGACACCTGGTGTCAACGGATCCTAACTCATATATATAAAAACTTTCAAGTGAGAGAGATTTTAAAATGAGAGGGTAAGAGGGTTAATTGTTAGCCATTAGATTAAATACATGGTTGTGATTAAATTTCAAAATTATTGATTCATATATATGAGACTTAATTTACTCAATCAGAAACCAAACACGTTTCTCTGTCTTCCGTCACCCAACGCGCGTCACCCAAACGCACGCGTTCTTTCTTTCTCTTTCTCGCTTCACTCAACTAAAACTTTATGCTAGATCATGTCGTCAACAATACCATGGCAGATGGCAAATATGTTTTGTTATCCTTGCCATCGAAAAAAGAACCTTGCCATATATGTTTTGTTTTGTTTTGTTTTGTTTTGAAGAGTAATCCTTTGTCTTGTCATAAAATTGAAGCTGCAACATGTGGTCATGCGACTCTGGAAGTGAAAGTACCGATTGGGATTTTTCTCGTATACTGTCCCTTTGTGGCTTCACATTGGTTGCTGTTAATTTTACTGATTGAGAAGTATTCAGATATAAGATTAGGGTCATGTTAACTTGTGCCCTAAGGACACATGTTAAGCTACCTAAAAATAGAAATATATACAAAAAATTTAATGATTAGATAATTGAATACTACGTTCAATAAATATTTTCCACATTTATCTTCTTTCTTAACATGTGTCTTAAGGGCACAAGTTAACATTCTCCATAAATTATATTTGGGGATTAGGTTGTTTAAATTTAAATCATGAATTCATGAACTAGAAGAATGGAACAAGTTGAAATCTTTGCTCAGATTGCGAAAATGATTTTTGGAGAGGAAAACAAACGATTCGTGTTTCACTAAGGGAAGAGAGAGAAATGTATTTGGTTTCTGATTGAGTAAATCAAGTCTCATGTAAATCACTAATTTTGAGATTTAATCACAACCATGTATTTAATCTAATGGTTAACATTTAACTCTCTCACCCTCTCATTTTAAAATTCCTCTCACTTTGACAGTATAGTATTAGAGTCAATGGCGATTTTACCACCGGGCCAGGCACGTGCCTAGGCTGCCCAATTAATAATTTTTCATTTTTTTAAATAAAACAAAACAAAACAAAAGAAAGAAGGGCACCACCGTTTACCATCTCATTCTACGCTTTCTCTTTCTCTCTCAGCTGCTCAAATCAATCATGTTGCTCTAAATCTCTTTGTCACTCGCCGCTCAATCTCTCAGCTGCTCTCAAATTTGCCGCACCACCGCTTTCACTCACTCTCTCTCTCCCTCTCACAGCCTCGCGCATATTTGAGGTAAGCAACCTAAAACTAAAACCTTGTCGTCTTGTCCTTGCTCTGTTTGTTTGTTTCTGTTAAGAACCTAAAACCTTCTCAATCTAGAATTTTGTTTGATGACTTGTTTTCCTAGACAAACTCTATTTTCTGTTTCTGTTAAGCACTTAAGCTGTATTGAATTTTAAATTTGTTAAGCTGTTTTGATTGTTAAGTGATTATATAAATAAGTTGTTTTGATTGTTAATCTGTTTTTATGTCCAATTTAAAATTTGTTAAGCTGTTTTGATTGTTAAGCTGTTTTCATGTTTCTTTATCCAAATTTTGGTCCTCGGTTGGTTTATTTTTCTGCTGCTATTTCTATTTGTTTTTAGCCAGACCTTGGTGTCTTGTGTTTTTTGACTTTTTTCCTTGCTGTAAGCTTATCCCTGTAAGCTTATATCTTAATTTTGCATCATTTAATTTCAGATATGAGGAAGTTTTGAGCCTTAATTATATTCGAAACAGGGCTGTACTCTTGCTTATCGTTTCTTGTTTAAAAATTTCCTCCAAACTTAAATATTGGAAACATGGTTTAAATATTACTGTATCCAGAAGTTGGGTTGATAAAATTCTCTACAAAATTTTGCCTAGACTCTCTAACATTCCTGGAATCGCCACTAATTAGAGTTATGATGGAATATATATTACATATGATATAATATATGTATATGTATGTATGTATATAAGAGAGAGCTTGGAAGTGCCGAGAACGAGGGTGCCTGCCCCCTCCAGATCCGTCCCTCCCTACCAAGTTCAGCGCCAACCACCATTGAACCAACTACCATTTGGTTATATATATATATATATATATATATATATATATATATATATATATATATATATATATATATATATATATATATATATATATATATATATATATATATATCATTTTTACATAGTCCAAATTTAGAATAGATGAATATGATCAATTAAATTTTGTGGCAGGACGTTTGTTATACTTTGTGCTGACGCTGTTTATGATAATTATGTTAAAACATTAAGTACTAACTTATTCAATTTTGCTTAAAAAAAAATTTATGTTCAATTTATAGTATATAGTTTTTTTGTTTGTTGAAATACAGTATTATAATAAGTTATTTAATTTGTAGAGCATGATATTATTGAAGGTTTAGTTCAATTTTGTTAACCATTTTTGTTTGGATCTGTATTAAAAAGTGGGTTGGTCTATATCCAACTCACCTGCTCCAATCCACCCTTGTTTTTATTTGTTATTTATTTTTTTTCATTTTAAGTTTCTATTATTAGCAAAAAAAAAAGTCTCATAAGCATAAGATGTGCCGAAATAGATTACCAAAATTTACAAAGAGTCAAAGAAAGAAACCCAGAATAAATCATACAAGGCATAAACAAAGCAAAGAACTAGACCATCATCTATTGTAGTTTGAAGCTAAAGTAACACTCGTCGCCTTCAACCACCTATAGGAAAAGAGTTTGATCTTGTCCAACAACTGATGAGAAGTACTGGTTGAGCCTCTGAACAATCGCTGATTTCTTTCCGTCTACACAACTCAAACGCGAACAAGCCAAATGAGTTGCAAAAATGACTGGCGCGCTCGAGATCGACCAGCTTAATATAAACTGAAAAAGTGATCCCGGATAAAAGTGGAGCCACCGATGGAATACCAATCCATGAGCGAACTAATGCCCAAAGAGAACCAAAGGTTCTGCAAGAGATAAATAAATGGTGGGGTGCCGACTCGGCCGCCCCACATCCAGATACGCAAAAATGAGCTGCAGGAGATAAGATGTCTTGAGTGACCAGGTTTGATTTTGTGGGTAACCTGTCACGCAGTAAATGTCACGCAAAGACGGAGACCTTTACGGGAACCTGAGAGTGCCAAATCAGATTCTCCGCGTCATACATAGTAACCGAGGCATACTATTTAACCTATTCAAACTAATGTTAGACTCGACTTATTTTTAAAATAGAAGGCTGAAATTTTTTTAGAAGTCTTTTTAACTAAAAATGTCATACTACAAGTCATAGAAAAACTTTTTAATCATACTAGGCTGATTCACTACGAAATAAATTGGGAATAGCGACAAAATGCTCGGGGCTGTTTATATAAACCGTTGTCGCTATTGTTATCTTATCACTTTGCGACTGTTCTTTCGAAACCGTCGTGGCTCAGATCTGTAAATAACGCGCTACCCCTTTCTCTTTTCCCTCTTTTTATTCCACACACAAATCATCTTATTGAAGGAAACTTGAACAAACAACAACAATCGTCTCATTTTTATCTGAGAATCGTTCAACCCTAAGTTTCGTTTGATTCCGAGAATCGTTCAACTTAAGAATTGTTCAATTGAGTTTCAGTTCAACTTCAATTCATAATCGTTCTCTCATCCAGAATTGTTCATCCCTCAAGGTTCGTTCAATTGAATTTCAGTTCTCTCAAGCTTTGATAGCTAGGACGAAATTCTTCTCAGCTTCTCAAGCTTCAATTCAGTTTCTCAGCAAAACTTCAATTGATAATCTCGCAAGCTTCAATTTAGTTTTATTCATCGTATAACTTCAGGTTCAGTTTATAATTTTGTTAATTTGTTAATATTTTTAGTTATTTTTCCAATGTTCCCTATAAATTGATAATTAGGTAATTGGAAATTTGTGCTTTCTGAAATTTAATCATTGATTTGTTGATTGGTTTGTGGTTGTTATAGTAAAAATATTTACTTAAGTAAACATAAATATTATTTTTTATTACTATTATAATAATATTAAATTTTGTATTTTTGATTAAATTATAAATTCATCATCTTTTTAAGCAATTTAAACTTATTAGTCTACATTAGTTTTTGCACATTTAAATGTATCATTAAAAAATAGAATTTAAGCATGATATCATATATATAGTCAAATTGTCTAAAAATAAAATATCATGTTAAATATAAAAAAAGAGTTTAATCTCGTTGATTTATCATTACACTGAAATCAAATTTTCACTTAAATTTAAGTTCAAAATAAATATGTAAGTCTAATTTTCTTATTGTGAGTGTGCTAAATATATAGCTAATAATGGTAGTCTAATTTTTATTTTATTTTATTTTTGTCAAATTGTCTAGTGGCTAGACTTATATTTTAAGTGTGAAAAAGTGAAAATTCTAAATTCAACATTCTGCATATTAAGCCCACAAGTCCTAGCTCAACTGGTTAAAAATGTCGAAATTGTTAGGCCGGACGTCATGACTTGGATTCGAACCCTGACTCCCTCAGTTGTGTGTGTGAGTTTTTTGGTTTACAAAGAAGCAGATAATCGAACCTTGAACCTCATGCATAACACCCAAACACCTCATGCATAACACCCAAACACCTTACCACTAGATCAAACCTAGTAGCCGGCTTACTTGTGTGCAAGAGTTTATAATTACTTTATCATTTTGTCTATTTAAAATAAAAAAGAACTCTGCATATTAATGTTATCTCCCACTGAATTGTTTTGCTGACGCCTTGAATCCAGCTTTATTTTGTTGCGACATGCTATGTTTTCTCCCACTTTGTACTTAATAGACATGTAAGTCTAATTGTGTGCAATGTAAGACGACAATCATAATAATTATTTGTACCAAAAAATAAATAGATAAAAAGAATATATATTTTTTTGATAATTTTTTTTTTTTTTAGATTTTGACACTAACAGTTAGAGCTGTGAAACTGGGCTATTTGGTCTAAAAAGATCGATCCAGATGGACTTCAGATTTTAAAGGGCCGGCCAACAAACAAGTCCATATTTAAATTCAGTTTATTTGGCGTCGAGCTAAAAAACTCTAAAAAAATTCGAGCAAATATTTTAAGGTCAAAACCATACATTTATTCAAGCTTGACGGACTGGCCTATATCGACTAGTCCATTTTAACAACTATACTAATAATAGATGTTGAAGTAATTAATTTTATGGGATATATGAATCAACTCCTTATCAAATGACGAACCATTGAGAATTGAGAATAATATACAGAGTAACTTGTTGGATTTCAACAATTAAACAATACCATTAAATGTAATTACATCATTACATCAAATGGAAATTACACTCCACGTACCATTAACCAAATGCGGTTGACATTCTGATATCAAATGGCACTAAAGAACATATAAATTGTCACGTAAAGCATATATAATTTAAATTCTTATGTTTTCTGACTATAGTTCTTCCCATTCTTATGTTACAAAATTTACATTCTCACGAAAAGCCTATAAAATGGCACTAAACACAAAATTTGTTACAAAACTTCACTTCTATTCCAAACCTCTCCTTATTCTATAGCAACAATGAGTACACGTTTTTTGCTTGCCCTTTTTCTCTTTTCCATTTGCTTCATTATCTCTTTTTCTCATGCACTGAACAATGGTTTTAGTGTTGAACTCATTCACCGCGACTCTCCAAAGTCACCACTCTACCAAGCTACAGAAAATAGATACCAACGTGTTGTCAATGCAGCACGTCGTTCTATCAACCGTGCCAATCATTTCTACAAAAATTCCCTCACAAATACTCCTAAATCAACCGTAATTCCAGATAAAGGTGAGTATCTCATGACCTATTCAGTTGGTACCCCACCATTTAAGGTATATGGTATTGCCGACACCGGTAGTGACATTATTTGGCTTCAATGTGAGCCTTGTAAACAATGTTACAAACAAACTACTCCTATGTTTAATCCTTCAAAATCATCAAGTTACAAAAAGCTACCTTGTTCGTCTATCCTATGCCAATCTGTGAGAGATACCACTTGTAATGAACAAAATTCTTGTCAATATTCTATTACTTATGGTGATCAATCACATTCACAAGGAGATCTTAGTGTTGAGACTCTTACATTAGAATCCACCACGGGTCGTCCTGTTTCATTTCCTAGAACTGTGATAGGATGTGGAACCGATAATACAGTTTCGTTTCAAGGTGCAAGCTCTGGTATAGTTGGTCTTGGTGGTGGACCTTCGTCTCTTATAACACAATTGGGATCGTCAATTGATGGAAAATTCTCTTATTGTTTATTGCCATTGTTGCTTGAGTCAAACACAGTTGAGTCAACCACTACGAGCAAACTCAATTTTGGAGATGTCGCTGTGGTTTCTGGTGATGGTGTTGTGTCAACTCCTATAGTGAAAAAAGACCCATCAGTTTTCTATTATTTGACATTGGAAGCATTTAGTGTTGGAAACAAAAGAGTAGAATTTGGAGGGTCTTCACATGGCGGTGAGGGTAATATCATAATTGATTCAGGTACAACATTGACACTTTTACCAAATGATGTTTATACTAATTTGGAATCAGCTGTAGTAGAATCGGTGAAATTAGAGCGCGTTGATGATCCCAGTCAAACATTCGGCCTATGCTATAGTGTGAAATCAGATGAATATGATTTTCCCCTAATCACTGCACATTTTAAAGATGCGGATGTTAAGTTGCATTCTATGAGTACTTTTGTTCCAATTGCTGATGGCATTGTTTGTTTGGCTTTTACCTCATCTCAAATTGGTGCCATCTTTGGAAACTTGGCTCAACAGAATTTGTTGGTTGGTTATGACCTTAAACAAAAAACAGTGTCGTTTAAGCCGATGGATTGTACCAAAGTGTAATGAAACTTTGTTTACTTTTCTCTTTGAATCTATAATAAAATAATTTGCATTTTATATATTCTCTTTTTTAATATCAAAGTTAATTAACATTTGATCACAAGAACAGTCCAATGAATGTTGCAAAACCGCAAGCCTCAAAAAAGAAAGTATTACACTACTAAATACAATAACTAACAATAAAAAAATACTATTATAACTAATATCTTTATCTTTATTATAACAATCTAAATAAATCTAATCTTTTTATTTTTTTGGTACTAAACTAGAGTCTTTTACTTAGTCTCATTCTTATGCTATAGGATTATTAATATGCTTATTTGGCACCTTAAGTGCTTCACATACTTATGAGTTATACTCATGAGTTATACAACTTCCAAACCACCACTCCGTATTGTTAATGCAAAATTTAAATTAATAAAGATAAGTGTGATTGAATTGACGTGGTTAACAAATTAATCTAATTAAGGTAGAACTGATGATCATAGTCAAATTTTAGATTACACAAGTCCCATTTTCCTAGGTGGAATAATATTTGATCAAATTTTAATTATGTTTTGGCTTGAATCTTACTCTCTCCGTACCAAAATATATGTTACTTTGAGGAAAAATTTTGTACCACAATAAATTACCAATGAAGCATTTAATGCTATTATTACTATTATACCCTTAACTATTTATTACTCTCTATTCATTCAATTCTTCAATTTATTTTTTCCATACCAAAAATGAAGGACAAATTGTAAATCAACTCATAATCTCTCTTTTCGATACAGCAATAATTATTTTTCTTAATGTGTAAAAGTGAGAAAACGACGTATATTATGGTACGGAGGGAGTAATTATTATGCTAGCTAGATAAATTGTAGGATTAATTAACATAAAATGCTAGCTAGATAGACATAAAATTCCAGCTAGATAAATTAAATAAAAATCATTATTCTAACCAGAGTCTTAGGGGCACTAGTGACACAAGTTAAAGAAAAAAAATTATATTGAGAACAACGTTGTTTACACTTTTATCCAAGTACAATGTATTTCATAGTTGTTGAATAAGCTAGATATATAAAAATTGTTAAAAGATATCCATTTTTTAAAAAAATTGAATTACCTGCCATATAAGCCATGAAAAATCGGATTTGATAAAAATCCCCATTAAGAAAATATTTTAATGTAGGAAAAAGATGCAACGTATGTAGTCTATAATATAAGATAAATTTTATATTTTAAATTCATTGAGAATTTAACGTATCTAGTCCATATTATTAACTAAATACATTAGATTTTCAATGAATTTAAAAGTAAAATTTATTTTATATTAAGGACCAAAGGAAATACCATATAAGCCATGTCACAATAAATGAGAATATATAAAAAATCTGGCTATAAAATTACCCCTCCACACCCCATTTCAATGTGCCACCATTTCTTATTCTAAAGTCACAAGCATATCCACCCTTTTATTCCCCGTTCTCTCTTTGTGTTTCAGCCATGTCGAATCTCCGTAGCGAAGAGATGATTCGTATGTCCAAGCTCATTAAGCTCATTGCTAAGCTGAATCGAATCAACAAAGAACTAGAAATTGAGAGGAAACGTGGAGATGACTTGACTTATTTGTGCAAGATGATAGAGGATCCGAATTGGTGGAATAATCCTGTTGATGGGTTGAACAAGGATCAACTTCTATTACTCAAGAAGGCTTTGGAGGAGATGAAGAAACGTGTTGATGAACCTGCTGATAGGCTTCTCATTCAGAGTGCTCCTACCGAAACTAAACCTCAGATCTAGATTCTTTTGTTCTAAGGGTTTAGATCCAACTTAGATGCCCTTAATTAAGCAATATTTATAATTTTATGTCTCGGTCTGTTTTTAATTAATTTCAATTAGAGCATACATGCTTAACTAGTTTCATGCATGCATGTGATTTGGTTACCGAATCTTATAGTTATTCGGATTTTTTTTGGTCTTTGGAAATGTAGTGGTCTTGCATTATATATTATTTGAATAAAGGGCATCTTATTTATTTATTTATGCTTCCATCTCTCAATTTTTTTATTCTTTTAAAGTCCGATAAATCCATTTCATCCTTCTCCATTTTTTTAATTAATTATCTATTTCGAACTTCTTCATAATTACTATCTAGTTAATATATATCTTAATAATAATAATAATACCTTCATATTCCATTAATCACTTCTCCACAGTTGTCTATTCATAATTTAAACTATAACATGAACATGTCATTATACCATCACTACAAGAAAATATGAGATTAGCTACCAAATATTTGCTACGATTGATTGTTCAAGTTAAGTTGTGGTTGATTGGATGTGCTTTTACCACAAATTTAATTTTCCAAGTTAATAATGGTTATAATTTTAAAAAAATATATTTTCATTTGTAGATCAAGCTTCTCAAAGCTTGTGGTATGAGTATTATTATTAGTATTATTATTATTATTATTATTATTATTATTATTATTATTATTATTATTATTATTATTATTATTATTATTATTATTATTATTATTATATGAGTATGATTATTATATGACTATGATATGAATATTATACCTTATACTTGCTCTTTGGTTATCGGTGTTAAATTGCAAGTTACATTTATTTGAGTAGAATTTGCACTTTCATAATATGTACATGATGCTTTTTAGTTTCATATCTTTGGTTATAAGTTATAACTTTTAACTGATTATCTTACAGTTCTATTGTAAGATAAATCACTAGTTTCATTAATTTGAACTTAAATCAATCATTTGCTTGTTATTAACTATTTAAATCCTGAATGACTCACCGAAGATTATGTTTTGTTTGTACTGACAATGACACACTCAACTTAAAGCATCTTTAGGTTATATGAGGTTTTCTAACTTAGACCCTAGTTAGGTCTAAGTTAGCAAGGTGCACCTTTTCAATTGGACCAAAATACCCATTCTTTTTAATTAATTAACCAAAATACCCATTAGTAGACGCAGATCCAGTGTCGCGCGCGTACCGAAGGACCATGGTTACAGACCGTTGATTTCCATCAGACAGCCAAGTTCTGATCTCATGAAGACTGTCTGATCAATCAGACAGCCCAGATCATCCTGATCCATCAGATTCCAGCGGCTGCGCCACACTGGATTACAACCTGGAGAGAGAAAAATTTGCTTTTTAAAAGTAGGACACGTGTCACACAATGGTTGGCTGGGCGTGATTTTTGTTCATTTAATACTTTAAACTCAATTATTTCGTTGTAAATTAATTTTTTATTTTTTTATTTTTATACCAAAATTCATAATTTTTTTTTTGTCTACAAATAGAGACTTGGTTCGTTTGATTTGGACACAAAAAAAAAACGCAATTTTTCACTACCTTAATCTCATTTTTTGTCTACTAAATACGTTACTTGTGTGTTGTAATTTAACATGCACCACTCAACCAACTCACTGAAACCATTATACCAGGAAAATAGTAGATAATATTCTGGAACTTTTGGTATATTTTATGAAATTTTTGGAGATCTGAAACTATTTTTAGTTAATTAAATGAGATAAAACGGTAATTAAAAACTAATGTTTGCTTCTGAAATCATTTTACTGGTAGAATGGTTGCACATAGTTGTATTCTGAAACCATTTTACTGGTAGAATGGTTTCAATGAGTAATTTATTAATTGTGTTTGCTTCTGAAACCATTTATCTGGTACAATGGTTTCAGAGAGTTGTAATCTGAAACCATTTTGCTGGTAGAATGGTTTCAGTAAGTTGATTATTAGTTATTTGCTTCTGAAACCATTTAGCTTGTAGAATGGTTGCACATAGTTGTATTCTGAAACCATTTTACTGGTAGAATGGTTTCAGTGAGTAATTTATTAATTGTGTTTGCTTCTGAAACCATTTATCTGGTACAATGGTTTCAGAGAGTTGTAATCTGAAACCATTTTGCTGGTAGAATGGTTTCAGTGAGTTGATGTATGGTAGTGAAAAATGAGATTAAGGTAGTGAAAAATTGAGTTTTTTTTTCTGTGTCCAAATCAAACGAACCAAGTCTCTATTTGTAGAGAAAAAAAAATTATGAATTTTGGTATAAAAAAAATAAATAAAAAATTAATTTACAACGAAATAATTGAGTTCAAAGTATTAAATGGAAAAAAATCACGCCCAGCTAATCAGACAGCGACACGTGTCCTGCTTTTAAAAAGTAGATTCTTCTCTCTCCAGGCTGTAATCCAGTGTGGTGCACCCGCTGGAATCTGATGGATTCGGATGATCTGGACTGTCTGATTGATCAGACAGTCTTGATGAGATCAGATCTTGGCTGTCTGATGGAAATCAACTGCCTGTAACCACGGTACTGTGGTACGCGCGCGACACTGGATCCGCGTCCATTGATTGTAATTTGGTTGATTAATTAAAAAGAATGGGTATTTTGGTCCAACTGAAAAGGTGCACCTTGCTAACTTAGACCCAACTGGGTCTAAGTTAGCAGCCCCCTATATATATATATATATTAAAATATTATTTAATTCTATAGCATTTATTCTTTTACCTACATGTATTGCTGGACTTGGATTATCACTAACCTCCTTGCAAGAATTAAAAACAACTTCACCATGAAGATCATTTTCAAAAGCATCAGCATGTGCCCTGGTCTTCCTTTTCATCATATTTCAGCTACTGATGTGGTTTCTGGAGTCTCAGGTATATTGCTGCAACCTTCCAACTTTGACTTGTGGATACTTCAATTAGGATCAGTTTGGATTAGCTTTTAGTTTCTGTCCTTTTGATTAACAAGAATTTTCAGTATTCATTTATAGTGTTGTCTGGATCAATAATTTCACTAACTTAGTTCATGGGAATCTACAAATCTGTTTATTAACACTAATCAATTTCACTTCTACATGTTTATGGTTTTAATATTAAAATATATAGTTTAAATGTATAATTTAGATTGGATTTAAAGTATCATCAATATCTAAGTATAACATGCATATTTGTTTCATTTGCCACTTGCCAGTAATAAGATGTAATGAGAGTATATCATGCACATTTAACTTAGGTTTTTTGATGGATGATAATTAATTTACAATTAGCTTGGTTTTGGGAATGGATTCATAATAATTAGTCTTTTATAATTATAAATTTTTCTAAAATGCTTGAATTTGGCTGCGAAATTGCTAGGAATATGTAGCTAGAGATTTATTGCGAAATTGTTGTGACAATGTCCTAGCGATTTAGTTAGGAAACATAACCTTTTCAACAATATTTAATTATGTATTAATTGGGAATTAGCTAGGTTAATTTCCTATATATTAGTTGCAAATTAGCTAGAAAATATTTTTCTAGATGATTTGCCACCCAATCCATGCTAGGACCTATACGGCAGCTAATTCACAACAAATGCGTAGCAAACACTATCTTACTAGCGATTAGCTACGCATCAGCTACAGATGGTGTCGTAGCTAACCCCAAATTTTCTTGTAGTGCATTATAAAATTTAATACATGTTGGTTTTGTACATAAATATATATTTTTGTGAATGGTACTAAATAAAATTATTCATAAGAAAATATTATGCCAAGTAAAAGTAAACCGGCTTTGTATTCCACTCTAATATGAGTGTGCTATCCCACCACTACACAATTACATCTCTATAATAACCGCTCTTGTATTATCATCACTTATCCTTGCAAAAAGTTAAAAAAAAATTAAGAATTTAAATTAAAAAATTCCTGAAAACTTAAAAGACTATCCAAACACTTTATAAAAATATATATTCTCTAGTTAGTTATGCCTGAAAAAATTATTTTCGACATTATTTTTTGATAACGCGAAACAAACGCTCGCAAGAGTTACAAAAATATTACACTTGAAGCTCAAAATATCAAAAAAAAAACTGTTAAGAAGTCTTACATCAGTTGCGAGATGACCTGAATGTATGTTTTATAAGTGAGAGCAATCTTCACCTTACAAGCCTGTTTTGTAAGGATGAGTTAGACCGAATACTCAATTCTATAAGATGGTATCAAAGCCTCTCCACGACTCGCTGGGCCACTTGTTATTAGGTTTCCGCTATCGGGCCACCCACCGTTTATATCCACGCACCAAATCCAGGGACGGAGGCACATATAACAGTATGAAGGCACATGCCTGCACAAATATTTTGAGAATTTTTTACTAGTATCAATCTTTATCTTATAAGCCTGTTTTGTAAGGATGAGTTAGACCGAATACTCAATTTTTTACTAGTTATTAATATGTGCTCAAATCGTGTTCGGTTGCAGAGATGTTTGCTTTAGGTTGGGGGGCAGATGGGGAGGCGTGGGTGTGGCGGAGGCGGTTGAGGGCGTGGGAGGAGGAGATGTTGGGGGAGTGTCAGTCTTTACTTCTTGATATTTCTTTGCAGGATCAGACTATGGATAGGTGGCAGTGGCTCCCAGACCCTGACACAGGTTATACGGTCGGGGGAGCTTATCAGCTTCTGACTTCTCAGGATTCGGTTACTTTGGATGATGCGGAAAACCTTATATGGCACTCCCAGGTTCCTTTGAAGGTTTCCATCTTTGCGTGGCGTTTGTTGCGGGATAGGTTGCCTACGAGATTAAACCTGGTCACTCGCGGTGTTTTGTCTCTTCCAGCTGCCACTTGTGTTTTCGGATGTGGAGCAACTGAGTCGGCACATCATTTATTTCTCTCTTGTAGCATTGTTGGATCTCTTTGGGATTTAGTTCGCGCGTGGATTGATATTTCTTTGCTGGATTGCACCACTATGCGTGATCATTTTGTCCAGTTTACGGCATCAGCAGGTGGATCTCGAGCGTGACGGTCCTTTTTGCAGCTTATTTGGCTTGTTTGTGTTTGGGTGATGTGGACGGAGAGGAATCATCGTTTGTTCAAAGGCTCAACGGGCACACCTCATCTTATGTTGGACAAGATCAAGCTTTTCTCTTTTAGGTGGTTGAAGACGACGAGTATCACGTTAGCTTTAAACTACCATAGCTGGTGGTCTAGTCCTTTGTTGTGTTTGAGCCTTGTATGATTTGCTTGTTTTGTATCTTTTTGACTCGTTTGTAAAACCTTTGTAGTCTGCTTCGGTATGTCTTGTGCTGAGGAGGCTATTTGTGTTAATATATATCATTTTGGCTTCTTCAAAAAAAATTAATATGTGCTCAAATTTTGAACAACACACATAGAAAGTTGTTAGGATTAGAGGCACTAGTAGAGTGTGGGGGCACATCCATGACACACAAACGTGATCACATTCCATATCTCATCTCATCTCAGATATATTAAAATAATGAAAATTCTAACTAATATAACTTATGAAAAAATCATTCAATATTCCCAAACTATATAATGCTACAAAATTATATATGTGGTGCATATTAGAATTTAGGAGGCCTATACTCAATTATAAAAGGTAGTTTGAGAGTTGAGGTTTACACTATCTTTATAAATACTATCTATGTCATATTTAGCCAATGTGAGACTTTTAACAATTCCTCCACTGATGAAAATTTCTGGCTCCGTCACTGACCAAGCCTAATGGTGTCGGGCATGAGGGTTGTGTTAAGAAGTCTCATATCGGTTGCGAGATCGTCTGAATGTGTGTTTATAAGTAAGAGTAATTCTCACCTTACAAGCCAATTTTATAGAAATGAGTTAGACTCAATATTCAATTCTTAGAGAAACAATACGTAGTAAAAATGCTCTTAACAATGTATTGTTACAGGGGATGATTTGACTAAAAGACAAATTCTCTTAAGAAAAATTATCAATAGATTTTGAGTTGACAGACCTTGGAAAACTCAAGCTTTTCTTAGGAATTGAGGAAAATCGCAAACAATTGAAAATTATGTACTCGATCTGTTGTTTAGGAGGAAAACTTAGATTGAAACTAGCTAGTGCTCTCCCATTGAGGAAAATTGCAAGATGAGCTATGAGGAAGTAGGACACCAAACTTGACAAGGTACAATATCAAATATTAGTGGAAAAGTTGAAAACAAGCCTAGCTAGTAGGTCTACATTTTCTCTATTTAAATAGATTAGCTATTATATTTTTTTATTACATATTGAAATATATGAGAATTACTTTCTTCGAGATTAAGTAAGATTAGAATAGTGTAGGATTGTTGTCTGTTACCAATATTAAAAATAATATAAAATCATTGATGTAGTTCTATCATAACAACTTAAGTTTTTGGGATAATCGGTTATTTGACATGGTATTAGAGCTTCTATGACTGGTTTAGAGTTTGATCCCCGCTCCCCCTCACTTTCTAATTGAAAAGTGGAATTTAAGTATATGGTAGGTGGACCTATGTATTATCCAGCCCAAGCGGGCTCTTGCGTAAGGGGGCGTGTTAGAAATAATATAAAAGCATTGATGTCTGCTAACCGCTTAAACTTTTGGGATAATCAGTTATTGACGATAGATATTGTCCGAAATGTATAATAAAAATACTTTAAAATATGAAAGTGAAATTACGAGTACAAAACTCAAAGACTAACAAATATTGTGACCTATAGAACATATACAAGAAAACAATGTAATTGTAGATGATGGCATTATGCTCAAATTTATTTCAAATTATATTTTTGCATACACTTTTTAAAAATCATAAATGCTTTGATTTGTTTCCAGAATTCAAAAGGTTTGATAATTAGGGAAACCATTGTTCTCAATTTTAATAAAAATTACTGATAAATAGGGTTTGATAATTTAGTTGTAAGTTATAAGGAAACTCATATTATCCACATGTGCTCACAACAATAATATAAAAACAACAATATAACACCAAAGTTTAGAATAAAAAATTCAAGATAGAATTTCTCTTCATTCTTGACCAAAAAAAAAAAACTGAATTTCTCTTCATTCTTGACCAAAAAAAAAAACTGAATTTCTCTTCATTTTCCTGAAGCTCCTTCCAAGTAAAGCATTTGAATCCTTTCTGATCGACTTAAGTTTAATACTTTTTCAAACTGTTCGACTTCCCTGTATACAAAGAAAAATAATCAATTAATAAAAATTAAAGAAAAAATAAATTTTCAACAATTACATCACTTGCAAGACTATATTTTATTTGTAATTTTAGATAAAAATTCATCAAATTAAGTGAAACTACCAAATATGCAAAACAACTACAACTGAGACATAATTTCAATTTAATTCCTCCAAAAAAAATTTCAATTTAATTAAGTTAGATAAGATTTTTTTTTAATGTGTTCTAACTTGTAAGCATGAATTCAGTCATGATGTCATGTGTGTATTATGGAAATCTCTCAATCATGGCAAACAATTTCCCTACTGAGCAAGTTGATATCCAAAGAGGTCATAAACAATCTTTACACTTTTTCTTATCTTGTAATTTATTTAAGTGGTTTAGGATTAGATCTCAAATATTGTTGTAGTATCTCATTTCCAATTCAATGAAAGTACACTCCTAATTTATTTAAGTGTTTAAAATTTGTGTTTAAGTAGCCTCTAAGATGGTTTGAGTGAAAAAATATTATGCTAAATGTTGATTTCTCAAAGAATATAGGCTTTATGGTGTAAATATTGTTGAAATATGATGCACATTTCTAGATATTTCTAGAATACATTAGTAGTTTATAGAATAACTTAGCATTGATGCACATGCTAGAATTTTCTAGAACTATAACACTTTAGAAGTTGATCATGGAATAAATCAATACCATATATGTATTAGGAAAATGTCATGAAAATTCTAGAATGTAGTATCTAGAATATACACCATACCTATAAATAGGTAAACCATGCATGTACAATTGTACTCAAGCCTTTGAGATGCAATGACAATAACAATAAGGCTTCACCATGCTACCACTACTCTCCTCCTACTACTAATGTGTTAGCTCTTGTTCCTTGTTACTGAATACTTCAATATTAGCTTTCACACTACTTGTTACTATCCTTCAACTATGAACCAAAGTCTTCTACAATATCAAACTAATTTCTAAACTATCACTACTACCTCAACTACTAACAAATATTCTCCCATATTTTCTCTCAATATATGGCAAGACTAGTGGTTTTTTTTCTCTATTAGTTGCGATGTGAACAGGTATTTAGCTATGAGATTCGTTGAGTAGGCTTACGTGAGTTGTCTGCTATAAGATAGCTAGTTTTGGGGCTTTCGGCATAAAATAAAAAAAGGCCGAAGGATGGCAACAAATCAATGAGTATAGAGTTAAAGGAGCATCAACTTTTCTAATCCGAATGATATTGAGCTAGAGGTTATTCTACCACATATTATGCCATTTTCCTCCTCTGGAGTTAATCTTATCTTGGGGGAAATAACTTACATGATGTTGACTGTTATCAAGACTTTTACCAGAAACTATATCCCTTGTATTCAAAAAATTGTTGGAGTTCCAAACACAGTTTAGTAAATTTTTGAAGTCGGTGAAAATTCATAATGTGGATTTCATTGCTATTTAGGAAACAAAAGATGAGGTTATTTCATTGCTATTTCTCTTTGTTTTACCTTCCATCAATTGGTAATAATGGGGGCTTATTATTCAGTAGAGTGGAGCTTCTTGGATTATATTCTGGGGAGATTTGGCTTTATAGTGTTAGTTAATTGAAGTCCAATAGCGGAGATTAATATTTAACGTGGCCTTAAGCAGGGTGACGCTTTAGCTCCATTTTTGTTTTATTTATAGTTGGGGGTTTATAGGTCTCATGAAGAAAGTAGTTGATATAAAACATTTTCAAGGTTTTGAGGTCTGTCGTCAAAATGTTCTTATTTCCCATCTACAATATGTGGACAACACTTTTTGTGTTGGTAAAGCTACAATAGAAAATCACTGGACCTTGAAGGTTACCTTTCAAGGTTTTGAGATGTTTTCGGGTCTTAAGGTGAATTTTTTGAAGAGTTGCTTGATGTGGATTAAAATGTCTTCGGAATTTATGAATTTGGCCTCTACATTCCTTAATTGTAGAGTAGGTGCAATCCATTTTGTATATCTTGGTCTTTCAGACCGTGCTAACCTACGACCATGTCTACTTGACAATGTTAATTAGATTCTCTTAGGAAGAGGTCAAGGGTGTGAGGGAATAAATATGTGAGTTTAGGAGGTCGGATTGTGATTCTTAATTCGGTCCTAAGACAAATCAGTACCAAGACAAATCAGTCCTCGAGATCTTTGTTGGGACTGTTGGTGGTTTGAGTTGGAATTTTGGTTGGCGGTGGCAACTTTTTGTTTGGGAAGAGACACCTCAAAACGACCTCCTTCACATGTTTGTGAAGTTGACTAGTATGGGAGCGCGTGTTTAACTGGCATAAAAGTGTATGTTATGTCTTATTTGGAAGAGCAAAGCACCCTCAAAAGTGGCAGACGTCACATGGAAACTTCTGCTTATAAGATTCCAACCCGTAGCAAATTGCAACAAAGTGGTGTGATTCTTCCTATGATAGATTGTGGGTGTGTGTTTTGCAATCATTTGGTGAAAAACTCAAAGGGGTGTGATTATTACATTGCCTATTCACTGCGAAGCATTCGTATGACGTATTTGGTAATTAGCTCAAAGTCATGTTCATGCTACCTCCAAATTTATTTACCTTGTTGAATTATTTGAGAGGCAATGGATTTTGCACAGAGTTGAGGAAAGGAATAATTGTGATATGGAATGTTGTTTTGTGGTCTATGTGGAGAAGGCACAACCAAGGTATATTCAGAGACCGCATTGTTATCATAATGACCTCTTAAAAGAGATTAAAGTTTGTATCGGCGGTGATTTTTGAGCATTAATAATCCAAATCTTAATTGTTATGTATGAGTAGGTGATTGGCTCTGTGACATGATGATTATTTTCGCAAGTGTATGAAGTATACTTGGGGGTTTTGTTCATGAGAATTTGTTGAAAATCACAACTAACGAAAGTAACGCGGTTGTTGAGATGATAACGGAGCGATTAGGTACTATACGAATCCCTTGATCCGATGCAAATGGTAATTGAGTGGATTTTACGCTCATTGTATGTCAATTATGTCATGAAAGAATCAACACAAATGTTTAAGTCCAATCTCTTGGCACTTAACCCTCTCAATTATTCTCAAATCCCTAATCTCTTAGGTGAATTTGAGAATAATTGAGGTTTTCTAGCAAGAATTCAATAATCACAATGATCAATCCCTATCTCTAGGATAATTGAATCAAAGATCAATTAATCTAGATCACACTTCAATTCAAACTCTCATCCAAATTAAAGCAATTAGGTTCACGAGCGATCAATTCATGATAGGTTTAAAACACAAGATTAATTGAATGCACATAAAATCCATACACCTGCATAAAATCTCTCTAAACTCAATTACATGTTTCAATTATATCCATATCAAGTTCATCTCAAGTACCTAATCCAAGAAAACCAGTGAATCATGGAGAAGTTGGATCTTTTTAGAATTGGCTTCAATCCAAGCTTCATAATGAATCCCAAAGGAATGAGATACCAATCTTCAATGGAGGTGGAGAATCTTGCTTCAATGGTGCTCAACATTTCAATTTCGTGTGTCAAATTTTCCGAACCTTTCAACAGGTGCAAGAACCAATCTTATATACTTTTTCCTTTCCGATCTGCGCATCATGTGCCCCCGATCTGCGCATCATGCGCCTACTGACGCGTCACCCAACCATTGAACCAAATCCTGCGCATCGTACGCCACTTCCAGAGACAAACGGTCTTCCTTGGTTCCAAGCGCATCATGCTCCACTTTCTTACGCATCGTGCGCCATTTCCAGAGACAAAATCCAATTTTCTTTCAATATCTTGTCTTGCAAGTAACCTCAACTTAACCCTCATTTTTCCTTCACTTTGGGTTCCAAAGGCTTCCAATTTGCTCTAATCTTACTCAAATCAATTTAAATTGACAAGTAATGACGCGAGTTCATCATGACCCTGGTCTCGTTTTTATTTCTGACATAATTGTGCATTTTTCTCTAATAGCTGGTCTCTATTGTGTTTGTGTGAATGTGTGGTTGTGTTTTGTTGTAATAAGGGAAGTTTTACGGTTTTTAGTGGGGTGGTGTAGCTGGTTTTGTTCTTGACTAGGCCCAGGTGCTCTCCCCTATGTATTTCTTTGATATTTTTGCAGGCTTACCTATTTTGTGGGCTTTCCTACTTGTATTTTTCTGTTATATTTTGTTCTTAGAAGAATTTATGTACTCCTTGTACTAGCTCGTCTTTTTCAATATATATATACACACATGCACGTTTTAGCCTCTTCAAAAGACAAGAACTAGGTAGTCAGTCACTACAGGCTAGTAGCATGGGTTTACGGCCGCAGTGAGCACCTTGGAAGCATGAATTGGTGATTTTGGAGGACCTCAGACCTACTATACAGGTAACGTCAGCCCGTATTGTGGTGCTATACGGTCGTAGCAAGTTTATTTTTCAATTATACATGTATGCTTATTTGGGTTAGGTCTTTGGATTGGCAAAAGTATCTATAGTCAGGGACGGAGCCATGTATATGGCTGTGTGGGCTGGAGCCCCCACTTCAGTTTGAATTTGCTACTACTACTATGTAATATGTACATGTGCCTGGGACTTGCAATGCTTAGATTTGTCAAAAAAAATTAATTATTACCACAACAACGTACTTGTGTAAAATTTAATATCTAAAAGTTGATATTTTTGCACAATTTTCTTTTTTACATTTTAAATAAGGGTATTGCTAACAAGTATCCATTATTAAGAATCTAAAAAAGAAAATAGAAGAGGATTTTCTCTTGAAAAGATTTTTTTTTTTTACTTTTAAGGTGTTAGAATACACACTTTTTTAAAGGATTTTTTTTTTATATTTAGTTTCTTAATAAATATCTCTATGGCACTTATTAGCATTTGCCTTCAAATAATAACAATAAAATAAAAATTGGCGGAACAATTATTAGTCAGACTTTAGTTACATCGCAACCGAATGACTCCTTCTCCCGAGAATCAAAGGATTAATTAAAAAAAATTATTGTTAATATATTTTTGAAACACTTATTTAATTTTGGTAATGTTTGAAATAATAAAACTAAAAAAGATATTTACGATACATATTAGTGTATACATATTAAAAATAATAGGTTATATTTTTAATATTGTATTTTTATTTTCTTAAGTATTGCCCCCACTTCTCAAAGTTTCTGGCTCCGTCACTGTCTATAGTTGCTCATGATCTGACATGTTCTTAGAGTTAGTTATCTAGGGGATTAGGATTTTTTTTTAATATTTAATATTAATAAATAAATCAAAGGTCCAACCTTAAAATCCTTTTTGAAAGGTTAATTCATATTTATTATAAGCATCCATGGTTTAAAGCTTTTTCCAAGTAATTAATGAAAGTCAAATAATGTAGCTAACCTATCAATCGCTTCAATCATTGCTCGATCATAATCATCTTCAGGAGTCACAGCATCTTTAGAATTAGAGGCCTGTAAGACATTATAAAAACAATATCATTATGAATTTATGACATGCAAAAGGAAGAAATATAAACTCCTAAAATTGGGTATGAGATGGAGGATATATACATCCTAAAAAATATTCTAAAAAATAAAATATATATATATATATATATATATATATTAGTAGATGCTAACCTCATTATCTTTCTTGTTCTTGTTCTTCTTTTTCTTCTTCTTGTTTCGTTTTGTTTCTTTTATATCTATAAAATTGTATCACAAGGAGAATCTTTAATTTCATATAAAATGTATAAGGTGAAAAAATATATAAGACATTCATTTAAACCCAAAAATTGATTCAAAATTAAATTTGGAATAATAATAATAGTGAAGGTGAAAAATATACCTTTTGTAATGTCTTCGCCATTAATAAATGCAGCAAGTTCATCAACCGTGCGCTCATTATACACTTCCCTTGGTTCCTCGGGTTCCTAAGACACAGTTTTTTAGTCTGATTTTTTAAACATAGCGACAATTTTTTCCTAAGAATTATATTATTAAAGAGATAAATTGTATTATTTTCTTGTCTCTAATTAACTTTAGGTTCTTGACCAATTCTAATAAAATAAAAAAATTATAATAATAAAAAAAAAATCATACGGCTAATTCAACTTTTTATACTACTAGTTTTAAACATTGATGATATATATTATTTATCAAAAAAAAAAAACATTGATATATATTGATGAAAATAAAAGATATGGTATCATACCTTCAATTTCATCTTCTCTTTTAGCTCTCCTAATTTGTTAGCTTTTAATTTATTCAGTAGTCTCAAACTTGTGCCATTATTTTTGTTTATGGAATCATTCAGCATCTGCACCTGTAAAAAACTCACCAAATATAAATAAAAAGAAGCAACTACTATTGCATATACTTTAAGGTCTGTTTTTGAAAAATATCAACATACCTTTGCAAGATTTTCATTGAAATTCAATAGCTCCTCCTGATCATGAGTTTTTCCTTCAAAATTGCTAGGAGCCTTGAATATAAACTTTTCATTTATTTCTTCAAAAGAACCATCCTTTTGAAGCATGACGAATTTCGTCTATAAGCAAATCAAAGGAAAACCAAAATCAATTAAATTCAAATTTTTTGGGAATGAAAAATTAAAGCATATGTTTCTTCCTTTGGTGATGTAATTATATTTTTAAATTTATCTAATTGAAGAAAGTTATAATTTTTTTTAGATAATTTAAGAGTATTAAAGCATCAGAGAAAGCATAAACATATCAACTATATACAAGGGGATTATGCCTTACCCTAAAACGAAAAAAAAATAAGAAAAGGGGCTGCTAATCAAATCTATAGCAAAGAATCCCTAAAAATATCCTTAATAAAGTCATCCAAAATAAAAGATGCGATAATATCTCAGCACATAACAAGTAACAAATGACCAAAATTTGCAAGCTTGTCAGCACACGAGTTGCCTTTCAGATAAATCTCACAAAAATCACATATCTAAATCTAAATTTAATTATAAATTACAAGAATTTAAATAATCTAACATCACACTTATAAACAGATTACAAGAATTTACCCAAGCAATTGTTTCCCAAATATATATACAACTTCATAATCAACTAGCTCAATTCTTTAAGACCAAACATGTACACATAACCCTAATTGGATAAAAGAATACACTAGATATCATACCTTAAGCTTCACATTTTCCACCTTAAGCTTCACATTTTCCATTGCAAGGTTGGCCATTATATGATACAGCTTGTAAGTTATAATTACCGGGGCTGCACTTTGTCAAGTTTATGTAAAATGGTTTGCAAGATGGAGCATATAAACCAAGATAATATGTAAGGTACAAAACCAACCTATTGTAAAGTAAAAATATTAAAGTCAAGTTATCAAAAAAAATATTTGACCAGAATTCATTTATTTTTCAAGATAAATATTCAAAGCAAATATATATTTTAAATGCATAAATTTTAACTTAGTAAAAAATATTGATAATTACAAAGAAAATATTCATTTATATGTATATATATATATATATTATTTTATCACAACATTAAATATATTTTGACAAAATGTAAATATTAAATATTTACTTAGTCAAAAAAAAAATCATCAACATAAATGAATGAAACTATTAATAATTAAAAAAATATATAATATGCCCAACAATAATTTTGGTCAAAATAATTTGTTTTGAATACTTGGTCAAAATAATTATAACTATCATTATTTGATTTTTTTTACAAAAATAATTATTTAAGGTAATTATTTAAGGATTGATTTTGCATCCAAAAAGGGTTAGTCCGCTTGTCTTTCACTCATGTGTAATTATATTTAAAATTAACAAAAATGGTTTAACTACACATTTGGTCTCTTACGTTTATTTTAAGTATCAATTTGGTCCCTTACGTTTCCATTAAGTTTCAATATTTAGTCATTTCCGTTAATTTTATCACTAACACCGTTTGAACTATACACGTGTCAGTGTGTCCAAGTGTCCATGTGTATGTGAACATATGCAAATTGATTGCCACATGTGACAAAACTGACGGAAATGACTAACTAATGCAAACAGTAAAAACGTAAGGGACCAAATTGATACGTTTTAAACGTAAGGGACCAAATTGAAACATAAAATAAACGTAAGAGTCCGAATGTGTGTAGTTAAACTGTAAACAATATATTTAATAATTTATTTTATTCATTATATCTACTTCTATAATATAATAAAAATGATTACTACCAAATGCCTAAATTTTGTCAAAAGAAAAAGATATGCATAAAAATAAGAACAAAACAAAAACAATACAAATTAAGATCATAGGAAGTTTAGTAAAAAAAAATTATGAAAAAACTGAAACAATGGAAAGATTATAGAAAAATTATGAAAAAAATTAATGAAAGAATAAGATTAATACGCATAAAAATAAGAACATAGAAACATATACAATATTACTATCTGATTGACGATCTTGTCCTTATTAGTTTTAATAATATTTTTTTTCCTTTCAAAAAGAGGTTGGTAGCAAAGCACTAACCAACCCAAAATATATTAGCATGGATATATACAAAAGCAAGATGGAGGGGACATAAAACCAAAACTCCATCAAGTACAAAATCTAAAAGTTGGAGTACCATGTTTGTTTATAAGTAAACTTTCTACAATCAGTAGAGGAGGTTCAAGCCAAGAAGTGAAGGAAGTTAAACTACAACCAATGTTAGCTAGGGAGTCAGCGACTTGATTTCCTTCTCTGTATATGTGGGAGACAAGAGCATTCATTTTTTTGGAAAGAAACATTTGCATTATGTCACTTGTTTCTTAAGCTCCAAGTAACAATAGTTTTAGAATTTTTAAAAGCTAGGACGACAAGAGCAGAATCGGTTTCAATCCAGATCCTATGCCAATTCCTTTTGTGAGCAACTTCAATATGGCTGTCATAGCTGCACATAACTCGGCCTGAAAAGAAGAAGTTAGTCCTAAAGGTTCAGGAAAACAATAAAGCATCTCAACACATGATTTCAAAAAATTCCTCCACAACAAGCTATACTTGGTTACCTTTCGCAGCACCATCAATATTGCACTTTACCCAATTGGTCAGAGGTGGTTGCCAAATAATTTCTTTATAATGATATTTGCATTATAGGATGATGAATTGTAACATTAAAATGCTTCAAAATAATGAAATCTCTAATTGAATTGGAGGAAGTTTTTTTAGAGTTGTTACCAGACAAAGAAACATTAGGAATAATCAAAGATATAGAGGATTTCCGGATAATTAACTATTTAATTATCATATTTAGAACATATTAATTATAATTTATTTTAAAATATACACGGGATAATAATTTTAATAAAACAATTTTTTTTGTGACAAAAAATAAAACAAATTTTTTTAGCCTGAAGTAAAATTAGATTAAATAAAACCAAAGAATTACAAAGACTGTGAATTTAATAAGTTTATAAGAAAGATCACAATAATTTCACTTATATTCTAACAATATTTTATAACAAATTTTTAAATATTTTATTCCAAGAAATATTTTATCTTAATATAATGATAAATTGAAATATCGAACAAGAGTCACTAGACCCTTGCAAATGCACACATGTCTCTAAACTAGTTAATATTAAAAATAAAATAATTATATATATCGGATATCGGATAAACATCAACTAGGTTCATGAATTCTGTTTTTCATTATTATTAATTATTAATATTTTTTTTTAAATAATAGTTTTACTATAACATGTTTATTTTATTTTTAAAAATTACATTTATCAATTAATTATAATGTTGGATTATTAAAAATATTTAACTATTTTCATGAGTTTTGCTCAGTTGATAAGAGACATTACATATTATATGCAAGGGGTAAAATTTCTAGCCACAAAGTAATTACCTAACCAAAAAAATTAAATAAAATATTTAACATTAAATTAATTTTTTTTATTCAGTAGACAAACTAGTTACACTTTTACTTGCGTCAAATATTTTTTTTGTCATGATCCTAATGGTTGTGGGCTAAAATTTTATATTTTTATCAACACAATATGAATATGATACTTAACATGGAGAACTTTGATGAGGTTGACACGATGTAAATACTCAGAGTAATAGAAAAGTTCATCAATAGTTTTCAATGGTTACATGCTTTGCAACTTGTAGATTGTAGTAGTATATTGTGGCATTTTTCATTTTGACCAAAAATATACTCCTGCCGATTATAAAAAAACGTCCTCTTGTGCATAATCAAATGGCTGCAATATTGTTCCAACTGTTTACATTAGTTTCATTAGTAGTCTCGAATTTGTTCCATTAGTTTTGTTTATGGCATCATTCAACATCTGCACTTGCACTTGTTAAAAAAAAACTCACCGAATATAAATCAAAAGAAGAAACTACTATTGCATATATACTTTAAGGTCTCTTTTTGAAAAATATCATGACATACCTGTGCCAGATTATCATGGAAATTGAATAGCTCATGATCATGAGTTTTTCTCTCAAAATTGCTATGAGCCTTGAATATAAACTTTTCATTTATTTCTTCAAGAGAACCAATATTAACATCAAACATGATGTATTTTGTCTATAAGCAAGGTAAATAAGAAAGCAAAAGTTCTAATATGGTTGGCATCTATGTGAAGTATATGGCTAGTGAGAAATTCCATTGTTTTCAAAGGGGAAGAGGAGACATTCATAAGGTCTTAAATAACATCAAAACTATCTCATTGTCCTGGTTCAAAAAGGATCAGCTTATTTGGCGCCGATCTGGTCTAAAAGGATTGATCCAGATTTTACCGGCCGGGCTGGCCAACAAACAAGTCCATATTTAAATTCAATTTATTTGGCGCCGAGCTAAAAAACTGTAAAAAATTTCGAGGAAATATTTTAAGGTCAAAGCCCTACATTTTAACAACTCTACTAACAATATATGTTGAAGTAATTAATTTTATGGGATATATATATGAATCATCTCCTTATCAAATGACCAACCATTGAGAATTGAGAATAATATACAGAGTAACTTGTTGGATTTCAACAATTAAACAATACCATTAACCAAATGCGGTTGACATTCTGATATCAAATGGCACTAAAGAACATATAAATTGTCACGTAAAGCATATATAATTTAAATTCTTATGTTTTCTGACTATAGTTCTTCCCATTCTTATGTTACAAAATTTACATTCTCACGAAAAGCCTATAAAATGGCACTAAACACATAATTTGTTACAAAATTTCACTTCTATTCCAAACCTCTCCGTATTCTATAGCAACAATGAGTACACGTTTTTTGCTTGCCCTTTTTCTCTTTTCCATTTGTTTCATTATCTCTTTTTCTCATGCACTGAACAATGGTTTTAGTGTTGAACTCATTCACCGTGACTCTCCAAAGTCACCACTCTACCAAGCTACAGAAAATAGATACCAACGTGTTGTCAATGCAGCACGTCGTTCTATCAACCGTGCCAATCATTTCTACAAAGATTCCCTCACAAATACTCCTAAATCAACTGTAATTCCAGATAAAGGTGAGTATCTCATGACCTATTCCGTTGGTACCCCACCATTTAAGGTATATGGTATTGCCGACACCGGTAGTGACATTATTTGGCTTCAATGTGAGCCTTGTAAACAATGTTACAAACAAACTACTCCTATGTTTAATCCTTCAAAATCATCAAGTTACAAAAAGCTACCTTGTTCGTCTATCCTATGCCAATCTGTGACAGATACCACTTGTAACGAACAAAATTCTTGTCAATATTCTATTACTTATGGTGATCAATCACATTCACAAGGAGATCTTAGTGTTGAGACTCTTACATTAGAATCCACTACGGGTCGTCCTATTTCATTTCCTAGAACTGTGATAGGATGTGGAACCGATAATACAGTTTCGTTTCAAGGTGCAAGCTCTGGTATAGTTGGTCTTGGTGGTGGACCTTCGTCTCTTATAACACAATTGGGATCGTCAATTGATGGAAAATTCTCTTATTGTTTGTTGCCATTGTTGCTTGAGTCAAACACAGTTGAGTCAACCACTACGAGCAAACTCAATTTTGGAGATGTCGCTGTGGTTTCTGGCGATGGTGTTGTGTCAACTCCTATTGTGAAAAAAGACCCATCAGTTTTCTATTATTTGACATTGGAAGCATTTAGTGTTGGAAACAAAAGAGTAGAATTTGGAGGGTCTTCACATGGCGGTGAGGGTAATATCATAATTGATTCAGGTACAACATTGACACTTTTACCAAATGATGTTTATACTAATTTGGAATCAGCTGTAGTAGAATCGGTGAAATTAGAGCGCGTTGATGATCCCAGTCAAACATTCGGCTTATGCTATAGTGTCAAATCAGATGGATATGATTTTCCCCTAATCACTGCACATTTTAAAGATGCGGATGTTAAGTTGCATTCTATGAGTACTTTTGTTCCAATTGCTGAGGGCATTGTTTGTTTAGCTTTTACCTCATCTCAAATTGGTGCTATCTTTGGAAACTTGGCTCAACAGAATTTGTTGGTTGGTTATGACCTTAAACAAAAAACAGTGTCGTTTAAGCCTATGGATTGTACCAAAGTGTAATGAGTGTTGTAAACTTTGTTTACTTTTCTCTTTGAATCTATAATAAAATAATTTGCATTTTATATATTGTCTTTTTTAATATCAAAGTTAATTAACATTTGATCACAAGAACAGTCCAATGAATGTTGCATAACCGCAAGCCTCAAAAAAGAAAGAAGTATTACACTACTAAATACAAATAACTAACAATAAGAAAAATACTATTATAACTAATATCTTTATCTTTATTTTAACAATCTAAATAAATCTAATCTTTTTTATTTTTTTGGTACATTAAATAAATCTAATCGTACTCCTTTGTAAACTAAACTAGAGTCTTTTACTTAGTCTCATTCTTATGCTATAGGATTATTAATATGCTTATTTGGCACCTTAAGTGCTTCACATACTTATGAGTTATACTCATGAGTTATACAACTTCCAAACCACCACTCCGTATTGTTAATGCAAAATTTAAATTAATAAAGATAAGTGTGATTGAATTGACGTGGTTAACAAATTAATCTAATTAAGGTAGAACCGATGATCATAGTCAAATATTAAGGTGGAATAATATTTGATCAAATTTTAATTTTGTTTTGGCTTGAATCTTAATTATTATGCTAGCTAGATAAATTGTAGGATTAATTAACATAAAATGCTAGCTAGATAGACATAAAATTCCAGCTAGATAAATTAAATAAAAATCATTATTCTAACTAGAGTCTTAGGTGCACTAGTGACACAAGTTAAAGAAAAAAAATTATATTGAGAACAACGTTGTTTACACTTTTATCCAAGTACAATGTATTTCATAGTTGTTGAATAAGCTAGATATATAAAAATTGTTAAAAGATATCCATTTTTAAAAAAAATTGAATTACCTGCCATATAAACCATGAAAAATCGGATTTGATAAAAATCCCCATGAAGAAAATATTTTAATTGAAAAATCGGATTTGATAAAAATCCCCACGAAGAAAATAAGTTATTTAATTTGTAGAGCATGATATTATTGAAGGTTTAGTTCAATTTTGTTAACCATTTTTGTTTGGATCTGTATTAAAAAGTGGGTTGGTCTATATCCAACTCACCTGCTCCAATCCACCCTTGTTTTTATTTGTTATTTAATTTTTTTCATTTTAAGTTTCTATTATTAGCAAAAAAAAAAGTCTCATAAGCATAAGATGTGCCGAAATAGATTACCAAAATTTACAAAGAGTCAAAGAAAGAAACTCAGAATAAATCATACAAGGCATAAACAAAGCAAAGAACTAGACCATCATCTATTGTAGTTTGAAGCTAAAGTAACACTCGTCGCCTTCAACCACCTATAGGAAAAGAGTTTGATCTTGTCCAACAACTGATGAGGAGTACTGGTTGAGCCTCTGAACAATCGCTGATTTCTTTCCGTCTACACAACTCAAACGCGAACAAGCCAAATGAGTTGCAAAAATGACTGGCGCGCTCGAGATCGACCAGCTTAATATAAACTGAAAAAGTGATCCGGGATAAAAGTGGAGCCACCGATGGAATACCAATCCATGAGCGAACTAATGCCCAAAGAGAACCAAAGGTTCTGCAAGAGATAAATAAATGGTGGGGTGCCGACTCGGCCGCCCCACATCCAGATACGCAAAAATGAGCTGCAGGAGATAAGATGCCTTGAGTGACCAGGTTTGATTTTGTGGGTAACCTGTCACGCAGTAAATGTCACGCAAAGACAGAGACCTTTACGGGAACCTGAGAGTGCCAAATCAGATTCTCCGCGTCATACATAGTAACCGAGGCATACTATTTAACCTATTCAAACTAATGTTAGACTCGACTTATTTTTAAAATAGAAGGCTGAAATTTTTTTAGAAGTCTTTTTAACTAAAAATGTCATACTACAAGTCATAGAAAAACTTTTTAATCATACTAGGCTGATTCACTACGAAATAAATTGGGAATAGCGACAAAATGCTCGGGGCTGTTTATATAAACCGTTGTCGCTATTGTTATCTTATCACTTTGCGACCGTTCTTTCGAAACCGTCGTGGCTCAGATCTGTAAATAACGTGCTACCCCTTTCTCTTTTCCCTCTTTTTATTCCACACACAAATCATCTTATTGAAGGAAACTTGAACAAACAACAACAATCGTCTCATTTTTCTCTGAGAATCGTTCAACCCTAAGTTTCGTTTGATTCCGAGAATCGTTCAACTTCAGAATTGTTCAATTGAGTTTCAGTTCAACTTCAATTCATAATCGTTCTCTCATCCAGAATTGTTCATCCCTCAAGGTTCGTTCAATTGAATTTCAGTTCTCTCAAGCTTTGATAGCTAGGACGAAATTCTTCTCAGCTTCTCAAGCTTCAATTCAGTTTCTCAGCAAAACTTCAATTGATAACCTCGCAAGCTTCAATTTAGTTGTATTCATCGTTCAACTTCAGGTTCAGTTTATAATTTTGTTAATTTGTTAATATTTTTAGTTATTTTTCCAATGTTCCCTATAAATTGATAATTGGGTAATTGGAAATTTGTGCTTTCTGAAATTTAATCATTGATTTGTTGATTGGTTTGTGGTTGTTATAGTAAAAATATTTACTTAAGTAAACATAAATATTATTTTTTATTACTATTATAATAATATTAAATTTTGTATTTTTGATTAAATTATAAATTCATCATCTTTTTAAGCAATTTAAACTTATTAGTCTACATTAGTTTTTGCACATTTAAATGTATCATTAAAAAATAGAATTTAAGCATGATATCATTTATATAGTCAAATTGTCTAAAAATAAAATATCATGTTAAATATAAAAAAAGAGTTTAATCTCGTTGATTTATCATTACGCTGAAATCAAATTTTCACTTAAATTTAAGTTCAAAATAAATATGTAAGTCTAATTTTCTTATTGTGATTGTGCTAAATATATAGCTAATAATGGTAGTCTAATTTTTATTTTATTTTATTTTTGTCAAATTGTCTAGTGGCTAGACTTATATTTTAAGTGTGAAAAAGTGAAAATTCTAAATTCAACATTCTGCCTATTAAGCCCACAAGTCCTAGCTCAACTGGTTAAAAATGCCGAAATTGTTAGGCCGGACGTCATGACTTGGATTCGAACCTTGACTCCCTCAGTTGTGTGTGTGAGTTTTTTGGTTTACAAAGAAGCAGATAATCAAACCTTGAACCTCATGCATAACACCCAAACACCTTACTACTAGATCAAACCTAGTAGCCGGCTTACTTGTGTGCGAGAGTTTATAATTACTTTATCATTTTGTCTATTTAAAATAAAAAAGAACTCTGCATATTAATGTTATCTCCCACTGAATTGTTTTGCTGACGCCTTGAATCCAGCTTTTGTTGCGACATGCTATGTTTTCTCCCACTTTGTACTTAATAGACATGTAAGTCTAATTGTGTGCAATGTAAGACGACAATCATAATAATTATTTGTACCAAAAAATAAATAGATAAAAAGAATATATATTTTTTTGATAATTTTTTTTTATAGATTTTGACACTAACAGTTAGAGCTGTGAAACTGGGCTATTTGGTCTAAAAAGATCGATCCAGATGGACTTCAGATTTTAAAGGGCTGGCCAACAAACAAGTCCATATTTAAATTCAGTTTATTTGACGTCGAGCTAAAAAACTCTAAAAAAATTCGAGCAAATATTTTAAGGTCAAAACCATACATTTATTCAAGCTTGACGGACCGGCCTATATCGACTAGTCCATTTTAACAACTATACTAATAATAGATGTTGAAGTAATTAATTTTATGGGATATATGAATCAACTCCTTATCAAATGACCAACCATTAAGAATTGAGAATAATATACAGAGTAACTTGTTGGATTTCAACAATTAAACAATACCATTAAATGTAATTTACATCATTACATCAAATGGAAATTACACTCCACCATTAACCAAATGCGGTTGACATTCTGATATCAAATGGCATGGCACTAAAGAACATATAAATTGTCACGTAAAGCATATATAATTTAAATTCTTATGTTTTCTGACTATAGTTCTTCCCATTCTTATGTTACAAAATTTACATTCTCACGAAAAGCCTATAAAATGGCACTAAACACAAAATTTGTTACAAAACTTCACTTCTATTCCAAACCTCTCCTTATTCTATAGCAACAATGAGTACACGTTTTTTGCTTGCCCTTTTTCTCTTTTCCATTTGTTTCATTATCTCTTTTTCTCATGCACTGAACAATGGTTTTAGTGTTGAACTCATTCACCGCGACTCTCCAAAGTCACCACTCTACCAAGCTACAGAAAATAGATACCAACGTGTTGTCAATGCAGCACGTCGTTCTATCAACCGTGCCAATCATTTCTACAAAAATTCCCTCACAAATACTCCTAAATCAACCGTAATTCCAGATAAAGGTGAGTATCTCATGACCTATTCAGTTGGTACCCCACCATTTAAGGTATATGGTATTGCCGACACCGGTAGTGACATTATTTGGCTTCAATGTGAGCCTTGTAAACAATGTTACAAACAAACTACTCCTATGTTTAATCCTTCAAAATCATCAAGTTACAAAAAGCTACCTTGTTCGTCTATCCTATGCCAATCTGTGAGAGATACCACTTGTAATGAACAAAATTCTTGTCAATATTCTATTACTTATGGTGATCAATCACATTCACAAGGAGATCTTAGGTTACGTTTGACCCGACTTATTTTCAACTTATAAGTTACTTTCAGCTTAAAGTTAAAAAACACAACTTAAAAGATAAAGTTAAAGCTGTTTGGATTTTAAAAAAAAAAATTAACATTAAAGTTACTTTTAAAACAATTGTTTCACTGTGATGAAATATTTATAGAAAAACTATTACTTTTAAAACTGAGAATATTATTCAGAAGTATGTCAATGGATAAATAATTTTTTTATACAAAATAAAATCTATTGTATTATTCATTTTATGTAAGAACTCTAATGAAGTTGTATTTTCTTAATATTTAAGAACCGTAAAAAAATAAAAAATTAGTTCGGAATTTAAAGAAGACGAAGTGAAGTACTAGAGATAATAGTTGGGTGTATATAAAGTACATGTTTGGATTCTAGTTTTCGAACTTTAGCAAGCGGATAATAAATTCTAATTTCATATAATTTATCATTTTATTTCTTTTGTGAATTTTATACTACCATTTAAATATTGCTATTTTATTTGTCAATAAAAATATTCTAGTATATGAAATTGTGAATAAGGTGTTTTTTAAAATAAGGTTTTTTTTAATATAATAATAATCGTCAAAAAGTATATATAATCATTTATTTCTATAAAAAAAAGTAATACTGTAATGAAATAAAAAAATGAAATGAATTCAAAAAATAAAATTAAAAAGACGATTATATATTGGACAAACAAAAAAATGATGTGGTTACCTTAAATAATAAATAGGCTATACTGGCATTTCCAAAAAACAAATTAAAATATTGAATGGTTCCAAGTGGGTATCGAACGGGGAACCAGAGAAAAAGGAGGCGTCAGTCTTCTAAAGTTGATATTTTTGACTTTTTTTTGGACTCCTTATATATTGTTTTTCTTCATAAAAAATAAGTCCTTAATTTTGTGTAGAGCTTTTTTAAATTTGTGTTTGGCCAGACTTCTCCTTAAAATAAAAAATAAGTCATAAAAAAGTTCGGCCAAACGATACCTTAGTGTTGAGACTCTTACATTAGAATCCACCACGGGTCGTCCTGTTTCATTTCCTAGAACTGTGATAGGATGTGCACTACAAGAAAACATGCATTTACTGAGGGCCAAAGGCCCTCAGTAATGCACAAATTTCGTCTAAAATGCATGCATTACTGACGGCCTTGGGCCCTCTGTAATTAGCTCGCCAGTAATGGTTACTGACGGCCCAGGACCGTCAATAACGTTACTGACGGCCTGGAGCCGTCAATAATACACACCGGTCAAATAAAAAGGACACGCAATTGTGACGGCCTGGAGCCGTCAGTATCACATTGTCTTTTACACATTGTGACGGCCTGGAGCCGTCAGTAATGTACATCGATTCAAAAAAAAATTAATATTAATTTTTTAAAACAAAAAATATACTGCATAATAAATAATTAAAAAATATTATAATTAAAATTTAATAAAAAGCATAATAAAAATACTTAACATAAGCATAATTAAATATAATGATAATATTGTCATTACAAAAAGAAAACAATTAAACAAATAATAATCAACAACAGATTATTAAAATTACACATCAACGTTGGTCAGGCGGCTGATATAGTGGTCGCTTCCCCTTGCCAGTGTCTGTTGGCTGACGCGACCTTCCTCGGCCTCGGCCTCGGCCTCTACCTTCCTCGTGTATTATGACTCCGGGGAGTGACGTTCGCAAAGGAGGTCGTGCCACAGGCCTATGAACGAAGTTAATTGGGGCTTGATTTGGGAAGAAGTTGCCTTGGGGTTGATTTGGATGTGGGATTATGAAGTCTTGTTGTGGATTTAATGATCTCTGGTATTCGGTGAAAGCAGTTTGTTGATTATTTCTACCGCTTCCGTCACTACTGCTTCCACTTGTTTGCCCAGTAGGATCAAAAAATTGTAAATGAACTGGTTCATTAAGCATCTGACTCATATCCTCTATGCTCATACTCAGTACTGGATCACCCTCTCGGTACTCCGGCAGCTGATTCAAATTAACCATGCTACTCAAATCCGGTCGATATTCTTGTTCACCGGCATTTTGATTTTGTCGTGCCGAAGCCTGAGATGATGATCCAACCCCTCCCCCCGCCGGCGCCGGCGCCCTCTGCTGTGAAAAGAATTCCTGCAATATATGTTGGACCCGTACGTCCACCCGGTCATCAAATGATGCTTCGAACTCATCGCGGAACTCTTCTCTATACGTGGCCCTCATTCGCGCTTCATACTCATCATCGGTTTCCTCTCTTTGAGTTGGACGAGAGCGTCCTGTACTCGATGAAGATGAAGATGTGTAAGTGACATCTCTCAAACCAGTTGGGTCACTTGCATATAGAGAAGATGTACACCCAGCAGCGAATTTGCGACCTCGAGTCGCACCACCAGCATTCTTAACAAAAGCCAACGACATCTTGTTTCGACGAACATCCTCATTATCTCGCCTATGAGGTGGTAGTCGTAGTTGGCTTGCATTATATTCTTCAACCCAAATTTGCGTCAACCTCTACAATAAATTAAAAAAAAATTATAATTAATTAATTATAATGTTTAGATATAATTATATAATGTTTAAAAAATAATGTTATACGAAATAAATAATAAATAATATATATAATTAAATACTTACCGACACTTCTTGCGCCCTTGCCCCCGTCCACTCACCGGAATCTGCATACCGGTGCATCATGTCATTCATCTCCATAAAGGTGGGTGGACGACCAAATTGTTGGATGAACTCAAGACGAAGCGTTCCGGCAGATTTAGACCCTCCAGAGTGTACGCACGCACGATTGGCTTCATCAGTATTTCTGTTGGCTTTGTTCTTTATACACTTTGCAATATACTCTTCCTCTTCCCATCTGCGGCAGAGCATAGGGTATGAATTGCCAGCGAGCCAAAGTGGTGGTTTTGAAGGATCCTTTTTAATCTTTTTCCGCGCTTCAAAAAGTAAGGTCGACAGACGCTTGGTGGCTTTTTTGTTGAATATACGCTCAATAGCCGCTGTGTGGTGATTCAGCCAAGTTACTTGCGACTACGAAAAATAAAGAAAAATTGTTAATAAATTAGTAAATATATGTTTAGTAACAAAATTGATTGGATAAAAAAGTAATTATAAATAAAAACGTACCCTGAAGCCATTCCAAAATTGTTGATATCCACGCTCATCTGCCCTGACCTCCGTCCAGTTGAGATATGGAGCCTGGAATTTGGATTTCAATGCATTATTGATTGCCTTATTCGCCGGATTTTGGGGTTGCAAACTGCACAATATATATATATTAGTTAAGAATAATTATCATATATATCCAATTAATTTATTAAACACAAATTCTTAATAATAATTAACTTACTCTGTGGCGGTATATGGCATGATGATGGGTCTACCATGCCGGTCAATCAACAATTCATTTTGAGGAGCTAAAAGTGCAATATCGGCTATTTCCTCGTCCTCGTGGTCATCATCGTCGTCGTAGGAGTCGTACTCCTCTTCCACACCGTCTACGGTTCGAGACTTGGGCATACCCTCCAACCATCGATTCCGAACAACGCGGCGGTGTAAAGCACGTCTACGTGGAGCGCGTCCGCGTCCGCGTCCGACACCCGGTGCTGGTGGAATATCATCAATGTCATCATCGACATTGTCATCATCAAAATTTTCTTCATCTGGATTCATCTATAATAAAAAAATATATGATAAATATATTTATATAATTAAGAAATACATGACAAATATATATATAATTAAGAAATACATGACAAATATATATATAATTAAGAAATACATGACAAATATATATATAATTAATTAAGAAATACATGACATATATTGTTTTATAATTCATCATCATTAAACGATAAACAAATGCAACCAAAAACAAATATTCAAGTACAACGATTAATATTATTACAACGCGGATAACTATATTATAAAATTAATTGTCATCCCAATCTGATACATCTTCATCATCACTGCCTTCATCATCACCATTAGCTTCGACGTCCTCTTCATCAACATCACCATCAGAAGGTACTTCTTCGGCTTCTTCTTGTACACAAAGTTGATTAAAAGTTTCAACTGCAATGACATCATCAACATTGGACATCTCATCTTCCTGATATGGTTCATCTTCACGTTCATCTATCTCATTTTTTTCAATCAGACCCCTTGGTTTTGATGTTATTGCGGCACACCAACCTCGCTTATCCCTTGTAGTCGATGGATAAGGGACATAGTGAACTTGTCTGACGTTATGAGCCATAGCAAACGGATCATACAATGGATAATGTTTGTTCATTTTTATGTCCACGGTATTAGTCTTTGAATCATATCTGGTACCTCTATTTGAAGGATCAAACCATTTACAGTAAAACAACACGACTGTTTTCTTGTAATCAAGATAATTGTATTCGATTTCAAATATGTTCTCAATGACACCGTAAAAATCTCCTTCACCATTTTCAGTCACACCTTTCATACACACTCCACTGTTTACTGTTGTTTTTCCTTCACTCCAACTGTGTGTCTCAAATCTGTAACCATTGACAAAGTAGGTGTGCCATTGTTTAACGGTTGACTTTGGGCCATCAGATAAGTTTCTCAAGTGTTGTATGACACGAGTTGCGGGTGTTTGTTGGTACATGTATTCTTTGAACCATGCTGGAAATTGCGAATTGATTTGAGCAGAAGTATGTTGTGTTAAAAACATCCTAAGTTATTAAATATCGTTAGTTATAAGCGAACTTAATTGGAATAAATAATTATTTATTAACTAATTAAAAATACTCACTGTAAATATGGCTCGACTTCATTGCAATTAATCAGCAAGTGAACATGCGCCGAATAGAGAACTTTGTCACCAGGATACAACACTTTCTCACCACCACCATTACGACCAGGCAAGCTGAATATTGACATGTTTAATGGGTGAATTCTCACAGGCCGAGATGTTTCAGTTTCATTGCGAATATGGCTTGATGACCACGTGTCTTTGAAGTAATGCGAACAAAAGTAAATTGTTTCGCGGTGTAAGTATGTTGCACAAATTGAGCCTTCGACCCTAGCTTTGTTTTTCACGGCACGTTTTGCATAACCCATGAACCTTTCGAACGGGTACATCCATCTATATTGAACCGGCCCACCAAGCCTAGCCTCGTATGCAAGATGCACCACAACATGCTCCATAGAATCAAACAAGGCAGGAGGAAATATTCTCTCCAACTTACACAAGATCAGTGGAATGTCATTTTCCATCTTGATGAGATCAGCCTCTCTTAGCGTTGTCGAACACAAATTCTTGAAAAATTGACTGATTTCAATAAGCGGATTCAATACATGTTGGGGTAAAGAACTAAATGCAATCGGAAGTAAAGTCTGGAAAAAAACATGACAATCATGACTTTTCATCCCACGCATCCTTCCATGGTCAACATCAGCGCATCTCGCCAAATCGCAACTCACCTGACATTTTTCTCCTTTCATAGTTTTCACGATGCCATGTCATTTTACTGGCTGTTTGCATCGATGCATACAACCTTTGCAACCTTGGTATTATGGGTAAATAGAACATCGCCTTTCTTGGGATTGGCTTCCTTCTGACTGACCGTGAATTTCTTGTTACACGATATCTTGGTTCTTGACAAAATTTACATTCAAGTAATGCACCGTCATCTACACCAAATTCGTTGCTATAGTACAACATACACCCGTTAACACAACAGTCAATTCTCTTCGCTCCGAGTCCTAACTTTGCAACCAATTGTCTTGCTTCGTAATAATTTTTTGGCAAATCAAGAGGACGGTCTATTGTTATATCCAACATCAGTTTTGTTATCAAGTCCATGGTGTATTCTGAAACAAGACATTCAGACTTGATACCCAAAAGTCTAATACACACCGTTAACTTTGAGTCTCGAGAGCCTTCACACAACGGTGTATTTGTCTCTTTCAAAAGATCAAAAAATCGCTGGGCTTCCTCATTTGGTCTCTCGACGTTAACATCAGCGTCATATTCATCATCAGCAGGGTCGTCGACATCATTTGGCACATAAATCGGCGTATTAAACCCAAGGGCATTAGTTATCATATTGTCCATCTCATTAAACGGATCATAATGCTGATGATAATATTGGGGAACAACAACGGGCTGAAAAACACTGCTTGAAGCACGATTTTGATTCACGGGAACAGTCGTGGAACATCCTTCGCCATGACTTGACCAAACCCAATAATTAGGTTGGAATCCCTTTTTATATAAATGAGACCTAATTTCATCTTCGCTCTGTATTCTTGTACATCGACAAAGTACACACGGACATCTAATTCCCCCTTCACGTATCACAATGTCATTATATTTTACTGTATTGATAAACATTTCGACCCCTATTTTAAATTCCTCTTTAACCCGGCCCCTCTTTCCAGGATTATGTCTATCGTACATCCAATTACGATTGCTAAAATCCATATCTGTGTAGTTTAATTAATATATAATTAGATCGATATATGTATTAAATTTATTACTTTATTTTTCAAAAGTATTTTGGACATATATATATGTCTACTCAACAATAACATATAAACTTTTAACATTTTATTTTTAAAGTTTATGGTTTATTAAATCTAAAAAATACTAAGTTTTTTAGTTGACAAAACTACCGACTTTTTAACATATATATTATAATTTTTTAAAATATAATTGTTTTTCTTTTTTTAAATACATAGTAATAATAAAATGCTAGTAACTATTTCTAAGTGTACGGTAAAAATAAAACTATCACTAAATATTATAAATTAAAATTACATATATTACTTACTTGGGTGCCGGGTAGAGTCTTACTTGGCGCGCGCTCCTAACCACAAACTCCGCTCCTAACCCACGACCTCCGATGACCACGAGAATTTGCTAATAAAAATTGTAAATAACAAATTATTAGAACATATACATTTAAATAACAAAGTAAAAATTTTAACTTTAAAAGTAAAACACAAACACTTACCACTGTTTAGATGGAGATATGAAAATTACATCACTTTTTTAAAAATACACAAACTGTTAAAAAATTTCTTTTATAAATTTTTTTTAAAAAAATTTCATTTTTTTAAAAAATAATATAAATATACTGTTTTTTTGAAAAAAAAAATACTTATTTAAAAAAAATAATTCTGTTTTCGAAATAAACAAAATTAAATATATTTTTTTAATTTTTTTTACAAAAACAATAACTTTTATACATAGTGATAAGAAAATATTAGTAATAAATTACAAAGTATTAATTAATAACTATTACTAAGTATACGATAAAAAAAACTATCACTATATAAATTAAAATTACGTTACTTACTTGGGTGCCGAGTAGATTCTTACTTGGCGCGCACCTAGCCCACGAACTCCGCTCCTCACGAGAATAAGACTTGCTATTAAAAATGGTAAAACACAAATATTAGAACATATACATTTAAATAACAAAACAAAAATTTTAAATTCGTAAAAGTAAAACACAAACACTTACCACTTTTTGTATGGAGATTAAGTTGAAAGTATGAAATTTAAGAGAGAAGTTAGAGAAAATTTAGAGAGAGAATGAAAGGTAAAAATGAAGTGAAGGTGTAATAGATTTGTTGAAGAAGAATATATAAAGTAGTAATAAGCGAACCGTTGGAATTTAAATTTGAAATATGCATTACTGGCGGCCTGACACCGTCGTAAATGCATAACGTCTTTCTCATTACTGACGGCCTGGGACCGTCATAATTGACCACGCATTACTGACGGCCCAGGACCGTCATAATTGCTCATCTGCTTTAACTTTCCTGACGGCCTGGAACCGTCTTAATTGACCACGCATTACTGACGGCCTGACACCGTCACTAATGCTTAATGTTACCGTTTTAAAATTTTTCTTTCCCCCAAGACGCATTACTGACGGCTCCCAGCCTTCAATAACCCACAAATGCATTACTGAGGGCTAAAAGCCCTCAATAAGTTTGGTCAGTAATATTATGTTTTCTTGTAGTGGTGGAACCGATAATACAGTTTCGTTTCAAGGTGCAAGCTCTGGTATAGTTGGTCTTGGTGGTGGACCTTCGTCTCTTATAACACAACTGGGATCGTCAATTGATGGAAAATTCTCTTATTGTTTATTGCCATTGTTGCTTGAGTCAAACACAGTTGAGTCAACCACTACGAGCAAACTCAATTTTGGAGATGTCGCTGTGGTTTCTGGTGATGGTGTTGTGTCAACTCCTATAGTGAAAAAAGACCCATCAGTTTTCTATTATTTGACATTGGAAGCATTTAGTGTTGGAAACAAAAGAGTAGAATTTGGAGGGTCTTCACATGGCGGTGAGGGTAATATCATAATTGATTCAGGTACAACATTGACACTTTTACCAAATGATGTTTATACTAATTTGGAATCAGCTGTAGTAGAATCGGTGAAATTAGAGCGCGTTGATGATCCCAGTCAAACATTCGGCTTATGCTATAGTGTCAAATCAGATGGATATGATTTTCCCCTAATCACTGCACATTTTAAAGATGCGGATGTTAAGTTGCATTCTATGAGTACTTTTGTTCCAATTGCTGAGGGCATTGTTTGTTTAGCTTTTACCTCATCTCAAATTGGTGCTATCTTTGGAAACTTGGCTCAACAGAATTTGTTGGTTGGTTATGACCTTAAACAAAAAACAGTGTCGTTTAAGCCTATGGATTGTACCAAAGTGTAATGAGTGTTGTAAACTTTGTTTACTTTTCTCTTTGAATCTATAATAAAATAATTTGCATTTTATATATTGTCTTTTTTAATATCAAAGTTAATTAACATTTGATCACAAGAACAGTCCAATGAATGTTGCATAACCGCAAGCCTCAAAAAAGAAAGAAGTATTACACTACTAAATACAAATAACTAACAATAAGAAAAATACTATTATAACTAATATCTTTATCTTTATTTTAACAATCTAAATAAATCTAATCTTTTTTATTTTTTTGGTACATTAAATAAATCTAATCGTACTCCTTTGTAAACTAAACTAGAGTCTTTTACTTAGTCTCATTCTTATGCTATAGGATTATTAATATGCTTATTTGGCACCTTAAGTGCTTCACATACTTATGAGTTATACTCATGAGTTATACAACTTCCAAACCACCACTCCGTATTGTTAATGCAAAATTTAAATTAATAAAGATAAGTGTGATTGAATTGACGTGGTTAACAAATTAATCTAATTAAGGTAGAACCGATGATCATAGTCAAATATTAAGGTGGAATAATATTTGATCAAATTTTAATTTTGTTTTGGCTTGAATCTTAATTATTATGCTAGCTAGATAAATTGTAGGATTAATTAACATAAAATGCTAGCTAGATAGACATAAAATTCCAGCTAGATAAATTAAATAAAAATCATTATTCTAACTAGAGTCTTAGGTGCACTAGTGACACAAGTTAAAGAAAAAAAATTATATTGAGAACAACGTTGTTTACACTTTTATCCAAGTACAATGTATTTCATAGTTGTTGAATAAGCTAGATATATAAAAATTGTTAAAAGATATCCATTTTTAAAAAAAATTGAATTACCTGCCATATAAACCATGAAAAATCGGATTTGATAAAAATCCCCATGAAGAAAATATTTTAATTGAAAAATCGGATTTGATAAAAATCCCCACGAAGAAAATATTTTAATGTAGGAAAAAGATGCAACGCATGTAGTCTATAATATAAGATAAATTTTATTTTTTAAATTTATTGAAAATTTAACGTATCTAGTCCATATTATTAACTAAATACATTAGATTTTCAATGAATCTAAAAGTACAATTTATATTATATTAAGGACCAAAGGAAATACCATATAAGCCATGTCACAATAAATGAGAATATATACAAAATTTGGCTATAAAATTACCCCTCCACACCCCATTTCAATGTGCCACCATTTCTTATTCTAAAGTTACAAGCATATCCACCCTTTTATTCCCCGTTCTCTCTTTGTGTTTCAGCCATGTCGAATCTCCGTAGCGATGAGATGATTCGTATGTCCAAGCTCATTAAGCTCATTGCTAAGCTGAATCGAATCAACAAAGAACTAGAAATTGAGAGGAAACGTGGTGATGACTTGACTTATTTGTGCAAGATGATCGAGGATCCAAATTGGTGGAATAATCCTATTGATGGGTTGAACAAGGATCAACTTCTATTACTCAAGAAGGCTTTGGAGGAGATGAAGAAACGTGTTGATGAACCTGCTGATAGGCTTCTCATTCAGAGTGCTCCTACCGAAACTAAACCTCAGATCTAGATTCTTTTGTTCTAAGGGTTTAGATCCAACTTAGATGCCCTTAATTAAGCAATATTTATAATTTTATGTCTCGGTCTGTTTTTAATTAATTTCAATTAGAGCTTACATGCTTAACTAGTTTCATGTATGCATGTGATTTGGTTACCGAATCTTATCGTTATTCGGATTTTTTTTTTGTCTTTGGAAATGTAGTGGTCTTGCATTATATATTATTTGAATAAAGGGCATCTTATTTATTTATGCTTCCATCTCTCAAATTTTTTATTCTTTTGAAGTCCGATAAATTCATTTCATCCTTCTTCACACAATTACTATCTAGTTAATATATATCTTAATAATAATAATACCTTCATATTCCATTAAATCACTTCTCCACAGTTGTCTATTCATAATTTAAACTATAGCATATCAATGAACATGTCATTATACGATTATAAAATTTAATACATGTTGATGTGGGTTTGGACATAAATATATATTTTTGTGAATGGTACTAAATAAATATATTTGTAGCATAAACTTTAATACTAGTTGATCATCATGAGTATCTGTTTCTCCAAGCAACACTTGATGTGATATTTATAACTCTTCTTCAATTGAAGATTTGAGCTACAAATATGAGAACTTGCATTATGTATAAACTATTGCAAGTGGCAACCGAACACAATAGACACAAAGTTTGAGTTTGTTATTTTTTTTTTTTTTGGTAGAAAGTTTGAGTTTGTTATGTTTTAGTACAAGTTGGATTTATCTTGTGTTTAAGGTGCAAGGATGTGTCACTTTTCACGACTTCAATGATTTTCTTATTAATTTATGAACTTGTGTTAAGAAAAATTAATCAATAATGTGTTATTTCAATGATTTCCAGACTCTACCACTATAAAGAAAAAATACTTTGAGATTTGACTAAAAAGAACCAAACTTTTTAGATAGGACAAACTTAAAACCTTTGTAATCGAGAACCGTAAACACAAACAATAAGATATTACTTCCCTTGTGAACCTCCAATCCAAAATATATCACCTATCTTAAAATTCTTGGATCACATCCAATATAAAAGTAAAAATACCTATGTCATTACAAGGGAATATAAAATTATTCATAAGAAAATATTATGCCAAGGAAACATATTTACCCATGTAAACCGGCTTTGTATTCCACTCTAATATGAGTGTGCTATCCCACCACTACACAATTACATCTCTATAATAACCGCTCTTGTATTATCATCACTTATCCTTGCAAAAATTAAAAAAAATTAAGAATTTAAATTAAAAAATTCCTGAAAACTTAAAAGACTATCCAAACACTTTATAAAAATATATATTCTCTAGTTAGTTATGCCTGAAAAAATTATTTTCGACATTATTTTTTGATAACGCGAAACAAACACTCGCAAGAGTTACAAAAATATTACACTTGAAGCTCAAAATATCAAAAAAGAAACTGTTAACAAGTCTTACATCGGTTCCCCTCATGGGCTGGACAGGGCCATGGCCCGCCCCAACATTTTTAACTTTTTTTTCATATACATGTATTCTAGTGCGGTTTTGATACTATTTAGAGGCGGTTTTAAGCCCCCGCTAAATAATACGTGTAGTTTGTTTTTCCTCCAGTTTTGCGGGGGTTATAAACCCCCTCTATTTGGAATTGTTAGATAGTTTATATATATTTTAAAAAATGTGTAATTTATTTTGTAATAAAGTTCTTAAATATTTATTTAAAATAGAGTTTTAGTGTATAAAAATTCATATTTGTTCAATCTTTTGTTAATTTTTTTTAAAGAGATTCATATAATACTATAAACATAAATACAAGAATTAATTAAAAAGAATCAATTTTACACATGAATTGACATAAAATATATTTCATAATATATTTTTAAAATTTATTTATTAAAAATTGTAATGGTTCATCTTTTGACTATTTTTAGATATTCAAATTAGATACACCCTTAAATATGATATGCTTTTATTTATATATGTATATATATATATATATATATATATATATTGTTTTTTTAGTAATTTTTTTTGGATATTCGATTTATATTTATAGCAGCCCACCCCCATTTTTAGAGTAGCTCCGCCACTGCCTGAATGTATGTTTTATAAGTGAGAGCAATTTTCACCTTACAAGCCTGTTTTGTAAGGATGAGTTAGGCCGAATATCAATTCAATAAGATGGTATCAGAGCCTTTCCACGACCCGTTGGACCACTTGTTATTAGGTTTCCGCTATCGGGCCACCCACTGTTTATATCCACGCACCAAGTCCAGGGACGGAGGCACATATTTTTTTTTGAAGAGGCTAAAATGACGGAGGCACATATAACAGTATGAAGGCACATGCCTGCACAAATATTTTGAGAATTTTTCACTAGTATCAATCTTTATCTTACGAGCCTGTTTTGTATGGATGAGTTAGACCGAATATTCAATTTTTTACTGGTTATTAATATGTGCTCAAATTTTGACCAACAAACAAGTTGTTAGGATTAGAGGCACTAGTAGAGTATGGGGGCACATCCATGACACACAAACGTGATCACATCCCATATCTCATCTCATATATATTAAAATAAGGAAAATTCTAACTAATATTACTTATGAAAAAATCATTCAATATTCCCAAACTATATAATGCTACAAAATTATATATGTGGTGCATATTAGAATATATTAGAATTTAGGAGGTCTATACTCAACCATAAAAGGTAGTTTGAGAGTTGAGGTTTACACTACCTTTTATAAAGACTATCTATGTCATCTTTAGCCAATGTGAGACTTCTAACAATTCATCCACTGATGAAAATTTCTGGCTCCGTCACTGACCAAGCCCAATGGTGTCGGGCATGAGGGTTGTGTTAAGAAGTCTCATATCGGTTGCGAGATCGCCTGAATGTGTGTTTATAAGAGTAATCCTCACTTTACAAGTCGATTTTGTAAGAATGAGTTAGACTCAATATTGTAGTAAAAAGACAAATTCGGCCTAAAAGACAAATTCTCTATGAAAAATTATCAATAGATTTTGAGTTGAAAGACCTTGGAAAACTCAAGCTTTTCTTAGGAATTGAGGAAAATCGCAAACAATTGGAAATTATGTACTCGATCTGTTGTATAGGAGGAAAACTTAGATTCAAACTAGCTAGTGCTCTCCCATTGAGGAAAACTGCAAGATGAGCTATGAGGAAGTAGGACACCAAACTTGACAAGGTACAATATCAAATATTAGTGGAAAAGTTGAAAACAAGGTACAATATAAAATCATTGATGTGGTTCTATTCTAACAATTTAAGTTTTTGGGATAATCGGTTATTTGATATGGTATCAGAGCTTCTATGACTAAGTGGTCTAGAGTTTGATCCCCGCTCCCCTCACTTTCTAATTGAAAAGTGGAATTTAAGTATATGGTAGGTGGACCTATGCATTATTCACACTTCAAGTCCAAGCGAGCTCTTGCGTGAGGGGGCACGTTATAAATAATATAAAAGCATTGATGTGGCTCTATACTAACCGCTTAAGCTTTTTGGATAATCGGTTATTGACGATAGATAGTGTCCGAAATGTATAATAAAAATACTTTAAAATATGAAAGTGAAATTACTAGTACAAAACTCAAAGACTAACAAATATTGTGACCTATAGAACATATACAAGAAAACAATGTAATTGTAGATGATGGCATTATGCTCAAATTTATTTCAAATTATATTTTTGCATACACTTTTTTAAAATCATAAATGCTTTGATTTGTTTCCAGAATTCAAAAGGTTTGATAATTAGGGAAACCATTGTTCTCAATTTTAATAAAAATTACTGATAAATAGAGTTTGATAATTTAGTTGTAAGTTATAATTTAGGAAACTCATATTATCCACATGTGTTCACAACAATAATATAAAAACAATAATATAACACCAAAGTTTAGAATAAAACATTCAAGATAGAATTTCTCTTCATTTTCCTGAAGCTCCTTCCATGTAAAGCATTTGAATCCTTTCTGATCGACTTAAGTTTAATACTTTTTCAAACTGTTCGACTTCCCTGTATACAAAGAAAAATAATCAATTAATAAAAATTAAAGAAAAAATAAATTTTCAACAATTACATCACTTGCAAGACTATATTTTATTTGTAATTTTAGATAAAAATTCATCAAATTAAGTGAAACTACCAAATATGCAAAACAACTACAACTGAGACATAATTTCAATTTAATTCCTTCAAAAAAAATTTCAATTTAATTAAGTTAGATAAGATTTTTTTTTAATGTGTTCTAACTTGTAAGCATGAATTCAGTCATGATGTCATGTGTGTATTATGGAAATCTCTCAATCATGGCAAACAATTTCCCTACTGAGCAAGTTGATATCCAAAGAGGTCATAAACAATCTTTACACTTTTTCTTATCTTGTAATTTATTTAAGTGGTTTAGGATTAGATCTCAAATATTGTTGTAGTATCTCATTTCCAATTCAATGAAAGTACACTGCTAATTTATTTAAGTGTTTAAAATTTGTGTTTAAGTAGCCTCTAAGATGGTTTGAGTGAAAAAATATTATGCTAAATGTTGATTTCTCAAAGAATATAGGCTTTATGGTGTAAATATTGTTGAAATATGATGCACATTTCTAGATATTTCTAGAATACATTAGTAGTTTATAGAATAACTTAGCATTGATGCACATGCTAGAATTTTCTAGAACTATAACACTTTAGAAGTTGATCATGGAATAAATCAATACCATATATGTATTAGGAAAATGTCATGAAAATTCTAGAATGTAGTATCTAGAATATACACTCATACTTATAAATAGGTAAACCATGCATGTACAATTGTACTCAAGCCTTTGAGATGCAATGACAATAACAATAAGGCTTCACCATGCTACCACTACTCTCCTCCTACTACTAATGTGTTAGCTCTTGTTCCATGTTACTGAATACTTCAATATTAGCTTTCACACTACTTGTTACTATCCTTCAACTATCAACCAAAGTCTTCTACAATATCAAACTAATTTCTAAACTATCACTACTACCTCAACTACTAACAAATATTCTCCCATATTTTCTCTCAATATATGGCAAGACTAGTCGTTTTTTTTCTCTATTAGTTGCGATGTGAACAGGTATTTAGCTATGAGATTCGTTGAGTAGGCTTACGTGAGTTGTCTGCTATAAGATAGCTAGTTTTGGGGCTTCCGGCATAAAATAAAAAAAGGCCGAAGGATGGCAACAAATCAAAGAGTATAGAGTTAAAGGAGCATCAACTTTTCTAATCCGAATGATATTGAGCTAGAGGTTATTCTACCACATATTATGCCATTTTCCTCCTCTATATCCCTTGTATTCAAGACTTTTACCAGAAACTATATCCCTTGTATTCAAAAAATTGTTGGAGTTCCAAACACAGTTTAGTAAATTTTTGAAGTCGGTGAAAATTCATAATGTGGATTTTATTGCTATTTAGGAAACAAAAGATGAGGTTATTTCATTGCTATTTCTCTTTGTTTTACCTTCCATCAATTGGTAATAATGGGGGCTTATTATTCAGTAGAGTGGAGCTTCTTGGATTATATTCTGGGGAGATTTGGCTTTATAGTGTTAGTTAATTGAAGTCCAATAGCGGAGATTAATATTTAACGTGGCCTTAAGCAGGGTGACGCTTTAGCTCCATTTTTGTTTTATTTATAGTTGGGGGTTTATAGGTCTCATGAAGAAAGTAGTTGATATAAAACATTTTCAAGGTTTTGAGGTCTGTCGTCAAAATGTTCTTATTTCCCATCTACAATATGTGGACAACACTTTTTGTGTTGGTAAAGCTACAATAGAAAATCACTGGACCTTGAAGGTTACCTTTCAAGGTTTTGAGATGTTTTCGGGTCTTAAGGTGAATTTTTTGAAGAGTTGCTTGATGTGGATTAAAATGTCTTCGGAATTTATGAATTTGGCCTCTACATTCCTTAATTGTAGAGTAGGTGCAATCCATTTTGTATATCTTGGTCTTTCAGACCGTGCTAACCTACGACCATGTCTACTTGACAATGTTAATTAGATTCTCTTAGGAAGAGGTCAAGGGTGTGAGGGAATAAATATGTGAGTTTAGGAGGTCGGATTGTGATTCTTAATTCGGTCCTAAGACAAATCAGTACCAAGACAAATCAGTCCTCGAGATCTTTGTTGGGACTGTTGGTGGTTTGAGTTGGAATTTTGGTTGGCGGTGGCAACTTTTTGTTTGGGAAGAGACACCTCAAAACGACCTCCTTCACATGTTTGTGAAGTTGACTAGTATGGGAGCGCGTGTTTAACTGGCATAAAAGTGTATGTTATGTCTTATTTGGAAGAGCAAAGCACCCTCAAAAGTGGCAGACGTCACATGGAAACTTCTGCTTATAAGATTCCAACCCGTAGCAAATTGCAACAAAGTGGTGTGATTCTTCCTATGATAGATTGTGGGTGTGTGTTTTGCAATCATTTGGTGAAAAACTCAAAGGGGTGTGATTATTACATTGCCTATTCACTGCGAAGCATTCGTATGACGTATTTGGTAATTAGCTCAAAGTCATGTTCATGCTACCTCCAAATTTATTTACCTTGTTGAATTATTTGAGAGGCAATGGATTTTGCACAGAGTTGAGGAAAGGAATAATTGTGATATGGAATGTTGTTTTGTGGTCTATGTGGAGAAGGCACAACCAAGGTATATTCAGAGACCGCATTGTTATCATAATGACCTCTTAAAAGAGATTAAAGTTTGTATCGGCGGTGATTTTTGAGCATTAATAATCCAAATCTTAATTGTTATGTATGAGTAGGTGATTGGCTCTGTGACATGATGATTATTTTCGCAAGTGTATGAAGTATACTTGGGGGTTTTGTTCATGAGAATTTGTTGAAAATCACAACTAACGAAAGTAACGCGGTTGTTGAGATGATAACGGAGCGATTAGGTACTATACGAATCCCTTGATCCGATGCAAATGGTAATTGAGTGGATTTTACGCTCATTGTATGTCAATTATGTCATGAAAGAATCAACACAAATGTTTAAGTCCAATCTCTTGGCACTTAACCCTCTCAATTATTCTCAAATCCCTAATCTCTTAGGTGAATTTGAGAATAATTGAGGTTTTCTAGCAAGAATTCAATAATCACAATGATCAATCCCTATCTCTAGGATAATTGAATCAAAGATCAATTAATCTAGATCACACTTCAATTCAAACTCTCATCCAAATTAAAGCAATTAGGTTCACGAGCGATCAATTCATGATAGGTTTAAAACACAAGATTAATTGAATGCACATAAAATCCATACACCTGCATAAAATCTCTCTAAACTCAATTACATGTTTCAATTATATCCATATCAAGTTCATCTCAAGTACCTAATCCAAGAAAACCAGTGAATCATGGAGAAGTTGGATCTTCTTAGAATTGGCTTCAATCCAAGCTTCATAATGAATCCCAAAGGAATGAGATACCAATCTTCAATGGAGGTGGAGAATCTTGCTTCAATGGTGCTCAACATTTCAATTTCGTGTGTCAAATTTTCCGAACCTTTTAACAGGTGCAAGAACCAATCTTATATACTTTTTCCTTTCCGATCTGCGCATCATGTGCCCCCGATCTGCGCATCATGCGCCTACTGACGCGTCACCCAACCATTGAACCAAATCCTGCGCATCGTACGCCACTTCCAGAGACAAACGGTCTTCCTTGGTTCCAAGCGCATCATGCTCCACTTTCTTACGCATCGTGCGCCATTTCCAGAGACAAAATCCAATTTTCTTTCAATATCTTGTCTTGCAAGTAACCTCAACTTAACCCTCATTTTTCCTTCACTTTGGGTTCCAAAGGCTTCCAATTTGCTCTAATCTTACTCAAATCAATTTAAATTGACAAGTAATGACGCGAGTTCATCATGACCCTGGTCTCGTTTTTATTTCTGACATAATTGTGCATTTTTCTCTAATAGCTGGTCTCTATTGTGTTTGTGTGAATGTGTGGTTGTGTTTTGTTGTAATAAGGGAAGTTTTACGGTTTTTAGTAAGGTGGTGTAGCTGGTTTTGTTCTTGACTAGGCCCAGGTGCTCTCCCCTATGTATTTCTTTGATATTTTTGCAGGCTTACCTATTTTGTGGGCTTTCCTACTTGTATTTTTTTGTTATATTTTGTTCTTAGAAGGATTTATGTACTCCTTGTACTAGCTCGTCTTTTTCAATATATATATACACACATACACGTTTTAGCCTCTTCAAAAGACAAGAACTAGGTAGTCAGTCACTACAGGCTAGTAGCATGGGTTTACGGCCGCAGTGAGCACCTTGGAGGCATGAATTGGTGATTTTGGAGGACCTCAGACCTACTATACGGGTAGCGTCAGCCGGTATTGTGGTGCTATATGGTCGTAGCAAGTTTATTTTTCAATTATACATGTATGCTTATTTGGGTTAGGTCTTTGGATTGGCAAAAGTATCTATAGTTGCTCATGATCTGACATGTTCTTAGAGTTGGTTATCTAGGGGATTAGGATTTTTTTTAATATTAATAAATAAATCAAAGGTCCAACCTTAAAATCCTTTTTGAAAGGTTAATTCATATTTATTATAAGCGTCTATGGTTTAAAGCTTTTTCCAAGTAATTAAGGAAAGTCAAATAATGTAGCTAACCTATCAATCGCTTCAATCATTGCTCGATCATAATCATCTTCAGGAGTCACAGTATCTTTAGAATTAGAGGCCTGTAAGACATTATCAAAACAATGTCATTATGAATTTATACATCCTAAAAAATATTCTAAAAAATAAAAAATATATATATATATATATTAGTAGATGCTAACCTCATTATCTTTCTTGTTCTTGTTCTTCTTTTTCTTCTTCTTGTTTCGTTTTGTTTCTTTTATATCTATAAAATTGTATCACAAGGAGAATCTTTAATTTCATATAAAATGTATAAGGTGAAAAAATATATAAGACATTCATTTAAACCCAAAAATTGATTCAAAATTAAATTTGGAATAATAATAATAATAGTGAAGGTGAAAAATATACCTTTTGTAATGTCTTTGCCATTAATAAATGCAGCAAGTTCATCAACCGTGCGTTCATTATACACTTCCCTTGGTTCCTCGGGTTCCTAAGACACAATTTTTTAGTCTGATTTTTAAAACATAGCGACAACTTTTTCCTAAGAATTATATTATTAAAGAGATAAATTGTATTATTTTCTTGCCTCTAATTAACTTTAGGTTCTTGACCAATTCTAATAAAATAAAAAAATTATAATAATAAAAAAAAATCATACGGCTAATTCAACTTTTTATACTACTAGTTTTAAACATTGATGATATATATTATTTATCAAAAAAAAAAAACATTGATATATATTGATGAAAATAAAAGATATGGTATCATACCTTCAATTTCATCTTCTCTTTTAGCTCTCCTAATTTGTTAGCTTTTAATTTATTCAGTAGTCTCAAACTTGTGCCATTATTTTTGTTTATGGAATCATTCAGCATCTGCACCTGTAAAAAACTCACCAAATATAAATAAAAAGAAGCAACTACTATTGCATATACTTTAAGGTCTGTTTTTGAAAAATATCAACATACCTTTGCAAGATTTTCATTGAAATTCAATAGCTCCTCCTGATCATGAGTTTTTCCTTCAAAATTGCTAGGAGCCTTGAATATAAACTTTTCATTTATTTCTTCAAAAGAACCATCCTTTTGAAGCATGACGAATTTCGTCTATAAGCAAATCAAAGGAAAACCAAAATCAATTAAATTCAAATTTTTTGGGAATGAAAAATTAAAGCATATGTTTCTTCCTTTGGTGATGTAATTATATTTTTAAATTTATCTAATTGAAGAAAGTTATAATTTTTTTTAGATAATTTAAGAGTATTAAAGCATCGGAGAAACAAGGACGGATCCAGGAATCTATAAAACAGGGTGCCGGAATAACTAAATAATAAATATTAAATAAATAATAATTATAATAGTATTTAAATATACTCAATAAAAAATAAAAAATACATCACATTGTTTATCTAAATTGTACACGACATTGCTCTCTATCATAAAATTCATCAACAACTGAATTTGTATTAAAAAATTTAGCAATTCTTCTCTCGGTGTAAATAATCACATAATTAGTTTGAAATTCATTTTCTATCTTGTTTCTCAACCTATTTTTCACAATCTTCATAGCAGAAAATAATTTGTCACTTGTAGCAAACAATCATAACTAACTTAATTGAATTTAGACTTTAATAGTGTACATGTTTTGCACCAAACAATAGTTACTAATCTTTAAACACATATCTCAAATATCAATTTATGTGTACATATGTATCAAGAACAAATATATGAAGAAGAAAAATACGACATGAGGGGGGCTCAACCCCTACTTGCCCCCCTTATGTTCGTCCATGCAGAGAAAGCATAAAAATATCAACTATTATGACCCCTATAGACTCTTCGATCCAATGTCCCTAGGTCATAAACAAAAGAAAATATATACAACGAGGATTATGCCTTACCCTAAAACGAAAAAAAAAAAAAAATTGCTGCTAATCAAATCTATTGCAAGGAATCCCTAAAATATCCCTAATAAAGTCATCCAAAATAAAAGATGTGATAATATCTCAGCACATAACAAGTAACAAATGACCAAAATTTGCAAGCTTGTCTGCACACGAGTTGCCTTTCAGATAAATCTCAGAGAAATCACATATCTAAATCTAAATTTAATTATAAATTACAAGAATTTAAATAATCTAACATCACTTATAAACAGATTACAAGAATTTACCCAAGCAATTGTTCCCCAAATATATATACAACTTCAAAATCAACTAGCTCAATTCTTTAAGACCAAACATGTACACATAACCCTAATTGGATAAAATAAATAATTAAAAGAATACACTAGATATCATACCTTAAGCTTCACATTTTCCACCTTAAGCTTCACATTTTCCATTGCAAGGTTGGCCATTATATGATACAGCTTGTAAGTTATAATTACCGGGGCTGCACTTTGTCAAGTTTATGTAAAATGGTTTGCAAGATGGAGCATATAAACCAAGATAATATGTAAGGTACAAAACCAACCTATTGTAAAGTAAAAATATTAAAGTGAAGATATCAAAAAAAATATTTGACCTGAATTCATTTATTTTTCAAGATAAATATTCAAAGCAAATATATATTTTAAATGCATAAATTTAACTTAGTAAAAAATATTGATAATTACAAAGAAAATATTCATTTATATGTATATATATTATTTTATGACAACATTAAATATATTTTGACAAAATGTAAATATTAGATATTTACTTAGTCAAACAAAAAAATCATCAACATAAATGAATGAAACTATTAATAATTAAAAAATATATAATATACCCAACAATAATTTTGGTCAAAATAATTTGTTTTGAATCATTGGTCAAAATAATTATAACTATCATAATTTGATTTTTTTTACAAAAATAATTATTTAAGGTAATTATTTAAGGATTGATTTTGAATCCAAAAAGGGTTAGCAACGCATCTTGTTGTCCGCTTGTCTTTCACTTATGTGTAATTATATTTAAGATAAAAAAATGGTTTAACTATACATTTGATCCCTTACGTTTATTTTAGGTTTGAATTTGGCCCTTATGTTTTAAAAGTATCAATTTGGTCCTTACGTTTCCATTGAGTTTCAATATTTAGTCATTTCCGTTAATTTTGTCGCTAACACCGTTTGAACTATACATGTGTCGGTGTGTCCAAGTGTCCATGTGTCTGTGAACATATGCAAATTGGTTGTCACATGTGACAAAACTGACAGAAAGGACTTACTAATGCAAACGGTAAAAACGTAAGGGACCAAATTGATACGTTTTAAACGTAAGCGACCGAATTGAAACAAAAAATAAACGTAAGAGTCCAAATGTGTAGTTAAACTGTAAACAATATATTTAATAAATTATTTTATTCATTATATCTACTTTTATAATATAATAAAATTGATTACTATCAAATGCATAAATTTTGTCAAAAGAAAAAGATATGCATAAAAATAAGAACAAAACAAAAACAATACAAATTAAGATCATAGGAAGTTTAGTAAAAAAAATTATGAAAAAACTGAAACAATGAAAAGATTATAGAAAAGTTATGAAAAAAAATTAAAGAAAGAATAAGATTAATACACATAAAAATAAGAACATAGCAACATATACAATATTACTACTAGATTGACGATCTTGTACTTATTAGTTTTAATAATTTTTTTTTTCTTTCAAAAAAAAGGTTGGTAGCAAAGCACTAACCAACTCAAAATATAGGCTTAACTACACATTTGGTCCCTTACGTTTATTTTAGGTTTCAATTTGGTCTCTTACGTTTAAAAAGTATCAATTTGGTCCCTTACGTTTATTTTAGGTTTCAAGTTAGTCCTTTCCGTTAGTTTTGCCACTAACATCGTTTGAACAATACACGTGTCAGTGTGTCCAAGTGTCACGTGTCAGTCCACATATGCAAATTGGCTGTCACATATGACAAAATTGACGGAAAGGACTAACTTGAAACCTAAAATAAACATAAGGGACCAAATTGATACTTTTTAAACGTAAGGGACCAAATTGAAACCTAAAATAAACGTAAAGGACCAAATGTATAGTTAAGCCCAAAATATATTAGCATAGATGGATAGAAAAGTAAGATGGAGGGGACATAAAACCAAAACTCCATCAAGTACAAAATCTAAAAGTTGGAGTACCATGTTTGTTTCTAAGTAAACTTTCTACAATCAGTAGAGGAGGTTCAAGCCAAGAAGTGAAGGAAGTTAAACTACAACCAATGTTAGCCAGGGAGTCATCCACCTGATTTCCTTCTCTGTATATATGGGAGATAAGATCATTCATTTGTTTGAAAAGAAACATTGCATTATGCCACCTGTTACTTAAGCTCCAAGTAACAATAGTTTTAGAATTTTTAATAGCTAGGACGACAGAGCAGAATCTGTTTCAATCCAGATCCTATGCCAATTCCTTTTGTGAGCAACTTCAATGGCTGTCATAGCTGCACATAACTCAGCCTGAAAAGAAGAAGCTAGTCCTAAAGGTTCAGCAAAACGATAAAGCATCTCTACAGCATGATTTTGAAAAATTCCTCCACAACCAGCTATACCCCGGTTACCTTTCGCAGCTCCATCAATATTGAACTTAACCCAATTGGTCGGAGGTGGTTGCCAAATAATTTCTTTAATGACATTCAACAAATTAACCAAAGCAGAGGTTATAACAGACTTACACTGAGGGGACCAATTTAAATCACAAAGTTTCCACATGTCTTTCATCGAAGAAAACTGCAGGGCCATGTCGAGGCAGTTGGCAACCAAGACCAAATGTTGTTACTTATACTTCTTTAATTGATGGATATTTTTTAGTTAAAGAAGTGAACAAGGCCACATATGTATTCAACACTATTGCTCAAACGGAAGTGAAACCTAATGTTTTTAGTTACACTGTCATGATTAATGGATTTTGCAAAAATAAAATGGTGGATGAAGCTGTGGATCTCTTCCAAGAAATGCATTTAAAAAACATGGCTCCTGATACTGTAACATACCGTTCACTTATTGATGGACTTTGCAAATTGGGGAGAATCTCTGATGTTTGGTATCTTCTTGATGAGATGCATGATAGAGGCCATCCTGCTAATGTGATCACTTACAATTCTATATTGGATGCATTGTGCAAAGACCATCAGTTTGACAAGGCAATTGAATTATTAGCGAAGATCAAAGTCAAGGAATTCAGGTAGATATGTGTACATACACTATACTTGTCGATGGGCTGTGCAAAAATGGAAGACTTAAGGATGCACTAGAGGTTTGTCAGAATCTTTTGATTAAAGGCTACCATTTTAATGTGACGATGTATACTGTTTTGACTTTTTTTGATATTTATACAACAATTGTGTTTCACTGGCATTGTTAGAGTTCAATTTATATTTAATAGAATCAATGAAATGAAATATTGTTGTAACACTGTTATCTCGCAGAATATGGAAGGGTAATTACAATGTAAATAAAGAGTATAGAAGACACACATGAAGCAATTTGTAGATAAAGGAGACCCTCTACTGTTCATTCATCTACTTAGGAGCAGCTATGGTAGAGCTGTTTGATCTAGGTGCAAGGAGTTGCAGTTGGATCTACCATCTCTGCAAATGTTGCAGAGGATCAGGTCCAAATATTAGACCCCATAAACAATGGTTTGTGTTTAGTAGGCTGCACCTTTAGGATTAGATGCTATTAAATTCCAACTGCCGGAGCAAGATTGCATACACCAGTTTTTCATTTTTCCCGGTCGGAAAGGGTAGCGGAACATAAATCAAGTCATTTTCCTGGTCGAAAAGGGTTGCTGGAGCAAGCTTGCATTCACACAACCCATTTTAAAACTCGATTTTTTACTTGAGAGAAAAATTGACCAAAGTGAACACCTGTATACTAGATTTGCTGATGCAGTGGATGATACAGTGAAGGAAGAACTTCATTGTTGAGACAATATGTCTCCTTTACCTACCATGTAAGTTTTGATCCAAACAAAGTGAACACCTGTATACTAGATTTGTAGACTTGCACAATGAACAAAGGTTTCTTTGTCTTGTTCTTTAAGAGGTTTATTTTATCTATATGTTTTATTACCATAATGCATTTTAAATTTTAATGAAGATTATTATTGTCTTTCCAACCTTACTCTGATGTCTATCTCCTTCCTTGAGCTTTCTTTTCTTTGCTAATTTTCCTTCATTTCACATAGGAAGCAAGATGTAGAACTCATGCATATAGAATGTGTATATACTATAATGTAAAGAATTATGCATATATGCTATAATTTAGTAAACAATAATTTTGATCCTTAAATGTGTATAGGTGCTGTCAAATGTATCAAAATACATAAACATCCCCAAGTTTGTCTTTTGTTAGTTATTTTATGGACCAAATTGACAAGGGAAGTTACATTCAAGGCTAAAACTAACAGAAGACACGTTGTAGGACCAAGTTGATTTGCAAAAAAACACCTTTATGTATTTTTTTTTGTAATTTTGATACATCTACAGACTATTGTGACAACATCTCACACATTTAAGGATCCAAATAATTGCTTACTCGCTATAATTAATGCCGTTAGACAGTTTGTGCAAACAATCTTGACAAGGCAATTGCATTGTTTACGAAAATTAAGGATCAGGGTATTCAAGCAGATGTATAGTGTACACATACACCGGAAGACTTAAGAATGCACTCTGAGACATGCAATGATTTTTCTTCCTTTCTCTCTTTTCTTGCTATATTTGATTGATCTTCTCGTCAGCATGGAAGATGGGGAAACAATTCTGCCACCGCCCTCGAGACTATTACCCTACCCGGGCGAATTTGACGAGATGGTTAATATGCTCTAAGTGAAGAGCAATGCTCGTGCCTTCATCTTTATGTGTAAGAAGGGATTGAGCTACAGATGTATGAAATGATATAGATGTTAATGTCTTCCTCCCGGATTGACCAACCGAAGACGATCTTAGGTCCAAAAAGAGGGGCAGCGCCCATACGGTTGAACGGTGTTGTGGTGGCTTTTGAATGTGTACATATGCCTCCTATTAGTCGTTCTGTGTGGCGTCTTCTGCGATGCGCATGTATAAGATGTTACAGATAAAGTTTATTGCAAATTCAAAACTTAAAGAGTCAGGAGAGATTTGTTCAAAGTTCAAACATATAGAACTCTAATATTGATGCTTCACTTGAAGCTTTTGAATGTATGGTTCAAGATTAAAAAAAAAAAAACACACACAACACACTTGCTTTTAATGCTTACCTTTGATTATAGATTTATAGGTAATAATGTTCTTCTGGACTCTGGTCTCTTGGTTGGGATTTTCTATGGCAGGTAATTTACCTTCTGGCACATGAAAACATCAAATATAAACATCAAAGTAATGCAAGATCCAATTCATAAATTATTTTTTTGACAAAACACTTCGTGCTGTACAAAGAACAAATACTCATACCCCCACAAAATAACATCTAAGAAAATGGCAAAACATAAATTACTATTTCCTACTTCCTCTGTTATGTTTAGATCACATAAAATAATCCAACTAATTGTTTCATCCAATTACACGCATTCATTTCAGTTTTGTTGAATAACTGATGCATGCGATCTATATATATTATAGATCAAATAAATCAATTATTCAATGAATTTGAAAAAAGAATCTTTGATTACATTTGAGACCAGAGGGAATAAGTGTTATTCATATAGTATTTTTTTTTTAAAAAAAAACTGTCTAAACGGGACGGGGTCAAGCCTTTAGATTTTTGAGTAGGTTGGGTGACAGATCGGCCATAGGAGTACTCCGGGATATAAACCAGGGCAACTAACGTCGAGCATACGACGATGCCGCCCCCATCTATTGTAGTGGTTTGAATTTTCAGATCAACTTCAAGTTTCAACTTACTAAAGATTCAATTAATGATGATTTGGACTTCAACGCGATAAATCCGTAGACTTGGGTATTCCTAACACTTTGATTTTGTTACTTTTGTAGGCATTGTGCCGTTTTATGCTATTAATTTAATGCCAAGAATGAATCAATTATGAATGAATACTTTACTACATTCAACTCATAAAATGAATAGCAAATTGATGAGGAGTATTAATTCCAAACGCCAAGTAACATACTATTCTTTGCCTTTCAAAATTGTTCACATATAAATCAAACTTGGCAACCATACCTTTGAAAGTGAACAAGTTTTTTACTCATTGATCAAATGAATGGACATGATGTTTCATATGAAAAGATTCCCAATTTTGTATATTTACTCATTGATGTGTGCCTTCACAACTTGTTTCTTTTTGTCACTGTCATGTACCTTCACAAATCACAACTTGGTTTTTCTTCCTCACTGTCGTGTACAATAATAATGTATACTGATTGTTTGATTTGTTTAGCTAGAGGAGCCAACTTTGAAAAGTTATATGACAACTATAACCAATCATTTTATAGATAATCTTTGAAAACAAATAATTTAGCAAATTCATCTTTCAAGAGCAACGTTATCTCAAAGAATGCCTCACAAGTCACAACTTGTTTTTTAACTCTTTTCTCAACTTGTCAACTTTGATACTAATCAGAGGAGCCAACTTTGAAAACTTACCCAACAACTATAACCATTCATTTTATTGATAATATCTGAAAACAAATAATTTAGCATATTCATCTTTCAAGAGCTAAACTTTGATTCATTCCAATTCTCATACACCTGAAAATGGCTTTCAATTTAGTAGGAACTTTGATTTCACAACTGACACCTTATGTCCAAGAGGAGTATGCAACATTTAAAGGTGTTAACATACATGCTGAAAAGCTATTAAGTAATCTCGGTGCCATTCGTGCTGTCCTAAAAGATGCTGATGAGAAGCAAATCACAAGTGATGGTGTGAAACATTGGCTGCAGAACCTGACTGATGCAGCACATGTTCTTGAAGATATATTGGACGAATGTTCAATAGTTTCCGAAGCTTACAAGGACAAATACTCCATCATCCATCCTAAGAAGCTATATGCGCATCGTAGCCTTGGAAAGAAGATGAAAAATGTTGCTGAAAGGATTGATGCTATTGCTGAAGAAAGGGTCAAGTTTGGATTAAATACGGGAAACATGGAGCATCGTCTTGAAGATGATGTACGGCGCCAAACTACCTCTGTCATCACTGAACCCCAAATTCATGGAAGAGATGAGGATAGGGAGAAGGTTGTTGATTTTCTTGTCAATCATGCTTGTGACAGAGATGAACTCTCTGTATATTCCATTGTTGGCCACGGTGGATATGGAAAAACAGCACTCGCTCAACTAGTTTTCAATGATGAAAGGGTAATTGCTCACATTCCTTTGAAAATATGGGTTTGTGTTTCTGATGATTTCAATATCATGAAGCTTTTCCGGTCCATCATAGAAATCGTAGATGGAAAAAATCCAGATCTCATTTCCTTGGAATCAATGCAAAAAAAGGTTCAACAAATTTTGCAAACCAAAAGGTATTTGCTTGTCCTTGATGATGTTTGGAGTGAAGACCCAGAGAATTGGAGCGGGTTCAAGTATCCGTTGCAAAATGGAACAAAAGGTGCATCAATTTTAGTCACTACTCGACTTGAGACTGTTGCAAGCATTGTGGGACCTCATCCTGCTCATCATTTGGTAGGTTTATCAGATGATGATATTTGGTCAGTGTTTAGACAACAAGCTTGGTCATTGTTTGGACCAAACAGGGAAATGCGTGCGGAGCTTGTTAAGATTGGAAAGAATATTGTGAGAAAATGTGGTGGTTCAGCTCTTGCCGCCAAAGCACTAGGAAGCCTTTTGCGTTTTAAAACTGAGGAACATCAATGGGATTCTATAGAGAAAAGTGAGATTTGGAAGTTGTATGATGATGCTACCAAGTCTGCTTTAACACTGAGCTACTACAATCTAAAATTATCGTTGAGGCCATGTTTTACCTTTTGTGCTATATTTCCTAAAGATTTTAAAATGGTGAAGGAAGATCTAATTCATCTTTGGATGGCCAATGAATTTATTTCGTCCAGAGGAAATTTAGAGGTGGAGCATGTAGGCAATGATATGTGGAATGAACTATGCCAAAGATCATTTTTTCAAGAAGTTGAAACTGATGGAAAAGGTAAAGTTACATTCAAAATGCATGATATATTCCATGATATTGCTAGCTCCATTATGGGACAGCAATGCTTAGCTTTAGAAACTGCTAGCTTGACTACTTTGTCAAAAAGAGTTCATCATATTAGTTGTTTCAATGTTGATGAAAAATTCCAATACAACTTGATTCCGTTCAAAACTGTAGAATCCTTGCGGACTGTTCTTCAATTTAATCAGCCTAAATCAAGTTTAAGTGTGTTTCCATCAATCACTCCTCTCCGAGTATTAAGTACAAACTGTTCTCAACTCTCAGCCTTGAAGAATTTTATCCATTTGAGGTACTTGGAAATTTATGATAGCACCATTGAAACCCTGCCTGAGTCTATTTGTAGCCTAAGAAAATTACAAACACTAAAACTTGATGATTGTTCCAGTCTTATTAGTCTTCCCAAGCAATTGACACAACTACAAGATCTCAGACATCTCGTGATTACAAGTGTTTCTCATTAAGATCAATGCCTACTAATATTGGAGGGTTAACTCATTTGAGAACATTAAGCACTTTCATTGTTGGTTCGAAGGGTAGGTTCGGTTTAGCAGAGCTACATAACTTACAACTAGGAGGCAAGCTACACATCAAAGGCCTTGAGAATGTGTCGAATGAAACAGATGCCAGAGAAGCTAATTTAATTGACAAGAAGGAATTAAGTCAGTTATACTTGTCATGGGGTGGGGATGTTAATTCAAAAGGCAGTGGTACTGGCGCTGAGCAAATCCTTGAAGCCCTTGAACCTCACAAAGGTCTCAAATATTTTGGGATGAAGGGTTATAAGGGAATAAATATTCCAAATTGGATGAGAAATACTTCTATTTTGGAAGGTCTGGTTGAGGTTATACTTTACGACTGCAGAAACTGTGACCGACTTCCTCCACTTGGTAAATTACCATGTTTAGCAACTCTTTTTGTGTCTGGAATGAGAGACTTGAAGTACATTGATGATGACTTGTATGAAGGTGCGACCAAAAAGGCTTTTCCATCATTAAAGAAAATGACATTACGTGATTTACCAAATTTAGAGAGGGTGTTGAAAGCTGAAGGTGTAGAGATGCTATCACAACTGTCCAACTTGAGCATAAAGGGGACCCCAAAGCTTGCATTTCCAATATCCCTTCCATCTGTTGAGACTTTTTATGCTAGTTGGAAAATTGAAGATTCTAATAATGATGGTGCATCTTTCCTGAGGGGAATTGCAGGTAGTATGCATAATCTCAAAAAACTTTACATTGTAAAATTTATGAACTGAAGGTACTACCTAATGAACTCAACTGTCTCAGTTCCCTACAAGAACTACACATTTTCAAATGTCATGAGCTTGAGTCTGTCCCTGAGTGTGTACTGCAAGGTTTGAGTTCTCTTCAAGTTTTGACATTTTCATCGTGCAGTAGCTTAAAATCCTTGTCAGAAGGTATGAAAAACCTGACTTGTCTTGAGAGTCTAGTATTTGCATTTTGCAGTAGCTTAGAATCCTTGCCGAAAGGTATGAACAGCTGTAAGAAAAAACAAAGGCTATTGTAAAGTGGTGGAGAAGAAGGTTAGAGAAACTAGAAAACTAGAAAGACAATAAAGTTTTGGAGGAAAATGTTATGTTGCTACTTGATGGATGATTCAAGGTACATTGTGAACTCCTATTTATAGTAGAAGGAGCAACTACTTAGCTTACATGCATGAAGACAAGTGTCAAGAGAAATACATGCAACATAACAAGTGGTAAAGGAAATACATGCATCTATACAAGTGGTAAGGAAACTACATGCAATAATACAAGTGTGATACTTGCAACAAGCCAAGTGTATCACATACAAAATGTTATGGAGGGATCCTACAATGGATGGGCTTGGATCACAATGGATATGGGCTTAAGAAGAACATCAATTTCTAACACTCCTCCTTGATGTTTTTCTTGAATACTCCAAGCATTGACCTCAACTCTTCAAACTTTCCCTTGGAAAGAGCTTTAGTCATTATATCTGCAATTTGATTTTCTGAATTGCAATGCTCCAAACTGATTTCCTTTGATTTTTCAGCTTCTCTAATAGCATGATATTTAACCTTGATGTGTTTGGTTCTTCCATGTTGGACTGGATTCTTTGCTATGGCAATAGCAGATTTGTTATCCACCCATATGACAGTAGCTTTGCTTTGAAATTGTCCCACATCTGATAAAATCTTCCTTAGCCAAATAGTTTGATTTGTTGCTGCAGCAGCAGAAATATACTCAGCTTCAGCTGATGATTGGGCGACCACTTCTTGCTTCTTTGAATTCCATGAGAACACAGCACTGCCAAATGAGAAAACATAACCAGAGGTACTTTTGGCATCATCTACACTTCCAGCCCAGTCACTATCTGTATATCCTTGGAGGTCTCCACTTTCATTTTTCAAGAAATGCAAACCATAATCAGTTGTACCCTTTATATACCTCAAAACTCTCTTAGCTGCACCAAGATGAACTTGACTTGGAGAATGCATAAACCTGGAAAGTAAGCTAGCAGCAAACATTATATCAGGTCTGGTTGCTGAAAGATACAACAAACTTCCAATTATACTTCTATAAATAGAAGCATCTGCACTATTATCACCATCATCCTTTGATAATTTTTCATTCACAACCAGAGGTGTGGAAACAGGCTTGCACTTATCCATATGAAACTTCTTTAATACCTCCAAAGCATATTTCTTTTGTGAAATGAAGATTCCAACATTTGACTGAAAAATCTCCATTCCAAGAAAATATTTCATTTCACCCAAATCTGTCATCTCAAATTCATTCTCCATAGCTTGCTTGAATTGTCTTAGAGAATTGGATTCATTCCCTATAACCAACAAATCATCAACATACAAGGAAACTATTAGCTTCACTTCATTCTTCGACCACTTAACATACAAAGTAGCTTCATTTTCACTTCTTTTAAAACCACTTTGCAGGAGATAGCCATCAATTCTGCTATACCATGCTCTTGGTGCTTGTTTTAAGCCATAGAGGGCTTTGTGAAGCTTGTAAACTTTATTTTCACTTCCTGCAACCTTAAAACCTTCAGGTTGGTCGACATAAATGTCTTCATCAAGCAACCCATTGAAAAAAGCTGATTTAACATCAAAATGATAAATTTTCCAGCCTAATTTTGCTGCTAAGGCAACCAACAGCCTAATTGTATCATGTCTTGCAACAGGTGCAAAAGTGTCTGAAAAATCAACACCATGTTGTTGAAAATAACCTTTTACCACCAATCTGGCCTTAAGTTTATTTATAGAACCATCAGGATTGAGTTTGGTTCTATAAACCCACTTAACACCAATAACCTTTTGATTTTCTGGTTTGTCTACAAGCTGCCATGTTTGATTTTTCTCTATCATCTTCATCTCCTCCTGCATGGCAACTTTCCATCCTTCAACATTAGCAGCTTCAGCATACCGTGTAGGCTCTAATGTAGCTATATTGCACCTTGCATAAATATCATCCAAGGTTCTAGTACCTCGGATTGGAAAATCATCATCACTATCATAGTTTGAATTTTCATCTTCCAAACTATCTTCAGCAGGCAATACCTTACTTGAACCTTCTGCTTGACTTTTCTCCCAATTCCATTTAGAGTACTCATCAAACTTCACATCTCTGCTAACCAGAATTTTTTTGGTCTCCAAATTATAAATTCGATACCCTTTGGAGTTACTGCTGTACCCCAAAAAGATACCAACCACAGATTTGGTTTCCAATTTATCTCTTTTCACACTTGGAACGTGAACATAACACACGCATCCAAATATTCTTAAATGTTCAACAGATGGCTTTCTTTCATACCATGCTTCAAAGGGTGTTTTTCCCTTCAAGGCTTTGGTAAGCAACAAATTCAGCAAGTAAACTGAGGTGTTTACAGCCTCAGCCCAAAAAGTTTTAGGAATACCTTTCTCAAAGAGCAAACACCGGGCCATCTCCATGATGGTCCTGTTCTTCCTTTCACTCCATTTTGTTGAGGAGTGTATGGAACAGTAAATTGATGGTGAATTCCAGCTTGCTCACAAAAGGTTTTAAATTCCCCTGCTGTATACTCAGTTCCATTATCAGATCTGAGCTTTTTAATCTGACAATCAGTCTCTCTTTCAACCATAAGTTTGAAACTCTGAAATGCAGGAAACACATCCGACTTTTGCTTAAGAAAAATTACCCAGCTCATCCTTGTAAAATCATCTATAAATAGCAGAAAATACTTGCTGCCATTTAAAGATGTCATTGGCATCGGACCACACACATCAGTGTATATCAGCTGTAACTTTTCAGAAGCTCTCCAGGTTGACGCAGCGGGAAATGACAATCTACTTTGTTTTCCATATTGACATACATCACACATGTCAACAACATCTTCGATGATTGGTAAATTTTCAACCAAATCATGAGAACTCATTTGTTTCACGGTTGAATAACTAAAGTGACCCAACCTTTTATGACACAAGGAGGAATCATTAACACTACTTGAAAAAGCATGCATGGTTATTTGTTTCCACTCTATTGGAAAACTTTTACCCCTCATTTCAACATTCATTAACTTAGATCCAGAAGGATCTAAAATAGTGCATCTCTTGTCTTTGAAATGCAATGAATAGTTCTTCTCCATCATTTGCCCCACACTTAAAAGACTTTGATTTATTTCATGTACAAATAAAACATCTGAGATATATTTGATACCTGAGGGAGTTTCAACAGCTACAACACCTTTTCCTTTGACATCAACATGTTCTCCATTGCCAATAGTAACTTTAGAGAAGAATGACTTATCAAGTTCCTTAAAAATGTCAACATTATGAGTCATGTGATTGGTGCACCCACTATCTATTAGCCATGTTTCTTTGCTACTTCCGGATGAATAGCAAGAAGCCATGAATAATTGCTCCTCTTGTTGGTGGTGTTCGACAACTTGGGCTTGTTGTCTCTGCTGGTTTGCTTTGTTTTTGCAAACCTTCTCCACATGACCAAGTTGATTGCAGGCTCTGCATTTAACATCTGGTCTATACCAACAATGCTTCTCTAAATGAGTATCTTTTTTGCAATGTTGACAAGTTGGAAACTTCTTTTTCCAGCTCTCTCCTTTGTTGTTGACATCCTCCTTTTTTCCTTTCCCTTTCTTCTCACCAAAAGGTTTTTTCCCAAAACTATTGTAGCTTTGGTTTTTGCCTTTGGTGTTTGCCACAAAAGCACCTTCAACACTTTCTTCCAACCTTAAAGATCTTCTCTGCTTAGTAGCTTGCAAAGCATTAACAAGCTCTGCAAGTGTGATTTGAGAAAAGTCCTTAGTTTCTTCGAGAGAAGATATTTTTGCTTCAAACCTCTCGGGAAGACACACTAAAATTTTTTCCACAACTCTTTGATCACTGAGATCCTCTCCCAGCAATCTGATTTGTGAAACCACCTTCGAAATTCTGTCAGAAAATTCTCTAACAGTTTCGGTTTCTTTCATTTTTAGTGCTTCAAACTCTCTTCTCAAGTTCAACACTTGCATCTTCTTTGTTCTTTCACTCCCTTGGAACTCTTCCTTCAGCTTGTCCCAAGCTTCTTTTGCAGTCTCAAGATTCAAGATCTTGATAAATATATCATCATGTAAAGCTGCATGTATTATGGCAAGTGCTCTTCCTTCTTTTGCCACTTCCTCATTGTGATTTCTTATTTGAGCTACTGTTGGGTTGTTTGGAAGAGCCGGTGGGGTGCTTCCATTTTCCACAACATCCCATAAACTTTGAGCTCTCAAATAAGTTTTCATTTTTGCAGCCCACAAATGATAGTTTTCTCCTACAAACATAGGAGGTGGAGGTAAAGAACTATTGTTGGAAGCCATTTATGGTGTATAAAGGTTTTTTTATGAATGTTTTCTTGTTCTTGCTGGTTTTGTTTCCTCACAGACCCGTTAAGATCAATGAAGCTCTTGATACCATGTAAGAAAAAACAAAGGCTATTGTAAAGTGGTGGAGAAGAAGGTTAGAGAAACTAGAAAACTAGAAAGACAATAAAGTTTTGGAGGAAAATGTTATGTTGCTACTTGATGGATGATTCAAGGTACATTGTGAACTCCTATTTATAGTAGAAGGAGCAACTACTTAGCTTACATGCATGAAGACAAGTGTCAAGAGAAATACATGCAACATAACAAGTGGTAAAGGAAATACATGCATCTATACAAGTGGTAAGGAAACTACATGCAATAATACAAGTGTGATACTTGCAACAAGCCAAGTGTATCACATACAAAATGTTATGGAGGGATCCTACAATGGATGGGCTTGGATCACAATGGATATGGGCTTAAGAAGAAAATCAATTTCTAACAACAGCCTAACTTCCCTTCGTCAATTGACAATCTTCGATGGAACTTTACCAAATGGCTTAGAAGGTATTCCCTCGCTGCAAAATTTGAATTTGTCATATATTGATTCTCTTGTAACCTTGCCAGACTGGTTGGGGACCATGACTTCTCTTCAAACATTAGAAATCCGTTGGTGTCCCAAATTAACCGCATTACCAGCTAGCTTTAAAGAACTCAAAAACTTGCATGAATTACGTATTTATGAATGTCCTAATCTGGTGAAGCGATGCAAGAAAGAAACAGGGGAAGATTGGCATAAGATAGCTCATGTACCAAAATTGGAATTCGATTTATCATCTAATGTTATACCAATAAATGTGGATGCAGAGAAGGGGAATTTGAGGAGTTTGTTGATGACCTGTTGGTTTTCTGATACTTATCAATTTGACGAGTTGGTTGATGACGTGACAATTGCTGAATCTATGATGTAGGGGAATTTATTAAATTCAATTTATTTAATTATTATTGTCGTTTGTTTCGTTTTGGTTATTTGGCACCTGTATTTTGTGCTTTTTTTTTTGTTTGGTTCATTTTTTTTATTTTTTATATTTGGTTTGTTTCACGTATATCAAATGACTTAAAGTTATTATAGTTGATTTTGAAGTAAAGACTCGTTTGGTCCGGTTTTTTTTAGAGCTTATGTTAACAGCTTATGTAATTTTATATATTATGATAAGTTTGTCAAGGTAGTTTATGATAAAATAGCTTATAAAATTACAATTTTCACTAGTGTGAACTTATAAAATAGCATAAAACGTAATATATATTGCATAAGTTGTTTGCATAAGCTCTAAAAAATGCTAGACGAAACGTACCCTAATACCTATATTACATTTATACTCAAAAAAAGAATTATTGTGTTTATTTGAAAATAATTATGCATTTAATTAGAAAAAATATAAATTATGCATTTTTTTTACTGATAAAAAATTGTGATTCATTCACAAAATAATTGTAGATATATACATTTGGATAGAAACTATTTATAGCACAAACTATTTATGCATCTTTAGGACGCAGGTTCAAACCCTTCTGCAAATTAAAATTGATTTTTTTTATATAAAAAGAAAAAAACAGAGCAAAATGGAAAATGGGAGTGTGTTAGAGTAGAACTATATTATTTTTTATTTTCTTACAACCTCCTTAATTATTTTGAAAATACTGAAAAATGACAAAAATAATAACAAGTAAATTGCAGTTGAAGTAGTATAATAAAAATAAAAAAGAAAATTTAATTCAGAATCAAATTTATCCTTAAAGACGACATTTATAATAACTGTATAGTTTTAAATTTATCAAGGATAGAATTTGGAGGAAGATAAATTCTTGGAGTAGTCGACACCTCTCTCAAGCAGGCAAGGAAATTATGATTAAATCTATTTTACAATCCATTCCGACTTATGTGATGAGCATTTTTCTTCTTCCAATTACTCTTATTGATGAAATAGAAAAAATGCTCAACTCGTTTTGGTGGGGTCATAGTGGTAACAATGGCCGCGGATTACACTGGCTCTCTTGGGAACGCCTCTCGGTAAGCAAAGATTATGGAGGTATGGGCTTCAAAAAAAATAATGCTTACAACTTAGGAGTGATAATATAAAGTTTTAATCAAATTTGAGCTATACTCCCATAGTTTCCTTGCAAGCTCTTGATCACCTGCTTGTGAACTTGTTTCAGCTAAATTACAGTCCACAAAGTAGCAACCGCTCAGCCCTTTAACTTGTGGATGCAATGCGACATAACATGTGGTTGCTGCTCCCTATGATAACAAGAATTAGAGGAAGTTTTCTATGAATTTATTTACACATATCTTGCGCTAGACTGTGACCTGTAAGAAAAAAGAACTAAACAAATTCTTCAGTTAGATTATTACCTGTTGTATACTTTTCATTGCGTATCTACCAATTAGACCAACAAATCCTGCATAAGGAATACGCCCGAATTGTCAATATGTGCATTGTGCACCATCCATCAATGCGAACAAGAAGTTGAATGTTGATCTAGTTTTTTGGCATAAAATCTTTTTTGAGACGAAAAATAGAACGGGAAAGATGGAATTACCATCGATTAAACTGTGATAACGAAATAGATTGGTGGCAATCGCTCCTGGGTTAAGTGAGTTTGCAGTAATTATTGTGCCCTCCTCCTGTTATAAATAAACATCCATTAGCATAACAAAACCAACAACGATAAATAGTAAAACATAAAAATATCTCGCATTTCAAAGCTTCGAAGTTGCTTAACATAAAAACCTCAAACAAGTGAGTCACCTTTAGATATCTTGCAAGTTCATTAGCATGCAAAACATTGGCAAACTTTGACTGTCCATAGGCAGACAAACTGTTATACCTGAAAAATGTGAACATTATTGAAAATGTCAAATACTTGATTTTATATATCATACAATCACCGATGAGAATTAAAAGAGCTGAGGGGGAACATTTGCAAATATCATTAATATAAATGATTGTACTGAAATTTATGCCATTAAGAAACTGTTACCCTGATTCATCATTAATCTTATCGAATCTAATCTAATCCCTTCAGAATATGATAATTTATGACGTCTTGATGCAACATTTACAATCCTTCCTTCTTTCTTCGGTTTAATGGCAGTTTGTTTCATTGTTTCCAGCAGTAAGTTTTGTTGGGAAAGATAACACAAAACACACCTAATACAAGGTCGGCGGATGATTGATTATCCCTGGATCAAACTTTTCCCACTATAATAATAATAACAATAACAATGGAATAACAAGAATTTCTTCTGTTTAATTGAATAATAATACAAATTGATTATTACTGATGACAAATCGTCACACTCTCTAATCCATGCCTATTTTAGCAACATTAGATACATTTTAGTAAGTTTTTAGCAATAAATATAAGAGAAATCTAACCATTAGCTTGATTACTTGTTTTGCAAGAAAACAGGAAAAACTGCAGGAAATGAATGATTTTCACTACGCTGGGGGCGTAGCCCATCACGCGCCGCGTGATGGAGCTCACAGGGAGCCAAGATTTTTACTCTGATCACGCGCGGCGTGATAACTGACCACGCGCGGCGTGAACCTTTGTGCAGAAACTGGATTGCTCTCTGACTTGCCTACGCGCGGCGTAGCTTTGGACCACGCGCGGCGTGAAGCTTTGCTGAAGAAGAAGAATGCTCTCTGACTTGATTACGCGCCGCGTGATTCTGTTACCACGCGCGGCGTAGTTGATGAAATTGCAACCACGCGCGGCGTGATGGATCTGGCGCGCGGCGTGGTTGCCTTCTGTATATATATTTTCTGCATAATTCTGTTTTCTGGGTTGGAAAATTCTGCGAAAATTGGACTACATTCTGGTCTTGGAACTTGAAGATCGTGATTCACACTCCAGCGGAGAGCTCCAAGCGCATCAGATCATGGATTCACAAGCCGTGGCGATGAAGCGAGGAAGGGTACGAAGAACGATGAGGAGCTAAACTCCCTCGGAGGTAGAATCTAGGTAGTTTAGGATGTAGTTCATCTGAATGTAACCTGCAATTGTGTAAGATCATACTCTCTTTATAGTATTCATTCAATTCAAGTCTGTTTCTAATGCTTTACAATCCTTCATTAGTGTTGTAATGATTTTGAGTTAAGTCACGTGCGAGAGTATTGATTTAATGTCTGAACTGAATTGAATTGAGCGCTCGAGTGTCTCCGGTCGAGAGATTGAGGCATAGAGTGTAGCAAACGATTGACGCGCGTTAATATCATTCGTTGTAGGTAGCTTCCGCCCGAGAGATCGGGGGAGTATCGACAACGAATAGAGTGGATTTTGACAAGAGATTGCGATTCACTATTTTGTCGATCTAGTTGTGAATACTTGAGTAGTTCTTATACATTGTAGGTTGCATGCGGTTAGCTATAGCCTAGATGATTCCGATGATTCTACCTCACTTTTTCCATATTATCAAGCACATTTTCTAGCAATTCGTTACTCAACATACCCCCAATTCATGTGTATTTTTTGTATAATGTCTATGAACACCGTTCGACTAGTTTGATCACACAATCCCTGTGGATCGATATTTTATTACTACGTGATTTTCGTGCACTTGCGAAATTTATCATCAAGTTTTTGGCGCCGTTGCCGGGGATTGTGATTGATTCGACAAGGCGATAGTGTTCATATTTTCTGTGTTTTCTTTATTTTTCTATTTTATATTTTCTACCGGAACGTTCTACTTGTGTGCTTCCTTGTGCATGTGGAGAACAGGTCCAATTGAGCTGGAATTCGATTCTGAGATTGAGAAAGCAGCACGAGCAAATCGTAAAGTGGAAGGAAGACATGTTTGAATCATACAATCAAGAGGCACTTTTAACTAGTTGCAAGTTCAATAATGTGTTTCTACAAATCATTACCAAACAATTAGAAGCTCAATGTATGGTGCAAGCAACCTTTCAAAATAATCCTCATGTCAACACCTTCAATCTTGGAGTGAAGAATCACATGGATTGTTCTTATGGAGCTAATCTGAATCAAGCATTTCCTCAAGATCAACATTTTGAAGATCACCTTGAATCTTTTGAAGATACTCTTATCTTGGCCATGAAGATGACTCAAAGCAATTTTGAGGTGATGAAGGCAAACCAAGAGGTGTCAAGCGAACGTCATGAAGCCTCCATCAAACATCTCGAAAACCAAATGGGTCAACTAGTAAGTCAAGTCTCTTCTCTACAAACTCAAAGTGGTTTTTGTGGAAACACCACGGATCCTCGTAATGAAAGTTGTAATTCCATTAATTTGAAAAGTAGAGAAGTTTCATCACAAAAAGTAGTGGAGAATCCTAAGAATGATGAGAGTAAAAATGGTGTAGTTGAAAAGATGAAGGATGGTGTAGTTGAAAATAGAAGAGAAAATAAGAAAGAAGAAAAAAATAAGGAAGAAAAAGCTTATGAGGGTGAAGTTGAAAAGAGAGTGGAGAATGAGTCTAGTGCCAAGAAAGGCAAGAAACCTCTTGTGAAGGATTCCAAGTTTCAAGTTCCTTCACCATATGCTAGAATGCCTTATCCTAGGATGAAGAGGGTCAAGAACCAAGACCTTGAAGTTTGTGGAGTGGTATCCGAATGTTTCAGAGTGGAAGTGCTAGAGGAAGTGGTAATAGATGAGAAAGAAGAAGAGTGGGATCATGAGATTGAAATATTTCTTCAAAACTTGGATAACCCCCTAGAAGAGGAGAAAGAGCCAAAGGAAATAAAAAAGCCACCGGAATTGAAAGAACTTCCTCCTAAATGGAAGTATGTGTTTTTGGGTGGCGACTCTAGGAAACCCGTGATCATAAGTGATTTGCTCACTCCACTAGAAGAGAATGACTTGTTGAAAGAAGCGGAGAAAGTGAATGACGACCTAGGATGGGACTTGGATGGTGTGGTTCCTATCTATTGTTTGCACAAGATGGCCAAAGAAGAAGAGCCCGATCCGGTTGTAAATCCTCAAAAGTCTTCCACTTCAACATTGAAAGCTTCGGTGAGGAAAGGCTCTAAGAAATCTCCATCACGGTCTAGTAAGAAGGAAAGAACCAATTTGAAGACCAAAGGGGAAGATCTCAAGAGTGATTCGGGAAGTGTGAAATCATTACTATTTGATATTAATATTGCTCCTTTGAATGAAGAAAACAAGAGGAGCCGGGTTGAATCAAAGTTGAAGTATCCTCCCTAAACTTGTGATGATGAAGCGTCAAGCTAATGACGAGAAAGAAGCGCTTCATGGGAGGCAACCCATGAGTTTACGGTCCTTTCTTCCTTTTCACTCTTATGCTACTTTATGAATAATTGTTTGATGTTGCTTGGATATTGGCTGGATGTTTTATTTGTGTACTCTGAATTTGAATCTTCTTTTGTTTAATTGTGGAATGGTTTTTACCTTTAGAGTTCGTTTCAATACTTTGGCATGTTCTTTCTAGTTACTTGAGTATCAATTACTTGATTTTCTCCGTGTGTGATATGTGAAACTTGCAGTGCAATAGCTTGTTGCACTCATGTGATCAAGAGGCAAAGGAAGGGAACGCACACTTTTTGACCGGTTCTTTGATTCGACCCAACCGTGAGGTATTGAGCCAAACACTCATTTTTCTTCTATGTGTGATATCCACTCATGTATTGTCTCTCGATTTTGCTTGTCGTCTTTTTATTTGATTGGTACTTTTGTAGCACACACGAGGCATGTTTCTTGGTACCTTTGAGCCTTTCTATCCACCCTTACTTATAATTATCCTTTGCTTAACCAATTTGAGCTGAAAAAGAAAATGTTTTTGCAAAACCTTAAGAAATTTTTGATGAAAAAAGGAATGACTTTCTTGGAGGTTAGGCACCTAATTAGTGGTTGATGCACATTGCTCACCACTAAGTTTGGGGTTGCTCTTTGGAATTAGCAACAAATAAAGTTTGGGGTGAGGGTACTAGAGAACTTACAAAAAAAGTTTTGATTTGAAAAATTGAGAAAAATTTCAAATTTTGCAAGGCAAAGAAAAAAAGAAACAAAAGTGAAAAAAAAAAAAGAGATGTTTGTGAAAGAAAAATAGAAAAGAAGTACAAAAAGAAGTGATAGCCTTGAGTTCTAAGAATAGCAAAACTTTGTTTGATGATTGAAAAAGTTCTCTAGTCCACTTTAGTTCAAAGGAAAAAGGGGTTTTGGTTTATGGAAATGTTCGTTGACTTATAGGGGGATCTAACTCCAAGTTTTTCTACTACTTATCCCAAAATGTCACCATCCACCCAAGCCAAGCCACGTTATAACCCTAAAAGACCTCTAATGTGTGTGCACAAAGTGAACCGAAGGAATTCTTAGACTACTTGCAAAATTATTGTTGACTTGCATTGATGTGTTGATTTGAGTGAATTACCAAAAAAACTGAAGAGTGCATGTGAGTAGTGTGATGAAATCATAGAGCTTTGGTCGAAAAGTGTGAACTACTTGAAAATGCCTTGCGGGAACGGTTGTGCAATTGAGCAATGTTTGCAGGTGGATCATTGATCATCAGGTGAGTCTCACGTATGTATGATTCGAGTGAATTTAAGGAAAATGCCAGGGTCTTGACACGAAAGCTTGAGGTAAAAGTTGTTTCCTTGAGGACAAGGAAAGGTTTAAGTTTGGGGTTGTGATGACAAATCGTCACACTCTCTAATCCATGCCTATTTTAGCAACATTAGATACATTTTAGTAAGTTTTTAGCAATAAATATAAGAGAAATCTAACCATTAGCTTGATTACTTGTTTTGCAAGAAAACAGGAAAAACTGCAGGAAATGAATGATTTTCACTACGCTGGGGGCGTAGCCCATCACGCGCCGCGTGATGGAGCTCACAGGGAGCCAAGATTTTTACTCTGATCACGCGCGGCGTGATAACTGACCACGCGCGGCGTGAACCTTTGTGCAGAAACTGGATTGCTCTCTGACTTGCCTACGCGCGGCGTAGCTTTGGACCACGCGCGGCGTGAAGCTTTGCTGAAGAAGAAGAATGCTCTCTGACTTGATTACGCGCCGCGTGATTCTGTTACCACGCGCGGCGTAGTTGATGAAATTGCAACCACGCGCGGCGTGATGGATCTGGCGCGCGGCGTGGTTGCCTTCTGTATATATATTTTCTGCATAATTCTGTTTTCTGGGTTGGAAAATTCTGCGAAAATTGGACTACATTCTGGTCTTGGAACTTGAAGATCGTGATTCACACTCCAGCGGAGAGCTCCAAGCGCATCAGATCATGGATTCACAAGCCGTGGCGATGAAGCGAGGAAGGGTACGAAGAACGATGAGGAGCTAAACTCCCTCGGAGGTAGAATCTAGGTAGTTTAGGATGTAGTTCATCTGAATGTAACCTGCAATTGTGTAAGATCATACTCTCTTTATAGTATTCATTCAATTCAAGTCTGTTTCTAATGCTTTACAATCCTTCATTAGTGTTGTAATGATTTTGAGTTAAGTCACGTGCGAGAGTATTGATTTAATGTCTGAACTGAATTGAATTGAGCGCTCGAGTGTCTCCGGTCGAGAGATTGAGGCATAGAGTGTAGCAAACGATTGACGCGCGTTAATATCATTCGTTGTAGGTAGCTTCCGCCCGAGAGATCGGGGGAGTATCGACAACGAATAGAGTGGATTTTGACAAGAGATTGCGATTCACTATTTTGTCGATCTAGTTGTGAATACTTGAGTAGTTCTTATACATTGTAGGTTGCATGCGGTTAGCTATAGCCTAGATGATTCCGATGATTCTACCTCACTTTTTCCATATTATCAAGCACATTTTCTAGCAATTCGTTACTCAACATACCCCCAATTCATGTGTATTTTTTGTATAATGTCTATGAACACCGTTCGACTAGTTTGATCACACAATCCCTGTGGATCGATATTTTATTACTACGTGATTTTCGTGCACTTGCGAAATTTATCATCAATTACAACTCTCACCAACAAATATGGTGGATAACCTCTCTTTTGGATTTGCTCTCAAAAGGATTTCTTCACACTCTGATGATAGAAATGAAAACATGAAAATGAATTTATAGCCAGAGCATTCCAACAATAGGTGGCTATGAGAAGTTTCCTCATTTTCATTCACTACAAATTCTCTCATGCGTTTAATTTCATTTTCTATAATTGATAGTGATTACTCATTCTTTATATCTCCACATAAAGAGGAAATACTATCAATCTCCCCCTTCCGATTTAGGTGGAGGGATCCATCAGTCCAGCAGCTCTCCTGCAGAACTCGTACTTGTCCTTCGGTAAAGACTTGATCATCATATCTGAGCAATTATTATCAGTGTGAATTTTCTCAAGCTGTAGTTGCTTAGAATTTAACATATCACGTATCCAGTGATATCTCACATCGATGTGTTTTGACCTCGAGTGAAAACTTGAATTCTTGCTCAGGTGGATTGCACTTTGACTATCTCAATGCACGACGTACTTCTGCTGGTCTTGCCCTAATTCATGCAAGAACCGCTTCATCCATAACATTTCCTTGCAAGCTTCTGTAGCTGCAATAAATTCTGCCTCTGTGGTAGACAAAGCAACACACTTTTGTAGCTTAGACTGCCACGATACAGCTCCCCCTGAAAATGTAATCAAGAATCCAGAAGTTGATTTCCTAGAATCAATATCTCCCGCCATATCTGCATCTGTGTAGCCAATTAGTTCAGGATTTCTACTTCCAAAGCACAAACTCATTTTGGAAGTTCCTCTGAGATATCGCAAGATCCACTTCACAGCATTCCAATGCTCCTTTCCTGGATTGGCCAAGAATCTACTAACAACACCAACCGCGTGTGTTATATCTGCTCGTGTGCATACCATTGCATACATCAAGCTTCCAACAGCTGAAACATATGGCACCTTGTTCATCTCCTGTTTTTCAATTTCAGTTGCCGGACTCTGCTTTGAACTAAGACAAAAGTGACTAGCAAGTGGAGTAGCAACTGGTTTTGCCTTTTCCATGTGAAACCGCTCTAACACCTTCTCGATATATTTTTCTTGTGATAGCCACAGCTTGTGCTCCTTCCGATCACGACGGATGGACATACCAAGAATATGTTTTGCCGGTCCCAAGTCTTTCATAGCAAAATATTTCTTCATTTCATCCTTCAACTTGCTGATCTTCTCACTATTTTGTCCAACGATCAACATATCGTCAACATACAAGAGAAGTATGATGAACTCACCATCATGAAATCTCTTCACAAACACACAATGGTCAGAATTCGTCCTTCGATATCCATGATCAATCATGAAGGAATCAAACTTCTTATACCATTGACGCGGTGCCTGCTTAAGTCCGTATAAACTCTTTTTCAACTGACATACCAAGTTTTCTTTGCCTTTGACTTTGAATCCCTCTGGCTGCTCCATGTAAATTTCTTCTTCTAAATCACCATGAAGAAATGCAGTCTTCACATCTAGCTGCTCCACATCTAGATCCAAACTTGCAGCCAAACCAAGCACTACCCGAATCGATGACATCTTGACCACAGGTGAAAAAATCTCTTCAAAGTCTATGCCTTTCTTTTGACTGAAGCCTTTCACGACTAACCTCGCCTTGTATCTAGGTCGTGAGTTATTTTCCTCAGTCTTCAACTTGTACACCCATTTGTTTTTGAGTGCTCTTTTACCTTTCGGTAAAGCTACCAACTTATATGTCAGGTTCTCATGCAAGGATTGCATTTCTTCTTGCATGGCTTTCAACCATTCTTCTTTGTGATTATCCATCAAAGCTTCTTCATAACACTCTGGTTCTCCCCCATCAGTGAGTAACACAAATTCCGTTGCAGGATATTTGGTTTGAGGTTTAGGTATCCTAGATGATCTTCTCAATTGGGGAACTTGTTCTTCATCATTAGAGTCTTCAATCATATCTTCATTATGATTGTTGCTTCCATTACCATCTGTTACTTCTTCATTTGGATCATTACCAATTGGAGGTTCATTTTCTGCTTCTCCAATATCTTTTATTTCATCTCCCCCGTAATGCTCTAGAGGGGGAACTGGATCCAAGTTGACTGGATGTTCTCTAGAAATAACAGGCTTGACTCCCTTCTGAATATCTTCAATATTCTGGTCTTCCAAGAAGATAACATCTCTGCTTCTAATAATCTTCTTCTCTACAGGATCCCATAAACGGTACCCGAATTCTTCATTTCCATATCCCAAGAAGATGCACTCCTTCGACTTTGAGTCGAGTTTCGATCTTTCATCTTTTGGAACATGAACAAACGCTCTACAACCGAACACCTTCAAGTGATTGTAGGATACTTCTTTACCTGTCCAAAACCTATTTGGAACATCACCATTCAATGGAGTTGAAGGGGATAAGTTGATTAAATCAACTGCAGTCATCAGAGTCTCACCCCAAAAACTCTTCGGTAACTTGGAATGAGATAACATTGTTCTCACTCTTTCAACAATAGTTCTGTTCATTCTCTCAGCCACTCCATTGTGCTGAGGCGTTTTCGGAACAGATCTTTCATGCCGGATTCCATTACTAATACAGTAATGTTTGAAATCTCCCATAAACTCTCCTCCATTGTCAGTACGAACACATTTTAACTTCTTGCCAGTTTCTCTCTCAACACTAGCATGAAACTGTTTGAATACAACAAACACCTGATCTTTTGTTTTGAGGGCATAAGCCCAAACCTTCCTGGAGTGATCATCAATAAAGGTAACAAAATACCTTGCACCTCCATGAGTACTAGTGGTCATTGGACCACAAACATCAGAATGCACCAAATCTAAAACATTTGGCTTTCTATGTGGGGCCTTATATTGAAATGAAGCTCTATGTTGCTTTCCAGCCAAACAATGTGTACATGGCTTAAGCGACATTTCCAATCCTTTCACACCGGCCAAAATACCTCTTTTGGCTAGGATTTGAAGTCCCTTCTCACTCATATGTCCGAGCCGTTTATGCCATAGCTGGACCGAGGAGTCTTCTCCGAGAGCGTTAACACACCCATTATTGACTTTGGCTTCTATCACATAAAGAGTGTTTACTTTCTTGCCTCGGGCTACTACCAAGGAACTTTTTGATAGCTTCCATTTACTATCTCCAAACACACTAGTATAGCCTTCTTCGTCTAGAAGTCCTGTTGATATTAGATTGAGACGCATGTCAGGAACATGTCTCACATCTTTCAATGTTAAGCGACAACCAGTGTTTGTTTCTAGGCAAACATCTCCTATGCCCACAATCTTGGATTTATCATCATTCCCCATCTTCACATAACCAAAATCACTGCTTGTATAGGAAGAAAAGAAATCCCTTCGTGAGGTTACATGGAATGATGCACCAGAATCCACGACCCAACATGTATCTTGTGATGTCAAATTAACATGACCATCATCACAAACGAAGATTACCTCATTGCCTTGAAAAATGGTAGCGGCTATGTTACTCGCATCACCATTTTCTTGTTGCTCTCTTTTGAGCTTCCTACATTCTTTCTTCATGTGACCTTTCTCGTGACAATAAAAACACTCCACGTCTTTTCTTGTCCACGACCTACCCCTTAAATTATGTCCAGAATTTCCCCTTGACTTGTCTCTAGTATTGAACTTCTTGTGGATATTTCTTCCACGATACTCAGTGACAAGCGCCTCAGACTCTGTTGGCATTCCTTGTTCCTTCCTTCTAGCTTCTTCATTGAACATGCTATCTTTTAAAATGTCCAATGTTAGAACACCTTGTGGTGCCGAGTTACTCAATGAAACCACAAGCGTGTCCCAATTGTCTGGCAAGGAACTTAATAACAATAATGCTTGCAATTCATCTTCAAGCACCATCTTCATATTGGTGAGTTGATTTATCAATCTTTGAAAATCACTCAAGTGTTCAGAAACACTCCTAGTTTCTCTATACTTGAGGTTCACCAATCGCCGAATAGTAGAGGCTTTATTCTGGGTTGTCTTTCTCTCGTACAAAGCTTCTAATTTCGTCCATAATGTGTACTGATGGATTATTTCGCAAGTGCACGAAAACCACGTAGTAATAAAAATATCGATCCACAGGGATTGTGTGATCAAACTAGTCGAATTGTGTTCATAGACATTTGACAGAAAATACACATAAATTGGGGGTATGTTGAGTAATGAATTGCTAGAAAACGTGCTTTGATATAATGGAAAAGCGAGGTAGAATCATCGGAATCGCCTAGTCTATAGTTAAACCACATGCAATCTACTATATCATAGGAATTTACTCAAGTGTTCACAACTAGATCGACAAATTAGTGAATCGCAATCTCTTGTCAAAATCCACTCTATTCGTTGTCGATACTCCCCCGATCTCTCGGGCGGAAGCTACCTACAACGAATGATATTAACGCGCGTCAATCGTTCGCTACACTCTATGCCTCAATCTCTCGACCGGAGACACTCGAGTGCTCAATACAATTCAGTTCAGAAATTAAATCAATACTCTCGCACGTGACTTAACTCGAAATCATTATAACACTAATGAAGGATTATAAGGCATTAAAAACAGATTTGCATTGGATGAACACTATAGAGAGAGTAAATTCTTACAACATTTGCAGATTACATTAAGCTGAACTACATCCTAAACTATCCTAGATCCTACCTCCAAAGGAGCTTAGCTCCTCATCGTGCTTCGTTCGCTTCCTCGCTTCATCGCCATGGCTTGTGAATCCATGCTCTCGATGTGCTTGGAGCTATCCTCTGGAGTCTTGAATCGCGATCTTGAAGTTCCAAAACCAGAATGTAGATCAATTTTGCAGAATTTTCCAACCCGAAAACAGAATTATGCAGAAACTATATATACAGAAGGCAACCACGCCGCGCGCCAGATCTATCACGCCGCGCGTGGTTGCAAATCCATCAACTACGCTGCGCGTGGTAACAGAATCACGCGGCGCGTGATCAAGTCAGAGAGCAATCTTCCTTTTCAGCAAAGCTTCACGCCGCGCGTGGTAAGGCATCACGCGGCGCGTGATCAGAGTCAAACTCTTGGCTCTCTGTGAGCTCCATCACGCGGCGCGTGATGGCCTACGCCCCCAGCGTAGTGAAAATCATTCATTTCCTGCAGTTTTTCCTGTTTTCTTGCAAAACAAGTAATCAAGCTAATGGTTAGATTTCTCTTATATTTATTGCTAAAAACCTACTAAAATGTATCTAATGTTGCTAAAATAGGCATGGATTAGAGAGTGTGACGATTTGTCATCACAACCCCAAACTTAAACCTTTCCTTGTCCTCAAGGAAACAACATTTACCTCAAGCTTTTGTGTCAAGACCTTGGCATTTTCCTTAAATTCACTCGAATCATACATACGTGAGGATCACCTGATGATCAATGCTCCACCTGCAAACAATGCTCAATTGCACAATCGTTCCCGCAAGACATTTTCAAGTAGTTCACACTTTTCGACCAAGGCTCTATGATTTCATCACACTACTCACATGCACTCTTCAGTTTTTTGGTAATTCACTCAAATCAACACATCAATGCAAGTCAACAATAATTTTGCAAGTAGTCTAAGAATTCATTTGGTTCACTTTGTGCACACACATTAGAGGTCTTTTTAGGGTTATAACGTGGCTTGGCTAGGGTGGATGGTGACATTTTGGGATAAGTAGTAGAAAAACTTGGAGTTAGATCCCCCTAATAGTCAAAAATTTCATAAACCAAACCCCTTTTTCCTTTGAACTATAGTGGACTAGAGAACTTTTTTCACAACATTGAACAAAGTTTTGCAATTCTTTGAATTCAAGGCTATCACTTCTTTTCTATATTTTTTTTATATTTGCATTCATCTTGTTTGTTTGTTTTTTTTTTTTTTTTTTCATATTCTTTCTTGTTCTTTCTTCATAATGACTAAAGCCTTGCAACTTTTGAAATTTTTCTCAATTTTTCAAATCAAAACTTTTTGTAAGTTCTCTAGTACCCTCACCCCAAACTTTATTTGTTGCTAATTCCAAAGAGCAACCCCAAACTTAGTAGTGAGCAATACGCATCAACCACTAATTAGGTGCCTAACCTCCAAGAAAGTCATTCCTTTTTTTCATCAAAAATTTCTTAAGGTTTTGCAAAAATAACATTTTCTTTTTCAGCTCAAATTGGTTAAGCAAAGGATAATTAAAAGTAAGGGTGGATAGAAAGGCTCAAAGGTACCAAGGAACATGCCTCGTGTGTGCTACAAAAGTACCAATCAAATAAAAAGACGACAAGCAAAATCGAGAGACAATACATGAGTGGATATCACACATAGAAGAAAAAGGAGTGTTTGGCTCAATACCTCTCGGTTGGGTCGAATCAAAGAACCGGTCAAAAAGTGTGCGTTCCCTTCCTTTGCCTCTTGATCACATGAGTGCAACAAGCTATTGCACTGCAAGTTTCACATATCACACACGGAGAAAATCAAGCAATTGATACTCAAGTAACTAGAAGGAACATCCCAAAATATTGAAACAAACTCTAGAAGTAAAAACCATTCCACAATTAAACAAAAGAAGATTCAAATTCAGAGTACACAAATAAAATATCCAGCCAATATCCAAGCAACATAAAATATTATTACAAACCAGGCAAATAAAAGACAATTAAGTAAAGATAGAGATAGAGTAGGAGAATAGTAGCAGCAGCAGCAGTAGAACATCATCACCAACAACGTCAAACTGCGTCATCCGGCTGGCCAGTGAAGTAGTTTGTGAACGGGCTATTCAAGTTCAGATTCAACCCATCCACATCCAGCATCTCCCTCTCCATCGCAGCAGCCTCATCCTGCTCAACCCGGCGTCGCCTTTCGATCTCCGCCAACTCAGAAGCTCTCAAACCAGAATTGTATGCTTGTCTGGCCTGAAATGAGTTCAGCTCCCTCGCCTGATGCGCCTCCCAATCAGTATCAACGGGATACAAAGTCCCAAAAGTAGGAGGAGGGAAGGTAGACCGGTAAGTCATCGCCTCGGTGTACATGGAAGAGGCGGTATCAAAGTAAAGGTTCGGCAGCCCGGAATATTGAGAAATTTCCATTTGATGTAACATAGAAGCAAGCTGATTAACATCATGAGAATAAAGAGGAGGAGCATGTGACGGTATTTCTTGAGACTCATATGCCGGATCCCCCTGTTGATCCGGATGGTTACCCTCTTCAAACCGGTTAATCTCTTCTTCTTCCCTCAAGGCTTCCTCCCTTGCAGCATTCGCCTCACCACGGGGCACAATAGGACCTCTCTCAAACTTTTTCGCGAAGTAGGATAATGACAAAGGACGAACAGGATGAAGATCACCTTCTTGCACATTCATTGGAACATTATTCGCCCTACACAAAGCAGCGATGAGATTGCAATGTCCCAACGTAAAAGTAGGATTCAGATGATTGGCTATCTCATGAAGATCTTTTTGTAACCAATACCCTAGATTAATGTACTTCCCTTCAACCAACAATCGAACCGCGTGCGCATTATCAAGCTGAATCTCTGAATTGTTACCTACAACCCTCACATTCTTCAACCAAAATTCACCCCAAGCTCGGTGAACGGGATTAAAACTTGTTAAGCTCAACCTTCTAGGAAGAGAAGCTGCTGAGTGGGCTAGCCACATTGCTCCCGGACGACATACTATACTCTTTAGTTCCTCCCTAACTTCGATCCCACTCTTGTCGATCCTCTCTCTATCACGCAAGAGTTCACACACGCCTCCAGCAGCACAACCAAGCAGATTGTTTATAGTTTCAAAAGAATAACTCACCTTGACACCCCTAACCACAGAAATATATTCCGGAAACATAGGTTGGTCCGGTAAATAGGCATTTGCAAAGAACTCCCTAGCCCACATCTGATTTCCAGGATTCACTTCATCTTTAATCATCAATTTATTAAATTTCTCCCATCCCCTAGACTTTATCTCATTCCCTAACTCAGCTACACCATTCAGCAAGTCTTCACCAAAACCCTTCTCTTGATTAATAGTAAAGGTTCGAATTTGTGAGTACCTTTTCTCATGCACTTCACTGATGAAGTGGGGATGAACCTGTGGCCGAGTGACATTGCTCCGGCGAGGAGGAGATGCTTGAGCGGTCCGCGAAGATTGGCCCTTGCTAGCACTCATCTTTGTTCTTGGTTTCTTTGGAGGCTCTTGTGGTGGATTAGCATCACTCTTCTTCTTTCCCTTTCCAGTTAGCCGAGTCAACATCTTGATATTGTAAAGATTGAAATGGGTTAATTTGGGGAAATGGTGAAATGAGATGAAATGAGGGATTTGGAGTGGAATTAGGAGTGGGTGATATGGGTGTTATGTGAATGTGAAGGAATGGGATGATTAGAAGTGATTAGAGATGAAATTGGAGAAGTTTGAAAAGTGAAAATGGGTTGTCAATGGAGTTTTCCGTGTGGGAGACCGTGTGAATTGATGATGGGATGGATGGAGTGGTTGGGAAGATGAAGAAATTCAAATTTTACACGCTTTCCTGTGTAACCACGCCGCGCGTGACCCCTGCTACGCCGCGCGTAGTACCAATTGTAACGGTCAAGAACTTATTTCCTCAAGGCCACGCCGCGCGTAATCACCATCACGCAGCGCGTAATCACTTAGTCAGAGACTCCATATTTCTCCAGTTTTCACGCAGCGCGTGATGCACCCCTACGCCGCGCGTAACGCCTTCTGAAAACTTCTTCCTCTGTGATGAAGGATCACGCCGCGCGTGATTGTACTGCGCCCCCGGCGTAGTAGAATTCTGTTCTGCCCTGTTTTGCTTCCGTCCTTGCCTCTGCTGCACACCTACCTACATACTTCAAAAGAAAACAAACTAAAACATTAGAAACCGTTGGGTTGCCTCCCAACCAGCGCTTGTTTAACGTCCCGATGCTTGACGTTCCATACCCCTAAAGGTTATGGAGAAGAAGTGCCACCATGTGGCAAGTAGTGTGCATTCCAAGGTAACTTAAGAGCATCTTTAACAATATGATCATAAACCTGGATTTTAAAACATTGTGGGTCTCCATCATCACAATCCATCTTATCAAAGACATTGAATGTAACCTGCTGATAATCGGTCCTTAGCATGAGTTCCCCCATCTCCACATCGATTAGGGCGCGGCTGGTTGCTAAGAAGGGTCTACCAAGTAGCAAAGGTTCCCACTCCCTAGTTTCTTCTATGTCTAAGACCACGAAATCTGCGGGAAACACAAACCCAGCAACTTTAACCAACACATCATGGAGAATACCTTCCGGATGCACAACCGATCTATCCGCCAAAGAGAGACTCATCTTTGTCGGCTTTGCTACCGCTCCCGGTATCTTCTTCATCATTGATAACGGCATCAGATTAATGCTAGCACCCAAATCACACAAAGCTTTTTCAATAGTGAGCGTTCCAATGGAACATGGAATTGTAAAGCTCCCCGGATCTTTCTTTTTCTGAGGTAGCTTCCGTTGAATGAGGGCGCTGCACTCTTCCGTCATACTTACCATTTCATCATCTAATGGTTTTCTTTTCTTTGTGAGCAGCTCCTTCAAAAACTTCGCATAACTTGGCATTTGCTCCAATGCCTCCACTAACGGTATAGCCATCTCAAGCTTGTTCAACACCTTCATGAACTTCTTGAACTCCTTCTCCCGCTCAAGATTCTTAACTTTCTTTCTCCTAGGAAAAGGCATCCTAGCATATGGCGATTCATCAACTCCTTTACCTTTCTCAACCTTCTTACTCTCTTTTTCTTTTATCTCCCTCTGTTTTTCAACTTCTTCTACTTCATCCTCACTAATCTCAACTTCCTTAGGCATATTTTCCTTTTCTACTTCTCCCTCATATCTCTCATTTTCAACTACAACTTCTTGCTTATTTTCAACTTCTCCCTCAATGACCTTCTTTTTCAAGGGCTTCTCCACAGCTGGCCTTTCCGGTATCACTCTACTCCTCAAGGTGATTCCATTGCAGGTTTCATTTTTCGGATTGTCATGAGTGTTTCCACCGAAACCTCCTTGGTTTTGCAACATAGAAAACTGTCTTGACAGCTGGCCCATTTGCACCTCAAGATTCTTTATAGAAGCTTCATGATTCTTGTTAGAGGTTGCTTGGCTCGATTTCATCGCTTCAAAGTTGCTTTGGGTCATGAGCATGAACTGATTTAGAGTCTCTTCCATCCTTGATGGAGGCCTTTGCTGCTGTTGCGGTGCACCTTGACTTTGCATACCATTCCCCCATCCGGAACCGTTGTTATTATTGTTGTACGGCTTCCGAAAAATGGCCAAGTAGCGAGCCTCCTCTGAACCCTCCGGGAAGCATCCGCCATTTGGGTGGTCCTGCAAACAAAAATCACAGCGCACATTGTCAATTTTACCTATTGGAGAAGTTTGGACTTGCGGATTGGACAGCAGCTTCATCATTGCTTCCATTTGGCTAGTCATGAGCTTTTGCTGTGCCAATAATGCTGTTTGAGTATCCAATTCCAACATTCCGCCTTTCTTTTTGGCTCCCCTATCATTAGTAGCTCTATACTCGTTTTGAGCCATGCTTTCCACCAATTCTCTTGCTTCAGTTTCGTCACGGTTCTTCAACGAACCACCGGCTGATGCGTCAAGTATCATTCGCGTTTGAGCCCTCAAACCTTGGGTAAACATTTGCATCTGATTGTGGCCATCGAAACCGTGATTCGGACACCTTTTAAGACAAACTTTGAACCTCTCCCAAGCATCATACAACGTTTCACCATCCGCTTGTTCGAAGTTGCTAATTTCAGCCCTCCTTTCTAGAAACTTATGAATAGGGAAGTAACGATCTAAGAACTTCCGCTCCAGCTGTCTCCAAGTCTCAATAGTTCCGGCGGGTATCGTGTCTAACCAATCTTTAGCACGGCCGGTGAGAGAATGCTTGAATAACCTCAGTCTTTTGTCCGATTCGCTCACCCCCGGTGGATCGGTATAGTCGCATGCTTCATAGAAGTGAGACAAGTGTAAGTTCGGGCATTGAGCTTCCGAACCTGAATACGGATTTTCCTTTAGAGCGGAGAGGACCGTGTTCTTGATGTCGAATGAGACAGGATTCGCCGGCTGAAAGCCTTGATTTGCCAACGCGTCATTGTCTCTCCTCCCATAATCACCAAGGGTACGCCTTGGCGGTTGAGGAACCGGTGGAACATGGACCGGTGGAACCTGTTCTTCTTCCATTGTCGCTGAATTCTGTCCTTGACAGTCCGGTGTACCACCTAGCAAAACTCTTCCCCTTGAAGCTTGAGCTTCCCTTGTTGCCTTTCGAATTGCGCGAGCTGTCTTTTCAATCTCTGGATCAAATTGCAGCTCTTGAGGACCTGTTCTCCGCATGCACAATGAAACACACAAGTAGAACGCTCCGGGAGAAAAATATAAAACAGAAAATAATAAAGAAAACACAGAAAATATGAACACTATTGCCTAGTTGAATCAATCACAATCCCCGGCAACGGCGCCAAAAACTTGATGGATTATTTCGCAAGTGCACGAAAACCACGTAGTAATAAAAATATCGATCCACAGGGATTGTGTGATCAAACTAGTCGAATTGTGTTCATAGACATTTGACAGAAAATACACATAAATTGGGGGTATGTTGAGTAATGAATTGCTAGAAAACGTGCTTTGATATAATGGAAAAGCGAGGTAGAATCATCGGAATCGCCTAGTCTATAGTTAAACCACATGCAATCTACTATATCATAGGAATTTACTCAAGTGTTCACAACTAGATCGACAAATTAGTGAATCGCAATCTCTTGTCAAAATCCACTCTATTCGTTGTCGATACTCCCCCGATCTCTCGGGCGGAAGCTACCTACAACGAATGATATTAACGCGCGTCAATCGTTCGCTACACTCTATGCCTCAATCTCTCGACCGGAGACACTCGAGTGCTCAATACAATTCAGTTCAGAAATTAAATCAATACTCTCGCACGTGACTTAACTCGAAATCATTATAACACTAATGAAGGATTATAAGGCATTAAAAACAGATTTGCATTGGATGAACACTATAGAGAGAGTAAATTCTTACAACATTTGCAGATTACATTAAGCTGAACTACATCCTAAACTATCCTAGATCCTACCTCCAAAGGAGCTTAGCTCCTCATCGTGCTTCGTTCGCTTCCTCGCTTCATCGCCATGGCTTGTGAATCCATGCTCTCGATGTGCTTGGAGCTATCCTCTGGAGTCTTGAATCGCGATCTTGAAGTTCCAAAACCAGAATGTAGATCAATTTTGCAGAATTTTCCAACCCGAAAACAGAATTATGCAGAAACTATATATACAGAAGGCAACCACGCCGCGCGCCAGATCTATCACGCCGCGCGTGGTTGCAAATCCATCAACTACGCTGCGCGTGGTAACAGAATCACGCGGCGCGTGATCAAGTCAGAGAGCAATCTTCCTTTTCAGCAAAGCTTCACGCCGCGCGTGGTAAGGCATCACGCGGCGCGTGATCAGAGTCAAACTCTTGGCTCTCTGTGAGCTCCATCACGCGGCGCGTGATGGCCTACGCCCCCAGCGTAGTGAAAATCATTCATTTCCTGCAGTTTTTCCTGTTTTCTTGCAAAACAAGTAATCAAGCTAATGGTTAGATTTCTCTTATATTTATTGCTAAAAACCTACTAAAATGTATCTAATGTTGCTAAAATAGGCATGGATTAGAGAGTGTGACGATTTGTCATCATGTACGCAACTGTTTCTTGCGCAACATGATGAAAAACGCTTTGATCGATCCATTGTCGAATCTGTCCGACAGTTTTCCTATTCATGACATTCTAGTCATCATCAGACTTTCCGGTAGGCTTCGTCCCTTTATTTTGCAAAGGTTGATACAAATCTTTGCAATAGAGGATGTCTTCCATTCTGGGTTTCCAAATGGAGTAATTTGAAGAAGTTAACTTGATCATTGTTGATGATCCCACAGAGGTTGACTCGTCCATTGTAATAATAAAAGTTAAAATGTGTGGTGATGAGCCGAAGCTCTGATACCACTTGTTGGGAAAGATAACACAAAACACACCTAATACAAGGTCGGCGGATGATTGATTATCCCTGGATCAAACTTTTCCCACTATAATAATAATAACAATAACAATGGAATAACAAGAATTTCTTCTGTTTAATTGAATAATAATACAAATTGATTATTACAACTCTCACCAACAAATATGGTGGATAACCTCTCTTTTGGATTTGCTCTCAAAAGGATTTCTTCACACTCTGATGATAGAAATTAAAACATGAAAATGAATTTATAGCCAGAGCATTCCAACAATAGGTGGCTATGAGAAGTTTCCTCATTTTCATTCACTACAAATTCTCTCATGCGTTTAATTTCATTTTCTATAATTGATAGTGATTACTCATTCTTTCTCTCTCCACATAAAGAGGAAATACTATCAAGTTTGTCAAAAGAAGATGACCTACATGGAAAGATCTTTATATATTGACAAAATGAAGACTGATTAAGTATGAACTAATTAGCTTAATACAGTTAGTTAGTTAGTTAGCTTACAATTCAAGTTAGTTAGGTTGTTAGAGTTTGTTAGCCAAGTTGGTTATTAGTTTGTAACTGACTCAACTATATAAACTCTACACATACTTGTAATTGTACTCAATTCAATTTTCAATACAAAAACTTAATCTTCTTCCTCATTGTTCAGTTTCTTTCTTTTGTGCTTCAAGCTTCATCAATGGAGTTTGCACTTGCAACTTTGGTATCAGTTTACTTTCTTGTTATGGTATCAGAGCGTCTCAATTGAGCGTTCTGCTGCGCCATTCCTTCTTTTTCCTTTCTTCTGGTTCAGTTTTCTCTTAGTTTCATCCATTTGTTTTACCTCTTTCATCTTGCACAATGGTGCGTCCTCGTGCTAGTTCAAGCCATATGGATGAAATGCCCGCATTTCCTACACTTTCTGATCCTTCACAGAATCCTTACTATGTTCATCCCAATGAAAGTGCAACTGCAGCACTTGTTACTCCTCCACTTGATGGCAAGAATTATCATGCGTGGTCAAGATCCATGATGAAGGCTGTGATAATGAAGAATAAGCTTCGTTTCTTGGATGGATCTTGTCCTATGCCAGATCGTTTTGATCCTTCATATGAGCCATGGATTCGTTGTAACAATTTAGTGTTGTCTTGGTTGATGAATTCAGTGATTCCTGCCATTTCTCAAAGTCTTGTGTATACTGATTCTGCATCACAAGCGTGGAATGATCTCAAGGCTCGTTTTTCTCGTGCTGATAGGGTACGTGTTTCTACTTTACAACGTGAATTGTATGCTCTTCGTCAAGATTCTTCCTCTATCACAGAATTTTTCACAAAATTGAAAAGTTTATGGCTAGAATTAGAGCTTTATCGTCCTATTCCCAACTGTACTTGTACTTTTCCCTGCGTATGTGAAGCTATGCAAAATGCAAAGAAGTTTAGGGAAGAGGATTTGATTCTTTTGTTTCTTACTGGACTGAATGATAACTATGCTATGGCTAGATCTCATATTTTGATGATGGAACCCTTTCCTCAGTTAAATTCAGTATTTGGAATGATCATCCAACATGAGGGACTTAATAAGTTGGATGTTGTTGATGATCCAACTGAGCAATCATCTGCTGCAATCAATTTCACTAGACAAGCTTATGGAAAAGGCTCTATTCCTCCAAAATCTGATAAGAAGTGCACTTATTGCCATAAGAATAATCATGTTGTCGATAACTGTTTTAGGAAGCATGGTTTCCCACCTGGTTATAGGTTTCGAGATGGTACTGTTGTTGGTAGCAAGGGACAAGGTCAAGCCAGTGCAAATTGTGTTGATAGTGCTGATTCTGAGCTCAAGGATCTGGCTGACAATCGTATGGCCACCTTTAGCACTGAAGAATATCAAGCCTTGATGTCTCTGCTGAAGTCAAGTACCAAGCCTGCAGGTGAAGGACCCTCTCAAGTGCATAATGTCACTAGATGTGTTGCTTCTTCCTACAGTGATAAACAAGGTACTAATCCCAATTTGTTAGACATGTGGATCTTAGATAGTGGAGCTACAGATCATGTATGTGCTTCTTTGAGTTTATTCACTGCATATAAGGAAGTTTCACCTATTCCTGTCAAATTGCCCAATGGGAGCATTGTTAGTACCAACATAATAGGAGATATCAACATCACTTCTCAGCTTACATTGAAAAATGTTCTTTACATGCCACATTTTAGCTTCAATCTCATATCTGTTTCAAGAGTGACAAGTGATTTGGATTGTGTTTTTGCCTTCACTGATACTTTATGCTTCATACAAAATTCAATGCAGAAGATGATTGGTTCGGGTAGATTAATCAATGGCTTATACTACCTTGAAGGTACACAATCTCAGAGTTCACTTCCAACAGGTAAGCATTGTAATGCTTTAGGTATTCCAAAAACTGCCTTATGGCATTTTAGATTTGGCCATACTTCTCAGAAAAGATTAGAAACTTTACACAAATTGTATCCAAATATTGATATCAATAAAGATGAATTTTGCTGTGACATATGCCACCTAGCTAAGCAAAGAAAACTACCTTATGATCTAAGTAACAGTAGGGCTTCTAGTTGCTTAGAGTTGCTTCACATGGATATTTGGGGTCCTTTTGCAACTCCCACACCACATGGACATAGATACTTCTTAACCATTGTTGATGATCACACCAGATTTACATGGATTATATTGTTAAAAGGCAAGTTTGAAACAGCTTCCAAAATTCAAGAATTTATTCAGTTCTCTGAAGAACATTTTGGTCATAAAGTGAAATACTTGAGAAGTGACAATGGCCCTGAATTTTTATGCTTATCAAAATATTATGTCAGTAAGGGTATAATTCATCAGACAAGTTGTGTCAACACACCTCAACAAAATGGGAGAGTAGAGAGGAAACACCAATGTATATTGAATATAGCCAGAGCCTTGATGATACAATCTCATCTTCCACCAAGATATTGGGGTTATGCAGTACTTCACTCAGTTTTTATTATGAATAGAGTTCCTTCTAATGCTATTCAAGGTGAAATACCTTTCACTGCCTTGCATAACAAGTTACCAGACTTGTCACAGCTGAAAGTCTTTGGTTCTCTATGCTACGTGTCCAATCAAGACCATCACAGATCAAAGCTTGATCATAGAGCTAGAAAATGTGTTTATCTTGGTGTTAAACCTGGTATGAAGGGATATGTAGCTCTAGATCTACATAATCATGAAATTTTAGTGTCCAGAAATGTAGTTTTTGAAGAAACTATATTTCCTTATCCTGTCAATCCATCCAAACCTTCCTGGGAGTACTTGGTGCCTCCTACTAACTTTCATTCATCACACATTGCACCTAATATAACTACAAATGACCATGAAACCACAAATAGCCCTTCAATGCACCAAAACATCCCACATATTGACCCTATTCCTTATCCTGTCACTCCAAATTCTAGTTCACCAGTTGATCATACTTCATCTCCCACTTCTCCTATTGATAATGATCAGCAAAATGACTCTACTTCACCCATTTCCATACCTCCACCAGAGTCTCCACCCACCATTCCACTTAGAAAGTCAACCAGAACTTCAAAACCACCTTCACATCTTCTAGATTATCACTGCAACTCTATCACTCATACAACTCCCTATCCTATCTCTCAGTTCATTAGTCATGATAATCTATCTCCTTCATACTCCACTTACTGTCTCTCTCTCCTCACTGATAAGGAACCTGATAGTTATGCAGAAGCTTCAAAGCATAATTGTTGGACCAAGGCTATGCAACATGAGCTCACTGCACTAGCCAACAATAACACTTGGACTATAGTTGATTTACCAACAGGTGTGAAGCCTATTGGAAATAAATGGGTGTATAAGATCAAAAGAAAGGCTGATGGTTCTATAGATAGATATAAGGCACGACTGGTTGCAAAAGGTTATAATCAAATTGAAGGTGTTGACTACTTTCAAACCTTTTCACCAGTTGCAAAGATGACTACTATAAGAACTGTATTGGCTGTGGCAGCCATTCAAAATTGGCACATACATCAACTTGATGTGGACAACGCCTTTCTTCATGGAGACTTAGATGAGGATGTGTATATGAAGCTTCCTCAGGGTCTGCAGGGCACTTCAACCAATCAAGTCTGCAAGTTAACTAAGTCTTTGTATGGTTTGAAACAAGCAAGCAGAAAGTGGTACGAAAAATTGTCACAATTTCTCACTACCATTGGTTATATACAGATGCCTTCTGACCCCACCTTATTCACTAAATCTACTAAGGACAGTTTTACTACTCTCCTTGTATATGTAGATGACATTGTACTGACTGGTAATAGCTTAGCAGAAATTGAAGCTACTAAGTCTTGCCTGCATAAAGCATTTGGTATAAAGGACATTGGCACATTAAAATTCTTTCTTGGCTTGGAAGTAGCCCATTCACAACAAGGCATTACACTTTGCCAGAGAAAGTATTGCCTCTACCTTCTCACTGAGACAGGTACCTTGGGCTGCAAGCCATCCAGTGTTCCCATGGATCCCAGCAATAGACTTCATCATGATGACAGTGAACCTCACCCAAATATCACTGAATATAGAGCTCTAGTTGGTAAACTGCTGTATCTAACCTCCACAAGGCCTGATATAGCTTTTCCTGTGCAACAACTTAGTCAATTTCTTGATGCACCTACTTCAGCACATTTCAAAGCAGCTCAGAAGGTATTGAGATACCTCAAAGGCAACCCTGGCACAGGTCTCTTCTTTCCCAGAAATTCTTCATTACAGTTAATGGGATTCAGTGATGCTGATTGGGGAGGCTGTCCAGATAGTAGAAGATCCATCACAGGTTACTGTTTTTTTATTGGACAATCCTTAATCTGTTGGAAATCTAAAAAGCAGCTGACTGTATCTAAGTCCTCCTCTGAGGCAGAGTACCGTGCTTTAGCTTCAGCTACATGTGAATTGCAATGGTTGAGTTATCTCCTGAGAGATTTGCAAGTTCACACAGACAAGCTACCAGCATTGTATTGTGACAGTCAAAGTGCTTTGCACATTGCCACTAACCCTGTCTTCCATGAAAGAACAAAGCATCTAGATATAGACTGCCACATAGTCAGAGAACGGCTTCAAGAGGGTCTCATGAAGCTCTTGCCTATATCTGGTTACAACCAACTTGCAGACATCCTGACAAAAGCTTTGCATCCAGCTAATTTTCATAGATTGTTTTCCAAGCTTGGCCTTATTAACATCTTCAGGCCTCAGCTTGAGGGGGTGTGACAAAATGAAGACTGATTAAGTATGAACTAATTAGCTTAATACAGTTAGTTAGTTAGTTAGCTTACAATTCAAGTTAGTTAGGTTGTTAGAGTTTGTTAGCCAAGTTGGTTATTAGTTTGTAACTGACTCAACTATATAAACTCTACACATACTTGTAATTGTACTCAATTCAATTTTCAATACAAAAACTTAATCTTCTTCCTCATTGTTCAGTTTCTTTCTTTTGTGCTTCAAGCTTCATCAATGGAGTTTGCACTTGCAACTTTGGTATCAGTTTACTTTCTTGTTATATATATCATACTTTCTTAAAAAAACAATAAGGTACAATGATTATAAACAATACCAGTTATTATTTTCCAATATAAAAATTTATAAATTTCAAAGTATCTGATGTAGTAATATAAGTATCTTTACTCTGCTACAATTAACAATTTAATGTATTGATTGTTTTAGCACACTAAAGACTATAAGATTTATCAAATATTATTTGTGCATGAGTATGCATTCACAAATATTTAAGATGCAAATTTTACCTATATGGTTTGTCGCAAATTGTAATTCTATATTGTCTTTGGAAAGCTTGAATGGTGTTGCCATGATTCCTGCATTATTTCTTAGAACAGTGAAAGATGATCTTTTCAGTATATACAACATCATATGTTGAAATTTTAATATCTAACATTCTTCTGGTGTAACACATTCATAAATAAAATTCATAAGTAAAGTATCCATGGTAACTTACATAAGTATATTCAAAGGAAGACTACGAGAGTTAATGTAAGAAAAAACAAAGGCTATTGTAAAGTGGTGGAGAAGAAGGTTAGAGAAACTAGAAAACTAGAAAGACAATAAAGTTTTGGAGGAAGATGTTATGTTACTAATTGTTGGATAATACAAGGTACATTGTGAACTCCTATTTATAGTAGAAGGAGCAACTACTTAGCTTACATGCATGAAGACAAGTGTTAAGAGAAATACATGCAACATAACAAGTGGTAAAGGAAATACATGCATCTATACAAGTGGTAAGGAAACTACATGCAATAATACAAGTGTGATACTTGCAACAAGCCAAGTGTATCACATACAAAATGTTATGGAGGGATCCTACAATGGATGGGCTTGGATCACAATGGATATGGGCTTAAGAAGAACATCAATTTCTAACACTCCTCCTTGATGTTTTTCTTGAATACTCCAAGCATTGACCTCAACTCTTCAAACTTTCCCTTGGAAAGAGCTTTAGTCATTATATCTGCAATTTGATTTTCTGAATTGCAATGCTCCAAACTAATTTCCTTTGACTTTTCAGCTTCTCTAATAGCATGATATTTAACCTTGATGTGTTTGGTTCTTCCATGTTGGACTGGATTCTTTGCTATGGCAATAGCAGATTTGTTATCCACCCATATGACAGTAGCTTTGCTTTGAAATTGTCCCACATCTGATAAAATCTTCCTTAGCCAAATAGTTTGATTTGTTGCTGCAGCAGCAGAAATATACTCAGCTTCAGCTGATGATTGGGCGACCACTTCTTGCTTCTTTGAATTCCATGAGAACACAGCACTGCCAAATGAGAAAACATAACCAGAGGTACTTTTTGCATCATCTACACTTCCAGCCCAGTCACTATCTGTATATCCTTGGAGGTCTCCACTTTCATTTTTCAAGAAATGCAAACCATAATCAGTTGTACCTTTTATATACCTCAAAACTCTCTTAGCTGCACCAAGATGAACTTGACTTGGAGAATGCATGAATCTGGAAAGTAAGCTAGCAGCAAACATAATATCAGGTCTGGTTGCTGAAAGATACAACAAACTTCCAATTATACTTCTATAAATAGAAGCATCTGCACTATTATCACCATCATCCTTTGATAATTTTTCATTCACAACCAGAGGTGTGGAAACAGGCTTGCACTTATCCATATGAAACTTCTTTAATACCTCCAAAGCATATTTCTTTTGTGAAATGAAGATTCCAACACTTGACTGAAAAATCTCCATTCCAAGAAAATATTTCATTTCACCCAAATCCGTCATCTCAAATTCATTCTCCATAGCTTGCTCGAATTGACTTAGAGAATTTGATTCATTCCCTATAACCAACAAATCATCAACATACAGGGACACTATTAGCTTCACTTCATTCTTCGACCACTTAACATACAAAGTAGCTTCATTTTCACTTCTTTTAAAACCACTTTGCAGAAGATAGCCATCAATTCTGCTATACCATGCTCTTGGTGCTTGTTTTAAGCCATAGAGGGCTTTGTGAAGCTTGTAAACTTTATTTTCACTTCCTGCAACCTTAAAACCTTCAGGTTGGTCGACATAAATGTCTTCATCAAGCAACCCATTTAAAAAAGCTGATTTAACATCAAAATGATAAATTTTCCAGCCCAATTTTGCTGCTAAGGCAACCAACAGCCTAATTGTATCATGTCTTGCAACAGGTGCAAAAGTGTCTGAAAAATCAACACCATGTTGTTGAAAATAACCTTTTACCACCAATCTGGCCTTAAGTTTATTTATAGAACCATCAGGATTGAGTTTGGTTCTATAAACCCACTTAACACCAATAATCTTTTGATTTTCTGGTTTGTCTACAAGCTGCCAAGTTTGATTTTTCTCTATCATCTTCATCTCCTCCTGCATGGCAACTTTCCATCCTTCAACATTAGCAGCTTCAGCATACCGTGTAGGCTCTAATGTAGCTATATTGCACCTTGCATAAATATCATCCAAGGTTCTAGTACCTCGGATTGGAAAATCATCATCACTATCATAGTTTGAATTTTCATCTTCCAAACTATCTTCAGCAGGCAATACCTTACTTGATCCTTCTGCTTGACTTTTCTCCCAATTCCATTTAGAGTACTCATCAAACTTCACATCTCTGCTAACCAGAATTTTATTGGTCTCCAAGTTATAAATTCGATACCCTTTGGAGTTACTGCTGTACCCCAAAAAGATACCAACCACAGATTTGGTTTCCAATTTATCTCTTTTCACACTTGGAACGTGAACATAACACACGCATCCAAATATTCTTAAATGTTCAACAGATGGCTTTCTTTCATACCATGCTTCAAACGGTGTTTTTCCCTTCAAGGCTTTGGTAGGCAACAAATTCAACAAGTAAACTGAGGTGTTTACAGCCTCAGCCCAAAAAGTTTTAGGAATACCTTTCTCAAAGAGCAAACACCGGGCCATCTCCATGACTGTCCTGTTCTTCCTTTCGCTCACTCCATTTTGTTGAGGAGTGTATGGAACAGTATATTGATGGTGAATTCCAGCTTGCTCACAAAAGGTTTTAAATTCCCCTGCTGTATACTCAGTTCCATTATCAGATCTGAGCTTTTTAATCTGACAATCAGTCTCTTTTTCAACCATAAGTTTGAAACTCTGAAATGCAGGAAACACATCTGACTTCTGCTTAAGAAAAAATACCCAGCTCATCCTTGTAAAATCATCTATAAATAGCAAAAAATACTTGCTGCCATTTAAAGATGTCGTTGGCATCGGACCACACACATCAGTGTGTATCAGCTGTAACTTTTTAGAAGCTCTCCAGGTTGACACAGCGGGAAATGACAATCTACTTTGTTTTCCATATTGACATACATCACACATGTCAACAACATCTTCGATGATTGGTAAATTTTCAACCAAATCATGAGAACTCATTTGTTTCAAGGTTGAGTAACTAAAGTGACCCAACCTTTTATGCCACAAGGAGGAATCATTAACACTACTTGGAAAAGCATGCATGGTTGTTTGCTTCCACTCTATTGGAAAACTTTTACCCCTCATTTCAACAGTCATTAACATAGATCCAGCAGGATCTAGAATAGTGCATCTCTTGTCTTTGAAATGCAATGAATAGTTCTTCTCCATCATTTGCCCCACACTTAAAAGACTTTGATTTATTTCAGGTACAAATAAAACATCTGAGATATATTTGATACCTGAGGGAGTTTCAACAGCTACAACACCTTTTCCTTTGACATCAACATGTTCTCCATTGCCAATAGTAACTTTAGAGAAGAAGGACTTATCAAGTTCCTTAAAAATGCCAACATTATGAGTCATGTGATTGGTGCACCCGCTATCTATTAGCCATGTTTCTTTGCTACTTCCGGATGAATAGCAAGAAGCCATGAATAATTGCTCCTCTTGTTGGTGGTGTTCGACAACTTGGGCTTGTTGTCTCTGCTGGTTTGCTTTGTTTTTGCAAACCTTCTCCACATGACCAAGTTGATTGCAGGCTCTGCATTTAACATCTGGTCTATACCAACAATGCTTCTCTAAATGAGTATCTTTTTTGCAATGTTGACAAGTTGGAAACTTCTTTTTCCAGCTCTCTCCTTTGTTGTTGACATCCTCCTTTTTTCCTTTCCCTTTCTTCTCACCAAAAGGTTTTTTCCCAAAACTATTGTAGCTTTGGTTTTTGCCTTTGGTGTTTGCCACAAAAGCACCTTCAACACTTTCTTCCAACCTTAAAGATCTTCTCTGCTCAGTAGCTTGCAAAGCATTAACAAGCTCTGCAAGTGTGATTTGAGAAAAGTCCTTAGTTTCTTCGAGAGAAGATATTTTTGCTTCAAACCTCTCGGGAAGACACACTAAAATTTTTTCCACAACTCTTTGATCACTGAGATCCTCTCCCAGCAATCTGATTTGTGAAACCACCTTCGAAATTCTGTCAGAAAATTCTCTAACAGTTTCGGTTTCTTTCATTTTTAGTGCTTCAAACTCTCTTCTCAAGTTCAACACTTGCATCTTCTTTGTTCTTTCACTCCCTTGGAACTCTTCCTTCAGCTTGTCCCAAGCTTCTTTTGCGGTCTCAAGATTCAAGATCTTGATAAATATATCATCATGTAGAGCTGCATGTATTATGGCAAGTGCTCTTCCTTCTTTTGCCACTTCCTCATTGTGATTTCTTATTTGAGCTACTGTTGGGTTGTTTGGAAGAGCCGGTGGGGTGCTTCCATTTTCCACAACATCCCATAAACTTTGAGCTCTCAAATAAGTTTTCATTTTTGCGGCCCACAAATGATAGTTATCTCCTACAAACATAGGAGGTGGAGGTAAAGAACTATTGTTGGAAGCCATTTATGGTGTATAAAGGTTTTTTTATGAATGTTTTCTTGCTGGTTTTGTTTCCTCACAGACCCGTTAAGATCAATGAAGCTCTTGATACCATGTAAGAAAAAACAAAGGCTATTGTAAAGTGGTGGAGAAGAAGGTTAGAGAAACTAGAAAACTAGAAAGACAATAAAGTTTTGGAGGAAGATGTTATGTTACTAATTGTTGGATAATACAAGGTACATTGTGAACTCCTATTTATAGTAGAAGGAGCAACTACTTAGCTTACATGCATGAAGACAAGTGTTAAGAGAAATACATGCAACATAACAAGTGGTAAAGGAAATACATGCATCTATACAAGTGGTAAGGAAACTACATGCAATAATACAAGTGTGATACTTGCAACAAGCCAAGTGTATCACATACAAAATGTTATGGAGGGATCCTACAATGGATGGGCTTGGATCACAATGGATATGGGCTTAAGAAGAACATCAATTTCTAACAGTTAAACTGTGACGTGAATTTTCTCACAGATTCCATTGAGTTAGGTCCAGCTCCATCATGTCGATTTTTGCAGTTGAATTATTTCTTAATATGGCTTCCTTGATCTCCTTACCAGCTTCCATATTCCTGACCCCCATAACTACATGGACACCGCGTAATGCAAGTACACGGGCAGTCTCAATACCAATACCACTAGTAGCCCCTAATGTGAATTCCACCAACATGTATCTGTAATCAACACAGAACATAGCCACTATTACCAAAAGAAATTATAGTGATATAAAGCACATTTGCAACATATTATAAGAACACCATAGTTTAAATTTTCCTCTACATAACACATATTATAATAGCATAGTGCCAACACCAATAAGAAAATTCAAAACAAAGCAATCATGTATGAAGCATAAGAAAAATTGTAATCAGAAGTCATAAATTTCAGCAATTGTTTGGCATGTAGAAGGAAAGAGTGCCGGTTTGGATATGTGTTCCCTCTAGGTTTCTCATATACCAATGTGATGTCGCCATGAATTTTGTAAAGCTTCAAATTCAAGCTTATGATAAAATAGTTTATAAAAATAAACCACTAGGTTTGGTCTAGTGGTAAGGGGTTTGGATAGTATGTTGCTATAGGTCCTAAATTCGATCTCCAGCTTATTGTAAACAAAAAATAAAAGCTTATAAAAATACAATTTTCACTAGTGTGAACTTATAAAATAACATAATAAAACCTAATTTATATTGCATAAGCTATCGACTCCACAATGTTACTTAGAAAAAAAATGTTGTTAGTTATTTGTTAAAAAATCGGTAGTTGGTTGATTGATGGCTTCGCAAGTGTACAAAATATTATTGTCGTAATAATAAGAGTATCTTTTCAAAAGTATAATTTATTTAAATAATTATCTTCATTCTTGAGGACAATCGGTGGTTCAAGCATGTGGGAGGTTGATAACACTAAAATATATCTAATATTTACTAACATGTTATTTAAATAAATTATACTTTTGAAAAGATACTCTATTATTACGACAATAATCTTGTGCACTTGGGAAGCTATCAGCGAACTAACTATCCATTTTTTTAACAAATAACTAACAACATTTTTTTCCTATGTTTAAATTATCATTTGTCATTTTTTTCTTCAACTCATGACATTATAACAAACATAATTCCTCAACTAATAACACAAACTAATATTCCACAACTTATGTACAAAAAAAAAAAATTCCACAACTTAAATTAATATCATAATTTCAGTTTAGTCTTAGTCTAGAACTATGAAATTAAGTTGAGGAAATCAATATTAAATATATTCATTGCATATCACTTAATTCAATTTCATCATTTTAATCAATTACTTTTGGGATTTGAAATTAGGTGGAAAGGAAAAAAAAAATGCAATTTAATCAACCACCTTACAAAATTGTTCACATATAAATCAAACTTGGCAACCATACCTTTGAAAGTGAACAAGTTTTTTACTCATTAATCAAATGAATGGACATGATGTTTCATATGAAAAGATTCCCAATTTTTTATATTTCCTCACTGACGTGCCTTCGCAACTTGTTTCTTTTTGTCACTGTCATGCACCTTCCCAAATCACAACGTGGTTTTTCTTCCTCACTGTCGGGTACAATAATAATGTATACTAATACCAACATAGTGTGGCACAAGTGGTAGATACTCGGGTCCCTTAACCATTTCGTCCTGGGTTCGATCTCCGACCGGTACGTATGGAGAAGCATTTGTTGGGAGATGTCAACCCATTAAATGGATCTCAGTTACCTCGAGGGTATTAGTGTTTGCGGTTGATAATGTATACTAATTGTTTGTATTGTTTAGCTAGAGGAGCCAACTTTGAAAAGTTATATGACAACTATAACCAATCATTTTATAGATAATCTTTGAAAACAAATAATTTAGTAAATTCATCTTTCAAGAGCAACGTTATCTCAAATAATGCCTCACAAGTCACAACTTGTTTTTTAACTCTTTTCTCAACTTGTCAACTTTGATACTAATTACAGGAGCCAACTTTGAAAACTTACACAACAACTATAACCATTCATTTTATTGATAATATCTGAAAACAAATAATTTAGCATATTCATCTTTCAAGAGCTAAACTTTGATTCATTCCAATTCTCATACACCTGAAAATGGCTTTCAATTTAGTAGGAACTTTGATTTCACAACTGACACCTTATGTCCAAGAGGAGTATGCAACATTTAAAGGTGTTAACATACATGCTGAAAAGCTATTAAGTAATCTCGATGCCATTCGTGCTGTCCTAAAAGATGCTGATGAGAAGCAAATCACAAGTGATGCTGTGAAACATTGGCTGCAGAACCTGACTGATGCAGCACATGTTCTTGAAGATATATTGGACGAATGTTCAATAGTTTCCGAAGCTTACAAAGACAAACACTCCATCATCCATCCTAAGAAGCTATATGCGCGTCGTAGCATTGGAAAGAAGATGAAAAATGTTGCTGAAAGGATTGATGCTATTGCTGAAGAAAGGGTCAAGTTTGGATTAAATCCTGGAACCATGGAGCATCGTCTTGAAGATGATGTACGGCGCCAAACTACCTCTGTCATCACTGAACCCCAAATTCATGGAAGAGATGAGGATAGAGAGAAGGTTGTTGATTTTCTTGTCAATCATGCTTGTGAAAGAGAAGAACTCTCTGTATATTCCATTGTTGGCCACGGTGGATATGGAAAAACAGCACTCGCTCAACTAGTTTTCAATGATGAAAGTGTAAATGCTCACTTTCCATTAAAAATATGGGTTTGTGTTTCTGATGATTTCAATATCATGAAACTTTTCCGGTCCATCATAGAAATCGTAGATGGAAAAAATCCTGATCTCATTTCCTTGGAATCAATGCAAAAAAAGGTTCAACAAATTTTGCAAACCAAAAGGTATTTGCTTGTCCTTGATGATGTTTGGAGTGAAGACCCAGAGAATTGGAGCAGGTTCAAGTATCCGTTGCAAAATGGAACAAAAGGTGCATCAATTTTAGTCACTACTCGACTTGAGACTGTTGCAAACATCGTGGGAAATCATGCTCATAATTTGGTAGGTTTATCAGATGATGACCTTTGGTCATTGTTTAGACAACAAGCTTTTGGACCCAATGGGGAAGAGTGTGCAGAGCTTGTAAAGATTGGAAAGAATATTGTGAGGAAATGTAATGGTTCTCCTCTTGCCGTCAAAGCACTAGGAAGCCTTCTGCGCTTTAAAACTGATGAACACCAATGGGATTCTATAGAGAAAAGTGAGATTTGGAAGTTATATGATGATGCTACCAAGTCTGCTTTAACACTGAGCTACTACAATCTAAAATTATCGTTGAGGCCATGTTTCACTTTTTGTGCTGTATTTCCTAAAGATTTTAAAATGGTGAAGGAAGATCTAATTCATCTTTGGATGGCCAATGGATTTATTTCATCCAGAGGAAATTTAGAGGTGGAGCATGTAGGCAATGATGTGTGGAATGAACTATGCCAAAGATCATTTTTTCAAGAAGTTGAAACTGATGGAAAAGGTAAAGTTACATTCAAAATGCATGATATATTCCATGATATTGCTAGCTCCATTATGGGACAGAAATGCTTAGCTTTAGAAACTGCTAGCTTGACTACTTTGTCAAGAAGAGTTCATCATATTAGTTGTTTCAATGTTGATGAAAAATTCAAATACAACTTGATTCCGTTTAAAACTGTGGAATCCTTGCGGACTGCTCTTCAATTTAATCCGCCTGAATCAAGTTTAAGTGTGTTTCCATCAATCACTCCTCTCCGAGTATTAAGTACAGATTGTATTCAACTCTCAGCCTTGAAGAATTTTATCCATTTGAGGTACTTGGAACTTTATGATAGCACCATTGAAACCCTGCCTGAGTCTATTTGTAGCCTAAGAAAATTACAAACACTAAAACTTGAACGTTGTCACCGCCTTATTAGTCTTCCCAAGCAATTGACACAACTACAAGATCTCAGACATCTTGTGATTACACGGTGTTTCTCATTAAGATCAATGCCTACTAATATTGGAGGGTTAACTCATTTGAGAACATTAAGCACTTTCATTGTTGGTTCGAAGGGTAGGTTCGGTTTAGCAGAGCTACATAACTTACAACTAGGAGGCAAGCTACACATCAAAGGCCTTGAGAATGTGTCGAATGAAACAGATGCTAGAGAAGCTAATTTAATTGGCAAGAAGGAATTAAGTCAGTTATACTTGTCATGGGGTGGTGATGTTAATTCAAAAGGTAGTGGTACTGGTGCTGAGCAAATCCTTGAAGCCCTTGAACCTCACAAAGGTCTCAAATATTTTGGGATGGAGGGTTATAATGGAATAAATATTCCAAATTGGATGAGAAATACTTCTATTTTGGAAGGTCTGGTTGAGGTTATACTTTACGACTGCAGAAACTGTGACCGACTTCCTCCACTTGGGAAATTACCATGTTTAACAACTCTTTATGTGTGTGGAATGAGAGGCTTGAAGTACATTGATGATGACTTGTATGAAAGTGCGACCAAAAAGGCTTTTCCATCATTAAAAAAATTGACGTTACATGATTTACCAAAGTTAGAGAGGGTGTTGAAAGCTGAAGGAGTAGAGATGCTATCACAACTGTCCAACTTGAGCATAAAGGGGACCCCAAAGCTTGCATTTCCAATATCCCTTCCATCTGTTGAGACTTTTAATGCTTATGGGAATACTGATAGAGATTCCATTGATGGTGGTGCATCTTTCCTGAGGGGAATTGCAGCTAGTATGCATAATCTCAAAAAACTTGTCATTGACGACTTTGATGAACTCAAGGTACTACCTAATGAACTCAACGGTCTCAGTTCCCTACAAGAACTACGCATTTTCAATTGTGATGAGCTTGAGTCTGTCCCCGAGTGTGTACTGCAAGGTTTGAGTTCTCTTCAAGGTTTGACATTTTTGTCTTGCAGTAGCTTAAAATCCTTGTCGGAAGGTATGAAAAACCTGACTTGTCTTGAGAGTCTAGAATTTGCATTTTGCAGTAGCTTAAAATCCTTGCCGAAAGGTATGAACAAGCTAACTTCCCTTCGTCAGTTGATAATCTTCGGCGGAAAAGATGGAACTTTACCAAATGGCTTAGAAGGTATTCCCTCGCTGCAAAGTTTGTATTTGTCAATTTTTCCTTCTCTTGTAACCTTGCCAGACTGGTTGGGGACCATGACTTCTCTTCAAACATTAGAAATCAGTTGGTGTCGGAAATTAATCTCATTACCAGCTAGCTTTAAAGAACTCAAAAACTTGCATGAATTACGTATTTTTGGATGTCCTAAGCTGGTGAAGCGATGCAAGAAAGAAACAGGGAAAGATTGGCATAAGATAGCTCATGTACCAAAATTGAAATTCGAATTGAACCAAAAAAACATCAAAGGTATTTATGAATTATGTATTTATGAATTACGTATTTATGAACTACTTCTCTACCCTCACATAAATTGAGGGTATATGCCCTATGCTGATGTGGCCTGATGTGATTCATTCACATGTATTTACGTTAAACATAATTAATTTATTATCACAAAAAACCACATGTATTTAAGTCAAACATAATTAATTGTCCTGGCTGTCTCCGTTTCTCCTATTCTGTAATTGCCCCTTCCAAGGTTGTCAGAACCGGACCGGACCGGCCGGTCGGACCGGTCGGACCGTGAACCGGATGATGGAGCGGTCCGGTTAAGTCTAAAAAACGGACAGTAAACGAACCGGTAAAAAAACGTTTGAACCGACTCGGAACCGGGTCGAACCGGTGAACCGGCCGGGACGGTTTAGCGGTTCTGGATTTATTTATTTTTTTTTTATAAATCAGGACAAAACAACATCGTATTAATTTATTTTTTTAAAATCTGAAAACACCAAACGTGTTTGGTTTGTTTGGAAAAGAAAAAAATACTGAAACTTGTAAAGGTTTTCTGAAATTAGATTAGGAGTAAGAAAAAAAAAACAGTAGATTAGATTGTTGTGTGGTTGTTCATTCTTGAAATAAATAACAGAGGGCAATTTATTTAGTTTGTTTTCATAGATGTAAGAGAAGAAAGGGCAAAAGAAATCAGATGGAGAAGAAGAAAAAGAATAAAGTCATGAAACACATAAAAGTGAATGAGTGATAGATGAAGCCATGAAATGAAAAGAGTTACAATAGGAAGCTGCTGAGCCGCTGCTGCTTGTATCAATTTGGGAGATGAAAAGATTAGTATGTTATATAGTAGACTTTTAGGGTTTGGTTATAGATAATGGATTGGGCTTAATAAGAAGCCCATGATGTTTTTTTTGACAATAAGCTCATGATGTTTTGGTTTTTGGTTTTTTTCGTTATGTTCTTGTTATTTATTTTTAATTTTAATCACTACTTTTTTTATGGATAATGGAGTAACATTTTATTTTTAACTTTTTTTTAATTACTTATTATATTATAATATATGTATCTTTTTAATTGAAATATTGTAGTAAAAAAATAAAAAATTACTATTATAGATTTATATTGTCTAATTTTTAGTCACAAAAATTTATATATTATTTTGACGCATGAGTGAATTATTTTAAAATTTATATATTATTTAAAAATATATATTTAATTAAAAATGGTCCGACCCGATATAATATAATAAACAATTTATATATATTATATATACATGAGTGAATTAAACCTCTTATAATATAATAATTAAAAATAATATTTAATTACTAGTTAACTCCTTTCACATTTGAATATAGTGTAATGTTTGCTTTAATATTATTTTATATATTATTAAAAATATTTAAATATACTTATTTAATTAAAAACGGTCCGACCCGTTTGAACCCCGGTCCGACCAATTGAACCTTGAACCGGTGAATTCGCCGGTTCGATGACTGGTCCGGTTCTGACAACCTTGGCCCCTTCTTCTTTCCCTTCTTTCAACCTTAAAACGCTGATTCACCTCTTCCTTAGGCTCCGGAATCATTTCTCCATCATCAGCTGCGTTTGTTCCAGAATCAAGTTCGTCTAGGTAACATTGATTTTATTTTTTATTCTCTTTAATCAGTCTTTGTCGATTGAATTAATTCAATTGGCAGATTTGTAATTGTTATTTGAATTGTTAAAGTTGTGTTAATCTAAAGCTTGAAGGTTCCATACAAAGAACGAATCTGAAGCTTGAAGGTGAAATCAGAGAGTGAATCTGAAGGTGAAATCATAAGGAAGATGAATTGATAGTTTTTTGACGATAAGAAGAAATTCTTTTTTATGCAAACAAGAAAGTTGTTTGAAACCGTAAAACAATTTGAAGAAGAAGCAACCATATTAGAAGTAATTAAGACCAAAATGTAAATTCATAGAATAAAACACCTAAAATATAATTAATTTAAAAATAAAAGTATCAAAATTACTTTGTGGTAAAAAATTAATTATGTTTGACTTAAATACATGTGAATGAATTTCATTGGTACCACATCATGCCACATCAGCATATGACATATACCCTCAATTTATGTGAGGGTTAATTAGAAAAAACCAAAAAATTTACAGTAATTTAATGAATAGTTTTCATTTCTTACTGTATCTAGTTTTATCATCAAAGGTAGGAGAAGTATACTCTGTTTTTAACACATTGAAATGTGGATGCAGATAAGGGGGATTTCACGAGTTTGTTGATCACGAGTTGGTATTCTGATTATGCTCATTTTGACAAGTTGGTTGATGACGTGACGAACTGACGATTGCTGAATTTAGGATGTAGGGGAATTTATTAAATTCGATTTTTTTTTTTTTTTTGGTGTACAAATTCGATTTATTTAATTATTATTGTCATTTGTTTCGTTTTGGTTATTTGGCACCTGTATTTTGTGCTTTTTTTTTTTTGTTTGGTTCATTTTTTTTTTTTAATATTTGGTTTGTTTCACGTATAGTTGATTTTGAAGTAAAGACTCGTTTGACTCAGTTTTTTTTAGAGCTTGCTAACAACTTATGTAATTTTTATATATTATGATAAGTTTGTCAAGGTAGTTTATGATAAAATAGCTTATAAAATTACAATTTTCACTAGTGTGAACTTATAAAATAGAATAAAATATAATTTATATTGCATAAGCTCTAAAAAAAACTACACTAAACGTACCCTAATACCTATATTGCATTTATACTCAAAAAAAGAATTATTGTGTTTATTTGAAAATAATTATGCATTTAATTAGAAAAAAATATAAATTATGCATTTTTTTACTGATAAAAAATTGTGATTCATTCACAAAATAATTGTAGATATATATACTTTGGATAGAAACTATTTAAAGCACAAAAAATTGGCGAGGGCGTTAAGAAAAAAACAGAGCAAAATGGAAAATGGGAGTGTGTTAGAGTAGAACTATATTATTTTTTAATTTCTTGGTACAACCTCCTAAATTATTTTGAAAATACTGAAAAATGACAAAAATAATAACAAGTAAATTGCAGTTGAAGTAGTATAAGATTTATCAAATATTATTTGTGCATGAGTATGCATTGACAAATATTTAAGATGCAAATTTTACCTATATGGTTTGTCGCAAATTGTAATTCTATATTGTCTTTGGAAAGCTTGAATGGTGTTGCCATGATTCCTGCATTATTTCTAAGAACAGTGAAAGATGATCTTTTCAGTACATACAACATCATATGTTGAAATTTTAATATCTAACATTCTTCTGGTGTAACACATTCATAAATAAAATTCATAAGTAAAGTATCCATGGTAACTTACATAAGTATATTCAAAGGAAGACTACGAGAGTTAAACTGTGACGTGAATTTTCTCACAGATTCCATTGAGCTTAGGTCCAGCTCCATCATGACGATTTTTGCAGTTGAATTATTTCTTAATATGGTTTCCTTGATCTCCTTACCAGCTTCCATATTCCTGACCCCCATAACTACATGGACACCGCGTAATGCAAGTACACGGGCAGTCTCAATACCAATACCACTAGTAGCCCCTACAGTAACATGGACCACATAATTAAAATAACAGGAATCAAAACGAGCACCAATGTAATCTACACAGAACATAGCCACTATTAAGATCATTCAAAACAAATCAATCATGTATGAAGCATAAGAAAAATTGTAATCAGAAGTCATAAATTTCAGCAATTGTTTGGCATGTAGAAGGAAAGAGTGCCGGTTTGGATATGTGTTCCCTCTAGGTTTCTCATATACCAATGTGATGTCGCCATGAATTTTGTAAAGCTTCAAATTCAAGCTTTTGAGTAGTCACGCAAGTTACTCGCCTTCTTGCAGTGATTCTAAGAGCATCACCAATAGTAAACAACTCATAATTGAGGTTCTTAACTATTCTTTTATGGACTCAACTATGCTTCATCAAATTAAAGAACTCTCGGTTGGTGCAATATAATTGTTAAAAGTCCGTGTGTTTTTACTATTCCTTAACTTTACAGCATCCTAGGCTATTAGTTAGTATTCCTAGTTATTACAACATCCTAGACATTTAACGTAATTATTGCAACTTCATTATAAATAGACGTTGTGTGTTCTTCTTTTAGATGCATAGAGTTTTGAATATTTTACAATAATTATTTGCTGCCGGTAGTTGGTTCTGCGTTAATATAATTATTTTATGATAAGAATCTAGTTCCTATAGAAGAACATTTCTTAGATTTGGTAGTACCCAAATCGACTTTGCTCCAACAGTGGAGCTATGGAAGAAAACATTCTTATCCTATGAAGCACTAACAAAGACATGGACACTAGACAGTAGACACGATAGTGACACATCAACACTGATAATAATTTGAGAAACTAAGAAAGAACTCATTTTTATCCTATTAAGCACAAGCACTTGCGGACAAGACACTGACACCGATAATAATTTGAGAGTTTGATATAATTGAATGTGCTATAGTTCTTATCTCTAGGAATTTGCTATCTAGAATATGTTGGAGATGCATAGTTCTTATCTCTATGAATTTAATATGTTGGAGATGCATAGTTCTTATCTCTATGAATTTGCTTAAAAACACCTCTAGAGATGCTCTAATTTTGAATTATCACATAAAATTATAGTATCCAATAAAAGGAGGAAAATATCCAATTATTTTTAAACTGTTTGCCTATCTAGAATTGGAAAAATGAAGGACTAATGTTGAATTTTTTTCTTCTCCCTATTTTGTTTTGAAATAAATATTCCCATATATATAAATTTGACATTTTTAACATTAAAAGCAATTTCTCATTAGTCATTACAAGAACAACAAACCAATGATGAAAAATAAAATAAAAATGGACAAAAAATAGGAAAACAGGAACCCATTTTGATTTTGATTGAGACCAATTACTAACCTGTAACAATGGCAGTGAGACCAGTGGCATCAATTTCTTGAGTAACATCCTCAGCTGTAGAAGAAGCTGAGAACCCAGAACCAGAAGGTCCCTTTCTGCCAAACAGCCACATTTTCTCTTTCCTCGCTTTATCTGCCAATAATACTTCATTTTTATATCTTTCTTTTCTATTTTATTTTTTACGTTTTTTTTAAGGAAAAAACTAATACTATTATTTACATGTTAAGAATTTAAATGAAATCCAAGTATGTGATTTACATTTTAAACTTTTGAAAAAAATATTACTCCATCCCAAAAATATAAGAGCTATTTTGACTAAATGACACTATTCACTTATCTTGCTTTGACCATATATTTTAATAATATATAGATATAAATATTAGCATATAAAATCTTGTTTGATTTGTTTTGATGAGTATTTTCAAAATATCAAGTTTTTATAATTTTTACTAATATACAATTAAAGATATTAGTGATCAAAATTGTACATTGGCGTACGTACAGTGGTCAAACATGATCTTATATTTTGGGACGGAGTACTGATGCGTCAATTGAATCTCATGAGATTTTAGAGTAAGAAAATGATAATACATTCACCTCTTTGTTTCTTTAATCAAATATTTCACTTCTTTCAAAACAGAGTCAACATAGACCTTTGTTTTAGTTTTTTAGTTTTTAGTTATTATTTCTAATATTTTTATTCCTGAAATGTAACTATACTTGGTCCATAAAACAATCATGTTCCTAACAAGCTATTTGTGTTTGGCATGATATGCATTACCTGCATTGATAATAGATGGCGGCATGCAGCAAAGAAAAAGAAAGAAGGGGGGTAGTACCCGTTGGGGTAGGTTTTGGACGGAGTGGCCAAAAGAGTGATAAGTTTTGGAGGGAGCTGTATTAATAAATTAGGAAATATTATAGGAATAAATTAGGAAAGATTATATATAGGAAGATATTTCAATATACACAAAATAGAATCACATGGAATTTTAAGTGAGTGGAAGATTTTAATCTGATACGTCAATTGAATCTCATGGTTACTATTAATAGTTCTCGTTTCTCACATAAGAGTTAGCTTATGTGAGAATAATAGCGGGAAAGGCATGAAAGGCAGTAAATGTCAATTATTCTGATGTCGGCCGTTACATAAGAGTTAGCTTATGGGGTCGTGGGCAAAGACGTGTGGCTTTGGGCCAGTGTGCTTTTGGGCGGAGCTCGACGTCTATGTGTAGCTCATACTTTACCGTGTTGTGTTTTAATGTTGTCGTATTCCTTTCGTTTTTGTGTTTCTATTTTCCCATACATTGAATAGTCATCATTAGCTTGAAATCTTAGTTGTCATAATTGTTTAGAGAAATGTTTCCAAAACTTATAAGCTACAAGCAAACCATCCACATAAAGTTTTTTTTGTATAAAATGGTTTATACTTGATAAAATCTCATTTTCATGAAGTACCAATTGATCGGTTCATCCTACAAGTTTTTTCCAATAGATTAGTGCTTGAAAAAGTGTGAAATAGACCATTTTAGGTTGGCTCAATCAATTGAGACAGTAAGGGTTCTGGTTCAATCGATTAAACGATATTAAACAGGGAAATTTCACAGGTTCTGAAGCATCGTGAAGTTCTGAAGAGATTTCAAGTACTAAAAATTATCAAGTTCTGAAGACAGTCAGAATCTCTTAAAGTCTCAGAAGCTGAAAACCTCTAGAAGTCCTGAAGAAGCCAGAACATGTTACTCTAACAAGAGTGCGTTCAAAATTGATTCTCTGCTCTACAAATGAATGAAGGACATTCTTTACATGATGAGAGTTCATTATTGAGGAATAATCAAATAGTACAACATCCTTATCCTCAACCTTATCATCAAAATGGAGCGTAATTGTACTATTGTACTATTCTTACTCCAAACGGTGGAGAGTAGTTTATATGGATAAGGTAGTGGAATTGAATTACCTCTTTTGGTTAAGAAATTCAATTTCACACCTCAAGGATTTTGATTCACAGTTGTCCGTCTAGAATCTTCTCTAACGGTCTTATCTCTAACGTTCATAATATCTATGCCTATATAAGGAAGACATTATCAAGAGAATTTGCTGCTACACCTTACAACATTCTAAGCTATCTATTTGTGAACACAAGCTCTGAACATCTTCTTATGCACTTTAATCTGTTTTAGTGTTATTTGAGTCTTAGAGAAGCTTAGATATTTGTACAACACTTTTGATTATTCAAAGTGTTATTCTTACTTTATTATTTCTTTGTAAGATTTGGCGAAGTCTCTTGTTAGTTGTAACTTGAGCATTTGAAGTCTCTTGTTTTGTGCTTGAGCATTTGTTTGTAATCTTTTGTGATTGTTTTAGTGAACTCCCTTGAAAGTACAAGGGGACTGAAATACTCTCGATTTTTTAGGGGAACCAGTATAAATCTGTGTGTGTTCATTTTATATCCCTTATCTGTTTTATTGTGTTTATAAATCCGCTGCATAAAGTTGTTCTAGATTGCAAAATATGAAAAAGCTTTAGTTTTTCAAAATACAATTCAACCCCACATCTTGTGTTTTCACACCTTCAGATGTTTTGAGCCCAATTTGAAGTCCAATTCACATGATAAGAAGCATCCATGGGTGGTTTGTGGTCTAATAATATTGGAGTAAATAGAAAAAAAAATCAAGTCCAAATTTCTTAATTTTATATGTGATTTTCGTTTTTGGTATTAGGAGGAATTTTAGATGACTTTTAACTTCCTTCTAGCCTCTCTAGATGTTTCTTAGTGGTGCACTAAGTCATTACAGTGGCTAGTGAAAATTTATAAGCATGTTAGTGGTCATTTTCTACGGCCTATGATAAATGTATGGTAGTGGACAATAAATCCTACTATGTAAGGATAGATTATAAATAAGGTTTTAATGTACTTCTCAAAACACACCTTGAAATTTAATCTATTTGAGAATTTTCTTGTGAGAACTTTTTCCTTTATTCTTGAGATAAAAACTTTATAATGTTGGTTCTACCGATAGGTCGCGGTTAGGGTCAAGTTCTTATAGTTCTTCTTAATACCAAGGTACTACCTAATGAACTCAACTGTCTCAGTTCCCTACAAGAACTACACATTTTCAGATGTCATGAGCTTGAGTCTGTCCCCGAGTGTGTACTGCAAGGTTTGAGTTCTCTTCAAGTTTTGACATTTTCATTTTGCAGTAGCTTAAAATCCTTGTCGGAAGGTATGAAAAACCTGACTTGTCTTGAGAGTCTAGTATTTGCATTTTGCAGTAGCTTAAAATCCTTGCCGAAAGGTATGAACAAGCTAACTTCCCTTCGTCAGTTGATAATCACCGGCGAAGATGAAAATGGAACTTTACCAAATGGCTTAGAAGGTATTCCCTCGCTGCAAAATTTGTATTTGTCCTATTTTGATTCTCTTGTAACCTTGCCAGACTGGTTGGGGATCATGACTTCTCTTCAAACATTAGAAATCAGTTGGTGTCGGAAATTAATCTCATTACCAGCTAGCTTTAAAGAACTCAAAAACTTGCATGAATTACGTATTAGGGGATGTCCTAAGCTAGTGAAGCGATGCAAGAAAGAAACAGGGAAAGATTGGCATAAGATAGCTCATGTACCAAAATTGAAATTCGATTTATCATCTAATGTTATACCAAAAAATGTGGATGCAGAGAAGGGGAATGTGATGAGTTTTTTTAAGACGATTCGGTTTTCTGATTATGATGAATTTGACGAGTTGGTTGATGACGTGAAGATTGCTGAATTTAGGATGTAGGGGAATTTATTAAATTCAATTTATTTAATTATTATTGTCATTTGTTTCGTTTTAAGATTGCTGTATTTTGTGCTTTTGTTTTGTTTGGTTCATTTTTTTTATTTTTATTTTTTATATTTGGTTTGTTTCACGTATAACAAATGACTTGAAGTTATTATAGTTGATTTTGAAGTAAAGATTCGTTTCGTCCAGTTTTTTTTAGAGCTTATACTAACAGCTTATTGATGACGAATCGTCACACTCTCTAATCCATGCCTATTTTAGCAACATTAGATGCATTTTAGTAGGTTTTTAGCAATAAATATAAGAGAAATCTAATCATAAGCTTGATTACTTGTTTTGCAAGAAAACAGGAAAAATTGCAGGAAATGGATGATTTTCACTACGCTGGGGGCGTAGCCCATCACGCGCCGCGTGATGGAGATCACAGGGAGCTTTGATTTTCACTCTGATCACGCGCGGCGTGATACCTGACCACGCGCGGCGTGAAGCCTTGTTCAAGAAATGGATTGCTCTCTGACTTGATCACGCGCCGCGTGATACCGTTATCACGCGCGGCGTAGTTGATGGATTTGCAACCACGCGCGGCGTGATAGATCTGGCGCGCAGCGTGGTTGCGTTCAGTATATATGGTTTCTGCATAATTCTGTTTTCGGGTTGGAAAATTCTGCAATTTTGATCTACATTCTGGGTTTGGAAACTTCAAGATTGGGATTGAAGACTCCAGAGGATAGCTCCAAGCACATCGATAGCATGGATTCACAAGCCATGACGTTGAAGCTAGGACGCGAACGAAGGGAGATGAGGAGCTAAGCTTCTTTGGAGGTAGGATCTAGGATAGCTTAGGATGTAGATGAATCTCATGTAATCTGCTTAATTGTAAGGATTTACTCTGTAACAGTGTTTACTTAATGCAATTCGTCTCTTAATGCTTTATGATCCTTCATTAGTGTTGTAATGATTTCGAGTTACGTCACGTGCGAGAGTATTGATTTAATTTCTGAACTGAATTGCATTGAGCACTCGAGTGTTTCCGGTCGAGAGATTGAGACATAGAGTGTAGCGAACGATTGACGCGCTTTAAATTCATTCGTTGTAGGTAGCTTCCGCCCGAGAGATCGGGGGAGTATCGACAACGAATAGAGTGGATTTTGACAAGAGATTGCGATTCACTAATTTGTCGATCTAGTTGTGAACACTTGAGTAGATTCCTATGATATAGTAGATTGCATGTGGTTTAGCTATAGACTAGGCGATTCCGATGATTCTACCTCGCTTTTCCATTATATCAAAGCACGTTTTCTAACAATTCATCACTCAACATACCCCCAATTTATGTGTATTTCTTGCATAATGTTTATGAGCACTATTCGACTAGTTTAATCACACAATCCCTGTGGATCGATATTTTTATTACTACGTGGTAATTCGTTCACTTGCGAAAATTATCCATCAAGTTTTTGGCGCCGTTGCCGGGGATTGTGATTGATTCGACAAGGCAATAGTGTTCATATTTTCTGTGTTTTCTTTATTTTTTCTGTTTTTACATTTTTCTGTCGAGAGCGTTCTACTTGTGTGTTTCCTTGTGCATGCGGAGGACAGGTCCCATTGAGCTGCAGTTCGATCCAGAAATTGAAAAGACAGCTCGCGCAATTCGGAAGGCAACAAGGGAAGCTCAAGCTTCAAGAGGAAGAGCTTTGCTAGGTGGTACACCGGACTGTCAAGGACAGAGTTCAGCTACTATGGAAGAAGAGCAGGATCCACCGGTCCACGTTCCACCGGTTCCTCAACCACAAAGGCGTACTCTTGGTGATTATGGGCGGAGAGATAATGACGCCCTAGCCAATCAGGGTTTTCAACCGGCAAACCCGGTTTCTTTTGACATTAAGAATACCGTCTTATCCGCACTCAAAGAAAATCCCTACTCCGGATCGGAATCCCAATGTCCCAATCTACATTTATCACATTTCTATGAGGCGTGCGATTATACCGACCCGCCGGGGGTAAGTGAATCGGATAAGAGACTTAGGTTGTTCAAGCACTCTCTCACCGGCCGTGCTAAGGATTGGTTGGACACGATACCCGCCGGAACTATTGAGACATGGAGACAACTTGAGCGGAAGTTCTTAGACCGCTACTTCCCTATTCATAAGTTTTTGGAAAGAAGGGCTGAAATTAGCAACTTCGAGCAAGCGGATGGGGAAACGTTGTATGATGCTTGGGAGAGGTTCAAGGTTTGTCTTAAAAGGTGTCCGAATCACGGTTTCGATGGCCACAATCAGATGCAAATGTTTACCCAAGGTTTGAGGGCTCAAACGCGAATGATACTTGACGCATCAGCCGGTGGTTCGTTGAAGAACCGTGACGAAACTGAAGCAAGAGAATTGGTGGAAAGCATGGCTCAAAACGAGTATAGAGCCACTAATGATAGAGGAGCCAAAAAGAAAGGCGGAGTGTTGGAATTGGATACTCAAACAGCACTATTAGCACAGCAAAAGCTAATGACTAGCCAAATGGAAGCAATGATGAAGCTGCTGTCCAATCCACAAGTTCAAACTTCTCCAATAGGTAAAATTGACAATGTGCGTTGTGATTTTTGTTTGCAGGACCACCCAAATGGCAGATGTTTCCCGGAGGATTCAGAGGAAGCTCGCTACTTAGCCAATTTCCGGAAGCCGTACAACAACAATAACGGTTCCGGATGGGGAAGCAATATGCAAAGTCAAGGTGCACCGCAACAGCAGCCAAGGCCTCCATCAAGGATGGAAGAGACTCTAAATCAGTTCATGCTCATGACCCAAAGCAACTTTGAAGCGATGAAATCAAGTCAAGCAACATCTAACAAGAATCATGAAGCATCTATCAAGAATCTTGAGGTGCAAATGGGTCAACTCTCAAGGCAGTTTTCAATGTTGCAAAACCAAGGAGGTTTCGGTGGAAACACTCATGATAATCCGAAAAATGAAACTTGCAATGGAATCACTTTGAGGAGTAGAGAGATACCGGAAAGGCCAGCTGTGGAGAAGCCTTTGAAAAAGAAGGTCATTGAGGGAGAGGTTGAAAATGAACAAGAGGTTGTAGTCGAAAATGAGAGACATGAGGGAGAAGTGAAAAGTAAAATTATGTCTAAGGAAATGGAGATTAGTGAGGATGAGGAAGAAGAAGTTGAAAAACAGAGGGAGATAAAAGAAAAAGAGAGCAAGAAGGTTGAGAAAGGTAAAAGAGTTGATGAATCGCCATATGCTAGGATGCCTTTTCCTAGGAGAAAGAAAGTTAAGAATCTTGAGCGGGAGAAGGAGTTCAAGAAGTTCATGAAGGTGTTGAACAAGCTTGAGATGGCTATACCATTAGTGGAGGCATTGGAGCAAATGCCAAGTTATGCAAAGTTTTTGAAGGAGCTGCTTACAAAGAAAAGAAAACCGCTAGATGATGAAATGGTAAGTATGACGGAAGAGTGCAGCGCCCTCATCCAAAGGAAGCTACCTCAGAAAAAGAAAGATCCGGGGAGCTTTACAATTACATGCTCTATTGGAAATCTCACTATTGAAAAGGCTTTGTGTGATTTGGGTGCTAGCATTAATCTGATGCCGTTATCAATGATGAAGAAGATACCGGGAGCGGTAGCAAAGCCGACAAAGATGAGTCTCTCTTTGGCGGATAGATCGATTGTGCATCCGGAAGGTATTCTCCACGATGTGTTGGTTAGAGTGGGTGAATTTGTGTTTCCCGCAGACTTTGTGGTTTTGGACATAGAAGAAACTAGGGAGTGGGAACCTTTGCTACTTGGTAGACCTTTCTTAGCAACTAGCCGAGCCTTAATCGATGTGGAGATGGGTGAACTCATGCTAAGGACCGATGATCAGCAGGTTACATTCAATGTCTTTGACAAGATGACATGTGATGACGGAGACCCACAATGCTTTAAAATCCAGGTTTATGATCATATGGTTAAAGATGCCCTTAAGTTACCTTGGAATGCACACTACTTGCCACATGGTGGCACTACTTTTCCATAACCTTTAGGGGCATGGAACGTCAAGCATCGGGACGTTAAACAAGCGCTGGTTGGGAGGCAACCCAACGAGTTCTAATGATTTAGTTTGTTTTGTTTTTGAAGTATGTAGGTAGGTGTGCAGCAGAAGCAAGGACAGGAAGCAAAACAGGGTAGGACAAGAGCTCTACTACGCCGGGGGCGCAGTACAATCACGCGCGGCGTGATCCCTCAACACAGAGGAAGGGGTTTTTTCAGAATCTACTACGCGCGGTGATGGAATATTTCGCAAGTGAACGAATTACCACGTAGTAATAAAAATATCGATCCACAGGGATTGTGTGATTAAACTAGTCGAATAATGTTCATAAACATGATGCAAAGAATACACATAAATTGGGGGTTTAGTTTGAAAGATGTGCTTGTACGAAAATGTTGAGAAATCAATTGGTTGAGAATGAGGTTGGATCGTCGACAATTCCCTAAACAATAGTATTCACATGCAATTCAATTGTATCGTAATGAATCACCCGAATGTTACAACTAGATCAACAATATGGTGAATCGCAATCTCTTGTCAAAATCCACCCTATCCTCTACCGATACTTCTCCAATCTCTTGGATGGAAGCTACCGATAGCGGAGTATTTGAAAACGCGTTGATCGTATGCTACATTCTATGTTTCAATCTCTCGACCGGAAACACTCAAATGCACAATGAATTCAGTTCTGATTTCAACTCATACTCTCGTACATAATTAAAATCTAAGTTCATTGCAAGATTGATCAGAAATTGTAAAGCATTAAGGATAGAATTTCATTGAATAACATTCATAAAAGAGAGATTCAGTACAGATACAATTGATTACATGAAATACATTGGTTTAGTTCCTCATCATGATCCAACCTCAATGGAGGTCTAGCCTCTCATCGTGAAGTAGCTCGATTCTTGCTCCAACTTCAAGGATTCAGCTCCCATGATGTTGAATGCTTCCAATCTAGCCACTCCTCCCTCTGGAACACAGGATCAGTCTTCAAATCGTGCCTGGAACTCCCAAGATCAAGATCAGATTCCCCAAATTTTCCGAACCAGAAAACAGAATTATGCAGAAAATATATATACAGAAGGCAACCACGCCGCGCGCCAGATCTATCACGCCGCGCGTGGTTGCAAATCCATCAACTACGCCGCGCGTGGTAACAGAATCACGCGGCGCGTGGTCAAGTCAGAGAGCAATCTTCTTCTTCAACAAGGCTTCACGCCGCGCGTGATCAGAGTGAAAATCTTGGCTCCCTGTGAGCTCCATCACGCGGCGCGTGATGGGCTACGCCCCCAACGTAGTGAAAATCCTCCATTTCCTGCACTTTTTTCTGTTTTCTTGCAAAACAAGTAATCAAGCTCATGATTAGATTTCTCTTATATTTATTGCTAAAAACCTACTAAAATGTATCTAATGTTGCTAAAATAGGCATGGATTAGAGAGTGTGACGATTTGTCATCACAACCCCAAACTTAAACCTTTCCTTGTCCTCAAGGAAACTACTTTTACCTCAAGCTTTTGTGTCAAGACCTTGGCATTTTCCTTAAATTCACTCGAATCATACATACGTGAGGATCACCTGATGATCAATGCTCCACCTGCAAACAACGCTCAATTGCACAATCGTTCCCGCAAGACATTTTCAAGTAGTCCACACTTTTCGACCAAGGCTCTATGATTTCATCACACTACTCACATGCACTCTTCAGTTTTTGGTAATTCACTCAAATCAACACATCAATGCAAGTCAACAATAATTTTGCAAGTAGTCTAAGAATTCATTTGGTTCACTTTGTGCACACACATTAGAGGTCTTTAGGGTTATAACGTGGCTTGGCTAGGGTGGATGGTGACATTTTGGGATAAGTAGTAGAAAAACTTGGAGTTAGATCCCCCTATTAGTCAAAGAACATTTTCATAAACCAAACCCCTTTTGAAATATAGTGGACTAGAGAACTTTTTCAAAACATCAAACAAAGTTTTGCAATTCTTTTGAATTCAAGGCCATCACTTTTTTTCTATATTATTTTTTTGTTTGTTTTTTCACATTCATTCATCTTCTTTTCTTTTTCATTTTCTTTCTTTTCTCTTCTCTTTTGCCTTGCAACTTTTGAAAATTTTGAAAAATTATTCCATCAAAACTTTTATAAGTTCTCTAGTACCCTCACCCCAAACTTTATTTGTTGCTAATTCCAAAGAGCAACCCCAAACTTAGTGGTGAGCAATGCGCATCAACCACTAATTAGGTGCCTAACCTCCAAGACAGTCATTCCTTTTTTTCATCAAAAATTTCTTAAGGTTTTGCAAAAATAACATTTTCTTTTTCAGCTCAAATTGGTTAAGCAAAGGATAATTATAAGTAAGGGTGGATAGAAAGGCTCAAAGGTACCAAGGAACATGCCTCGTGTGTGCTACAAAAGTACCAATCAAATAAAAAGACGACAAGCAAAATCGAGAGACAATACATGAGTGGATATCACACATAGAAGAAAAAGGAGTGTTTGGCTCAATACCTCTCGGTTGGGTCGAATCAAAGAACCGGTCAAAAAGTGTGCGTTCCCTTCCTTTGCCTCTTGATCACATGAGTGCAACAAGCTATTGCACTGCAAGTTTCACATATCACACACGGAGAAAATCAAGTAATTGATACTCAAGTGACTAGAAGGAACATGCCAAAATATTGAAACAAACTCTAGAAGTAAAAACCATTCCACAATTAAACAAAAGAAGATTCAAATTCAGAGGTTAAAATAAAACATCCAGCCAATATCCAAGCAACATCAAATATTATTACAAACCAACGAAAGTAAAATAGACTAAAGTAAAAAGTAGGGATAGAGTAGTAGGATAGTAGCAGCAGCAGCAGTAGAACATCATCACTAACAACGTCAAACCGCGTCATCCGGTTGGCCAGTGAAGTAGTTTGTGAACGGGCTATTCAAATTCAAATTCAGCCCATCCACATCCAGCATTTCCCTCTCCATAGCAGCAGCCTCATCCTGCTCAACCCGGCGTCGCCTCTCGATCTCGGCCAACTCAGAATTTCTCAGACCCGAATTGTATGCTTGTCTGGCCTGAAAAGATGTCAGCTCCCTCGCCTGATGCGCCTCCCAATCAGTATCAACGGGATACAAAGTCCCAAAAGTAGGAGGAGGGAAAGTAGACCGGTAAGTCATCGCCTCGGTGTACATGGAAGAGGCGGTATCAAAGTAAAGATTCGGCAGCCCGGAATATTGAGAAATTTCCATTTGATGCAACATAGAAGCAAGCTAATTAACATCATGAGAATAAAGAGGAGGAGCATGTGCCGGTATTTCGTGAGACTCATATGCCGGATCCCCCTGTTGATCCGGATGGTTACCCTCTTCAAACCGATTGATTTCTTCTTCTTCTCTCAAAGCTTCCTCCCTTGCAGCATTCCCCTCACCACGGGGCACAATAGGACCTCTCTCAAATCTCTTCTCAAAGTATGATAACGATAGCGGACGGACGGGATGAAGATCACCTTCTTGCACATTCATAGGGACATTGCTTGCTCTACACAAAGCAGCAATTAAGTTGCAATGCCCCAAAGTAAAAGTCGGATTATTATTATTTGCCATTTCATGTAAATCCTTTTGTAACCAAAAACCAAGATCGACATAACGACCATCAGCTAATAATCGAACAGCAGCGACATTATCAATCTGGATTTCAGAGTTATTACCAACCACTCTAACATTCTTAAGCCAAAATTCACCCCAAGCACGGTGATTAGGGTTAAAACTCATCAAACTCAACCTAGTAGGAAGAGATGAGGCCGAGTGTGGCAGCCATCGAGCTCCAGGCCTACATACAATCGCCTTTAACTCTTCTCTTACCGCAAGGCCACCATTAGAAATTCGTTCCTTCTCGGATACCAACTCACAAGCACCTCTCACACGACAACCCAATAATGTATTAATGTGAGCTGCGGAATAGTACACTCTTATTCCCCTAACTGTCGAATAGAACTCCGGAGCCGACGACTGGTCAGGCAGATAAGCGTTCGCGAGAAACTCCCTTACCCACATCTGATTACCCGGATTAGCTTCATCTTTAATCATCAACTTATTAAACTTCCCCCATTTTCTAGACTTGACCTCATTTCCTAACTCAGCAACACCCTTCAACAAGTCCTCTCCAAAACCTTTTTCTTGATTAATAGTAAAGGTTTGGATTTTTGTGTACCTTTTTTCATGAACCGCACTGATGAAGTGGGGGTGAACCTGTGGCCGAGTCACATTGCTCCGGCGAGGAGGAGATGCTTCAGCGGACCGAGAAGATTGGCCCTTGCTTGCACTCATCTTTGTCCTTGGTTTCTTGGGTGGCTCTTGTGTTGGGTTAGCATCACTCTTCTTCTTTCCCTTTCCGGTTAGCCGTGTCAACATCTTGATATTGTAAAGATTGAAATGGGTTAATTTGGGAAAGTGGTGAAATGTGATGAAATGAGGGATTTGGAGTGGAATTAGGAGTGGGTGATATGGGTGGTATGTGAATGTGAAGGAAATGGATGATTGAAGGTGATTAGAAGTGAAATTGGAGAGGTTTGAAGAGTAAAAATGGGTTATCAATGGAGTTTTTCGTGTGGGAGACCGTGTGAATTGATGATGGGATGGATGGAGTGGTTGGGAAGATGAAGAAATTCAAATTTTACACGCTTTCCTGTGTAACCACGCCGCGCGTGACCCCTGCTACGCCGCGCGTACTACCAATTGTAACGGTCAAGAACTTCTTTCCTCAAGGCCACGCCGCGCGTAATCACCATCACGCGGCGCGTAGCACTAGTCAGAGAGCCCATAATTCTTCCAGGTTTCACGCAGCGCGTGATGCACCCCTACGCCGCGCGTAACGCATCCTGAAAAACCCTTCCTCTGTGTTGAAGGGTCACGCCGCGCGTGATTGTACTGCGCCTCTGGCGTAGTAGAGCTCTGTTTTGCCCTGTTCTGCTTCCGTCCTTGCTTCTGCTGCACACCTACCTACATACTTCAAAACAAAACAAACTAAAACATTAGAAACCGTTGGGTTGCCTCCCAACCAGCGCTTGTTTAACGTCCCGATGCTTGACGTTCCATACCCCTAGGGGTTATGGAGAAGAAGTGCCACCATGTGGCAAGTAGTGTGCATTCCAAGGTAACTTAAGAGCATCTTTAACAATATGATCATAAACCTGGATTTTAAAACATTGTGGGTCTCCATCATCACACTCCATCTTATCAAAGACATTGAATGTAACCTGCTGATCATAGGTCCTTAGCATGAGTTCGCCCATCTCTACATCGATTAGGGCTCGGCTAGTTGCTAGGAAGGGTCTACCAAGTAGCAAAGGTTCCCACTCCCTAGTTTCTTCTATGTCTAAGACCACAAAATCTGCGGGAAACACAAACCCCGCAACTTTAACCAACACATCATGGAGAATACCTTCCGGATGCACAATCGATCTATCCGCCAAAGAGAGACTCATCTTTGTCGGCCTTGCTACCGCTCCCGGTATCTTCTTCATCATTGATAACGGCATTAGGTTAATGCTAGCACCCAAATCACACAAAGCTTTTTCAATAGTGAGCGTTCCAATGGAACATGGAATTGTAAAGCTCCCCGGATCTTTCTTTTTCTGAGGTAGCTTCCGTTGAATGAGGGCGCTGCACTCTTCCGTCATACTTACCATTTCATCATCTAATGGTTTTCTTTTCTTTGTGAGCAGCTCCTTCAAGAACTTCGCATAACTTGGCATTTGCTCCAATGCCTCCACTAAAGGTATAGCCATCTCAAGCTTGTTCAACACCTTCATGAACTTCTTGAACTCCTTCTCCCGCTCAAGATTCTTAACTTTCTTCCTCCTAGGAAAAGGCATCCTAGCATATGGCGATTCATCAATTCCTTTACCTTTCTCAACCTTCTTACTCTCTTTTTCTTTTATCTCCCTCTGTTTTTCAACTTCTTCTTTCTCATCCTCACTAATCTCAACTTCCTTAGGCATATTTTCCTTTTCTACTTCTCCCTCATATCTCTCATTTTCAACTACCACCTCTTGCTTATTTTCAACTTCTCCCTCAATGACCTTCTTTTTCAAGGGCTTCTCCACAGCTGGCCTTTCCGGTATCTCTCTACTCCTCAAAGTGATTCCATTGCAAGTTTCATTTTTCGGATTGTCATGAGTGTTTCCACCGAAACCTCCTTGGTTTTGCAACATAGAAAACTGTCTTGACAGCTGACCCATTTGCACCTCAAGGTTCTTTATAGAAGCTTCATGATTCTTGTTAGAGGTTGCTTGACTCGATTTCATCGCTTCAAAGTTGCTTTGGGTCATGAGCATGAACTGATTTAGAGTCTCTTCCATCCTTGATGGAGGCCTTTGCTGCTGTTGCGGTGCACCTTGACTTTGCATACCGTTCCCCCATCCGGAACCGTTATTGTTGTTGTACGGCTTCCGAAAATTGGCCAAGTAGCGAGCCTCCTCTGAACCCTCCGGGAAGCATCCGCCATTTGGGTGGTCCTGCAAACAAAAATCACAGCGCACATTGTCAATTTTACCTATTGGAGAAGTTTGAACTTGCGGATTGGACAGCAGCTTCATCATTGCTTCCATTTGGCTAGTCATGAGCTTTTGCTGTGCTAATAGGGCTGTTTGAGTATCCAATTCCAACACTCCGCCTTTCTTTTTGGCTCCCCTATCATTAGTAGCTCTATACTCGTTTTGAGCCATGCTTTCCACCAATTCTCTTGCTTCAGTTTCGTCACGGTTCTTCAACGAACCACCGGCTGATGCGTCAAGTATCATTCGCGTTTGAGCCCTCAAACCTTGGGTAAACATTTGCATCTGATTGTGGCCATCGAAACCGTGATTCGGACACCTTTTAAGACAAACTTTGAACCTCTCCCAAGCATCATACAATGTTTCCCCATCCGCTTGCTCGAAGTTGCTAATTTCAGCCCTTCTTTCTAGGAACTTGTGATTGGGAAAGTAACGATCTAAGAACTTCCGCTCAAGTTGTCTCCATGTCGCAATCGTTCTGGCTGGTATCGTGTCTAACCAATCTTTAGCACGGCCGGTGAGAGAATGCTTGAATAACCTCAGTCTTTTGTCCGATTCGCTCACCCCCGGTGGATCGGTATAGTCGCATGCCTCATAGAAGTGAGATAAGTGTAAGTTCGGGCATTGAGCTTCCGAACCTGAATAAGGATTCTCTTTTAAGGCGGAAAGGACCGTGTTCTTGATGTCGAATGAGACAGGATTCGCCGGCTGAAAGCCTTGATTTGCCAACGCGTCGTTGTCTCTTCTCCCATAATCACCGAGAGTACGTCTTGGTGGTTGAGGAACCGGTGGAACATGGACCGGTGGAACCTGTTCTTCTTCCATAGTAGCTGAACTTTGTCCTTGACAGTCCGGTGTACCACCTAGCAAAGCTCTTCCTCTTGACGCTTGAGCTTCCCTTGTTGCCTTCCGAATTGCGCGAGCTGTCTTTTCAATCTCTGGATCAAATTGCAGCTCTTGAGGACCTGTTCTCCGCATGCACAATGAAACACACAAGTAGAACGCTCTCGACAGAAAAATGTAAAAACAGAACAAATAAAGAAAAACACAAAAAATATGAACACTATTGCCTTGTCGAATCAATCACAATCCCCGGCAACGGCGCCAAAAACTTGATGGAATATTTCGCAAGTGAACGAATTACCACGTAGTAATAAAAATATCGATCCACAGGGATTGTGTGATTAAACTAGTCGAATAATGTTCATAAACATGATGCAAAGAATACACATAAATTGGGGGTTTAGTTTGAAAGATGTGCTTGTACGAAAATATTGAGAAATCAATTGGTTGAGAATGAGGTTGGATCGTCGACAATTCCCTAAACAATAGTATTCACATGCAATTCAATTGTATCGTAATGAATCACCCGAATGTTACAACTAGATCAACAATATGGTGAATCGCAATCTCTTGTCAAAATCCACCCTATCCTCTACCGATACTTCTCCAATCTCTTGGATGGAAGCTACCGGTAGCGGAGTATTTGAAAACGCGTTGATCGTATGCTACATTCTATGTTTCAATCTCTCGACCGGAAACACTCAAATGCACAATGAATTCAGTTCTGATTTCAACTCATACTCTCGTACATAATTAAAATCTAAGTTCATTGCAAGATTGATCAGAAATTGTAAAGCATTAAGGATAGAATTTCATTGAATAACATTCATAAAAGAGAGATTCAGTACAGATACAATTGATTACATGAAATACATTGGTTTAGTTCCTCATCATGATCCAACCTCAATGGAGGTCTAGCCTCTCATCGTGAAGTAGCTCGATTCTTGCTCCAACTTCAAGGATTCAGCTCCCATGATGTTGAATGCTTCCAATCTAGCCACTCCTCCCTCTGGAACACAGGATCAGTCTTCAAATCGTGCCTGGAACTCCCAAGATCAAGATCAGATTCCCCAAATTTTCCGAACCAGAAAACAGAATTATGCAGAAAATATATATACAGAAGGCAACCACGCCGCGCGCCAGATCTATCACGCCGCGCGTGGTTGCAAATCCATCAACTACGCCGCGCGTGGTAACAGAATCACGCGGCGCGTGGTCAAGTCAGAGAGCAATCTTCTTCTTCAACAAGGCTTCACGCCGCGCGTGGTAAGGCATCACGCCGCGCGTGATCAGAGTGAAAATCTTGGCTCCCTGTGAGCTCCATCACGCGGCGCGTGATGGGCTACGCCCCCAGCGTAGTGAAAATCCTCCATTTCCTACACTTTTTTCTGTTTTCTTGCAAAACAAGTAATCAAGCTCATGATTAGATTTCTCTTATATTTATTGCTAAAAACCTACTAAAATGTATCTAATGTTGCTAAAATAGGCATGGATTAGAGAGTGTGACGATTTGTCATCACGCGGCGTGGGGATGCATCACGCGCTGCGTGAAACCTGGAGAATTATGGACTCTCTGACTAGTGCTTACGCGCCGCGTGATGGTGATCCCGCGCGGCGTAACCTTTTTGAAAGAAGTTCTTGACCGTTACAATTGGTACTACGCGCGGCGTAGCAGGGGTCACGCGCGGCGTGGTTACACAGGAAAGCGTGTAAAATTTGAATTTCTTCATCTTCCCAACCAATCCATCAATCCCATCATCAATCCACACGACCTCTCACACGGTAAACTCCATTGTTAACCCATTTTCATCTTCCAAACCTCTCCAATTTCATCTCTAATCACTTCTAATCATCACATTCCTTCATATTCACATACAACCCATTTCAATCATTTCAAATTCACTCCAAATCCCTCATTTCATCACTTTCCCAAATTGACCCATTTCAACCTCCCTACTATCACCATGTTGACACGGCTAACCGGAAAGGGAAAGAAGAAGAGTGATGCTAATCCAACACAAGAGCCACCAAAGAAAGCAAGAACAAAGATGAGTGCAAGCAAGGGCCAATCTTCGCGGTCCGCTGAAGCATCTCCTCCTCGCCGGAGCAATGTGACTCAACCACAGGTCCACCCCCACTTCATCAGTGCAGTTCATGAAAAAAGGTACACAAAAATCCAAACCTTTACTATTAATCAAGAAAAAGGTTTTGGAGAGGACTTGTTAAAGGGTGTTGCTGAGTTAGGAAATGAGATTAAGTCTAGAAAATGGGGGAAGTTTAATAAGTTGATGATTAAAGATGAAGCTAATCCTGGTAATCAGATGTGGGTAAGGGAGTTTCTCGCGAACGCGTATTTGCCTGACCAGTCGTCGGTTCCGGAGTTTTATTCGACAGTTAGGGGAATAAGAGTGTACTATTCCGCAGCTCACATTAATACATTATTGGGTTGTCGTGTGAGAGGTGCTTGTGAGTTGGTATCCGAGAAGGAACGAATTTCTAATGGTGGCCTTACGGTGAGAGAAGAGTTAAAGGCGATTGTTTGTAGGCCTGGAGCTAGATGGCTGTCACACTCAGCCTCATCCCTTCCTACTAGGTTGAGTTTGACGAGTTTTAACCCTATTCACCGTGCTTGGGGTGAATTTTGGCTAAAGAATGTTAGAGTGGTTGGTAATAACTCTGAAATCCAGATTGATAATGTCGCTGCTGTTCGATTATTAGCTGACGGTCGTTATGTCGATCTTGGTCTTTGGTTACAAAAGGATTTACATGAAATGGCAAATAATAATAATCCGACTTTTACTTTGGGGCATTGCAACCTAATTGCTGCTTTGTGTAGAGCAAGCAATGTCCCTATGTGTGTGCAAGAAGGTGACTTACATCCAGTCCGTCCACTATCTTTATCATACTTCGAGAAGAGATTTGAGAGAGGTCCTATTGTGCCCCGTGGTGAAGGGAATGCTGTGAGAGAGGAAGCTTTGAGGGAAGAGGAAGAAATTAATCGGTTTGAAGAGGGTAACCATCCAGATCAACAGGGGGATCCGGTATATGAGTCTCAAGAGATACCGGCACATGCTCCTCCTCTTTATTCTCATGATGTCAACCAGCTGGCTTCGATGTTGCATCAAATGGAAATTTCACAATATTCCGGTCTGCCTAATCTCTACTTTGATACCGCCTCTTCCATGTACACCGAGGCGATGACTTACCGTTCTACCTTCCCTCCTCCTACTTTTGGGACTTTATATCCGGATGATGCCGATTGGGGAGCACATCAGGCGAGGGAGCTGACATCATTCCAGGCCAGGCAAGCTTACAATTCTGGTTTGAGAGCTTCTGAGTTGGCGGAGATCGAAAGGCGCCGCCGGGTTGAGCAGGATGAGGCAGCTGCTATGGAGAGGGAGATGCTGGATGTGGATGGGCTGAATCTGAACTTAAATAGCCCGTTCACAAACTACTTCACTGGCCAGCCGGATGATACCGTTTGATGTCTTTGGTTATGATCTTCTGCTGCTGCTACACTACTACTCTATCTCTACTTTTTACTTTCGTCTATTTTACTTTCGTTGGTTTGTAATAATATTTGATGTTGCTTGGATTTGGCTGGATTGTATTATTTTAGATCTTGAATTTGAACTTTGATTTGTTTGATTGTGGAATGGTTTTTACTTTTAGAGTTTGTTTCAATACTTTGGCATGTTCCTTCTAGTTACTTGAGTATCAATTGCATGATTTTCTCCGTATGTAATTTGTGAAACCTGCAGTGCAATAGCTTGTTGCACTCATGTGATCAAGAGGCAAAGGAAGGGAACGCACACTTTTTGACCGGTTCTTTGATTCGACCCAACCGAGAGGTATTGAGCCAAACACTCCTTTTTCTTCTATGTGTGATATCCACTCATGTATTGTCTCTCGATTTTGCTTGTTGTCTTTTTATTTGATTGGTACTTTTGTAGCACACACGAGGCATGTTCCTTGGTACCTTTGAGCCTTTCTATCCACCCTTACATATAATTATCCTTTGCTTAACCTATTTGAGCTGAAAAAGAAAATGTTATTTTGCACAACCTTAAGAACATTTTGAAGAAAAAAAAAAGGAATGACTTTCTTGGAGGTTAGGCACCTAATTAGTGGTTGATGCGCATTGCTCACCACTAAGTTTGGGGTTGCTCTTTGGAATTAGCAACAAATAAAGTTTGGGGTGAGGGTACTAGAGAACTTATAAAAGTTTTGATTGAAAAATTTCAAAAATTGCAAGGCAAAAAAGAAGAGAAAAGAAAGAAAATGAAAAAAAAAAAATGAAAAAAAGATGAATGAATGTGAAAATACAAAAAAAAATATGGAAAAGAAGCGATAGCCTTGAATTCAAAAGAATTGCAAAACTTTGTTTGATGATTTGAAAAAGTTCTCTAGTCCACTATATTTCAAAAGGGGTTTGGTTTATGAAAATGTTCTTTGACTAATAGGGGGATCTAACTCCAAGTTTTTCTACTACTTATCCAAAATGTCACCATCCACCCTAGCCAAGCCACGTTATAACCCTAAAAGACCTCTAATGTGTGTGCACAAAGTGAACCGAATGAATTCTTAGACTACTTGCAAAATTATTGTTGACTTGCATTGATGTGTTGATTTGAGTGAATTACCAAAACTGAAGAGTGCATGTGAGTAGTGTGATGAAATCATAGAGCCTTGGTCGAAAAGTGTGAACTACTTGAAAATGTCTTGCGGGAACGATTGTGCAATTGAGCATTGTTTGCAGGTGGATCATTGATCATCAGGTGATTCTCACGTATGTATAATTCGAGTGAATTTAAGGAGAATGCCAAGGTCTTGACACAAAAGCTTGAGGTAAAAGTTGTTTCCTTGAGGACAAGGAAAGGTTTAAGTTTGGGGTTGTGATGACGAATCGTCACACTCTCTAATCCATGCCTATTTTAGCAACATTAGATGCATTTTAGTAGGTTTTTAGCAATAAATATAAGAGAAATCTAATCATAAGCTTGATTACTTGTTTTGCAAGAAAACAGGAAAAATTGCTGGAAATGGATGATTTTCACTACGCTGGGGGCGTAGCCCATCACGCGCCGCGTGATGGAGATCACAGGGAGCTTTGATTTTCACTCTGATCACGCGCGGCGTGATACCTGACCACGCGCGGCGTGAAGCCTTGTTCAAGAAATGGATTGCTCTCTGACTTGATCACGCGCCGCGTGATACCGTTATCACGCGCGGCATAGTTGATGGATTTGCAACCACGCGCGGCGTGATAGATCTGGCGCGCGGCGTGGTTGCGTTCAGTATATATGGTTTCTGCATAATTCTGTTTTCGGGTTGGAAAATTCTGCAATTTTGATCTACATTCTGGGTTTGGAAACTTCAAGATTGGGATTGAAGACTCCAGAGGATAGCTCCAAGCACATCGATAGCATGGATTCACAAGCCATGACGTTGAAGCTAGGACGCGAACGAAGGGAGATGAGGAGCTAAGCTTCTTTGGAGGTAGGATCTAGGATAGCTTAGGATGTAGATGAATCTCATGTAATCTGCTTAATTGTAAGGATTTACTCTGTAACAGTGTTTACTTAATGCAATTCGTCTCTTAATGCTTTATGATCCTTCATTAGTGTTGTAATGATTTCGAGTTAAGTCACGTGCGAGAGTATTGATTTAATTTCTGAACTGAATTGCATTGAGCACTCGAGTGTTTCCGGTCGAGAGATTGAGACATAGAGTGTAGCGAACGATTGACGCGCTTTAAATTCATTCGTTGTAGGTAGCTTCCGCCCGAGAGATCGGGGGAGTATCGACAACGAATAGAGTGGATTTTGACAAGAGATTGCGATTCACTAATTTGTCGATCTGGTTGTGAACACTTGAGTAGATTCCTATGATATAGTAGATTGCATGTGGTTTAGCTATAGACTAGGCGATTCCGATGATTCTACCTCGCTTTTCCATTATATCAAAGCACGTTTTCTAACAATTCATCACTCAACATACCCTCAATTTATGTGTATTTCTTGCATAATGTTTATGAGCACTATTCGACTAGTTTAATCACACAATCCCTGTGGATCGATATTTTTATTACTACGTGGTAATTCGTTCACTTGCGAAAATTATCCATCACTTATGTAATTTTTATATCGGCAGAATTACACTAAAGGTCCTTTATCTTATTTTTCTGTAACACTTTGGTCCTTTATCTTTTTTTTGTAACGTTTTGGTCCTTTATCTCTCAATACGTGAACACTTTGGTCCTTTTCGTCATTTTCGTGCAGAAAATGATGACGTGTCTATTTTACTACTGACGTGGATTTAACACAGTTTAACACCGTTAGATAAGTAAAAAAAAAAAAGCACTGTTTCAAACAATTTGATTAAGCGCTTAAGCAAATTAAGCGATTGAAAAAGTGAACCAGAGGAAGGGAATTAAGGGTTTTCTCAAAGCGATTAAGAGATTGAAAAAGCGAACCAGAGGAAGGGAATTTGAGAAAGCGATTGAAGCAGAGAACCAAATCTGTATGAATCGATTGAAGCAGAGAAAGCGATTTAGGGTTTGATTTAAGTAAGGTATGTATGAATCGATCTCTCCTTTTCTCATATGCGTGTGTTCGTTCATCTGTTTTAGGGTTCACCTGTTTCATAGCAAGAATCCTAATATCTGGTTCATCTGGTTCATCTGTTTCATAGCAAGGAATGGAAATAGCTTTTATTAAACAAACTGCTACTTTGTTTCATCTGGTTCTACTTTGTTATGGTTTTTTGTGTTTATAGATGTAGTTTTTTGTGTTTCTGTCACTGTCATCTGCATATATAATAATCCATCTGCATATAAAATTGCGAAAGGTTGATTATGCTCTATTTCTTATTCGTTTTTTGTCGGTGGTGGGGTAGAAACACATGTTAAAAATGGGTTGTTTAAGCCTTCTTTTTGTCTGTTGTGTCTTTATTGTGGTCCACAAAGCCTTTATTATTTTTCCTGTTGGACTGTTGTGAATTCTTATTGATTGGTTTTTGCAGTATGGTAAGAGACTTAAATGTGCATATCCACCATGGTGGACGATTTGTTGATGGCAATGGAACATATGTGGGGTCTGTTTCTGAAAATGAGTGTGATTCTGATGTGTGGGGGTATTTTGAGATAGTGGACCTTATTAATAAACTAGGGTACATTGAAATAGCTGAGATTTGGTATGACTTTGCTGGTCAATTGAAACCATTAGATGATGATTTTGCTGCTATAGAAGTGGCAAATTGGGCTAGGACCAATGGAAAAGTAGATGTTTATGTTGTCCACCCAATAACCCAACCTGACTTTGTTATGGATGAGGCCCAACCTGAACCTTTGGCCCAAAATGAAAATGAGGCCCAACTTGAACCTGTATCCCAGCCAAATAATGAAGTCCAATTGGAAAGTGAAGTTGAAAGTGAAGATAGTGCACTTGATGTTGAAGGAGGTGCAGGAAGTAAAAAGCAGAAAAATAAAGGAGGTAGGCCTAAGAAATATGTGGATGAGCCTCCTTCAAAAAAAAGGAAAGGGAGGCCAAAGAAAAACATTGAAGTTGAAGAACAAATTGATATAACTTTTTCTGAAGAAGACAGTGATGAAGAGACACTCAATTTAAGAAAAAAACGGAATATAGAAGTGGAAAGTGATGAATATTATGACACTGAGGAATTGAGAAGTGATGTAGATAGTGACAATGAGAGTGATGATGAAGAAGGTAGTAAAACTGTAACGACCCAATTTTCATATTATTATTTTTATGTGTTAAAATATTTTATTTAACGTGGCATTTTAATTAAGTTAATAACTTGAGTTAATTATCGAGAGTTTTAGTTAACGCGCGAGTTAGTGAGAGTTAACGCGGGTTGGGCCAAGTTAGTGGGCTTGAGGCCCAATGGGCCTTGTCTCATGAGAAGGGGGCGCTATATGAAGCCCATTGAGAGAGAATGAGTTCATTTTTCATGTTCTTGTGAAAGAAGAGAGAAGGGAGAGCAAGAGGAGAGCTAGGGCAAGAGCTTGGAGGAGGGATTCGAGGAGCAATCGTGGAGCTTTCGTCGATCCAAGGTAAGAGAGTAGATTTCATATTCGTGGGTGACTCGAGGAAGGGGAGAATGTCGATTTCTCCTCACCCGAACTTCCTCCACCCCATTTTCGTTTTAGTTTGAATGGATTTTCTTAATGGAAATCGATTCTATGGTTCATAACATGTTTAACATGCTTTTATCATGATGTATGAATGAATTTATTGGATAAAATGAAGTTTATGGATGATTAAACTCAAGAACTTTGTGTTCTTGAGTGTTTTGAGTAAAAGTGTTCAATCTTTACTTTTTCGATGTTTATGATGTAGATCTATGAAATGAACCGTCCTTTTGTGTTTACACATGTTTGTTACACTTGAAAACAAACTTATTTGGGATTTAGAACATCAAACTTGGATTTTTTGAGTAGATTTCTTTCCTCTGTGTTAGCAGGAGTCATCTGCATGATAGTAGGGGTTCTATGTGTTAGCAGGAGTCATCTGCATAATAGTAGGGGTTCTATGTGCTAGTAAGGGTTCTTGCATGATAGTAGGGGTTCTATGTGCTAGCAGGGGTTCTTGCATGATAGTAGGGGTTTTATGTGTTAGTAGGGGTATTACCTGAACTGTTATTTGTAGTAGGGGTTCTCTGGTATAGTATGAGTACTCTGTGTTAGCAGGGGTATTACCTGAACTGTTGTTTAATGGTTTTAAATGCTACTGATTGTTTATAACCATGATTAATTTGTATTTTGATGAATTGTTGATTATATGTGTGGAATATAATTGTTGTTGATTGTGTTGATGATGTTTGTTTAAATGTCAAAGAAGTATATTAAGGTGTTAATCAACTTAATAAAGAAGGATATTAGAGTATGTTATTCTAATAAAGAAGTATATCGAATTATGTTATTCGATAAAGACGGATATTAAGGTATAGTGTTATCTTAATAAAGACGGAATGTTGGATAGTGTTCCACATTTATAAATGACGAGCTTAATGCTAATTAAAATGATTGTGAGTGAATTCATGAAAAACATATACATGCATTCATGAATTGTTGTTGTATATTGGCTTGTCCAATAAAGACGGATATCGAACTATATTTGTTCGATAAAGACGAATATTAGAGGTGAGATACTCTAATAAAGACGATGGTACCACATGCATTAGAGGTGTCTAGAGGACATAGCATGAATGTGAAGCATTAGATTGCATTAGGGATTATGTGTGCATTTTATGATAAATGATGTTTGACACATACTTGGTAAATGTTGATTGTTAATCCGTATGTGAGGAGCAGAGTCCGTCATGACTATAAAATGAACAACGCAGGGTCCGTCATGACCATAATCTGAACAATGTATTTGTGTTGTTAGATTACATTAGGAACTTTATGTATATTCCTATTTGTGACTGAGTTATGTGATATTTGTGGATGTTTTGGTATTGTCCGAGACGACGTGAAACTATATGTTTGGTGTACTTTGTGGATGATTGATTATGTAATAAATGAAGTATATGCATGATATATGAATATGCATGAATGATGGTGATGTATATGTATAATGTATGATTATGCATGTTTTTATGAAGAGGTGTTTAAGTACCATTTACTTACACTTGTATATTTTGAGTATGTTGTCTAACTCTCTTTTATGTGTTATGTGCTGGACCGTTGGGGGTCCAGATTTACAGGTTTTGTGGTATTCGATGTCGAGTCGTCGGTGAAGCTCTGCTCTGATTGTGACACGGGAAAGGGTTGTATTTAGACTATAGGGTCTTTATGACTTTCGATATTTATTTGTAAAACTATACATTTTGATAAATGATTATTCTGTATAAACACTGTTTTTACTAATTAATTACATTAGTATTATTTTGATTGAAGAGTGTAATGCTCGAACCATGACTTTTATAATAACAAAACTTTGATTTTCCGCCGCGTATTTAGAGAAAGATTTTATTAAAGGTAGAAATATAAAACTAATGGGTTTGGGTGTTACAATTGGTATCAGAGCCCCGTTGTCTTCGGACTATGTGGGTTATGTGTCGATCAGAGCAGGTCTGTGCAGTCAGACCAAGTGAGTGTTGTGCGTCAGTCGTGTTTGTCTAACAATATTGTTGTGTTTGTTCTGTGAAATCATTCATGTTGTTCGTTTAGGAACTATGAGTGATGTGAATTGGATTAATCGATCCATTGTTTTGTTGAGTAATGGTGTGAGTGCTATACTTCTATGTTTATAATAGTTGTATATGCTTAGAGTTTAACCTTTGTGTAGTTTAAACTTGGTTGATTGATGCTTAATTGCTAATTGTTGACGATCCGGCATGATATAAAACTGCATGTGATGATCCGGCATGATATAAAACTGCATGTGACGATCCGGCATGATATAAAACTGCATGTGATGATCCGGCATGATATAAAACTGCATGTGACGATCCGGCATGATATAAAACTGCATGTGGTAATGATTTGAAATAGTTTTAAAAGAGAAACTAATGTTATTTCTTGATGATGAAGATTTTGGTGAAAATATAGAGTTATTTTCTTTTGAATAAGTGAAAATTAAATTTTCAAGATAGTGAGAAGAGTAGGATGTTAATGAATCCTAGTGTGTGTTGTTATATGTTTGTTTATAACATGTGCTAGATGATTACTAGGAACTTGAATTGCTATGCGTTTTATGAGTAAAAACATGAAGATCTCATAATCCTATGTTGTAATTGTGATGCATGATTTTAATTGTGCTTTCAAGTCTATAATGATGTTATATGCTTGATGTTTTGGATTTTGTGGATTAGTGAGTCGAGAAAACGAGAGTTTAGTGAGCGTAAGTTCAAAACCGTAGCAGAGCACCCAGATTTTTGGATGTGCTCGCTAGGCGAAGAATGAACCTCGCTGAGTCTCGCTAAGTCTTGCTAAGTCCTGTGAATGTTTTTGACTTGCCTTGCCGGGAACTCGCTAGCTTTTGCTGAGCGAGGGAGCCAGACAAGAAAATTATTTCGTTGACGTCTTGTTCTGAGTTGATTGAATGTGAGTATGAATTATTGCTATGCAATGTTCATTTTTCTTGTGTTGTTTTGATTTCCTAACTTTGAGAAGTGAGGGAAGTATAGGTTACTTGAATGCTTGCATGAATTTGTGTTAGTGTTTAGGTATCGTGGGGTAGGCTTTGTCCCTTGTATGCGACATGCGTGTAAACGATGTCGATACTAGTTTCTTCTTTTGGGAAGAATATGTTTAGAGGCGATAGAACCGTTAGGTGTGAGCACCAGAAGTTCTAGTGGAAGAGTGTAGGTGGGTTTGAGATAAGTGGGGGAGAAGGTTATATCCCTCCGAGATGTTTCGAACGTGAGAAGATGAGATGAGTAGAGATGTTCTTGAAACGGAATATTCAGGAATTGGCGACGTTGTTCGAAGTGGAATGAATGGGCACAACAAGTTGTGAGAAACTACTAGAAGGGAAGTTGTCAGACCAAGTGTTTCGCCGTGGGGCGTTAGTGAGATTGGTTAAGTGAGATGAAGAGTATTCGGAATGATTGGAAATCGTGTGTTGCACTAAAAGTATGGAGGCGTGTTTTGTGGACCAAGTTGAAGTACCTATTCGATTAGTGTGAGTCGAATATGTAGAAAAGGAAGTGATTAGGATTCTTGAGAGGATGATGATTTTGAAGTAAGTTGTCATCCAAGTAGGTCGGATGTTGTAGCGGATGCTTGAGTAAGAAGTTTTAGGTGAGTCGTGCATATGGTAGTAGGTTGAATTGGTTGAACAATTTGGAGTTCTAAGTCTAGTGTGTGAAGTGATTCTCGGAAGAGATTTGAGGAGCTTAGAGAAAGAGATGTGAAGATTAGTGAACCGTTGGTGTTAATTAATCGAGGAAATTAAAGGAAGTAGGTTTTAAAATAGATGAGAATGGAATTGAGAAATATCATAATAGGATTGGTATGTTTGTTGAATCGTTGGAAGTAAGGATTGTATGAGTAGTCGAGTTTATTCGAAGATGGAAGTAGGATAACAATTCGAAAGATTTTGTGAGAGGCTTGCCGAAGAAAGGGTAATTGGATTTGGATAATGACCGGGCAATTAGTGTCGCATGTTGAACGAGATCGTAGATTCTTGGAGGTTGAGATGAAGCTAAGTGAGTAGTAACGTTTTAGAATGATTAGAAATAAGAAAGTTAGCCGTTGAAGAACGTGTTGAGAAGGAGTATATGAGGTCATGTTGGAAGTGACTTGTGTTAAGTGAGAATTTGCGAAAAGGATTATCGCACATGTGAGTAGATGTCGTGTTTTAGCACTTATAGTAAGGAGTTGAAGGCGATGCCTAAGGTAAGTGTCGGAGAGCATTTTGTGGTGCCCAAAAGATAAGAGTGAGTAAGTATTTGCTAAGGAATTTGGATTCATGGAATGGAAGAGTCGGTAGAGACTAGTTTTGTTAGATGCATCGTGGATGTTGACGTAGTATGGTCACAATCGGTGACAATGAAGTAAAAGATTTTAAATTGTTTCATCATGGATGATGGGACGGTAGTGATTTGGTGAATAAGAAACCGATGAGTGAATAAACGGAGAAGATTATGCTTGTTGCAATGCAAGATGATGAGGAACATTGATAAATGGATTATGGGCAAATTGAAGATGTCGTTTGGAATCAACGAGATAGAGGTTATGATTGTTTGGAGAACCAATTTTAGGCGGTAGCCTAATTTTGAAGTAGCAAATTACTAAAAGATTAAGAAGTGGTATTGGAAATTGTTTGTGTTAAGGAATGCAAAGGTTGGTTAAGAGATTACTTGGGAGTAGAATAGTCGTAACGAGATTCGACTCAATGATTGGAGATATGTTAGAAAAGGAATTTGACGGTTAGAGACGGTAGTTTTTAGCATGTGTCGAGGAAGATTTGAGAATGTGGGTCATCAAGTGATCGTTGGAATTGAATTATCGAGTGATATGTTTGGAATGAGATACGATATGAATACGTGATGTAACACGGTTAAGTGATCCATGAAGGAATCAGAGACTTATAGGATTTGTGGAGTTATGGAGTATTCCACGGGAGTATCTTTTCGGAGTGTGTTCGATTAGTTGTACTTGTTGTGGGTAGCGTTATGTGTACCGTAGAATGTGAGTCTGTAGATGTTTCGTGCGAAGTTGACGTTTTAGCGGTTTGATAAGAATGGTTTATGCCGATATCATGATTGTTGACTATCTATCGACAAATTGAGGAACTGGCCGTCCTTGATCTCTTGTTGATAAATGGACAAAAATTGTGTTGGATGGGATAAACTAATTTTGTCAAACTTGGTAATGAGTAGTGTTTGAACGTTTCGTTGGAGGGTCGGATACAGGAGTTATCCGGAGTTGTTTTAGTAGCGTAATTTTCGAGGGCGAAAATCTTTTAAGTGGGGGAGAGTTGTAACGACCCAATTTTCATATTATTATTTTTATGTGTTAAAATATTTTATTTAACGTGGCATTTTAATTAAGTTAATAACTTGAGTTAATTATCGAGAGTTTTAGTTAACGCGCGAGTTAGTGAGAGTTAACGCGGGTTGGGCCAAGTTAGTGGGCTTGAGGCCCAATGGGCCTTGTCTCATGAGAAGGGGGCGCTATATGAAGCCCATTGAGAGAGAATGAGTTCATTTTTCATGTTCTTGTGAAAGAAGAGAGAAGGGAGAGCAAGAGGAGAGCTAGGGCAAGAGCTTGGAGGAGGGATTCGAGGAGCAATCGTGGAGCTTTCGTCGATCCAAGGTAAGAGAGTAGATTTCATATTCGTGGGTGACTCGAGGAAGGGGAGAATGTCGATTTCTCCTCACCCGAACTTCCTCCACCCCATTTTCGTTTTAGTTTGAATGGATTTTCTTAATGGAAATCGATTCTATGGTTCATAACATGTTTAACATGCTTTTATCATGATGTATGAACGAATTTATTGGATAAAATGAAGTTTATGGATGATTAAACTCAAGAACTTTGTGTTCTTGAGTGTTTTGAGTAAAAGTGTTCAATCTTTACTTTTTCGATGTTTATGATGTAGATCTATGAAATGAACCGTCCTTTTGTGTTTACACATGTTTGTTATGTTGGAACAAAATTGATTTAAAAATGTTTGCCCCTAAATCTATAAAGGTTTTGATGATAACAAAGTATTAATTAACAAATTGGAAGGACTAAAAATTTATTTTAAGTGCGCAGATATAAGCATCATTTAAGTCCTGAGTGGAGTTCAGAGGATATGAATTCAGAAGTTCACAAGCGCTCAGAAGATGTTGGACTTCAGAAGTTACAACCTTCAGAGGATGAAGTCTTCAGAACTTTCTGTCTGTCTACAAACTTCATCTACCTCTGAAGATCTCTTTGTAAGCTGTAAAGATTCTCTTTTCCAGTCAACTCTTCTACCAATGAAGAAAAGGACCTTTCAAGCCTGATCAGTTCAGCTACCTCTGTTTTGTCTGTCCTGTCTTGAGAACGTGGGTCTTCAGTTTTGTTAGCTGAATAAGGAAAGTCTTCTCTGCAGTAGTCAAAGTAACTGAAACTCTTTCTTAGTTTTGGATACAACCAACTGCATCAAGACAGACTGCTTGAAGACAAAAGGTTATCAACTCCAACGGTTCTTTTTGCAACGACTCTTTTCTAGTGGTATATATACTAGAAGATTCAGCTACAACAATATATAATTTTATCAAGATTTGAACGTGCGCTGAACAAACTCTGAACTCTGTGATATACAAGCTCTGAACCTCTGTCAAGTGTTTTTGCACTTTAGCCAAATACTCTGTACCACTTTGTATTTGCTCACTTTAGGTTCATCTAAGAGCATTTGTATATTTTTATATACTTTATTATTTACTTGAGGAAACTTAAGCTTGTGTGCTTAAGTGTGAAACTTAAGCTTGTGTGCTTAAGTGTGAAACTTAAGCTTGTGTGCTTGAGTGTGAAGTCTTAAGCTTGTGTGCTTGAGCATAGTTGAGAAGTCTCTTGCTTGTGTGCTTGAGCAGGTGTAATCTTGTGTGATTATAGTGAACTCCCTTGGAAGTGCAAGGGGACTGGACTACTCTCGTTTTGTGAGAGGAACCAGTATAAATTGTTTGTGTGATCTCTCTCTCCCTTTATCTTGTTATTTATTGTGTTACTTTTCCGCTGCTAACGTAGTTGAGTTAAGAACTTGAAAAAGTTTTAACTTAGCTAAAACACAATTCAACCCCCCCTTCTTGTGTTTTCACACCTTCAATTGGCATCAGAGCACCTGGTCTGTTACTTTCACTTAACAGTGAGACAGTAAAGATCTTGTGAGAACACTATGTCTGGAGGAGATGATAGTAGCACTAGAACTGGTGAGGCCAGTGGTGCTGGTGGTGGTCCTAGAAATGCTTTTGGTTTTGACTACTTAAGTAATGAATCACATGAACATAGTGGCAACAGAAAAGCTCCTATATTCAATGGTGATGCTTCATTATTTGAATGGTGGAAAGAGAGACTATATAGCAATATTACTGCTATTGATCATGAGTTGTGGGATTTGGTTGAGTTGGGAGTAACTTTTGAAAACTTAAATGAACATGGAAGGTTGTCCATTGAGCATAGAAAGTTACTCACACCAGCTAACCTAAAAACCTACACTAAGCATCATAGAGTAAAGGACATTGTTGTTGGTGCTATTAGACATGAAGATTATGTCAGAATAGAGGACAAGTCTACTGCTAAATCCATCTTTGATTCTATGTGTGCTACCTATGATGGTAATGAAAAGGTTCAAGAGGCTAAAGCTAGTCTTTTGATAAGGCAATATGAACTATTCACTATGCAACAAGATGAAAACATTGAGACTATGTTTACAAGGTTTCAAATCCTTGTATCTGGTCTTAAAGCTCTTAAGAGAAGTTATTCAACCTATGATCATGTTCAGAAGATTCTGAGAAGTCTTCCTATTGCTTGGAGACCTAAGGTCACTGCAATAGAGGAAGCTCAAAATCTCAAGACTCTGAGTCTTGAAGCTCTGATAAGCAATCTCAGAAGCCATGAGATGGTTCTGGATGCTGACTCAGAAACTAAGAAGAAGTCTAAGTCAGTGGCTTTACAGTCAACTAAGACTACTTCTAAGGCTCTTAAGACTCAGCTTCTTGATATTGAAGAAGAATCTTCTGCTGATGGTCAAGAGGATGAGATGAATGAGGATGAGTTTGCTTTATTCACCAAGTTTCAGCAATGGAACAGATTTAACAAAAGAAACTTCAGAGGAAACAGCTCCAGAAATTTTGTCAGCAAAAAGGATGATCAGAAGAACTGCTTCAACTGTAAGAAGCCAGGACACTTTATTGCTGATTGTCCAGAAATGTCTGCTAAAGACAAAAGCAAACGATACAGCTCAAAGAAGCAACAATTCAAAAGCAAATTGAGAAAGAGTCTGATGGCTACTTTTGAAGAGCTATCATCTGAGGAAGAAGTTGAGGAAGAAGAAGAAGCAAATCTAGCCCTGATGGCTTCAACTGACTCAGATGTAGACTCAGACGATGAATCAGAATCAGATTCAGAAGTAACTGATGAGGTATTTTCTGACTGTTCTAAATCTCAACTTATAACTGCACTTAACAAGGTCATTGAGAAACATCTCAGAGTGTTAAGTAAACAAAAAGTTTTACAAGAAAACCTTAACACTCTGACTGAACAAGCAGAACATTTTCAAGGTCTATATCAAGAAACTCTGAATAGAGTAAATGATCTTGAAAAGGGTTGTGCTGTGTGTCACAAACCTACTGATGAGCAAGAAATGGCTCTTCAACAGTTTGTGCATCTCAACCTTGGTAAGAGCAAAGCTGCTAATCTTGTTTATAATGTCATGAGACATAGAGGAGAGGGAGTTGGCTATGAATATGGTAGAACATATTCAAAGCTAAAGACCTATCCCAAAAAGGTTGGAAAATCTTGGGTTTACTATGTTGTACCTCAGAGTGAGGAAGGAAAGAAATTTGGTACTCTGGAAGATGAGGACAATAATCTGAGAGATTTGGGAAATGACAACTCAGAGGAACCAAGTTCCTCAGGATCTGGGAAGAAAAGCTCAGAAGATAAAAGCTATTCAGAACTTGACAGTATTAGTTCAGATGTTCTGAAAGTTTCAAAATCTGAGGCTTCAACTTCTGGAACCAGAGGAATTCTAGTTCATGAGAAAAGTCAACCTAAAGGCTCAGAAGTTTTTAAAAGAAAGTCAAACCTCAAACCTCAGAGGCAACATAGGACTAAGGTTATTTATGATTCTAGAGTCAGTAAATATAACCAGTCAAATCAATGGACTGGTGATAAATACAAACTCTGGGAGCATAAACAATCCAAGTCCTGGAATAATAACAGAACTCAAACTAAGAAACATTTTCAAAAGAGTTATTATTTCAAACCAAAATCTTTCTCTCACACTCAACAACACAGTAAACATTTGTGGACTAACAAGCGTGGACCCAGAAGATGGGTACCAAAAGCTGAAATTATGTATCATTCAGATTTACCAACTAGGAAAGGATATGTCCTACCTAGAGTATGGAAACAAGTCCTATGCAAAGGAAGAAGGGCTTATGTCCTTGACCAATGGCTGACAAGTTCTCAAGTTAACAATCAGAACTTGATAAATGAAGAGGAAGAATATTGGGATGACTTTATCATTAACTGTGATAAAGAGTTCCACCATAGTGATTAAAGTTGTTTCTCATACAGCCTATCACTCAAAGAAGTATCATGAATCATTCATGGTATCTGGATAGTGGGTGTTCAAGGCACATGACTGGTGACAAGCAACTGTTTTCCAAGCTAACCATGAAAGAAGGAGGTTCTGTTGGCTTTGGAGGAAATCAGAAAGGAAAGATAATAGGTACAGGTACAGTAGGTAATTCTTCCCTATCTATTAATGATGTTTGGTTAGTTGATGGACTTAAACATAATCTATTGAGCATAAGTCAATTTTGCGACAATGGTTATGTAGTCATTTTTAATAAGGAATCATGTACTGTAACTAAACAATCTGATAATTCCGTTATCTTCAAAGGTCTGAGAAAGAACAATGTTTATAAAATTAATCTTTCTGACTTGAATGAACAAAAAGTGATGTGTCTTTTGACCTTGAGTGAAGAAAAATGGATCTGGCATAAGAGGTTGGGCCATGCTAACTGGAGGTTAATCTCCAAGCTTAGCAAGCTTGACCTTGTCAGAGGTTTACCTAAAATCAAATATCACTCAAACACACTTTGTGGTTCATGTCAAAAAGGAAAGATTACAAAATCATCTTTTAAACCTAAGAACATTGTCTCTACCTCAAGACCATTGGAACTTCTTCACATTGATCTCTTTGGGCCAGTTCAAACTGCCTCTATCAATGGAAAGAAGTATGGATTAGTAATTGTTGATGATTACAGTAGATGGACTTGGGTAAAATTCCTAAGAACAAAAGATGAAGCTTATGATGAGTTTAGCATCTTCTGCAAACAAATTCAAAATGAAAAAGGCTACTCTATTTTAAAAGTTAGAAGTGATCATGGTGGAGAATTTGAAAATGAACCTTTTGAAAACTTTTGTGAAAAATATGGCATTCTGCATGAATTCTCTTCTCCTAGAACTCCTCAACAAAATGGGGTTGTAGAAAGGAAGAATAGAACTCTGCAAGAAATGGCCAGAACCATGATGCATGAAACAAATGTAGCAAAGTTTTTATGGGCAGAAGCTGTAAACACAGCATGTTATGTTCAAAATAGAATCTATATCAGATCTAAGTTGAACAAGACTGCTTATGAATTGTTCAAAGGAAGAAAACCTGATATTTCTTATTTTCATCAGTTTGGATGTACATGTTATATCTTAAACAACAAAGTCCATCTAAAGAAATTTGATGCTAGAGGTTATAAGGGTATCTTTATAGGATACTCTGAACGCTCAAAAGCATACAGACTGTATATTTCTGAAACACATACTGTGGAAGAAACTATGCATGTCAAATTTGATGACAAAGAGCCTGACCAAGTGTCAGAGCTTGTGGAAGGTTTGTCTAGATTTCAGGTATCAGAGGATCAATATTCAGATATTCCAAACTACTCAGAACATCCATTCTCTGAAGTACCTCTGAACACAATAGTTCCTACAGACTCTGAACAACCAAGAACTGAAGCATCTACTGAACCTGATGCTGATGAGTCTGAAGATGATGAGCCCCCAAGAAATACATTCAAATACAAGTCATCACATCCAGAGGAACTGATCTTAGGCAACAAGGATAGTCCAAGAAAGACAAGATCTCAACTAAGAAATGAGGAATCATTAGTGGGTCTTATCTCAATGATGGAACCTTCAAAGATTGATGAAGCTCTGAAGGATGATGCTTGGATTGTAGCAATGCAAGAAGAGCTGAATCAATTCCAAAGGAATGATGTGTGGACTCTAGTGCCTAAGCCTTCTCACAAGAACATTATTGGAACAAAATGGGTATTCAGAAACAAGCTGAATGAACAAGGTGAAGTGGTAAGGAACAAGGCTAGATTGGTTGCACAAGGTTATAGTCAACAAGAGGGGATTGACTATACTGAAACCTTTGCACCAGTTGCTAGACTTGAAGCAATCAGGTTACTTCTATCTTATGCTGTTAATCATGGAATAACCTTATATCAGATGGATGTTAAAAGTGCCTTCTTAAATGGTTTTATTTCTGAAGAAGTGTATGTTAAGCAACCTCCTGGTTTTGAAGATATCTCAAACCCAGAACATGTTTTCAAACTGAAGAAATCACTGTATGGTCTGAAACAAGCTCCCAGAGCTTGGTATGATAGACTCAGTAATTTCCTTCTTGAAAAGGGTTTTGAGAAAGGAAAGGTTGATTGCACACTCTTTAGAAAAACAACCAAAGAAGACATTTTAATTATTCAAATTTATGTTGATGATATTATTTTTGGTTCAACTAATGCTGCTTTGTGCAAGAATTTTTCTAAGATAATGCAGGATGAATTTGAAATGAGCATGATGGGAGAGTTGAAGTTCTTTCTTGGAATTCAAATCAATCAGAAGAAGGAAGGAACTTATGTTCATCAATCAAAATACACTAAAGAACTTCTGAAGAAATTCAATCTAGATGACTGCAAGATAATGAATACTCCTATGCATCCAACTACCAACATGGGCAAGTCAGATGATGAAGGAAAGGTAGATCAAAAGGTCTACAGAGGTATGATTGGTTCCTTACTCTATCTGACAGCCTCTAGACCAGATATTTTATTCAGTGTTTGCTTATGTGCAAGATTCCAGTCAGATCCCAGAGAATCTCATCTTACTGCTGTAAAGAGAATCTTTAGGTATCTGAAAGGAACAACTAATCTTGGACTTCTCTATAAGAAATCCAATGATTATGTGCTAAATGGATTCTGTGATGCTGACTATGCTGGAGATAAAATTGAAAGAAAATCCACAAGTGGCAATTGTCAATTTGTTGGTGAAAACCTTATCTCCTGGGCTAGTAAGAGACAAACTACTATAGCTTTGTCTACAGCAGAAGCAGAATACATTTCAGCAGCTAAGTGTTGCACACAACTACTCTGGCTAAAATATCAGTTAGAAGATTATCAGGTAAGCAGTAACAATATTCCTTTATATTGTGATAATACTGCAGCCATTCATTTATCTAAAAATCCTATCCTACACTCTAGAGCCAAACATATTGAAATTAAACACCATTTTATCAGAGATTATGTTCAGAGAGGCATTATAGATATTAAGTTTGTTGATACTGAAAATCAATGGGCTGATATTTTTACTAAAGCTTTATCTGTTGAAAGATTTGATTTTATAAAGAAACATCTGAACATGTCTTCAATCTCTGAATGAAAATTTTTTTTGGCAATTAAAGTGTAAGAGGTTATGTATATCAGAACTTATGATTCAGAACATCTGAAACACAAGCTCTGAAGTACTTAACTCTGATAGAGAATTTTAAATAACTCAGAGGCTCTGATTATTTTAGTGGGAAACGTTTAGTATTCACTGCTGAACAGTTGTCCATTAAAATAGCAGTTACCGAGTAAATTTCTGCACGTGGTCTACGTGTGTCAGGTAGTGGGTGGTTAATGATGATTTTTGGTATTCAACTTTCTGTCAATTAGCGTAACTTCCCATATTTGCTATTTTCGTGTTAACTGTACTCATTTAAATAAACTTACACAATACACTTGCACACTATTCACTTTCACAACCTACACTTTCATATTCTCTCTAAACCTCCAACAAATTTTCTTTCTCTCTCGTTAGTCTTTCCAAACCTTACCCTAATCTCCAACAATGGCTGGTACTTCATCTTCTTCGTCAAAAAGGATTCCACCGTTTATTTTCAAGAACCTTCAGATTGTTGGGAACGAGATGGAATTCCCAGAGTCTGAACTCACATTTCTGTCAGAAAAGATAGTTGATTTCGACGGTTTGAAAGCTAATGGTTTCGACGTTAAGCCGTACTTTATCACTCAAGGTTGGGATAAGTACTTCGACATGCTTAACGGTCCTATCTACCCAGATTTGTTGAAGAAATTCTGGATGAAGGCAAAGGTGTTTGATAAGCATGAAGCTAAGAAGGAAGAGCTTGCTGCAATAGAAAGAGATCCTAGTCTGAAAGGTAAAACTAGGAAGGAAATGGGTTTGCTGGATTATACAGGTATACAGATTAGGTCAAATATCTGTGGGATGAACATGGCACTCTCGCCCATTCATTTCAATGCTCTTCTTGGTCTGCCTAACTCTGGGATAGAGTTAGATGTGTTTGAAAAGGATACAAGATTCAGAGATGATCTTCTGCATCTCATATGCACAGACTTCTCCTTAAAAGGGAAAGTAAAGGGTTTGACTGATGAATGTCGAGTTCTTTTCAAGATCATCATAGCAGCTATCAGTCCAAGGGTTGGTGGGACTGATACAATCTCCTGGACGCATCGTCATCTGCTGTATTTCCTTCTGACAGGAAAGAAGGTAAATCTGGGAGATTACTTCTTTGAAAGGATTTGTGAAGCCATTTTTGCAAGTAAATCTCAGAGGAAAACTACTATAGTTTATCCTAGGTTGTTGTCAGACCTTCTGCATCAAGGTCATGTTGTTCAGAACCTAAAGAAATTTCACCCAGAGCTTGTGGAGAAGAAGTTCACTCCTGAAATTCTTCATGCTAGTTTCCTTACTAAGATGCGCCTTATTGCATCTAAGCCTGTTGCACCTCCACAAGAGCTATCTGTTAGACCTGAAGATCGTATGTATGTAGAAGGCTACCCAGTTATATCTGAAGCTGATGCTGAGCATGTGATTCAGGACTACTTAGAAGTGCTCAGACAAGAAGGTTTGGTTGTTGATAGAAGTATGGTTCCTCCAGCTCCTGTAAACATGTATAAGCCTAAGAGGAAACCAAAGAGGAAAGCTGATTCTCAGGATGAGCAAGTTAAGCCAGATCTTCTTGCTCAGAAGAAGGTTAAGGTTGAGCAATCTATGGCTGAGCAAAGAACTAAGAGGAAGCATGAAGAAACTTCAAACAAGGCTGCTGAAGGAGCTTCTAAAAAGCCTATTGTTATTGAGGAAGACAGTTCATCTGAAGAATCTGAGTCTGAAGATGAAACTGAGTCTGATGAAGAGACAATTGCTGAGAGACTTCGTAGAAGACCTGCTCCTATTTCTAAAGATAAAGGTAAGTCTTCTAAGTATGTTTTTAATGAAAATGAGATTGGAATAGGTTACACCAAACCTCTCAGAACCATTTTACCAACCTCTGATAATCCAACCTCTGATAACCCCCTATCTGAACTCGAAAAACATCTGAGTCCTGACCCTCTAAATAATCACCCTCCTTCTCATGAAACTCAACACAAATCTAGCTCACCTCCTAAACCTACATCACCTCAACCTCAACCTCAACCTGACATTCCACCATCTGAACCTCAACCAGATATTCCTGTCACTAAACCAACCTCTCCCACAAAACAATCCTCTCCACCTCCTGAACCAACCCCTGAACAAATTGCTCCTGAACCAAACCCTGAATCTAAATCCCCTGAACCATCTCCTGAACATATTAACCCTGAATCAACTTCTGACATTTCATCATCTGAACCAACCCCTGAACCCCATCCTAACCCAAGTGCTGAACATGCTTCTCCTGAGCGTATTCACACTTGTGCTCCCAAGCCCTCAGATGCAGAAGTTGTGGTTATTGACAACCCTGCTCCTGAAATACCTACTCTCTCTACCATTCCCAATCCTTCACCCTCATCATCCAACACCTTTAGTAATCTATCCACTCAATTTCATGAAGACTTGCTTAGATTATCTACAATAAAGGACAGGTTCTTAGTTTGTCCTTCTGATGTGGACCTCGAAGTATCACGCATTAAGGCAAGGATTTGCAATGCTTTGGATGTTGCTGCTGCAAAGGTTAAGGCTGTTATTGGTAAGCGGGATCTGGAAGGTATAAGCTTCATGAGGGATAGTCTGGCTAGGGCTGAGTTGAAAAGGTTAACGCCATTCAATCATGAAGAGCATGAGCGTGCTAAGCTTGTTGCTATAGCTGCTGCTGTAAGGCGTATGTCTGCATTCAAAGATTGCTGGGTTGATTCTACTCTTCTGCAACGTCTTGAGGATCAAAGGATTGAGAATGAACGTCTGGAAGAAGCTGCTGCTAGAGTTGCTGAGTTAGCAAATGAGCTACATAATTCGGTTACCACAGAAGAGGATGTACTGGATGTGCTTGCTTCTCAGAATCAAGAGGATGTGCTGATGATAGATTATCCAGAGGAAGGTGAACCCTCTGATAAAGGCAAGGCACCTGTGGTTGAAGAACCAGAACATGTGATTGAAGATCAAGCTCCTGTTATGGCGGATCAGTTGCAAATATTTCAAGAAGCCCTGAGGGAACAGCAAGAAGGTTTAGAGCGTCAAAGAGCTGCTCAAGAGACATTGGAAACCAAGGTGGATGGTTTAGTTTCCAATGTGGGATCATTGAATGATAAATTCGACCAACTCTTAGCCTTTCTTAAGAAACCCTAGGATTCTATGCACCTGTTTTTTTTAAGTTTTCTTTCTTTATTATCCTCTGAAGCTATGGTTGATTTTCTTTTAAGCTATGGTTGATTTTCTTGATTATGTGGTTTGTTATATGTTTTGTTTGCTTTGCTTGTGATTATTTTCCTTGTTAAATTAGAACATAAGAACACAAGATGCTTTCTAAAATCAAAATTTTTTATTAATGATCTGATAATGTTGAGTACATTGGTAAAAAGAAAAAGAAAAAGACAACCTAATCCTAATCAGATGGATAAAACTCAGAAGAAATCTCTGATTTCTCCTCAGCATCCTCTGATGAAATATCAATGGGATCTGGGTTTTGCTCCTGTTCTTCTTCTTCTTGTTCCTCTTCTGGAACATAGCCAGCCAAGAACTCAACATAGTCAGCATCATCTTCATTCTCTTCAGCTTCTGAGTCTGATGAGATGATTATTATCTCAGCATCTTGTGGTTTCTTGTTGTCTTTTTTATCCTTCTCTTCGTCTTCGCGTTTCTCTTCGTTCTTCTTTCTCTTAAACTCTGCGATGCGTAAACTAAATCTTTTCATTATTCCTATTTTCTCTTGCTTCACTTGTTTACTCGTGTTTTTACGTGAAGAAGGCATGTTAACTCGTTCACTTTTTATAAACCTTTGAGCGCGTTGGTTTTCGTTTTTGAAATTAATTCACCTTTGTAACAACCACTCTTTTTCTTTGACTGTCTTGGTTATATAACTTTGTTTTACTTTTTGATAATGACAAAAGGGGGAGTAGTTACGCATTAATTGATAAGTTCCAAAACTGAAACCACGCCTTTTATCTCGCTTTTATCTGTTATGTTAAAAGTTGTTACGTTTAAGTGGTTTTACGTATTTCAAGGTGGAGACTAAGTTAGTTGAAACTAAAATAAATTTCATAAGTAAGGATAAGTTAAGAGTGCAATTTTAACTTAGCCTTATGAGACTTAGGGGGAGAGCTTGCAAACCTCTCACTCTGAAGAAAGATATGAAACTTATTTTATTTCAAAATTATCTTAATCTTATACTAAATTAAAATATCATGGATAAAACATAAAGTTCAGACTTTATGAAGTATCAATCTTAGGGGGAGCTTGCAAACCTCATAAACCTAAGAGAAACATGATAAGTTAATTTAACAACAATTGTCAATTAATACTTATGTTTGTCATCATCAAAAAGGGGGAGATTGTTGGAACAAAATTGATTTAAAAATGTTTGCCCCTAAATCTATAAAGGTTTTGATGATAACAAAGTATTAATTAACAAATTGGAAGGACTAAAAATTTATTTTAAGTGCGCAGATATAAGCATCATTTAAGTCCTGAGTGGAGTTCAGAGGATGTGAATTCAGAAGTTCACAAGCGCTCAGAAGATGTTGGACTTCAGAAGTTACAACCTTCAGAGGATGAAGTCTTCAGAACTTTCTGTCTGTCTACAAACTTCATCTACCTCTGAAGATCTCTTTGTAAGCTGTAAAGATTCTCTTTTCCAGTCAACTCTTCTACCAATGAAGAAAAGGACCTTTCAAGCCTGATCAGTTCAGCTACCTCTGTTTTGTCTGTCCTGTCTTGAGAACGTGGGTCTTCAGTTTTGTTAGCTGAATAAGGAAAGTCTTCTCTGCAGTAGTTGTAACGACCCGATTTTTAGTAAATCGATATTTTATATATTTGCTTATATTTTGGGTTAGTGTTAAATATTTATTTACGCGACCTATAATTATTTAGCGCGAACTTAAGTTTGTGAGCGAAACCTTTGTCGTGTTAATGGGCTTGGGGCGTGTGAGAGCTTAATGGGCTTAGGCTATTGGGCTTGGTTCATGATCCATTGGAGAGTAGTATAAGTAGCAAGTCAAACTAAGGAATAGTATCATAACTTGTTTTTCATGAGAAGTTTGAAGTTTGTGAGCTTAGAAGCAAAGCAAGAACCCTAGGAGAGCAAGAAGAAGAACTCGAGCAAGGAGAAGAGATTTAGAGGCCAAGAATCATCATTCAATCCAAGGTGAGAGTGGTTAAGCATAAGCTTGGGTGATCCAAGAGAGGGGAGGTGTCTAGCCTCCATTCCTAAACTCTCTCATCCAATTTCTTTGGGGTTTTGGGTGAAGTTTCTTTATCATAAACATGTCTTTTCATCTTAGTATGCTTAATGAACATCTAGGAGGGAATATGTTTATGTTTGATGATGGTTTTGCATGTTTATGCAACTTTGCTTATTTTGCAAGAAATTGACATGATTTTGTATGTGTGATGTGTTTTGGTGTTTTTGATTGTTGATTCATGTATATATGTATGGTATATACATGATTGATCACTTGTTATGCATTTATAACATGTTTAGATGTATTTTTGAGTGGAATCAATGTTAAACCGCCTTAGAAACTCAAGAACAGATATTTTCTGGTGTAGTTCGCTACGGATTCGCTACGGATTCGCTTAGCGAATAAGTTCGCTACGGATTCGCTACGGATTCGCTTAGCGAATAAGTTCGCTACGAGTTCGCTACATGTTCGCCATGTACCTGTAACCCTCTGATGTAGTTCGCTACCTGTTCGCTACAGCGAACGTGTTCGCTACGTGTTCGCTACGTGTTCGCTACGTGTTCGCTACGTGTTCGCTACGGGTTCGCTCAGCGAACAGCTCTGTGACAGCAATTTTTGTTAATGTTTGTAAAGTGTGTGTATCCATGTATTTGGTTTCGTTTTGGTTTGGAATTATTATATGTTTAATAATTGTGTTGTGTAATGGCATTTATATAAAATGTCAAAGAAGAATATTAAGGTTTGTATACTTTAATAAAGAGGGATATCAGCTTGTCTGATAAAGAAGTAAGTTGGATTAGGTTATCCATTTGTGAGTTTACCATATGTTTGGTATTTGCATGACATTCATACATTCATGCATTATTTAGGGATTTCAGACTTGTCTGATAAAGAGGATATTGGGCTTGCCCAATAAAGAGGATATCAAAGGTCAGGTTCTTTGATAAAGACGATGGTACCACATGCATTAGTCGTGTCTAGGTTGGCATGACATTGAATGTTTGGCATTAGTCGCGTTTAAGTAAATGTGCATTTATTTGGTAAGTGTTATGTGAGTTCTTTGTGTTGTCCGAAACGACGTGAAACTATCTGGTTGTGTATTTGTGAGTATGTGTTATCTGGTGTATTGCTTATTGAGGCATGTGTGTGAGTTAGTAATACGTGATAGGTTGAATATAGGTGCGTTTCTATATTCGTATGTATGTGATTATGTTTACTAACTCTCTACCTATTTGTTATGTGCTGGACCTTTGGGGGTTCAGGTATTCAGGTCGAGGTTTCGATCGAGTTTTAGCTGTAGATCGTTTTGCGTGTGGAGCACTTTTGGTGAGGAGCTAGTGTAGGCTACCTTTGTATAGTTTTGTTAAGTTAGTTTGGTTGTGATGTATATTAGTGCTCTGGTATGTTGTAACATCGAGTCGGGGATCGTTTGTATTCTGTCGTATATCGATGCGAACATCTTAACTTATGTTTTATGTTAATGAATTATCTTTTGAACTATTTTGTTCATTGCTTTGAAAATCCTTTATTAATGTTTTCCGCTGCGACGTTTCGTGTCGTGTGCACGATCGTTTTATAAAAATGTTTTTCCGTAGCGCTCCGGCTACTTATCTTTAAAAAGTTTTTAAGATCACGTTTTTAAGGGTAGTTAGTTCGGGGTGTTACAATAGTTGGTATCAGAGCAGGTCGGTTCATGTGAGCCATTAGGATTTTCTTTCTCTTGTATGAAGCATGTGTTGGGTACACTGTTAATACATTCTAACGTCGAGTTGTGATTCGTTCAGGAATCATGGCTGCTACTAGGACCAACGCGTGGATCGCAGAAGCTTTAGCTACGTTGACTACTTTAGTGGCACGGGATAATGACCCTGGAAGGAATCAAGAATATGTGTATTGCTATAAGTGTGGCGAGCGAGGTCATAAGCCTTTTGAGTGTCCGAAGGAGCTGGACAAGTGTCTCAGGTGTGGAAGGATGGGCCACAAAACGGAAGCGTGCAGGGGGAAGTTGACTTGTTACGACTGTGGTGAAGATGGCCACAAGAGTGTTGAATGCAAGAAGCCCAAACAGGTCGTCGGAAAGGTGTTTGCATTGGGTGATGAAGATGGCAAGGCCAAGTCCAGTTATTACAAGGCCATGAAGGACAGGAAAGGTAAAGGACTGGAGCGCAGTAAGCCCTACGACATCGTGGAAAGAGGTAGTAGTAGTGGTAGGAAGAAGCAAGGAAATGGTCAATGCTACAAGTGTGGTGCGAGGGGTCATATTTCTTACGGCTGTCCGCTTAAGGATGACAAGTGCTTTAACTGTGGAAAGTTAGGGCACAAGGCTGAGGTTTGTCGTGCAACGAAGGTTGTTTGTTTCAATTGTGGCGAAGAAGGTCACAAGAGTCCGGCGTGCAAGAAACCGAAGATGCCGCGTTGAGGGTTCGTTCTCTGTTTTATCTCTTAGGTAATTTCGAGGGCGAAATTCTTTTAAGGGGGGTAGAGTTGTAACGACCCGATTTTTAGTAAATCGATATTTTATATATTTGCTTATATTTTGGGTTAGTGTTAAATATTTATTTACGCGACCTATAATTATTTAGCGCGAACTTAAGTTTGTGAGCGAAACCTTTGTCGTGTTAATGGGCTTGGGGCGTGTGAGAGCTTAATGGGCTTAGGCTATTGGGCTTGGTTCATGATCCATTGGAGAGTAGTATAAGTAGCAAGTCAAACTAAGGAATAGTATCATAACTTGTTTTTCATGAGAAGTTTGAAGTTTGTGAGCTTAGAAGCAAAGCAAGAACCCTAGGAGAGCAAGAAGAAGAACTCGAGCAAGGAGAAGAGATTTAGAGGCCAAGAATCATCATTCAATCCAAGGTGAGAGTGGTTAAGCATAAGCTTGGGTGATCCAAGAGAGGGGAGGTGTCTAGCCTCCATTCCTAAACTCTCTCATCCAATTTCTTTGGGGTTTTGGGTGAAGTTTCTTTATCATAAACATGTCTTTTCATCTTAGTATGCTTAATGAACATCTAGGAGGGAATATGTTTATGTTTGATGATGGTTTTGCATGTTTATGCAACTTTGCTTATTTTGCAAGAAATTGACATGATTTTGTATGTGTGATGTGTTTTGGTGTTTTTGATTGTTGATTCATGTATATATGTATGGTATATACATGATTGATCACTTGTTATGCATTTATAACATGTTTAGATGTATTTTTGAGTGGAATCAATGTTAAACCGCCTTAGAAACTCAAGAACAGATATTTTCTGGTGTAGTTCGCTACGGATTCGCTACGGATTCGCTTAGCGAATAAGTTCGCTACGGATTCGCTACGGATTCGCTTAGCGAATAAGTTCGCTACGAGTTCGCTACATGTTCGCCATGTACCTGTAACCCTCTGATGTAGTTCGCTACCTGTTCGCTACAGCGAACGTGTTCGCTACGTGTTCGCTACGTGTTCGCTACGTGTTCGCTACGTGTTCGCTACGTGTTCGCTACGGGTTCGCTCAGCGAACAGCTCTGTGACAGCAATTTTTGTTAATGTTTGTAAAGTGTGTGTATCCATGTATTTGGTTTCGTTTTGGTTTGGAATTATTATATGTTTAATAATTGTGTTGTGTAATGGCATTTATATAAAATGTCGAAGAAGAATATTAAGGTTTGTATACTTTAATAAAGAGGGATATCAGCTTGTCTGATAAAGAAGTAAGTTGGATTAGGTTATCCATTTGTGAGTTTACCATATGTTTGGTATTTGCATGACATTCATACATTCATGCATTATTTAGGGATTTCAGACTTGTCTGATAAAGAGGATATTGGGCTTGCCCAATAAAGAGGATATCAAAGGTCAGGTTCTTTGATAAAGACGATGGTACCACATGCATTAGTCGTGTCTAGGTTGGCATGACATTGAATGTTTGGCATTAGTCGCGTTTAAGTAAATGTGCATTTATTTGGTAAGTGTTATGTGAGTTCTTTGTGTTGTCCGAAACGACGTGAAACTATCTGGTTGTGTATTTGTGAGTATGTGTTATCTGGTGTATTGCTTATTGAGGCATGTGTGTGAGTTAGTAATACGTGATAGGTTGAATATAGGTGCGTTTCTATATTCGTATGTATGTGATTATGTTTACTAACTCTCTACCTATTTGTTATGTGCTGGACCTTTGGGGGTTCAGGTATTCAGGTCGAGGTTTCGATCGAGTTTTAGCTGTAGATCGTTTTGCGTGTGGAGCACTTTTGGTGAGGAGCTAGTGTAGGCTACCTTTGTATAGTTTTGTTAAGTTAGTTTGGTTGTGATGTATATTAGTGCTCTGGTATGTTGTAACATCGAGTCGGGGATCGTTTGTATTCTGTCGTATATCGATGCGAACATCTTAACTTATGTTTTATGTTAATGAATTATCTTTTGAACTATTTTGTTCATTGCTTTGAAAATCCTTTATTAATGTTTTCCGCTGCGACGTTTCGTGTCGTGTGCACGATCGTTTTATAAAAATGTTTTTCCGTAGCGCTCCGGCTACTTATCTTTAAAAAGTTTTTAAGATCACGTTTTTAAGGGTAGTTAGTTCGGGGTGTTACAGTAGTCAAAGTAACTGAAACTCTTTCTTAGTTTTGGATACAACCAACTGCATCAAGACAGACTGCTTGAAGACAAAAGGTTATCAACTCCAACGGTTCTTTTTGCAACGACTCTTTTCTAGTGGTATATATACTAGAAGATTCAGCTACAACAATATATAATTTTATCAAGATTTGAACGTGCGCTGAACAAACTCTGAACTCTGTGATATACAAGCTCTGAACCTCTGTCAAGTGTTTTTGCACTTTAGCCAAATACTCTGTACCACTTTGTATTTGCTCACTTTAGGTTCATCTAAGAGCATTTGTATATTTTTATATACTTTATTATTTACTTGAGGAAACTTAAGCTTGTGTGCTTAAGTGTGAAACTTAAGCTTGTGTGCTTAAGTGTGAAACTTAAGCTTGTGTGCTTGAGTGTGAAGTCTTAAGCTTGTGTGCTTGAGCATAGTTGAGAAGTCTCTTGCTTGTGTGCTTGAGCAGGTGTAATCTTGTGTGATTATAGTGAACTCCCTTGGAAGTGCAAGGGGACTGGACTACTCTCGTTTTGTGAGAGGAACCAGTATAAATTGTTTGTGTGATCTCTCTCTCCCTTTATCTTGTTATTTATTGTGTTACTTTTCCGCTGCTAACGTAGTTGAGTTAAGAACTTGAAAAAGTTTTAACTTAGCTAAAACACAATTCAACCCCCCCTTCTTGTGTTTTCACACCTTCATGTTACACTTGAAAACAAACTTATTTGGGATTTAGAACATCAAACTTGGATTTTTTGAGTAGATTTCTTTCCTCTGTGTTAGCAGGAGTCATCTGCATGATAGTAGGGGTTCTATGTGTTAGCAGGAGTCATCTGCATAATAGTAGGGGTTCTATGTGCTAGTAAGGGTTCTTGCATGATAGTAGGGGTTCTATGTGCTAGCAGGGGTTCTTGCATGATAGTAGGGGTTTTATGTGTTAGTAGGGGTATTACCTGAACTGTTATTTGTAGTAGGGGTTCTCTGGTATAGTATGAGTACTCTGTGTTAGCAGGGGTATTACCTGAACTGTTGTTTAATGGTTTTAAATGCTACTGATTGTTTATAACCATGATTAATTTGTATTTTGATGAATTGTTGATTATATGTGTGGAATATAATTGTTGTTGATTGTGTTGATGATGTTTGTTTAAATGTCAAAGAAGTATATTAAGGTGTTAATCAACTTAATAAAGAAGGATATTAGAGTATGTTATTCTAATAAAGAAGTATATCGAATTATGTTATTCGATAAAGACGGATATTAAGGTATAGTGTTATCTTAATAAAGACGGAATGTTGGATAGTGTTCCACATTTATAAATGACGAGCTTAATGCTAATTAAAATGATTGTGAGTGAATTCATGAAAAACATATACATGCATTCATGAATTGTTGTTGTATATTGGCTTGTCCAATAAAGACGGATATCGAACTATATTTGTTCGATAAAGACGAATATTAGAGGTGAGATACTCTAATAAAGACGATGGTACCACATGCATTAGAGGTGTCTAGAGGACATAGCATGAATGTGAAGCATTAGATTGCATTAGGGATTATGTGTGCATTTTATGATAAATGATGTTTGACACATACTTGGTAAATGTTGATTGTTAATCCGTATGTGAGGAGCAGAGTCCGTCATGACTATAAAATGAACAACGCAGGGTCCGTCATGACCATAATCTGAACAATGTATTTGTGTTGTTAGATTACATTAGGAACTTTATGTATATTCCTATTTGTGACTGAGTTATGTGATATTTGTGGATGTTTTGGTATTGTCCGAGACGACGTGAAACTATATGTTTGGTGTACTTTGTGGATGATTGATTATGTAATAAATGAAGTATATGCATGATATATGAATATGCATGAATGATGGTGATGTATATGTATAATGTATGATTATGCATGTTTTTATGAAGAGGTGTTTAAGTACCATTTACTTACACTTGTATATTTTGAGTATGTTGTCTAACTCTCTTTTATGTGTTATGTGCTGGACCGTTGGGGGTCCAGATTTACAGGTTTTGTGGTATTCGATGTCGAGTCGTCGGTGAAGCTCTGCTCTGATTGTGACACGGGAAAGGGTTGTATTTAGACTATAGGGTCTTTATGACTTTCGATATTTATTTGTAAAACTATACATTTTGATAAATGATTATTCTGTATAAACACTGTTTTTACTAATTAATTACATTAGTATTATTTTGATTGAAGAGTGTAATGCTCGAACCATGACTTTTATAATAACAAAACTTTGATTTTCCGCCGCGTATTTAGAGAAAGATTTTATTAAAGGTAGAAATATAAAACTAATGGGTTTGGGTGTTACAAAAACTGTGTACCCAGGGTTTGCCATGCCTAAAAGCATGGAAAATTACAAGTGGGAAAAAGGTACAAAGTTTTCATCAAAGAAGGAATTTCAAACTGCCATTGCAACTTATGCTGTACACAATGGGAAAGATGTAAAGTTTCAAAAAAAATGACAAAGAAAGATGCAGAGTTGTGTGCAAGGGTGGTTGTAAATGGTTTCTATTATGTTCTAAGCTACCACATGAGGATACATGGCAAATAAGAACAAAGAATGATGTACATTGTAACTCATGCTTAAGAGATACTAATGTGAAGTTAATGACTTCAAAGTGGCTTGGGAAAAGATTAATTCCTACTATTAAGGAAAATCCAAACATCAAGTGCACAGACATTTGTATCAAAGCACATCAGAAATGGCACTCTGGAATTAATAGGATGAAAGCATACAAAGCTAAGAGGGTTGCTATTGATATAGTGGATGGTTCATTCAAAGAGCAATTTCTTAGATTGCATGACTACTGTAATGAAGTCATCAAGTCTAACCCACTCAGTACAGTCAAGTTGAAAGTACAAAATACTAGTGTTGTTGAAGGTCAGGACATTATTGTTGAAGATTATGTGGATAGGCCTATGCTACCTAGTTTTCAAAGACTTTACATGTGTCTTGATGGATGTAAGAAAAGTTTTTTGAAATGTAGGCCTATCATAGGACTTGATGGTTGCTTCTTAAAAGGTTATTATGGTGGGCAAATACTGGCTGCAGTGGGTAGGGATCCCAATGACCAAATGTTGCTAATTGCATTGGCAGTAGTAGAAGCAGAAACAAAGGATTCTTGGGCTTGGTTCCTTGATTTGTTGGTTAATGATCTAGGTGGCCAACGCATCTGCAAAACATTCACTTTCATTTCAGACCAACAAAAGGTACATTGATATTTATCTTACTCTTTTTAAAAAAGTTATAATTTCTATTTTATTGTATGAACATGTTTTTTATTTGTTTATGTTAGGGGCTGTTACCTGCTATGCAAGAGCTTCTACCTGGAGTTGAACACAGGTTTTGTGTTAGACACCTCTGTGATAACTTCAAAAAAAGGTTTCCTGGAAAAAAGCTTAAAGACTTGATGTGGAAAGCAGCCAATGCAAGCTATGCACAAGCATGGCAAAGAGAGATGAACGAAATCAAAACAAATAATATTGATGCATTCAAGTATTTGCTGAAGATTCCACCCAGACACTGGAGCAAATCTTATTTCACATTTAATTCAAAATGTGACACATTGGTTAACAATATATCTGAAGCATTTAATAGTGTTATTATTGAAGCAAGACAGAAGCCAATTGTCACAATGCTTGAAGATATAAAAGATTATCTGATGGATACATGGACTACTAGAAGAAACAAATATGATCACTTGCCCGATGGTTCAGTTATGCCAAAGATTCAGGAAAAAATGGAGGAAGAACGAAAATCATGTAGAAGATGGAGTTGTAGGTAAGATTATTCAGCTTTACTTGTTCTGCTTCTCATTACTGCTTCTTATTTATATATTCAGAAATTATTTATTTATATATTCAGCTTTACTTGTTCTGCTTCTCATTACTGCTTCTTATTTTGGCAAGGTTGGCTGGGGAAAAGATTTATGATGTTGTTTTAATAAGAAACGCGGATGTAACCACTGAAAAGTATATTGTTGATCTCAACAAGATGGAATGTACATGTAGAAGATGGATGCTCACAGGATTACCTTGTTATCATGCAATGTGTTGTTACATAGATAGAAAAGAAGACCCTACAATTGTTATTCCAGCCATTTACAGAAAGGAGACATATAAAGAGGTTTATAGTTCAATTATTTACCCAACAAGTGGTCAAAACATGTGGGATAAAACAAACAACGTTGATATACTACCACCGCCATTGAGAAGGGCTCCAGGTAGACCAAAGAGATCAAGGAACAAAAATGCTGATGAAAAGAGGTCTGAAACGGGAGATTGTAGCAGAAAAGGAATGGTAGAAAGGTGTACCAAGTGCAAGCAACCAGGGCATAACAAAACAACATGCAAAGTTTCCACCCCCACTGAAGCAACATCAGCTAGCCAAACATCAAATGCACCCACCCCCAATGTCTCAACACCAAATACTCCCACCCCCACACAAGCAACATCAGGAGCTGGCCCATCCAAACCACAAAAAAAAAAAAAGAAACAAGCAGCATCAAGTTGTCAACAACCTCCACCACCTCCACCAAAACAAAAAGAACCAAAACAAAAAGCATCAGCAACATCAAGTTCTCAACCACCTCCACCAAAACAAAAAGCACCAAAACAAAAAACATCAGCTACATCAAGTTCTCAACCACCTCCACAAAAAAAAAAGCATCTGCAACATCACTTTTGTTTCCATCAAGAATCTTTCTTCCAATTCCTGGAAGTAGGAGCAAGCTGCCCATAAGGAGAGCAGATGCTTAGAATAGCAGATGTATGGATGCTAGTTGATGACAAATCGTCACACTCTCTAATCCATGCCTATTTTAGCAACATTAGATACATTTTAGTAGGTTTTTAGCAATAAATATAAGAGAAATCTAATCATGAGCTTGATTACTTGTTTTGCAAGAAAACAGGAAAAACTGCAGGATATGAATGATTTTCACTACGCTGGGGGCGTAGCCCATCACGCGCCGCGTGATGGAGCTCACAGGGAGCCAAGATTTTCACTCTGATCACGCGCGGCGTGATGCCTTACCACGCGCGGCGTGAAGCCTTGATTGAAGAAGAAGATTGCTCTCTGACTTGATCACGCGCCGCGTGATTCTGTTACCACGCGCGGCGTAGTTGATGGATTTGCAACCACGCGCGGCGTGATAGATCTGGCGCGCGGCGTGGTTGCCTTCTGTATATATAGTTTCTGCATAATTCTGTTTTGGGGTTGGAAAATTCTGCAAAATTGGTCTACATTCTGGGTTTTGGAACTTCAATATCGCGATTCAAGACTCCAGAGGATAGCTCCAAGCACATCAAGAGCATGGATTCACAAGCCATGGCGATGAAGCGAGGAAGCGAACGAAGCACGATGAGGAGCTAAGCTCCTTTGGAGGTAGAATCTAGGATAGTTTAGGATGTAGTTCAGCTGAATGTAATCTGCAAATGTTGTAAGAATTTACTCTCTCTATAGTGTTCATCAATGCAAGTCTGTTTTTAATGCTTTATAATCCTTCATTAGTGTTATAATGATTTCGAGTTAAGTCACGTGCGAGAGTATTGATTTAATTTCTGAACTGAATTGCATTGAGCACTCGAGTGTCTCCGGTCGAGAGATTGAGGCATAGAGTGTAGCGAACGATTGACGCGCGTTAATTTCATTCGTTGTAGGTAGCTTCCGCCCGAGAGATCGGGGGAGTATCGACAACGAATAGAGTGGATTTTGACAAGAGATTGCGATTCACTAATTTGTCGATCTAGTTGTGAACACTTGAGTAAATTCCTATGATATAGTAGATTGCATGTGGTTTAGCTATAGACTAGGCGATTCCGATGATTCTACCTCGCTTTTCCATTATATCAAAGCACGTTTTCTAGCAATTCATTACTCAACATACCCCCAATTTATGTGTATTTTCTGTATAATGTCTATGAACACGATTCGACTAGTTTGATCACACAATCCCTGTGGATCGATATTTTTATTACTACGTGATTTTCGTGCACTTGCGAAATAATCCATCAAGTTTTTGGCGCCGTTGCCGGGGATTGTGATTGATTCGACAAGGCGATAGTGTTCATATTTTCTGTGTTTTCTTATTTTCTGTTTTATATTTTTCTCCCGGAGCGTTCTACTTGTGTGTTTCATTGTGCATGCGGAGAACAGGTCCTCAAGAGCTGCAATTTGATCCAGAGATTGAAAAGACAGCTCGCGCAATTCGAAAGGCAACAAGGGAAGCTCAAGCTTCAAGGGGAACAGCTTTGCTAAGGGATACACCGGACTGTCAAGGACGGACTGCAGCAACAATGGAAGAACAAGTTCCACCGGTTCCTCAACCGCCAAGGCGTACCCTTGGTGATTATGGGAGGAGAGACAATGACGCGTTGGCAAATCAAGGGTTTCAGCCGGCGAATCCTGTCTCATTCGACATCAAGAACACGGTCCTCTCCGCCCTAAAGGAAAATCCGTATTCAGGTTCGGAAGCTCAATGCCCGAACTTACACTTGTCTCATTTCTATGAAGCCTGCGACTATACCGATCCACCGGGGGTGAGCGAATCGGACAAAAGACTGAGGTTATTCAAGCATTCTCTCACCGGCCGTGCTAAAGATTGGTTAGACACGATACCCGCCGGAACGATTGCGACTTGGAGACAGCTGGAGCGGAAGTTCTTAGATCGTTACTTCCCTATTCATAAGTTCCTAGAAAGGAGGGCTGAAATTAGCAACTTCGAACAAGCGGACGGTGAGACGTTGTATGATGCTTGGGAGAGGTTCAAAGTTTCTCTTAAAAGGTGTCCGAATCACGGTTTCGATGGCCACAATCAGATGCAAATGTTTACCCAAGGTTTGAGGGCTCAAACGCGAATGATACTTGACGCATCAGCCGGTGGTTCGTTGAAGAACCGTGACGAAACTAAAGCAAGAGAATTGGTGGAAAGCATGGCTCAAAACGAGTATAGAGCTACTAATGATAGGGGAGCCAAGAAGAAAGGCGGAATGTTGGAATTGGATACTCAAACAGCATTATTGGCACAGCAAAAGCTCATGACTAGCCAAATGGAAGCAATGATGAAGCTGCTGTCCAATCCGCAAGTCCAAACTTCTCCAATAGGTAAAATTGACAATGTGCGCTGTGATTTTTGTTTGCAGGACCACCCAAATGGCGGATGCTTCCCGGAGGGTTCAGAGGAGGCTCGCTACTTGGCCAATTTTCGGAAGCCGTACAACAACAATAACGGTTCCGGATGGGGGAACGGTATGCAAAGTCAAGGTGCACCGCAACAGCAGCAAAGGCCTCCATCAAGGATGGAAGAGACTCTAAATCAGTTCATGCTCATGACCCAAAGCAACTTTGAAGCGATGAAATCGAGTCAAGCAACCTCTAACAAGAATCATGAAGCTTCTATAAAGAATCTTGAGGTGCAAATGGGCCAGCTGTCAAGACAGTTTTCTATGTTGCAAAACCAAGGAGGTTTCGGTGGAAACACTCATGACAATCCGAAAAATGAAACTTGCAATGGAATCACGTTGAGGAGTAGAGAGATACCGGAAAGGTCAGCTGTGGAGAAGCCCTTGAAAAAGAAGGTCAATGAGGGAGAAGTTGAAAATAAGCAAGAGGATGTAGTCGAAAAGGAGAGAGTTGAAGGAGAAGTAGAAAATGAAAATATGTCTAAGGAAGTGGAAATTAGTGAGGATGAGAAAGAAGAAGTTGAAAAACAGAGGGAGATAAAAGAAAAAGAGAGTAAGAAGGTTGAGAAAGGTAAAGGAGTTGATGAATCGCCATATGCTAGGATGCCTTTTCCTAGGAGAAAGAAAATTAAGAATCTGGAGCGGGAGAAGGAGTTCAAGAAGTTTATGAAGGTGTTGAACAAGCTTGAGATGGCTATACCATTGGTTGAGGCTTTGGAGCAAATGCCGAGTTATGCAAAGTTTTTGAAGGAGCTGCTCACAAAGAAAAGAAAACCATTAGATGATGAAATGGTAAGTATGACTGAAGAGTGCAGCGCCCTCATTCAACGGAAGCTACCTCAGAAAAAGAAAGATCCGGGGAGCTTTACAATTCCATGTTCCATTGGGGATCTTACTATTGGAAAGGCTTTGTGTGACTTGGGTGCTAGTGTAAATTTGATGCCGTTATCAATAATGAAGAAGATACCGGGAGCTGTAGCAAAGCCGACAAAGATGAGTCTCGCTTTGGCGGATAGATCCATCGTGTATCCGGAAGGTATCTTACATGATGTTCTGGTGCGAGTCGGCGGATTTGTGTTTCCAGCTGACTTTGTTGTCTTAGACATGGAAGAAGACAAGAATTGGGAACCCTTGCTGTTAGGAAGACCATTCTTAGCTACCGGACGCGCCCTTATCGATGTGGAGTTGGGGGAACTAATGATCCGGACTGACGGTGAACAAATCCTCTTTAATGTGTTTGAAGCTATGAAACAACACGACGATGACACTCAATGTTTCAGAATTGAATTGGTTGACGAGGTCATTGAAGATATCTTTAAGGTTCAACACTCCTCCTCCACTCTTGAAAAGGTGTTAGTTAACTCATTGGATAATGTGGAAGACGAATGGGAGCGAGAAATTGAGTTATGTCTTAGCAATTTGAATGCTAATCGGATAGATGAAAGTCCTAAGTTTGAAAACCTCCTTGAAGTGAATGATAAGGATCAAATGGAAGAAGAAAGAAAAGTTCCCGAACTGAAGCAACTCCCTTCACATCTGAAGTATGTGTTCTTAAGTGATGATGCTTCGTTTCCAGCCATCATTAGCAGCAAACTCACTCATTTGGAAGAGGAGAAACTGTTGAGAGTTTTGAAGTCCAACAAAGCCGCAATGGGGTGGACTATCTCCGATCTGAAAGGAATAAGTCCCACTTTTTGCATGCATAAAATCAAGTTGGAAGCTGAGTTTAAACCAGTTGTGCAACCTCAACGAAGACTCAATCCTACCATGAAGGAAGTAGTGAAGAAAGAGGTGCTGAAACTATTGGAGGCCGGCATGATATACCCTATCTCCGATAGTGCTTGGGTATCTCCGGTGCATGTGGTGCCGAAAAAGGGGGGAATGACGGTGGTGAAAAACGATAAGAATGAGTTTATTCCATCTCGGACTGTTATGGGATGGCGTATGTGCATTGACTATCGCCGACTCAACACCGCTACTAGGAAGGATCACTTTCCCTTGCCATTCATGGATCAGATGTTGGAACGGTTAGCGGGGCAAGAGTTCTACTGTTTCCTTGATGGTTACTCAGGTTACAATCAGATCACCGTCGATCCGGAAGATCAAGAGAAAATGGCATTTACTTGTCCCTTTGGGGTGTTCGCATATCGAAGAATGCCATTTGGATTATGTAATGCCCCAGCAACGTTTCAAAGATGTATGCTTGCCATCTTCTCCGATATGATGGAGGACACAATGGAGGTATTTATGGATGATTTTTCGGTTTTCGGTAAGTCTTTCGATTTTTGCCTTTCTAATTTGAATAATGTGCTGAAAAGGTGTATAAGTACCAATTTGGTTTTAAATTGGGAAAAATGTCACTTCATGGTAAGAGAAGGGATTGTTCTCGGCCACAAAATCTCCTCAAAGGGGATTGAAGTAGACCAAGCCAAAATTGAGGTAATCAAAGAGCTACCTCCACCGTTAAATGTAAAGGGGGTAAGGAGTTTTCTCGGACATGCCGGGTTCTACCGGCGGTTCATTAAGGATTTTTCAAAAATTGCAAAACCCTTATCATCCTTACTAGTCAAGGATACGGTGTTTCTTTTTGATGAGGCTTGTGTGACTGCGTTTAATTGTCTTAAAACTAAGTTGGTTACTACTCCCGTGATCGTTGCGCCACAATGGGACCTCCCTTTTGAATTAATGTGCGATGCAAGTGATTACGCGGTTGGTGCAGTCCTAGGCCAACATCATAACAAACTTTTCCATGTGATATACTACTCTAGCAAGGTCCTTAATGAGAATCAAATTAACTACACCACAACGGAGAAGGAATTGCTAGCAGTGGTATTCGCTTTGGAAAAGTTTCGTTCCTATCTAATTGGGTCAAAAGTGATTGTTTTTACAGATCATTCAGCTTTGAAGTATTTGTTGACAAAGGGCGATTCCAAGCCGCGGTTGTTGCGATGGATGTTGCTTTTACAGGAGTTTGATTTGGAAATTCGAGACAAGAAGGGGGTAGAGAATGTGGTGGCTGACCACCTCTCAAGGCTAAGCAATCCGGATATTACTAATAAGGAAGAAGCTATTAAGTGTGAATTCCCGGATGAAAAATTGCTTGCCGTATCTGAGTTTCCATGGTTCGGTGACATTGCCAACCTCAAAGCTAGTGGATTCATTCCGGAAGAAATGACGGCACAACAGAAGAAGAAGCTCTTCGCGGATTCGCGACATTATTTCTGGGATGATCCATTTTTGTTCAAGATGAGTAATGATGGCATGATTCGTCGATGTGTGGCCGATAGTGAGATCCGAGGTATTATGTGGCATTGTCATAACTCATCGTGTGGAGGGCATCATAGTGGCCCAAGAACAGCCGCGAAGGTTTTACAATGTGGATTCTTTTGGCCAACGATCTTTCAAGATTGCATGGAGTTTGTAAAGGCTTGTGATGCGTGTCAAAGATCGGGGAGTGTTTCTAAAAGAGATGAGATGCCTCAGCATGGCCTAACTGAAGTCGAACCATTTGATGTATGGGGGATCGATTTCATGGGACCATTTCCTTCGTCCCAATCTAATGTGCACATTTTGGTTTGTGTGGATTATGTTACAAAGTGGGTCGAAGCTACAGCCTGCCAAGCCAATGATTCAGCCACTGTGGTGCGGTTTCTTAAAAAGAACATATTTACAAGATTCGGGGTGCCGAGGATCTTAATCAGCGATGGAGGAAAGCACTTCATTAATCAGCATCTTGAAAGCCTGTTGAGGAAGTATAACGTTAAGCACAAGGTTGCTACTCCTTATCATCCTCAAACCTCCGGACAAGTTGAAGTGTCCAATCGCCAGTTGAAACAGATTCTTGAGAAGACGGTTTCTTCATCAAGGAAGGATTGGTCACTCAAACTCGACGACGCGTTATGGGCATACCGTACTGCATTTAAAACCCACCTAGGTTTTTCCCCGTATCAGTTGGTTTATGGAAAAGCATGTCATTTACCCGTAGAGCTTGAGCATAAAGCATACTGGGCTGTTAAGCAACTCAACATGGATGCCACACTCGCCGGTAGAGCTCGGTTGTTGAAGCTCAATGAGTTGGAGGAATGGCGCGAAAGGGCATATGAAAATGCGGTACTGTACAAGGCCAGGACTAAACGCTATCATGATGCGCAATTAGTTCCGAAAAAGTTTCACGAAGGACAGTTGGTGCTTCTATTTAACTCTCGATTCAAGTTATTCCCCGGTAAACTCAAGTCCAAGTGGTCTGGCCCTTTTGTAGTTAAGGAAGTGTTTCCACATGGGGCTGTGGAAATCTTCAAATCAGGGGAGGAGAATCAGAGTTTTAAGGTGAATGGTCAAAGGTTGAAAGTTTATCGTGGTGGAGAGCTCGTTCGGCACAATGTGGCTCTTTTCTTCCAAGACCCTTAGGGGCATGGAACGTCAAGCATCGGGACGTTAAACAAGCGCTGGTTGGGAGGCAACCCAACGGTTTCTAATGATTAGTTGTTTTGTTTTGCAGGATAGGTGCGCAGCTTTCAGCAGCAAACAGAGCAAAAACAGAGGACTGTGGAAGTGAACTACGCTGGGGGCGTAGTGCAGTCACGCGCGGCGTCGTGTAAGTGGAGGAAAGAGGTGCCACTGGAGTATCGTTCACGCGCGGCGTGAAGGCTTCCTACGCGCGGCGTGATGATGAAGTGGATAAGTGAGCTCTCTGACTAGTGATCACGCGCGGCATGGTATCTTTCACGCGCCGCGTGAACAAGGCAGAGAGGAAAGTGGTTTTGCTAAAGTGATCACGCGCCGCGTGAGGAGAGCTACGCGCGGCGTGATCAAGTCAACTTGACCGTTTGAATTTGGTCAACATGACCGTTGGATTTTGGGGCCAAAGAGAAATTTTGAAATAGATCACGCGCGGCGTGGGGTAAGTCACGCGCGGCGTCATCAGGTGACTCTGTTCTGATTATTTAAACTCTCGTGCCATAGCTAAAGACTCACCATTCATCAAGGTTCAGATTCATCTGCTTGGTTTTAGGCTTCAGATCTATCAATTTCACTAAAGTTCTTAAGTGCGATGTGAAGCCTAAAATCAGTGCAAGTGAATTCAGTAACCTTCATTTCATTAATTCAATCTCATGAGGGTTTTTCGCAGGTATTAAGGTATACAGTCTGGTGTTTGGTTTTAGGCCTCAGATCCACCTATCTATCTCAGTATTTCAAAAGGATGTGAGTCCTAAAATCAATGCACGTGACTACTATTAACCTTCCTTTTCTTCAATCATAGATTTTGCACTTTTGTTGGTAAGAAGTTTCAAAAACTGTGAAGTAAGGGCTTCTCTGCGTTCTGATCTCTGATGCTGCTGCTGCTACTATCCTACTACTCTATCTCTACTTTTTTTTACCTTAGTCTATTTTACTTTCGTTGTTTTGTAATAATATTTGATGTTGCTTGGATATTGGCTGGATGTTTTAATTGTGTACTCTGAATGTGAATCTTCTTTTGTTTAATTGTGGAATGGTTTTTACTTTTAGAGTTTGTTTTAATATTTTGGCATGTTCCTTCTAGTCACTTGAGTATCAATTACTTGATTTTCTCCGTGTGTGATATGTGAAACTTGCAGTGCAATAGCTTGTTGCACTCATGTGATCAAGAGGCAAAGGAAGGGAACGCATACTTTTTGACCGGTTCTTTGATTCGACCCAACCGAGAGGTATTGAGCCAAACACTCCTTTTTTCTTCTATGTGTGATATCCACTCATGTATTGTCTCTCGATTTTGCTTGTCGTCTTTTTATTTGATTGGTACTTTTGTAGCACACACGAGGCATGTTCCTTGGTACCTTTGAGCCTTTCTATCCACCCTTACTTATAATTATCCTTTGCTTAACCAATTTGAGCTGAAAAAGAAAATGTTATTTTGCAAAACCTTAAGAAATTTTTGATGAAAAAAGGAATGACTTTCTTGGAGGTTAGGCACCTAATTAGTGGTTGATGCGCATTGCTCACCACTAAGTTTGGGGTTGCTCTTTGGAATTAGCAACAATAAAGTTTGGGGTGAGGGTACTAGAGAACTTATAAAAGTTTTGATGGAATAAGAATTTTCAAAAGTTGCAAGGCAAAAGAGAAGAGAAAAGAAAGAAAATGAAAAAGAAAAGAAGATGAATGAATGTGAAAAAAAAAAAAAAACAAACAAAAAAATAATATAGAAAAGAAGTGATAGCCTTGAACTCAAAAGAATTGCAAAACTTTGTTGGATGATTTGAAAAAGTTCTCTAGTCCACTATAGTTCATAGGAAAAAGGGGTTTGGTTTATGAAAATGTTCTTTGACTAATAGGGGGATCTAACTCCAAGTTTTTCTACTACTTATCCAAAAATGTCACCATCCACCCTAGCCAAGCCACGTTATAACCCTAAAAGACCTCTAATGTGTGTGCACAAAGTGAACCAAATGAATTCTTAGACTACTTGCAAAATTATTGTTGACTTGCATTGATGTGTTGATTTGAGTGAATTACCAAAAACTGAAGAGTGCATGTGAGTAGTGTGATGAAATCATAGAGCCTTGGTCGAAAAGTGTGAACTACTTGAAAATGTCTTGCGGGAACGATTGTGCAATTGAGCGTTGTTTGCAGGTGGAGCATTGATCATCAGGTGATCCTCACGTATGTATGATTCGAGTGAATTTAAGGAAAATGCCAAGGTCTTGACACAAAAGCTTGAGGTAAAAGTTGTTTCCTTGAGGACAAGGAAAGGTTTAAGTTTGGGGTTGTGATGACAAATCGTCACACTCTCTAATCCATGCCTATTTTAGCAACATTAGATACATTTTAGTAGGTTTTTAGCAATAAATATAAGAGAAATCTAATCATGAGCTTGATTACTTGTTTTGCAAGAAAACAGGAAAAACTGCAGGATATGAATGATTTTCACTACGCTGGGGGCGTAGCCCATCACGCGCCGCGTGATGGAGCTCACAGGGAGCCAAGATTTTCACTCTGATCACGCGCGGCGTGATGCCTTACCACGCGCGGCGTGAAGCCTTGATTGAAGAAGAAGATTGCTCTCTGACTTGATCACGCGCCGCGTGATTCTGTTACCACGCGCGGCGTAGTTGATGGATTTGCAACCACGCGCGGCGTGATAGATCTGGCGCGCGGCGTGGTTGCCTTCTGTATATATAGTTTCTGCATAATTCTGTTTTGGGGTTGGAAAATTCTGCAAAATTGATCTACATTCTGGGTTTTGGAACTTCAATATCGCGATTCAAGACTCCAGAGGATAGCTCCAAGCACATCAAGAGCATGGATTCACAAGCCATGGCGATGAAGCGAGGAAGCGAACGAAGCACGATGAGGAGCTAAGCTCCTTTGGAGGTAGAATCTAGGATAGTTTAGGATGTAGTTCAGCTGAATGTAATCTGCAAATGTTGTAAGAATTTACTCTCTCTATAGTGTTCATCAATGCAAGTCTGTTTTTAATGCTTTATAATCCTTCATTAGTGTTATAATGATTTCGAGTTAAGTCACGTGCGAGAGTATTGATTTAATTTCTGAACTGAATTGCATTGAGCACTCGAGTGTCTCCGGTCGAGAGATTGAGGCATAGAGTGTAGCGAACGATTGACGCGCGTTAATTTCATTCGTTGTAGGTAGCTTCCGCCCGAGAGATCGGGGGAGTATCGACAACGAATAGAGTGGATTTTGACAAGAGATTGCGATTCACTAATTTGTCGATCTAGTTGTGAACACTTGAGTAAATTCCTATGATATAGTAGATTGCATGTGGTTTAGCTATAGACTAGGCGATTCCGATGATTCTACCTCGCTTTTCCATTATATCAAAGCACGTTTTCTAGCAATTCATTACTCAACATACCCCCAATTTATGTGTATTTTCTGTATAATGTCTATGAACACGATTCGACTAGTTTGATCACACAATCCCTGTGGATCGATATTTTTATTACTACGTGATTTTCGTGCACTTGCGAAATAATCCATCACTAGTTTTTGGTTATGTTATATTTTGTAGCAATATGGATGCTAACTTATGGATGTATTTTGTAGCATTATGTTATGGATGTATTTTGTAGCAATATGGATGCTAGTTTATGGTTATATTTTGTAGCAATATGGATGCTATAACTTATGGATGTATTTTGTAGCAATATGGATGGATGCTTATTCACTTTAATGGATGCCACTATGTATTAATGTTGATTTTGTATTAGTTTGAAAAAATCATGAATTTTATGATTTTGTATTTACAGTAATGGCATGAAAAAAGTCATGAATTTTCTCTAGACAGGGTAACGGCTTTGTAATTACAGCAATGACTTTGAAATTTTTTTCCTCAATATCGTAACAATTTGGTCCTTTGTTGCTTACATCCGTACCAATTAGGTCTTTTATTTAATCTATCTGTAACAATTAGGTCCTTTATTTTTTCTATCTGAAACATTTATGTCCTTTAATCATTTTTTTTGGTAACAGTTTTGTCCTTTATTTGTTATAACTTAAATCACTTTCATCCTGATACTAGTCATTTAACGCAATCAAAGAAAATGTAATGTTCACTACGAATTGAACAAATTGTCATAACATCAACATTACACAAATTGAGATACCTTAACCATTACACAATTTGAAGTTGGCATAAACCTTTACAATTGACAAAAGTTTATGCAATCTAAAATTTCATCAATACCAAAAGCCACATAAACATTACACAAATTAAAGTTAACAATAAACAAATAAGAATAAGAAGCTTCATATTATTCTTTGTCGATTTTTCATTATCGTGCATCTTCATTATGGTCTTTTTTAGCGTCGCATTTTCCAGATCTTTCTGTAAACATTCTCCGCATCGTGTTTGATTTTCATGCTCTGGCTCTGAGTACCAATCAAAAAATCCACAACCACAGTCAACTTCACGACTCTGTGCAAAATCAAATTAACGTTATTCATATGATTCACAACCCATAAACTCATAATGTTTGACAACCCATAAATTAACTAGAATTAAAAAACCCATAAACATAAATTTGGAAAACCATAAACTCACCACAAAGTTTCTACAGCCCCAAAATTTTTTGCCTTTGTTTGGACCTTCTTTGGTTACTATTCGAATCACAGCTTTCACTTGACATAAGCAGTCTGGGGCCAGATCATTCCTAATGAAACTCGTATTGTACCTAGAGTTGTTGTAGCTTCTGGAATTCGAAGAACTGGTGCGGATTGAAGCCATTGATAATTGCAATTTCACCCAATTTCCCAATTTCGTTTTAGGGTTCATAAATTGGTTTCCCCCAATTTTATCTGTTTATAGAGTAAGAAAGTGTGACAAGGTGGAATTTCCACGTATATACATGTTTATTTAAGTTTTATTGACAACTCAGTAACAGTGCTGACACATCAACATCTTCTTAAACGGAAGTGACGAAAAGGACCAAAGTGTTCACCAGGGACGGATCCAGGAATTTTAGTAAGTGGGGTCAAAATTATAACGTAAAAAAATATAAATTGTTATTTATATAATTTTAACATTTTCTTATACAAAATTACTTATTTTGGTTTATTAGTCAATACTCATAAGATACTCATTAGTATTATAAATTAGTCTTATTAATTTTATATTTGTTATAGTGCAATAAATTGACTATATAAAAATGATAATACCAAATATATGGGGTCACATTGCATAAATAATACTAGTATTAACTAAAAATATAATAGGCAAGTGGGGTCGGCTGACCCCACTGCCCCCACACTAAATCCGTCCCTGGTGTTCACGTATTGAGAGATAAAGGACCAAAACGTTACAAAAAAAAGATAAAGGACCAAAGTGTTACAGAAAAATAAGATAAAGGACCTTTAGTGTAATTCTGCCTTTTATATATTATGATAAGTTTGTCAAGGTAGTTTATAATAAAATAGCTTATAAAATTACAATTTTCACTAATGTGAACTTATAAAATATCATAAAACCTAATTTATATTTCATAAGTTGTTTGCATAAACTGTAAAAAAAGCTAGGCGAAACGTACCCTAATACCTATATTGCATTTATACTCAAAAAAAGGAATTATTGTGTTTATTTGAAAATAATTATGCATTTAAGCTAGGCGAAACGTACCCTAATACCTAAGTTGCTTAACATAAAAACCTCAAACAAGTGAGTCACCTTTAGATATCTTGCAAGTTCATTAGCATGCAAAACATTGGCAAGCTTTGACTGTCCATAGGCAGACAAACTGTTATACCTGAAAAATGTGAACATTATTGAAAATGTCAAATACTTGATTTTATATATCATACAATCACCGATAAGAATTAAAAGAGCTGAGGGGGAACATTTGCAAATATCATTAATATAAATGATTGTACTGAAATTTATGCCATTAAGAAATTGTTATCCTGATTCATCATTAATCTTATCGAATCTAATCCCTTCAGAATATGATAATTTATGACGTCTTGATGCAACATTTACAATCCTTCCTTCTTTCTTCTGTTTAATGGCAGTTTGTTTCATTGTTTCCAGCAGTAAGTTTGTCAAAAGAAAATGACCTACATGGAAAGATCTTTATATATATCATACTTTCTAAAAAAAAACAATAAGGTACAATGATTATAAACAATACCAGTTATTATTTTCCAATATACAAATTTATAAATTTCAAAGTATCTGATGTAGTAATATAAGTATCTTTACTCTGCTACAATTAACAATTTAATGTATTGATTGTTTTAGCACACTAAAGACTATTAAGATTTATCAAATATTATTTGTGCATGAGTATGCATTCACAAATATTTAAGATGCAAATTTTACCTATATGGTTTGTCGCAAATTGTAATTCTATATTGTCTTTGAAAAGCTTGAATGGTGTTGCCATTATTCCTGCATTATTTCTTAGAACAGTGAAAGATGATCTTTTCAGTATATACAACATCATATGTTGAAATTTTAATATCTAACATTTTTCTGGTGTAACACATTCATAAATAAAATTCATAAGTAAAGTATCCATTGTAACTTACATAAGTATATTCAAAGGAAGACTACGAGAGTTAAACTGTGACGTGAATTTTCTCACAGATTCCATTGAGCTTAGGTCCAGCTCCATCATGTTGATTTTTGCAGTTGAATTATTTCTTAATATGGTTTCCTTGATCTCCTTACCAGCTTCCATATTCCTGACCCCCATAACTACATGGACACCACGTAATGCAAGTACACGGGCAGTCTCAATACCAATGCCACTAGTAGCCCCTACAGTAACATGGACCACATAATTAAAATAACTGGAATCAAAACGAGCACCAATGTGAATTCCACCAACATGTATTTGTAATCTATACAGAACATAGCCACTATTACCAAAAGAAATTATAGTCATATAAAGCACATTTGCAACATATCATAAGAACACCATAGTTTAAATTTTCCTCTACATAACATAACACGTACTATAATAGCATAGTGCCAACACCAATAAGATAATTCAAAACAAAGCAATCATGTATGAAGCATAAGAACAATTGTAATCAGAAGTCATAAATTTCAGCAATTGTTTGGCATGTAGAAGGAAAGAGTGCCGGTTTGGATATGTGTTCCCTCTAGGTTTCTCATATACCAATGTGATGTCGCCATGAATTTTGTAAAGCTTCAAATTCAAGCTTTTGAGTAGTCACGCACGTTACTCGCCTTCTTGCAGTGATTCTAAGAGCATCACCAATAGTAAACAACTCACAATTGAGGTTCTTAACTCTTCTTTTATGGACTCAACTATGCTTCATCAAATTAAAGAACTCTCGGTTAGTGCAATATAATTGTTAAAAGTCAGTGTGTTTTTACTATTCCTTAACTTTACAGCATCCTAGGCTATTAGTTAGTATTCCTAGTTATTACAACATTCTAGACATTTAATGTAATTATTGCAACTTCATTATAAATAAAAGTTGTGTGATCTTCTAGACGCATAGAGTTTTGAATATTTTACAATAATTATTTTTTGTCGGTGGTTGGTTCTGCATAAATGTAATTATTTTATGATAAGAATCTAGTTCCTATAGAAGAACATTTCTTAGATTTTGTTGTACCCAAATCGACTTTGCTCCAACAGTTGAGCTATGGAAGAAAACATTCTTATCCTATGAAGAACTAACAAAGACATGGACACTAGACAGTAGACACGACAGTGACACATTAACACTGATAATAATTTGAGAAACTAAGAAAGAACTCATTTTTATCCTATTAAGCACAAGTACACCGAGTGAGGACAAAGGTGGAACCTCTATAAAAATTGTGTTTGTCTTTCTCTTTTCCTAATCTCTTTAATTTGTTCTTTGTGATTTTGGTTAGAATTAGATTAATCTTTGAAATTTGATAATTGGATAAATTGAATCACATTGTTTTTTAATTTGTTTTGATCAAAAGATTTTAATTTCAAAATTGTATTCAAATTGATTCAACTATTCAATTAGCAAATTGAAGATTTTGTTACTTGATTTTAACCAAATCTCAACATTTGAATTGATTAGTAGAATAGTTGAAATTGCTTGATTAAGTGACATTGATTGAACACTTAGTAAGTTTTTGTTAAAAATTCTACACACCAAGTGTTTGATCAATTGCCTAAGTAAGAATTTTACTTGCACACCACCAAGTGTTTGATAAAATTCCTCTTAAAGCAATTCTACGCATTTTAAAGTTCAAAAGAACTAGAGTTTCATTCTTAATAGTTTTAGGGTCATGCTAAATAGTTCCCTGAACAATGGTTAATGAATCAAAAATGGAGATAAAAGCAAAAAATTTAATTAGAAAAGATTCTTTTTTAAAATTTTAACATATTGAATGCACTACATTCAAGATTTTCTTAATCATTACTCTGGAGACATGTTTAACATTTCCCTTATTTTTATCCTTAAACATGTTTTTTGTTAGTCATTTTGATTCTCAAATTTATCTTTTATTTGTTATGTTAGTTTGGTCCTCAAATATGTTGTGTTAGTTAATTTTTCCAAAAAATACTACTAATAAACGCATTTTAGAATATTTTTATAATTTCAATACATTGTATTAACAACCTCTCATATAGTACTAAACTAAAGTGTTGCGAATAGATAAACGAGACTTGATAATATATGTGAAAATAACTTATTTAGATTATAAGTGAGAAAAAAAAGATGCAGATGGAGTGATTTTAGGCCGAAAATAATTTAAAACCACCCCACACCGGTGAAGGAAGAAGAAAACTCAATGAAAAAGAAATTAAGGCCTGCAAGGAAGGAAGAATTTGTAGAACAATGAACTTGTTAATTATTTAATAACATCGTCGATGGTCAATCGATGATAAGTGCTAGAAATATGAACGACGGCAGTGGTGTATTAATGGTGTTGTTGAAATTTTTGTGAGAGAGTGTCTGAAAATAAGTTTAGTGGAATGTTCTAATCTCAGCCCTTCATTTTAGTCTAATGGTTTTTATTCATTCTGCAAATGCCCAATACATGTTGCCCAAGTGCTTTAAATCTAGTTCAATACATGCTTCCCAAGTGCTTTAAATCCAGTTCAATCTCACTTCACCTCGATGGCTTCTGTTCTGGCGTAAGCTATTAGTATCGAACACCATTGTTCTAGTATACAACTTACATTACTACTAGGACCGTTGGATTCATCTCAACGGCTCCTCGTGCTCTTTACCAACCGTTGTCAGCTGTCACAAACGGTTATAATCGCGTCCGTCTATAAAGGATAAGACTTTGGTGCCAAAGTACAAAATTCAATCACTTTTCACTTCAGTCCTCCTTAATTCACTTACTAACTTGAACGTTGGGATGCTAACCTGTTTTGCAGAAATATTTCCCCACCGTGAGTCATCGTAACAAAAATCTAATGTCATCGTAATCACCTCAAACCTCACCGTCAGGGGCGGACCTCTTCAAGGCTTGGTGTGACTATAGCCACACCAGCCCAGCCCAAATTTTTTTCAAAAAAAATAAATATATATTTTATAAATAATTTCAAGTCATTTTGTATACATATTTGTACAAATATTAATATAAATATTAGTTTAAGGTTTATTATTGATGATCGTGAGTATCTCGTACACATATTATTTTAAGTATTATTACAAATATTTGTTTATAGTTTATTATTGATGATTTCAAGTCTTTCATTATAAGTAAAATCTTATTTTAAGTTATATCGTTTAATTTTTTAATAATCGTCTTTGACTTTGTTTCGCAAGAAAATAGTGGCTAATTACCAATTGAATTAGCATATAAATATGAAATAACATAAGAAAAATATGTTTGATGAACATTTAATTTTTTGTGAAGTATGATAATATGGATAAAAGTGAAAATCAATAATTTATAAGCTAATTGAACTAGCTTATCAAAATAAACCATAAGTTAGTATAATTTTGAGTTCTATATTGATGGCTAATTTTCGCAAGTGAACGAATTACCACGTAGTAATAAAAATATCGATCCACAGGGATTGTGTGATTAAACTAGTCTAATAGTGTTCATAAACGTTATGCAAGAAATACACATAAATTGGGGGTATGTTGAGTAATGAATTGTTAGAAAACGTGCTTTGATATAATGGAAAAGCGAGGTAGAATCATCGGAATCACCTAGTCTATAGCTAAACCACATGCAATCTACTATATCATAGGAATTTACTCAAGTGTTCACAACTAGATCAACAAATTAGTGAATCGCAATCTCTTGTCAAAATCCACTCTATTCGTTGTTGATACTCCCCCGATCTCTCGGGCGGAAGCTACCTACAACGAATGATATGTTGGGTTTTGTGTTTGGCTACATTTTGTAAAATCCAACCTTGCCAGATGCTGGACAAAGATGCTGCAGCATCCTCGTACAGCATCCTGATGCTCTGTTTTAAGTGCAGAATTTTTTCTGTCAATCTCGTTCAAGATTTGCTTCAAATATTAATTCCAGCACGTGTGTATATGCAAGACGAGACTTACTGCACAAGAATTGTCCAAGTCGGCCTAAGGAAAGTTATTAAAAACAAAAATATAATTATATTATATTTTTGTTCGTTTTTTTTGTTTGGTACAACACAAAACATATTTTCAATTTTAATCTAGGTTTGGCCGCAGCTGTTGCAAGGGTTTTTGTCTGCAAACCTAACTTGGACATCAAGACATTGAAGACTATAAATATGTGAAGCCTCAAGCTATTTTTTTCATGTATTTTTCTAAACCGTGTATTACTAAAGCGTGAGTTTTTTAAGGTTTAGTGTGTCCTTTTTGTGAGCCTTTCTTGTGTCGTTTTTGATGCAAGTTTAGGACTGAGTTTTGGTTGTTAATTGTAAACGACTCCTAAGCTTTTAAGCACGGAGTTAGTGTGTGTGATTCACTCATAAGCTTTTAAGCAAGAGTGTGGTCTAGTTTTTAGGAGAGTGTCTCCATCCTGATTATTATTATTGACAGCAACATGGTATGTGTTGTTAGAGGGAATTTGGGACGGGGTCTCATTATCTAAGAGGTTCTTAGATAGGATTGCATTGGTAGTGTCTAGGTGATAAGTCAAGTACCGGGTGTTGGTCGAGGGCTTTGAACTAGAGCTATTATAGTGGATTCATTCCTGGATTGGTATCCCCCAGAGTAGGTGACGTTGCACTGAACTGGGTTAACAATTTCCTGTCTTATTTATTATTCTGCAATTTATTTATTTATTTACTGTGTTCTGCGACTGTCTTGCTGCAACGTGTGCTATAGCATCTTGTGCAGCATTGTGTTCACTGCGTGCCAGATTTCAATTGGCATCAGAGCAGGCACCCTTTCTGGTTATAGGGTGAGCTCCAGGGAAAATGTCTGGCAACATTGAAAAGGAAGGAGGGCTTGTAAGCAGACCACCGCTTCTAGTTGGTGTCTCCAACTATGATTATTGGAAATCACGTATGATTGCTTTCCTAAAATCTATGGATAGCAAAACTTGGAAGGCTGTTCTGAAAGGATGGGACCCCCCTGTGGTCATTGACAAGGATGGAAAGCCAACACTTGAACTAAAAGCTGAGGAGGACTGGTCTAAAGAAGAGGATGAGCTTGCTTTGGGAAACTCAAAAGCATTATATGCATTGTACAATGGGGTAGATAAGCACATCTTCAAACTAATCAAGCAATGTGTCTCAGCAAAGGAAGCTTGGAAGATTCTTGAAACTGTTCATGAAGGTACTCCTCAGGTAAAAATGTCTAAATTACAGATTCTTACTACTCAGTTTGAAAATTTACGTATGAAGGAGGAGGAAACAATTCAAGATTTTCATATGACTATTCTAGACTATGATAATCAATTTGATGCTTTGGGTGAGAAAATTCCCGAAGAAAAGTTAGTAAGAAAAATGCTTAGATCACTTCCAAAGAAATTTGATATGAAAGTCACAGCTATAGAAGAAGCCAAAAACATATCTGAGATGAAGCTGGATGAACTGGTTGGATCACTCCAAACTTTTGAAAGTGTTGCAAATGGAAGAAGTGAAAAGAAAAATAAGAGCATTGCCTTCTCATCTAAAAATAATGAAGAAGAACTGGAGGATGAAGAAGAATCTAATGAGAGTATCTCTGAGGCCATGGTGTTATTGGGAAAACAATTCAATAGAGTTCTGAAACGAATGGATAAGAGACCTAGATCAAATTTCAAAAACAATGCTCCAAGCACTATACGCAGCAATGAAGGTCAAGGAAAACCAAAAGGTGATGAAAAATCAAACTTAAACAGAAACATTCGATGTCACGAATGTGAAGGATATGGTCACATCAGACCGGAGTGCCCAACATATCAGAAGAGAACAAAGAAAGGGCTAACTGTCAGTTGGTCTGAGGATGATGACTCAGAAGATGATACAGCATCTGTAACTGCTAAACATATCTCAGTCTTAACAGGTATTGTTACATCTGATACAGAATCTGATGATGGAGAGGTAACCTATGAAGAGCTTGCTGCATCTTACAAGGAACTCTGTCTTAAAAGTGAAGAAATCTGCAGGGTTATTGAGAAACAAAAGATAACCATCAATGAGTTAAAAGCAGAAAAATCTGAGAATATCTCAAAAATAGAGGAACTTCAAAAGAAGGTAAATTTTCTGTCCTCTGATCTTGAGATCTGCAGGGTTATTGAAAAACAAAAGGTAACCATCAATGAGTTAAAAACAGAAAAATTTGAGAATATCTCAAAGATGGAGGAACTTCTAAAGAAGGTAAATTATCTATCCTCTGATCTTGAAGAAGCTAAAGGGGTCATTGAAAAATTAAATACTGACATTTGGCGGCTGAGGAAATTCTCTGACATGTTGTATAAAGATGATGAGCATCTTGACAAACTTCATAAGGCTGATGGACAACTGGAGGAAATCTTAGAGAAAAATGTTCGAAAGCCTAGAAATATTGGGCTTAGCTATGAGAATGTCAACAAATTCAAAAATTACAGCCCTGACCTCATGTACACGGAGCCTAAAGAAACTCAAAAGCAAAGGATGCCTTATCAGAAGCCGCAGCATCATCAGCAGCATCCCATGTCAAGAAATAGAAGAAAGCATCATGCTTGGAGATGTCATTACTGTGGTAGAAAAGGGCACATAAGGCCTTACTGCTACAAGCTATATGGGTACCCTAACAGACGTCCTCAGCACAAACTTGTTTCCACAACTGCTCCTACTCAACAAGAATGGAAACCTAAAGAAGAAAATGAGGAGAAAAGTGATACAACTCAACCTGAAGAAGAGATTACTGCTCTGATTGCTCACACATCACTTAGAGCTTCATCAAGGGAAGACTGGTACTTCGATAGTGGCTGTTCAAGACACATGACCGGAATAAGTAAATTTCTTGTCGGAATAAAGTCTTACTCAACTAGCTTTGTTACCTTTGGTGATGGTGCAAAAGGAGAAATTGTTGGGATAGGGGAGCTCAGAAGTAATAGCTTGCCTAAACTAAACAATGTATTGTTAGTAAGAGGATTGACTGCAAATTTGATAAGTATTAGTCAACTATGCGACCAAGGAATGAAAGTAAACTTCACCAAATCTGAATGTCTGGTTACAAATAACGAAGGTGAGATTTTGATGAAAGGTGTCAGATCAAAAGACAACTGCTATCTATGGGTTCCCCAAGAAGGAGAAAATATGTCAACATGCTTAACCACTAAAGAAGATGAAGTAAAACTATGGCACCAAAAGCTTGGTCATCTCAATCTAAGAAGCATGAAGAAAGCAATATCCAAAGAAGCCATTAGAGGACTGCCAAATCTCAAAATTGAAGAAGGTAGCATATGTGGAGATTGTCAGATTGGAAAGCAAACCAAGATGCCACATCCAAAGCTGCAGCATCTTACCACTACCAGAGTTCTTGAACTTCTACACATGGACTTAATGGGTCCTATGCAAACTGAAAGCTTGGGAGGAAAAAGGTACGCATATGTTGTTGTTGATGACTTTTCTAGATACACCTGGATAAATTTTATTAGAAAGAAATCAGAAACCTTTAATGTGTTCAAAGACCTATGTATTCAACTTCAAAGGGAGAAAAACAATGTGGTATTAAGGATCAGAAGTGATCATGGTAAGGAGTTTGAGAACTCCAGTTTCTCTGACTTCTGTGCCTCTGAAGGCATCATACATGAATTCTCATCTCCCATTACACCACAACAAAATGGTGTAGTAGAAAGGAAAAATAGAACTATACAAGAGTCTGCAAGGGTAATGTTACATGCAAAGAAGCTTTCACATGGTTTTTGGGCAGAAGCTATGAATACTGCCTGCTATATTCATAATCGTGTCACCCTGAGATCTGGAACAACAACTACTCTATACGAATTATGGAAGGAAAGGAAACCTACTGTTAAGCACTTCCATGTGTTTGGTAGTAAATGCTACATCTTGTCTGATAGAGAACCAAGAACCAAAATGGATCCTAAAAGTGATGAGGGCATATTCTTGGGATACTCAACAAATAGTAGAGCCTACAGAGTATATAATAATAGAACCAAAACCATGATGGAGTCTATAAATGTGGTAATAGATGACACCTCAAGTGAAACGGCTGAAGATGATGCAGAAGATGCTACAGCATCTATAACAGGTGATGTAGATTGTGAAACTACTAATGAATCAAAGAATGATACAGAGGTTACTGCACCTGACCAAATCTCTGCTACTCCAAAGAAAGGACCTTCTACACGTACTCAAAAGAATCATCCTACAGATCTAATTATTGGTAATCCCAATCAAGGAATTGCTACTAGAAGGACACTTGACATAGTTTCTAATGCTTGTTTTGTGTCTAAATTTGAGCCAAAAAATGTGAAGGAAGCTCTGACTGATGAGTTCTGGATAAATGCTATGCAAGAAGAGCTAAATCAGTTCAAGAGGAATGAAGTTTGGGACTTGGTTCCTAGACCTGAAAATGCAAATGTAATTGGTACCAAATGGGTCTACAAGAACAAGTCTGATGAAAGTGGAACTGTGACCAGAAACAAGGCAAGGCTGGTTGCACAAGGATATTCACAGATTGAAGGGATAGATTTTGATGAGACTTTTGCTCCGGTTGCTCGTCTTGAGTCCATTAGATTACTTCTAGGAGTGGCATGCATTCTAAAATTCAAGTTATTCCAAATGGATGTGAAAAGTGCCTTCCTCAATGGGTACTTAAATGAAGAAGTATATGTGGAACAACCAAAGGGGTTTGTTGATCCAAGCTTTCCAAATCATGTTTACAAATTAAAGAAAGCTCTTTATGGATTAAAACAAGCACCTCGAGCATGGTATGAAAGATTGACTGAGTTCCTTACTAGTCAAGGCTACAGGAAAGGAGGAAATGACAAGACTCTATTTGTGAAAGAAGATCAAGGCAAATTTCTAATAGCACAAATCTATGTTGATGACATTGTCTTTGGAGGAATGTCTAGTGAGATGGTACAGCATTTCGTGCAGCAAATGCAGTCTGAGTTTGAGATGAGTCTTGTAGGTGAACTAACCTACTTTCTTGGGCTCCAAGTAAAGCAGATGGAAGATACTATTTTTATCTCCCAAAGCAAGTATGCAAGAAATATAGTGAAAAAGTTTGGTATGGAAAGTGCTGCTCATAAAAGAACACCTGCAGCAACCCATTTAAAGCTTACCAAAGATGAAAAGGGAGTTGATGTAGATCAAAGTCTTTATAGAAGCATGATAGGAAGCTTATTATACCTTACAGCCAGCAGGCCTGATATTACTTTTGCTGTAGGAGTATGTGCTAGGTACCAAGCTGAGCCAAAGATGAGTCATCTTGCTCAAGTGAAAAGAATTTTGAAGTATGTGAATGGTACATGTGATTATGGGATCTTATATACTCATGGTGAGAACTCTATGCTAGTAGGATACTGTGATGCTGATTGGGCAGGTTGTGCAGATGATAGAAAAAGCACCTCAGGAGCCTGTTTCTTTTTGGGCAACAACCTTATCTCTTGGTTCAGCAAGAAACAGAATTGTGTATCCTTATCTACAGCTGAAGCAGAGTACATAGCTGCTGGTAGCAGCTGCTCCCAGCTATTATGGATGAAACAAATGTTGCTGGAGTACAATGTGGTACAAGATGCTATGGCATTGTACTGTGACAATCTTAGTGCCATCAATATTTCAAAGAATCCTATCCAACATAGCAGGACGAAGCATATTGATATTAGGCACCATTTTATTAGAGATCTAGTTGAAGAAGGTATTGTAACGCTTGAGCATATTTCAACTGAAGAACAATTGGCTGATATATTCACTAAAGCTCTAGATGCAGTTCAATTTGAAAAATTGCGAGGCAAACTTGGTATTTGCCTATTTGAAGATTTGTAGCAGTTACAGCACAAAAGGCGTGCAGTTGAAGTGGTTCTCCTCACTTCATTCATTGGTGCACGCAAATTAAGGGAAGTAATCAAAAATTTCCTTAACTTCCCCTTTCACGCGCTACAACCTCATCATCTCCTCCATCACACTATCTATCTTCATTCTCTCTCTTCAACAACCACTCAACTTCTCCTCTCAACCGCCATTATTGAAAACCTTCCTCCTATTATCAAAATCATCATGTCAAACTCTCCAATCACTTCGCCGACCAAGAACAACGACGAACCACCACTAACACCTCCAATCGACCCACTCTCGCAACAAATCACCGTTGCTTATCCCTTACAAACCGTGTTTCCAGAAGAATCGACAACGAAGAAGGTCTCGTCAAGTAAGAAGGGGAGTCGAGCACGCAAATCAACTTCATCCCCTGCTACAACGAAGGTTTCGAATCAAAAGGGTAAGAAATCGAAATCTAAATCTGTTTCCAAATCTGTTCATACAATGCATGAACTATACATTAAGAACTTAGAAGAACCAAATGTTGATGCTAGTGCTGGAGCAACTGTAAATGAGAAAACAACCTCTCCGTTTGATTTAAAGTCTGTTCCCTTAGGTTTATCAAACCCTAGGTCTGCTGAGAATTTGGGGAAAAAGGATTTAGAGACCTCTGTTAGTGCTGATGATGATATTGGGGCTTATTCTAAAGCCAAATTTGACTCTGTGTTGGAATTAATTAAGAAATTTTCCACTGAGCAGGATGCTGCACATCATGCTACAGCATCTACAGTGCCTGTTGATTTTAATAGCTCTTTGGTGGCTGATTCTCCTGAGAGGAATGTTGGTCCTGACAACACTCCTAACAAGACTGTCCCTAATTCTACTGATCCTAATACTCCTATTATCCATCCTGTGTCTGATAATGTGATTGATAATACTCCTGATGCTGATCATTTGTCTAATGCTGCTGCTAATGATAATCCTGGTAATAGTCATCAAGTTGTAATTGATGTTGACAACTTCAATTCTAGTGGTGTAAGACAACCTCCTCCCTCTATGTCTAGGAGGTTAAGAAGTAGTGCTAGCAAAGAAAAAGATGTCTCTGGTACCCCTGCCAAGACTCCACAAAAAAAGGCTACTGCTGTTGGTCCTAAGAAGCAGTGGAGTAAGGTTATTGGACCCTCTGAGTCCAAGAAGAAAAGCCTGAAGAGAAAGGTTGTCTCCTCAAGTGATTCAGACTTTGAGGATGATGCTGCAGCACCTATTGCAGCATCCTCACAGAAGGCTGCTAAGAAAAAGAAGACTGTGGAAGATATTCCTCCTGTTCCTATTGATAATATATCCTTCCATCGTGTAGAAAATGCAGAAAGGTGGAAAATTGTAGTTAACAGAAGATTAGCTTTGGAAAGAAACTTGCATGAAGACTTTCTTGATTGTCAAGAGATTATGGACTTGATCAATAAGGCTGGGCTGCTGAAGACTGTGACTGGTCTTGGAAACTGTTATGAGAAATTGACCAGAGAATTCTTGGTCAATGTTACAGCTGATTGTGGTAATCCTCTGAGCTCTGAGTACTTGAAAGTTTTTGTTAGAGGAAGGTGTGTGGACTTCTCTCCAGCCATCATCAATCAAAGTCTGGGAAGGAGTACTGATCCCTCACCTGAGTTAGAAGTATCTATGAAAAAGATCTGCAGCATTCTCACAGGTGGTGGTATGAAGACTTGGCCTAGGACTGGAAAGTTGCCTGCTGCAAAATTGACTGCCAAATATGCACTTCTCAACAAAATTGCAGCCTCTAACTGGGTCCCCACTACACATTCCAACAGTGTAGCTACAGGTCTGGCAAAATTTATATATGCTGTAGGTACTGGCACATGCTATGATTATGGCACTCATATTTTTCATGCTACAATTCTCCATGGCTCTTCTACTGCTGTAAAAATGCCTATAGCATTTCCCACTCTGATCTGTAGTATTGTTTTGTCTCAACATCCTGACATCTGCACTAACTCTGATGTGCCTGTCTCTAGACCTTCAGCTCTGACCATGGATTTTAGATTATTGGAAGGCAAACATGTTGCAGACATTGCTGCAGCATCTGCAAAGACACCAGCTGTAGGAATGACCAATCAACAGATGATTGCTAATCTCAAGGAGGTTAGTAAAATGCTTGGTGAGAAGAAGGAGCTGGTAGATGGTGTAATCCATGCCCTAGAGTTTGCTCAGCCACAGGCTAATGAGGATGGAGTCGGTCCCTCTCATGATGCTTCTCATGATGATGATCTTGCAGGTGGTGACACTGTAGAAGAGGAGATGGCCTCTGATGAAAGCCCCTCCATATGAGCTGCCTATTTTCTTTTGGCTGTTTTGTTTTTGTCTTTATCTGGATTTTATTTTTGAAGGCTTAGGCCTCTTGGGTTGTAATATGTACTATGTGATCCCCTATCTTCTGACTTCTGTGACTTGGTACTCTTTGGATCTTTGCTTTGATCCTATTCTATGATACTGACTTTATTTGTCAGAATTTATGGCTAAAAAGGGGGAGTAAAAGTGTTTGTGTGCATGATGTGATGCTATAGCATCTAGTATAGCATGTTGTATGTGATATGCATATTCTGAGGGGGAGTGAATGTTTATGCATAAATTGAGGGGGAGTAGGTAGAATTTATTTTTCTACTACTTTTAATATGCATGCTTATATAGGAATTTATTTTTCCTATTCTCTGTGGCGTTGCTTAAATTTTAAGGAGTTTATTTCTCCGATCTTGAATCCACTATGTGAGAGTTTATTTCTCTCTGTCTGTACTTTGAGGCTAAGATGTGTTATGTTCCGCTGTTGCATGCCTCTGATGCTTACATGCTAGCCTACCTTTTCATCTGATGAAATTTTACTTTCTTTCCTAGTTGTGTGCTCATGTTGACTTGAAGGAAAGTTTAAATAGCCTAGCATTGTTCTACTTTCTTTCCTAGTTGTGTGTTTATGTTGACTCGAAGGAAAGTCTAGACAGTATCTCTCCATGCACTGGGCCAAAGTTGTTTTAGCCAAAATTTGCCAAAGGGGGAGATTGTTGGGTTTTGTGTTTGGCTACATTTTGTAAAATCCAACCTTGCCAGATGCTGGACAAAGATGCTGCAGCATCCTCGTACAGCATCCTGATGCTCTGTTTTAAGTGCAGAATTTTTTCTGTCAATCTCGTTCAAGATTTGCTTCAAATATTAATTCCAGCACGTGTGTATATGCAAGACGAGACTTACTGCACAAGAATTGTCCAAGTCGGCCTAAGGAAAGTTATTAAAAACAAAAATATAATTATATTATATTTTTGTTCGTTTTTTTTGTTTGGTACAACACAAAACATATTTTCAATTTTAATCTAGGTTTGGCCGCAGCTGTTGCAAGGGTTTTTGTCTGCAAACCTAACTTGGACATCAAGACATTGAAGACTATAAATATGTGAAGCCTCAAGCTATTTTTTTCATGTATTTTTCTAAACCGTGTATTACTAAAGCGTGAGTTTTTTAAGGTTTAGTGTGTCCTTTTTGTGAGCCTTTCTTGTGTCGTTTTTGATGCAAGTTTAGGACTGAGTTTTGGTTGTTAATTGTAAACGACTCCTAAGCTTTTAAGCACGGAGTTAGTGTGTGTGATTCACTCATAAGCTTTTAAGCAAGAGTGTGGTCTAGTTTTTAGGAGAGTGTCTCCATCCTGATTATTATTATTGACAGCAACATGGTATGTGTTGTTAGAGGGAATTTGGGACGGGGTCTCATTATCTAAGAGGTTCTTAGATAGGATTGCATTGGTAGTGTCTAGGTGATAAGTCAAGTACCGGGTGTTGGTCGAGGGCTTTGAACTAGAGCTATTATAGTGGATTCATTCCTGGATTGGTATCCCCCAGAGTAGGTGACGTTGCACTGAACTGGGTTAACAATTTCCTGTCTTATTTATTATTCTGCAATTTATTTATTTATTTACTGTGTTCTGCGACTGTCTTGCTGCAACGTGTGCTATAGCATCTTGTGCAGCATTGTGTTCACTGCGTGCCAGATTTCATGATATGAAAGCGCGTCGATCGTTCGCTACACTCTATGTCTCAATCTCTCGACCGGAAACACTCGAGTGCTCAATGCAATTCAGTTCAGAAATTAAATCAATACTCTCGCACGTGACTTAACTCGAAATCATTACAACACTAATGAAGGATTATAAAGCATTAAGAGACGAATTGCATTAAGTAAACACTGTTACAGAGTAAATTCTTACAATTAAGCAGATTACATGAGATTCATCTACATCCTAAGCTATCCTAGATCCTACCTCCACAAGAAGCTTAGCTCCTCATGTTGCTTCGATCGCGTCCTAGCTTCAACTTCATGGCTTGAGCATCCATGCTATTGAGGTGCTCGGAGCTATCCTATGGAGTCCTTGATCTGGATCTTGATGCTTCCAAAATCAGAGAATAGATGAATATTGCAGAATTTTTCCAACCCTCTAACAGAATTATGCAGAAACCATATATAATGAACGCAACCACGCCGCGCGCCAGATCTATCACGCCGCGCGTGGTTGCAGATCCATCAACTACGCCGCGCGTGATAACGGTATCACGCGGCGCGTGATCAAGTCAGAGAGCAATCCACTTCTTGAACAAGGCTTCACGCCGCGCGTGGTCAGGTATCACGCCGCGCGTGATCAGAGTGAAAAACTTGGCTCCCTGTGATCTCCATCACGCGGCGCGTGATGGGCTACGCCCCCAGCGTAGTGAAAATCAGCACTTTCCTGCAATTTTTCCTGTTTTCTTGCAAAACAAGTAATCAAGCTTATGATTAGATTTCTCTTATATTTATTGCTAAAAACCCTCTAAAATGAGTCTAATGTCCCTCAAATAAGCATGGATTATGAGAGTGTGACGATCCGTCATCACAACCCCAAACTTAAACCTTTCCTTGTCCTCAAGGAAACAACCTTTACCTCAAGCTTTTGTGTCAAGACCTTGGCATTTTCCTTAGATTACTCGAATCATACATGCGTGAGACTTACCTGATGATCAATGGTCCACTCGCAAGCAACACTCAATTGCACAATAGTTCCCGCAAGGCATTTTCAAGTAACTCACACTTTTCAACCAATGCTCTATGATTTCATCACAATCCTCACATACACTCTTCAATCATGGTAAATCACTCAAATCAACACATCAAGCAAGTCAACAATAATTTTGCAAGTAGTCTAGAAATTCATTCGGTTCACTTTGCGCACACACTTTAGAGGTCTTTTAGGGTTATAACGTGGCTTGGCTAGGGTGGATGGTGACTTTTTAGGATAAGTAGTAGAAAAACTTGGAGTTAGATCCCCCTAAAGTCAAAGAAATAAATCAAAACCCTTTTCTTTTGAACTATAGTGGACTAGAGAACTTTTTCAATTCATCAAACAAAGTTTTGCAATTCTTTTGAATTCAAGGCTATCACTTCTTTTAGTACTTCTTTTCTTTTTTTTTTTCACATTCATCTCTTTTTTCATTTTTTTCATTTCTTTTCAACATATCTTTCTCTAAAGCCTTGAATCTTTGAACAATTTTCAATTTTTTTAACCAAAACTTTTTGTAAGTTCTCTAGTACCCTCACCCCAAACTTTATTTGTTGCTAATTCCAAAGAGCAACCCCAAACTTAGTGGTGAGCAATGCGCATCAACCACTAATTAGGTGCCTAACCTCCAAGAAAGTCATTCCTTTTTTTTTTCAAAAATTTCTTAAGGTTTTGCAAAATAACATTTTCTTTTTCAGCTCAAATTGGTTAAGAAAATGATATATATGTAAGGGTGGATAGAAAGGCTCAAAGGTACCAAAACAACATGCCTCGTGTGTGCGACAAAATTACCAATCAAATAAAGAGACGACAAGCAAAATCGAGAGACAATACATGAGTGGATATCACACATAGAAGAAAAAGGAGTGTTTGGCTCAATACCTCTCGGTTGGGTCGAATCAAAGAACCGGTTAAAAAGTGTGCGTTTCTTTCCTTTGCCTCTTGATCACATGAGTGCAACAAGCAATTGCACTGAAAGTTTAACAAATCACACACGGATAGAATCAAACAATTGATACTCAAGTAATAGAAAGAACATGCCAAGATATCGAAACAAACTCTAAAGGTAAACGAAATTCCACAATTGAACATAAAAAGATTCAAATTCAGAGTTAAAAGTATCTTCATCCAGCAAATTCAAAGAGAACATCAAACAATTATTCATAAAGTAGCATAAGAGTGAAAGGGAAGAAAGGACCGTAAACTCATGGGTTGCCTCCCATGAAGCGCTTCTTTCTCGTCATTAGCTTGACGCTTCATCATCACAAGTTAGGGAGGATACTTCAACTTTGATTCAACCCGGCTCCTCTTGTTCTCTTCATTCAAAGGAGCAATATTAATATCAATAGGTAATGATTTCACACTTCCCGAATCACTCTTGAGATCTTCCCATTTGGCCTTCAAATTGGTTCTTTCCTTCTTACTAGACCGTGATGGAGGTTTCTTAGAACCTTTCTTCACCGAAGCTTTCAATGTTGAAGTGGAAGACTTTTGAGGATTGACAACCGGATTGGGCTCTTCTTCTTTGGCCACCTTGTGCAAACAATAGATAGGAACCACACCATCCAAGTCCCATCCTAGGTCGTCATTCACTTTCTCCGCTTCTTTTAACAAGTCATTCTCCTCTAGTGGAGTGAGCAAATCACTTATGATCATGGGTTTCCTAGAGTCGCCACCCAAAAACACATACTTCCATTTAGGAGGAAGTTCTTTCAATTCCGGTGGCTTTTTTATCGCCTTTGGCTCTTTCTCCTCTTCTAGGGGGTTATCCAAGTTTTGAAGAAAAATTTCAATCTCATGATCCCACTCTTCTTCTTTCCCATCTTTTACCACTTCCTCTAGCACTTCCACTTTGAAACATTCGGATACCACTCCACAAAATTCAAGGTCTTGGTTCTTGACCTTCTTCAACCTAGGATAAGGCATTTTAGCATATGGTGAAGGAACTTGAAACTTGGGGTCCTTCACAATAGGTTTCTTGCCTTTCTTGGTACTAGACTCATTCTCCACTCTCTTTTCAACTTCACCCTCGTAAGCTTTTTCTTCCTTATTTTTTTCTTCTTTCTTATTTTCTTTTCTATCTTCAACTACACCATCCCTCATCTTTTCAACTACACCATTTTTACTCTCATCCTTCTTAGGATTCTCCACTACTTCCGGTGATGAAACTTCTATATTCCTCAAATTAATGGAATTACAACTTTCGTTACGAGGATCCGTGGTGTCTCCACAAAAACTACTTTGAGTTTGTAGAGAAGAGACTTGCCTTGCTAATTGACCCATTTGGTTTTCGAGATTTTTGATGGAGGCTTCATGACGTTTGCTTGACACTTCTTGGTTTGCCTTCATCACCTCAAAATTGCCTTGAGTCATCTTCATGGCTAAGATAAGAGTATCTTCAAAAGATTCAAGGTAATCTTCAAAATGTTGATCTTGAGGATCTGCTTGATTTGGATTAGCTCCATAAGAACAATTCATGTGATTCTTCACTCCAAGATTGTAGGTGTTGAAATGAGGATTATTTTGAAAGGTTGCTTGCACCATACATTGAGCTTCTAGTTGTTTGGTAATGATTTGTAGAAAGACATTATTGAACTTGCAACTAGTTAAGAGTGCCTCTTCATTGTATGATTCAAACATGTCTTCCTTCCGCTTTACGATTTGCTCGTGATGCTTTCTCAATTTCAGGATCGAAATCCAGCTCAATTTGACCCTGTTCTCCGCATGCACAAGGAAACAAACAAGTAGAACGCTCTCGACAGAAAAATGTAAAAACAGAAAAATCAAAGAAAACACAGAAAATATAAACACTACTGCCTTGTCGAATCAATCACAATCCCCGGCAACGGCGCCAAAAACTTGATGGCTAATTTTCGCAAGTGAACGAATTACCACGTAGTAATAAAAATATCGATCCACAGGGATTGTGTGATTAAACTAGTCTAATAGTGTTCATAAACGTTATGCAAGAAATACACATAAATTGGGGGTATGTTGAGTAATGAATTGTTAGAAAACGTGCTTTGATATAATGGAAAAGCAAGGTAGAATCATCGGAATCACCTAGTCTATAGCTAAACCACATGCAATCTACTATATCATAGGAATTTACTCAAGTGTTCACAACTAGATCAACAAATTAGTGAATCGCAATCTCTTGTCAAAATCCACTCTATTCGTTGTCGATACTCCCCCGATCTCTCGGGCGGAAGCTACCTACAACGAATGATATGAAAGCGCGTCGATCGTTCGCTACAATCTATGTCTCAATCTCTCGACCGGAAACACTCGAGTGCTCAATGCAATTCAGTTCAGAAATTAAATCAATACTCTCGCACGTGACCAAAAGGTATTTGCTTGTCCTTGATGATGTTTGGAGTGAAGACCCAGAGAATTGGAGCAGATTCAAGTATCCGTTGCAAAATGGAACAAAAGGTGCATCAATTTTAGTCACTACTCGACTTGAGACTGTTGCAAACATCGTGGGAAATCATCTTGCTCATCATTTGGTAGGTTTATCAGATGATGACCTTTGGTCATTGTTTAGACAACAAGCTTTTGGACCCAATGGGGAAGAGCGTGCAGAGCTTGTTGATGGATTATTTCGCAAGTGAACGAATTACCACGTAGTAATAAAAAATATCGATCCACAGGGATTGTGTGATTAAACTAGTCGAATCGTGTTCATAGACATTATGCAAAAACAGAACATGTATGGGGGTTGATTGAGTGATCAATTGGTAGAAAACGAATGCTTAGAGAATAATGGAAAAACGAGGTAGAATCACCGGAATCATCTAGTCTATAGCTAACCGCATGCAACCTACAATGTCATAAGAACTACTCAAGTGTTCACAACTAGATCGACAAATTAGTGAATCGCAATCTCTTGTCAAAATCCACTCTATTCGTTGTCGATACTCCCCCGATCTCTTGGGCGGAAGCTACCTACAACGAATGATATTAACGCGCGTCAATCGTTCGTTACACTCTATGCCTCAATCTCTCGACCGGAGACACTCGAGTGCTCAATGCAATTCAGTTCAGACATTAAATCAATACTCTCGCACGTGACTTAACTCGAAATCATTATAACACTAATGAAGGATTATAAAGCATTAAAATCAGATTGCATTTGATGAACACTATAGAGAGAGTACAATCTTACAACAATTGCAGGTTACATTCAGCTGAACTACATCCTAAACTATCCTAGATCCTACCTCCAAAGGAGTTTAGCTCCTCATCGTTCCTCGTTCGCTTCCTCGCTTCATCGCCATGGCTTGTGAATCCATGCCCTCGATGTGCTTGGAGCTCTCCGCTGGAGTGTTGAATCACGATCTTCAAGTTCCAAAACCAGAATGTAGTCCAAAGTTGCAGAAGTTTTCCAACAACAAAACAGAATTATGCAGAAACTATATATACAGGATGCAACCACGCCGCGCGCCAGATCTACCACGCCGCGCGTGGTTGCAGATCCATCAACTACGCCGCGCGTGATAACGGTATCACGCGGCGCGTGATCAAGTCAGAGAGCAATCTTCTTTTGATCAGAGCATCACGCCGCGCGTGGTCAGGTATCACGCCGCGCGTGATCAGAGTAAAAATCTTGGCTCCCTGTGAGCTCCCTCACGCGGCGCGTGATGGGCTACGCCCCCAGCGTAGTGAAAATCCTCCATTTCCTGCACTTTTTCCTGTTTTCTTGCAAAACAAGTAATCAAGCTTATGGTTAGATTTCTCTTATATTTATTGCTAAAAACCTACTAAAATGTATCTAATGTTGCTAAAATAGGCATGGATTAGAGAGTGTGACGATTTGTCATCACATGTAAAGATTGGAAAGAATATTGTGAGGAAATGTAATGGTTCGCCTCTTGCCGTCAAAGCACTAGGAAGCCTTCTGCGCTTTAAAACTGATGAACACCAATGGGATTCTATAGAGAAAAGTGAGATTTGGAAGTTATATGATGATACTACCAAGTCTGCTTTAACACTGAGCTACTACAATCTAAAATTATCGTTGAAGCCATGTTTCACTTTTTGTGCTGTATTTCCTAAAGATTTTAAAATGGTGAAGGAAGATCTAATTCATCTTTGGATGGCCAATGAATTTATTTCGTCCAGAGGAAATTTAGAGGTGGAGCATGTAGGCAATGATGTGTGGAATGAACTATGCCAAAGATCATTTTTTCAAGAAGTTGAAACTAAATGGAAAAGGTAAAGTTACATTCAAAATGCATGATATATTCCATGATATTGCTAGCGAAATTATGGGACAGCAATGCTTAGCTTTAGAAACTGCTAGCTTGACTACTTTGTCAAAAAGAGTTCATCATATTAGTTGTTTCAATGTTGATGAAAAATTCAAATACAACTTGATTCCGTTCAAAACTGTGGAATCCTTGCGGACTTTTCTTCAATTTAGTCTGCCTAAATCAAGTTTAAGTGTGTTTCCATCAATCACTCCTCTCCGAGTATTAAGTACAAACTGTTCTCAACTCTCAGTCTTGAAGAATTTTATCCATTTGAGGTACTTGGAACTTTATGATAGCACCATTGAAACCCTGCCTGAGTCTATTTGTAGCCTAAGAAAATTACAAACACTAAAACTTGATCATTGTTCCTGGCTTATTAGTCTTCCCAAGCAATTGACACAACTACAAGATCTCAGACATCTCGTGATTACACGGTGTTCCTCATTAAGATCAATGCCTACTAATATTGGGGGGTTAACTCATTTGAGAACATTAAGCACTTTCATTGTTGGTTCGAAGGGTAGGTTCGGTTTAGCTGAGCTACATAACTTACAACTAGGAGGCAAGCTACACATCAAAGGCCTTGAGAATGTGTCGAATGAAACAGATGCTAGAGAAGCTAATTTAATTGGCAAGAAGGAATTAAGTCAGTTATACTTGTCATGGGGTGGTGATGTTAATTCAAAAGGTAGTGGTACTGGCGCTGAGCAAATCCATGAAGCCCTTGAACCTCACAAAGGTCTCAAATATTTTGGGATGGAGGGTTATAAGGGAATAAATATTCCAAATTGGATGAGAAATACTTCTATTTTGGAAGGTCTGGTTGAGATTATACTTTACGACTGCAGAAACTGTGACCGACTTCCTCCACTTGGTAAATTACCATGTTTAACAACTCTTTATGTGTCTGGAATGAGAGACGTGAAGTACATTGATGATGACTTGTATGGAGGTTCCACCAAGAAGGCTTTTCCATCATTAAAGAAAATGAAGTTACATGATTTACCAAAGTTAGAGAGGGTGTTGAAAGCTGAAGGAGTAGAGATGCTATCACAACTGTCCAACTTGAGCATAAAGGAGACCCCAAAGCTTGCATTTCCAATATCCCTTCCATCTGTTGAGACTTTTTATGCTTATGGGAATACTGAAAGAGATTCCATTGATGGTGGTGCATTTTTCCTGAGGGGAATTGCAGCTAGTATGCATAATCTCAAAAAACTTCTCATTGTAAAATTTGATGAACTCAAGGTACTACCTAATGAACTCAACGGTCTCAGTTCCCTACAAGAACTACGCATTTTCATTTGTGATAAGCTTGAGTCTGTCCCCGAGTGTGTACTGCAAGGTTTGAGTTCTCTTCAAGTTTTGACATTTTCGTTTTGCTTTAGCTTAAAATCCTTGTCGGAAGGTATGAAAAACCTGACTTGTCTTGAGAGCCTAGGAATTGCATTTTGCAGGAGCTTAAAATCCTTGCCGAAAGGTATGAACAAGCTAACTTCCCTTCGTCAATTGACAATCTTCGGCGGAAAAGATGGAACTTTACCAAATGGCTTAGAAGGTATTCCCTCGCTGCAAAGTTTGTATTTGTCAAGTTTTCATTCTCTTGTAACCTTGCCAGACTGGTTGGGGACCATGACTTCTCTTCAAACATTAGAAATCAGTTGGTGTCGGGAATTAACCGCATTACCAGCTAGCTTTAAAGAACTCAAAAACTTGCATGAATTACGTATTTATGATTGTCCTAAGCTGGTGAAGCGATGCAAGAAAGAAACAGGGAAAGATTGGCATAAGATAGCTCATGTACCAAAATTGGAATTCGATGTTATACCAAAAAATGTGCATGCAGAGAAGGGGAATTTGATGAGTTTGTTGATGACGAGTTGGTTTTCTGATCCTGATCAATTTGACAAGTTGGTGGATGACGTGACGATTGCTGAATCTATGATGTAGGGGAATTTATTAAATTCAATTTATTTAATTATTATTGTCATTTGTTTCGTTTTGGTTATTTGGCACCTGTATTTTGTGCTTTTTTTTTTGTCAAATATTATTTGTGCATGAGTATGCATTGACAAATATTTAAGATGCAAATTTTACCTATATGGTTTGTCGCAAATTGTAATTCTATATTGTCTTTGGAAAGCTTGAATGGTGTTGCCATTATTCCTGCATTATTTCTTAGAACAGTGAAAGATGATCTTTTCAGTATATACAACATCATATGTTGAAATTTTAATATCTAACATTCTTCTGGTGTAACACATTCATAAATAAAATTCATAAGTAAAGTATCCATTGTAACTTACATAAGTATATTCAAAGGAAGACTACGAGAGTTAAACTGTGACGTGAATTTTCTCACAGATTCCATTGAGCTTAGGTCCAGCTCCATCATGTCGATTTTTGCAGTTGAATTATTTCTTAATATGGTTTCCTTGATCTCCTTACCAGCTTCTATATTCCTGACCCCCATAACTACATGGACACCGCGTAATGCAAGTACACGGGCAGTCTCAATACCAATACCACTAGTAGCCCCTACAGTAACATGGACCACATAATTAAAATAACTGGAATCAAAACGAGCACCAATGTGAATTCCACCAACATGTATCTGTAATCTACACAGAACATAGCCACTATTACCAAAAGAAATTATAGTCATATAAAGCACATTTGCAACATATCATAAGAACACCATAGTTTAAATTTTCCTCTACATAACACGTACTATAATAGCATAGTGCCAACACCAATAAGAAAATTCAAAACAAAGCAATCATGTATGAAGCATAAGAAAAATTGTAATCAGAAGTCATAAATTTCAGCAATTGTTTGGCATGTAGAAGGAAAGAGTGCCGGTTTGGATATGTGTTCCCTCTAGGTTTCTCATATACCAATGTGATGTCGCCATGAATTTTGTAAAGCTTCAAATTCAAGCTTTTGAGTAGTCACGCACGTTACTCGCCTTCTTGCAGTGATTCCCAGCGGACACTAAGAGCATCACCAATAGTGAACAACTCAACTATGCTTCATCAGATTAAAGAACTCTCGGTTAGTGCAATATAATTGTTAAAAGTCAGTGTGCTTTTACTATTCCTTAACTTTACAGCATCCTAGGCTATTAGTTAGTATTCCTAGTCATTACAACATCCTAGACATTTAATGTAATTATTGCAACTTCATTATAAATAGACGTTGTGTGATCTTCTAGACGCATAGAGTTTTGAATATTTTACAATAATTATTTTCTGTCGGTGGTTGGTTCTGCATTAATGTAATTATTTTATGATAAGAATCTAGTTCCTATAGAAGAACTTTTCTTAGATTTTGTAGTACCCAAATCGACTTTGCTCCAACAGCGGAGCTATGGAAGAAAACATTCTTATCCTATGAAGCACTACCAAAGACATGGACAGTAGACACGATAGTGACACATCAACACTGATAATAATTTGAGAAACTAAGAAAGAACTCATTTTTATCCTATTAAGCACAAGCACTTGCAGACACGACACTGACACCGATAATAATTTGAGAGTTTGGTATAATTGAATGTGCTATCTGTTGACAAACACCTTACATTGACACTAGACACTCCTTCAATTTAATATGTTGGAGATGCATAGTTCTTATCTCAGTGAATTTGCTTAAAAACACCTCTAGAGATGCTCTAATTTTGAATTATCACATAAAATTATAGTAGCCAATAAAAGGAGGAAAATATCCAATTATATTTACGGTCTTGCTAACGAGTGCCCCGGGGCACTCTTTAAGCATTCCATTAAAAGAAACATTTTATTCAAAAAATTAAACACTCCAATTTTCAATGCGTTGACTTTACGCATTTCCATAAAAATTCTATAAAAAACTTACTATTTAAAGGCTTAAAGAGTACCTCGGGAGCACTCTTTAGCATTTGCCTTATTTTTAAATTGTTTGTCTATCTAGAATTGGAAAAATGAAGGACTAATGTTGAATATCTTTTTTTTCTCCCTATTCTGTTTTGAAATAAGTATTCCCATATATATAAATTTGACATTTTTAACATGAAAAGCAATTTCTCAGTAGTCATTACAAGAACAACAAACCAATGATGAAAAATAAAATAAGAATGGACAAAAAATAGGAAAACAGGAACCCATTTTGATTTTGGTTGAGACCTATTACTAACCTGTAACAATGGCAGTGAGACCAGTGGCATCAATTTCTTGAGTAACATCCTCAGCTGTAGAAGAAGCTGAGAACCCAGAAGGTCCCTTTCTGCTAAACAGCCACATTTTCTCTTTCCTCATCTGCCAATAATACTTCATTTTTATATCTTTCTTTTCTATTTTATTTTTTACGTTTTTTTTTTAAGGAAAAAACTAATACTATTATTTACATGTTAAGAATTTAAATGAAATCCAAGTATGTGACTTACATTTTAAACTTTTGAAAAAAATATTACCCCATCCCCAAAAATATAAGAGTTACTTTGATTAAATGACATTATTTATTTATCTTGTTTTGACCATATTTTTTTAATAATATTTTTTTAATAATATATAGATATAAATATTAGCATATAAATATTATCTTGTTTGATTTGTTTTGATGAGTATTTTCAAAATATCAAGTTTTTATAATTTTTACTAATATACAATTAAAGATATTAGTGATCAAAATTGTACATTGGCGTACATACAGTGGTCAAACAGGATCTTATATTTTGGGACGGAGTACATACATGTTAGTCGGACCATTTTCTTAAAGTCAATGTTACTAATTTAGGGATGTGGATTTTCCACATTTACATCATGATGTTTTTTTTTAACAAACCAAAATCAGGATGTTGTAGCTGATTTGAACAAGCCAAAAATTTTAATTTCAAAATTGTATTCAAATTGATTCAACTATTCAATTAGCAAATTGAAGATTTTGTTACTTGATTTTAACCAAATCTCAACATTTGAATTGATTAGTAGAATAATAGAAATTGCTTGATTAAGTGACATTGATTGAACACTTAAAAAGTTTTTGTTAAAAATTCTACACACCAAGTGTTTGATCACTTGCCTAAGTAAGAATTTTACTTGCACACCGCCAAGTGTTTGATAACACACACACACACTCGAGACAAACCAACACTATGTCAGCATAGACCCAATCCAAAACACTTGTAATTCACATTTTATTTTTTGTGGTTAGTGAGTTGCACCTAAGATGAATTGTTCAGAAGAACTAGAGTTTCATTCTTAATAGTTTTAGGGTTATGCTAAATAGTTCCCTGGACAATGGTTAATGAAACAAAAATGGAGATAAGCAAAAAATTTAAGTAGAAAAGATTCTTTTTTAAGATTTTAACATATTGAATGCACTACATTTAAGATTTCCTTAACCATTCTTTGGAGACACCGTTTAACATTTCCCTTATTTTGATCCTTAAACATGTTTTTTGTTAGTCATTTTGATTCTCAAATTTATCTTTTATTTGTTATGTTAGTTTGGTCCTCAAATATGTTTTGTGTTAGTTAACTTTTCCAAAAAATACTACTAATTAATAAACACATTTTAGAATATTTTTATAATTGCAGTACATTGTATTAACAATAACAATCTCTCATATAGTACTAAACTAAAGTGTTGCAAATAGATAAACGAGACTTGGTAATATATGTGAAAATAACTTATTTAGATTAAAAGCGAGAAAAAAATATGCAGATGATGAAGTGATTTTAGGCCAAAAATGATTTAAAACCACCCCGCATCGGTGAAGGAAGAAGAAAACTCAATGAAAAAGAAATTAGGGCCTGCAAGGAAGGAAGAGTTTGTAGAACAATGAACTTGTTAATTATTTAATAACATTGTCAATGGTCGATCGATGATAGGTTCTATAAATATGAACGACGGAAGTGGTGTATTAATGGTGTTGTTGAAATTTTTGTGAGTGTCTGAAAATAAGTTTAGTGGAATGTTTTAATCTCAGCCCTTCATTTTAGTCTAATGGTTTTTATTCATTCTACAAAGGCCCAATACATGTTGTCCAAGTGCTTTAAATCTAGTTCAATACATGCTTCCCGAGTGCTTTAAATCCAGTTCAATCTCACTTCACCTCGATGGCTTCTATTCTGGTGTAAGCTATTAGTATCGAACACCATTGTTCCAGTATACAACCTACAGTACTACTAGGACCGTTGGATTCATCTCAACGGCTCTTTGTGCTCTTTACCAACCGTTGTCAGCTGTCACAGACAGTTATAATCGTGTCTCTTTATAAAGGATAAGACTTTGGTGCCAAGATACAAAATTCAATCACTTTTCACTTCAGTCCTCCTTGATTCACTTACTAACTTGAACGTTGGAATGCTAACCTGTTTTGCAGGAATATTTCTCCACCGTGAGTCATCGTAACAAAAATCTAATGCCATCGTAATCACCTCAAACCTCGCCGTGGAAGTCATCTTATTTTGATTTGAGTAATCAGTCAATTTAGTCCCTAAACTATCACTCTCTCACCAACTTGGTCCCTAAACTATTAAAACCAACTAAAAAGTCCCTAAACTATATTCACATCCTTCAATTTAGTCCCTAAACTATTAAAACCAACTAAAAGGTCCCTAAACTATATTCACATCCTTCAATTTAGTCCCTCGGTTAACTTTTCCGTTAAGAGACTGTTAGTAGTCCATAAACTATAAAAAATACTTCAATTTAGTCCCTAAACTATCTTTAAAAACAACAAAATAGTAACAACACTGCTAAATCATTACTGCTAAATCAAATTCATTTTTAACATAATTCATTACTACTAAATCATCCTTTGTCTCGTTCACTACCTAGTAACAACTAACAACTAGCAACACAAATTCGTTCACTACCTAGTAACAACACAAATTCATTACTGCTAAACCAAATGAAACATTACTGCTAAATCAACAAAAACCAAAAAACAAACTTAACCATAATTTAAACCATAAACCATAATCTTCATTACATAAATCAACTAAACCATAATCCATCAAATTCATTACATAAGTCAACAATTCCATTATCCATCAAAAGAACTAACTAAATTACAATCCATAGTTAACTAAAGAACAATATTAATCGTAAACCATAATTTCATTACTAGAAAACTAGCATGCATCATTACAAAAAACCAAATATTATAAGCAACAATCAAACAAAAGCACTAAGTAGAAGGTCCTTCATTGCGTGATCCTCAGCTTAATCCTGGAGTTGGCATGAAAAACGTACCTTAAAACAACGACGACAACCGGAATTGGAGCGTATAGGTGGCGCTAGGGTTTTCAGATTGAGATGATTTGAGAGAGTTGATCGAGAAGAGAGATATAAGCGTAAAAGTAGCTTTTGGATTTTAGGGTTTTAAAGAACAGTTAAAGGAAAATATAACGGAGGACTAAATTGATGGATGAAAAATAGTTTAGGGACTAAATTGAAGGATGTGAATATAGTTTAGGGACCTTTTAGTTGGTTTTAATAGTTTAGGGACTAAGTTGGTGAGAGAATGATAGTTTAGGGACTAAATTGACTGATTACTCTTTTGATTTCTTCAGAATAGAAACCTTGCAAACTCTCGAATTTGTTTATTTGAATCATGAAAAATATGTTTGAGTACAAAGACATGTGAGCGATTAAGAAGAGTAAGAAGCATAGTTCAAAAGAAAGGAGGAAGAAGAGCGTTTGCGTGTAATGCATATTTTGACCCTAATTAAATCATATTCGTTGATTTTAATATATTTTAATCTAACGATCAGAAATATTTATAGCACAGGTTTGTTTCATTTTCTTTTTAACAACTTGTGGTGCGTATTTATTGTTCTCTTTGTCATTATTGTACTTTCTTTTTCGGTCAAATAGTAGTGGATAGAAATTTCACTCATAAAATGAATAAGTAGAATGAACAGAGTTTGAATCACGACCCTTTATATATAATGCAATATCTCTGCCAACTGAGATAAACTCACGGGAATGTCATTGTTGTACTTTTATTATTATTACTCGTTGTGTACTCTTTGGTAATTTGACACAATGATTAGCAAGATGTAACACTTTTTTTCTCTTTCAAATTCGTGGTAGTTACGTAGTGAATATTTTACTCCACAAGTTGTACACCAATTCCACCTAAAGAAGGAAAGAAACAAGAAATCACAGGTAACACTCTGTTTTATACTTTTATTTCGTGCTCTAGAAATATTAATTTTATGATTAAGTGGCATAAACTAAAGCAAATTTGGATAAGTCAAAATTTTCCTTGCTGTTTTATGTACCATGGTTGTGAAGCCATTACCTTGCTTCATTATTTTTATTTATAGTGGATATAAAAGTACCAATAATTTAATAATACACTTTATAATCTTTATAGATTTTATGATTTGTGTGGTTGTGTATACCAAATCTTGCAGATGATCATCTATCTACAACCACTTCCAGCATAATTTAATGTTCGAATATAGAAATTAAAAAGATTTTTATTTATTACAATATATAGAAATGAAGATCAAGCTTAGGATCGTTTGAATTATCTTATTTTTGAGTTTATATAATACAAATAACTTATGCAATTTTTATGTTATATGTTATTATAAGTTTTTCAAGGTAGTTTATGATAAAATAGTTTATAAAAATAAGCAACTAGATTTGGTCTAGTGGTGAGGGGTTTGTGTAATATGCTGCTATATAGGTGTTGGGTTTGATCTCCAGCTCATTGTAAACAAAAAAGAAAAACTTATAAAAATATAATTTTCACCCGTGTGAACTTATAAAATAGCATTAAACTTAATTTATATTGCATAAGTTGTTTGCATACTTGAAGACTCCACAACATTACTTAGAAAAAAAATGTTGTTAGTTACTCCCTCTGTCCCTTATTATAAGCCCCTATTGGGGTTTTTCACGCATATTAAGAAAAGTTGGTAGTGTAATTAATATGTACTTTTTGAGTGTTACAATTACTAGATTGTCCTTGTAAAAAAATGTATTTGTAGTTGACTTTTCGGATTCCATTGTAAAGTATGGTTATGTTTGGAAAAGTGGTAATAAATGTGTCTAGGAATTTGAAAATGGACTTATATTTAAGGACAAATTTTATGTTTGAAAGAAGGCTTATAATTAGAGATGGAGGGAGTATTTGTTAAAAAATGAATAGTTGGTTGGTTGATAGCTTCGCAAGTGTACAAGATTATTTTCGTAATAATAAGAGTATTTTTCAAAAATATAATTTACTTAAATAATTGTCTTGATTCTTGAGCACAATCATTGGTTCAAGCATGTGAGAGGTTGATAACACTAAAATATGTCTAATATTTACTTAGACATAAAATATTAATTGTCCTTAGTAAATATTAGACATATTTATGCCCATAATATGTCTAATTTTGAGAATGATATACGTATCGGAGAAGTATCGTATTAGAGAAGTATCGGCAATTAATATTATTTTTTAAAATAAAATATAACCAATACATGTCGGATACTTCTCTGATACGCGTATCGATCGAAAAAGTATCGGACAATTAATGCTCTTTGAGGAAACTGATACAATTCGTATTTTCTCTTAAGTATTGAATGTTAGATTATGATATTACCAACTATATCTTTATTAGTTTTTCTCCTTGTCATGACCTAAACTCTGGACCTCCAACTCATTAACCCTTAGCTCAACTAGCTTAACCAATTAAGCTACCTATCTCACCCCCTTTTGGGTAGTACTTAACTTAATATATGTAATTGTCACTTGTTTTCTTATTTTGAGTAATTTGAATGTTAATTTTTATCATTATCGATTTTAGTTATGTTTATATATTGTGCATTTATATATTTAATTTTAAATTTAATTTTTAAATAACGTATCCCGGACGTATCGTATCGGGAATTTTGAAATTTTTCCCGTATCGATGTCGTATCGTATCGGTATCGTGTCACATATCAGGGCTTAATAGGAAGAGAGGTTGTTCTTGTCTCCCTAGGTGAGTAAATGAGAAATATGAAATGAGTGAGTGATTTAGAAAAATGAAAGCCAAAAAATATATGAAAGAAATGGTAAGCTATGTGAAGAGAAGGTTCTGTTTGTCCATCCACTCGTCCTAGATCTGTGCTGTCCAAGTTACATGTAGTATCACACTGTTTTCAATCATAGACGTTGATTTGAGATCATATGGTTTAAACTTTAAATTATACATCAACAATTACTGCGTCAAATCCAATTCTCACTCTTTTACATGTGTTACATGTGTTGTGCGGTGAAGAAAGAGAGAGGGAAAGAAAATATTAAATAAATAAATAAACTGGAAAAGGAGCAAGTAGTAGCCAAAAAAATAAAAATGGAAATTGGGGTATAAAGTAATTATATATGTGTTGTATTTATGTTTACAAAAATGTGTTCCTATAACATTTCTGATATGGATATATGCGAAGATTTTCTCAATCTTATTCTTTAATTAGAAAAAGCTTTCAAAAAGTTTATAGCTTTTCATGAAGATGACAAAACTCCAAATTTGGGGATAGGAAATAGACATGAGCTTAAACGACTCAAGCAAAAAATATAGATTTTTCTTTTCAAGGTTTGCTTGAGGTACACGTTTCCATTTATGGGTTTTGTGAATAGTTTGATTCTCTTAAAAGTGTGTAGAGACTTGAGTTTTGTGAAAAAAGTGGTTGACCTTTTTTGTTGTTGCAAGTTTATACTATATCTACTCCATCTTCTTGATGATCATCAATTTTTAATGATTTTAATGATTCACAATTTCCAATGGAGCATTCTCACAATTGTTGGTTTAAATAAGTGCATTTTTGCTGAAATTCTAAATTCTAGTTTTTGTAAAATCACAGTAGTACACCGTGATTCTGACAAAACAATGAAGCATTTTTTTGTAACCAATTTTTCTTTTTCTTGTTCAGGAAATTTCATTGTACCAAAGTAAAAGATTCTACGGTGTAGTTAATGTCAAAAAGGTGGAGATTTTGTTTATGATCATTGATTGAAGCTAAGATCTTCTTGTTTAATCAAAACAATGGCTTTATTTCCAATTCCAAAAGTTGTTTTAGGTTCAATAGCCTTTTCAATTTTCTGGATATTAGCAATTTTTCCAGCAGTTCCATTTCTACCAATTGGTAGAACAGCAGGTTCCCTTTTAGGTGCAATGCTTATGGTAATATTCCGAGTCATTTCTCCAGACGAAGCGTACGCTGCAATCGATCTTCCAATCCTCGGTCTTCTTTTCGGTACAATGGTTGTTAGTGTCTATCTTGAAAGAGCAGATATGTTCAAATACATAGGAAAATTACTTTCTTGGAAAACTAAAGGACCAAAAGATTTACTTTGTAGAATCTGTTTGATTTCGGCTTTATCGAGTGCTCTTTTCACAAATGATACTTCTTGTTTTGTTTTAACTGAATTCATATTGAAAATTGCAAAACAGCATAATTTACCACCTCTCCCTTTTTTGCTTGCACTTGCTTCAAGTGCTAATATTGGTTCCTCAGCTACACCAATTGGTAATCCTCAAAATCTTGTTATAGCTGTTGCGAGTAAAATTTCGTTCGGAGAGTTTTTGTTCGGTATTCTTCCAGCTATGCTTGTAGGAGTTGTATTTAATGGTTTAATTCTTATAGCTATGTATTGGAAATTGTTATCTGGTCATGGAGAAGTCGAGGATCCTATCGCTGAAGTTGCGGCTGATGAAGAGGTTATTAACTCTCATCAATTTTCCCCAGCTACAATGTCTCATTATTCATCATCACTTAATTCTCAAGTGTTGAATGGTTATTTACTAGAATCTTCTACTATTCAAAACTCTCCTCAAGTTCAGAATCTACGAAACCGATTAGTTTTGAATGATAGTGAAATTCATAGGTTTCATGTTGGTAGCCTATTCGATTCGGCTAGAAACTCAAATGCATCAAAGGAAGGGACTAATAATGACTTGGCTTTGGAAACAAACGTGGAAACTACTCCATCGAAAACTGTTATCGAAATAGATAGAACAATGGACGTACCTGTTTTGGTGTCTTCGGATGGAAAGGACTGTTTATGCGCGAAGCGGAAACGTTTACTATGGAAATCTTGTGTTTATATGATCACATTAGGAATGTTGATTGCAATGCTTCTTGGTTTGAATATGTCATGGACCGCGATTTCGGCTGCATTAGCTTTGGTTGTTCTTGATTTCAAAGATGCTAGACCAAGTTTAGAAAAGGTACTAAAAAACTAAACACTTTGTTACTATATTCTTGTGCTAGTTGAAGATTGAACAAATGTCTTAAAATTGTTATTCTTCTTGTTCATACAGGTTTCATATTCACTTTTGATATTCTTTTGTGGAATGTTTATCACAGTAGATGGATTCAACAAAACTGGTATTCCAAGTGCTTTATGGGAGTTTATGGAGCCTTATTCGCGAGTTGATCGTTCTGGTGGAATAGTGATACTTGCTCTAGTTATACTCGTCCTATCAAATTTGGCTTCAAATGTACCAACCGGTAAGTGGATGATTTCATGTTCGAAAATAGTTAAATGTCAATATATACATTTTAGGATTTTTTTTTTTTGTCTGATATATGAATCTATGATTTACCAATCTTGTGTTCAACTGTTTATATTTTGTTTAGTTCTATTGCTTGGAGCAAGAGTTGCAGCCTCAGCGGCTGCAATTTCAAAAGAAGACCAGAAAAGGGCATGGCTTATATTGGCTTGGGTCAGCACTGTAGCAGGGAACCTGTCATTATTGGGATCAGCTGCAAACTTGATTGTTTGCGAACAAGCTCGCCGAGCTCCGAACATTTCATACACATTAACCTTCGAAACCATCTGAAATTTGGCCTCCCTTCAACTATTATAATCACTGCTATTGGTTTGACACTCATAAGATGATAAGAATATTTTGAACTTGTAGAAATTTACATACACTATGTTTCTTGATATGCAAGTTAAAGGGTATAAAATATAAATATATGTAAATGAATGCTGAACTATGCTGAACTTTTTGTGTTTTGAGCATTTGTGCCAATGTGATGATGATTCTGAATTGATCAGGAGTTATTTCAAATTTCAAAGGAAATTTAGTAGAGTTGATTTTGCCTTTGGCTGGGTATGTATGGACCCAGATTTCCTACGTTAGGAAAATTATGTTGTTACATGCAGTAAAGAATTTCGACTGTTGATTTAAGATCGGACGATCTAAAATTACACAATCTAGACTGTTGGTTATGAACGGACAGTCGACGCAGCACCTCTCCAAAATTAATATATTATTTAATTTTGTTAATCATGAAAGGTACAATATGGCAAGGAAATCTTTTTAGGTAAATTAAGATTATCATAAAACATTACAGTGACTAGTAATATTAGATGGACATTTAGTAATAATATTCATGGTTCCCATCGACCATGCTAATCACATGTCCTCATATGAGACAAACTGAAACTCAAAATCTCCGCCCTAAAGATACCATAGGGCACGTGAAACGCACCGTTTTACTTAAATCATAGAAAAAAACAAAATTTAAAATATTTTACTTCTTTCTTTTAAATCACCAAATTTCACCCTTAAACCATACACTCTTGAAGAAGATTGTACATCTAAGAAAAGTTATTAAATGAACCCCACATTCCTTAAAAGTTGCTCATTGAGACTCAAAGGCAAAATCAAGTCTACTACTTCATACTCCCTCCGGTTCTAAATATATAAACAAAAGTCACTTTTTAGGTTCATTAAATAACGGATGAATCTGGTTTATAATATAGGTCACATTCATTTATTATTCAATGAATCTAAAAAGTGACTTTTTGCTTATATTTAAAACCGGAGGGAGTATTTCCTTTCAAAGTTGAAATTTGAAATCACTCCTGGCCAATTCAGAATCATCACAAGCATTGACACAAATGCTCAAAACACAAAAAGTTCAGCATTCAAATACATATATTTATATTTTATACCCTTTAACTTGCATATCAAGAAACATAATGTATGTAAAATTCTACAAGTTCAAAAAATTCTTATCATCTTATTAGTGTCAAACCAATAGCAGTGACTATAATAGTTGAAGGGAGGCCAAATTTCAGATGGCTCCAGAACGTTAATGTGTACGAAATGTTGGGAGCTCGGCGAGCTTGTTCGCAAACAATCAAGTTTGCAGCCGATCCCAATAATGACAGGTTCCCTGCGACGGTGCTGACCCAAGCCAAGATGAGCCATGCCCTTTTCTCATCTTCTTTCGAAATTGCTGCAGCCGATGCTGCAACTCTTGCTCCAAGCAATAGAACTAGACAAATATGAACACAAGATTGGTAAATCATAGATCAGATAAAAAAAATCCCTGCAAAAATCATAAAATGTATATATGGACATTTAACTAATTTTTTGGACTTCTAAAAATTTCAAGGAAAGAAAAGAAAAAATCTGATCAGAATAATTTATATGATAGATCTCATTATGTTGTACATAATTACTATTCCATTACATTTGAGGTGTTAGCTTAGCTCAGTTGGTATGAACATTGCATTTTATATTCAGGCGGCCGAGGTTCAAATCCCAAACATCTCACTTATTCACTTAAAGGGTAGAATAGCAACTAGGCTACATGACAAACAAAAATTAGGAAAACTATAGAATGTAACAGAAAATGTTCCAAGCAAATGTTAAATCCTATGGTCCCAAATTAAAATCCCAATCTGATATGAAAAACATACAGAGTAACTACCCTGCATAAACAGACCTAGTCACCTAGGATCTTTTCTCTCTCTCCTGCAACATCTTGCATACAAGTTGATTCATCCCATAAATTGGATATTAATGATAGGCCTACAAAAATAAATCACTAGAACCTTATAGGGTCCATTTATGGGTCCAGGAAACTCAGAAATCAACATGGGAAAAAAAGACTTTACAAATTATACTCCTACATAACAACTTGATGCATTTAATTTCAAAAATCATATGACATATAGAAGAGAAAAGCAAAAACAGCAAAACATGAAGGATAATCACTAGTGTGGATCCTCTCCGGTTAATTACCGGATGGTTCTAGTAGGAAAGAGAAAGACACGATAAATAAAATAATAATATTTTTAAAATTATTTTATTGATTGTGTCTTTTTTCCTATTACTGGAACGACCCGGTAACTATAGAGGATCCGAATATGAAAACCATCCACTTACCGGTTGGTACATTTGAAGCCAAATTTGATAGGACTAGTATAACTAGAGCGAGTATCACTATTCCACTAGAACGATCAACTCGCGAATAAGGCTCCATAAACTCCCATAAAGCACTTGGAATACCAGTTTTGTTAAATCCATCTACTGTGATGAACATTCCACAAAAGAATATCAAAAGTGAATATGAAACCTGTATGAACAAGAAGAAAAATTCTAAGACATTTGTTCAATCTTCAACAAGCACAAGAATAATAGTAGTCGAAAAGTGTTTAGTTTTTTAGTACCTTCTCTAAACTTGGTCTAGCATCTTTGAAATCAAGAACAACCAAAGCTAATGCGGCCGAAATCGCAGTCCATGACATATTCAAACCAAGAAGCATTGCAATCAACATTCCTAATGTGATCAAATAAACACATGTTTTCCACAGTAAACGTTTCCGCTCGGCACCTAAACAGTCCTTTCCATCCGAAGACGCCAAAACATGTCCGTCCATTGTTCTATCTATTTCGACAACAGTTTTCGATGGACTAGTTTCCACTTTTGTTTCAGAAGCCAAGTCATTATTATTAGTCCCTTCCTTTGATGCACTAGAGTTTCTAGCGGAATTGATTGCACTTCCAACATGAAACCTATGAATTTCACTTTCAATCGAAACTAACCGGTTCCGTAGATTTTGAGCTTGAGGAGAGTTTTGAATACTAGAAGATTCTAGTAAGTAACCATTCAACTCTTGAGAATTAAATGATGATGAATAATGAGACATGGTAGCCGGCGAAAATTGATGAGAATTAACCTCTTCTTCAGCCGCAACTTCAGCGATAGGATCCTCGATATCTTTATGACCAGATAACAATTTCCAATACATAGCTATAAGAATTAAAGCATTCACCACAACTCCTATAAGCATAGCAGGAAGAATACCGAACAAAAAATCTCCGAACGAAATTTTACTTTCGACAGCTATAACAAGATTTTGAGGATTACCAATTGGTGTAGCTGAGGAACCAATATTAGCACTTGAAGCAAGTGCAAGCAAAAAAGGGTGAGGTGGTAAATTATGTTGTTTTGCAATTTTCAATATGAATTCAGTTAAAACAACACAAGAAGTATCATTTGTGAAAAGAGCACTCGATAAAGCCGAAATCAAACAGATTCTACAAAGTAAATCTTTTGGTCCTTTACTTTTCCAAGAAAGTAATTTTCCTATGTATTTGAACATGTCTGCTCTTTCAAGATAGACACTAACAACCATTGTGCCGAAAAGAAGACCGAGGATTGGAAGATCGATTGCAGCGTACGCTTCGTCCGGAGAAATGACTCTGAATATTACCATAAGCATTGCACCTAAAAGGGAACCTGCTGTTCTACCAATTGGTAGAAATGGAACTGCTGGAAAAACTGCTAATATCCAGAAAATTGCAAAGGCTATTGAACCTAAAACAACTTTTGGAATTGGAGCTAAAGCCATTGTTTTGATTCAACAAGAAAATCTTAGCTCCAATCAAAGATCATAAACAAAAACTTCACCTTTTGGACATTAACTATCCATAGAATCTTTACTTTGGTTGAAATGAATCTTCCTGAACAAGAAAAAAACCATTGGTTAGAAAAACTTGCATGAAAATATAACTTTTTTAGACGACTTCATTGCTTTGTCAGAATCACGGTGTACTGCTGTGATTTTACAAAAGCTACAAATTCGACCTTCAACAGAATCATGGTAATCTCAATACTAAAGTGTTGTCAAACTCACTGTGAATCCAAACATGCATGTATTCAATCTATTGTTATGAGACTGAAATATTGGAAATTGTGAATCATTAACATCAATAAAGATCATTGATCATCAAAAAAATGAAGTAGATATGTTAAGTTTATGATATCTTACTAGATTCTAATAAACTCAAGCTATAGATGAATTAAGTATTTATAGATAGATAGATAGATAGATATAATTATAAACTTGCAACAACAAAAAAAAGTTCAACCACTTTTTCACAAAATTCAAGTCTCTACTCAACTTCTAAAAGAATCAAATTAATTCACAAAACCCATAAATGGAAAATGACTAGATCATATATATATATAACAAACTTATTTTCAGTTAAATTAATGATAATATGCTACTAAGGTAAACTTGTGGAAATTATTAGCAAAGCTAATATCATCTTAAATAGGATTTTAGTTAAGGAAAATGGAAGAGTAAAAGAGCATGAAACGTGTACCACACACAAACCTTGGAAAGAAGAATCTATTTTTGGTTGAGTCGTCTAACTTGGAAACTCATGTCTATTTCTTATCTCCAAATTGGATTTTTGTCATCTTCATCAAAAGCTATAAATTTTTTGAAAGTTTTTTTTTTTTTTAAGGAATAAGTTCGAGAAAATTCAGTTAGGATCCTCTTCATTTCTAATTATTTCCATTTCCTCCATTATTATATAGTTTTGGGAATATAAATGCAAAAGTGTGACATTAAGTGGGTCCAAATATCATTTATACACCCAAAAATATTTAAAAACTTTGGTAATGGAAGAAATGGAAAGAATAGAAAATGGAGAGGATCCCAACTCGAGAAAATTGTCTTTACCAAAAAAAATAGTTCAAGAAAATTGTAGCATATATCCATGGATCATTGAGGTTTCTAGACACCTCATAGTCACATGATGAAACATGACACTATAATAATTAATAAAATCCCTGTCAGAAAAAATAATAATAATAAATCGACTCTATAAAAATTAATAAAATCGCGATTTGATCCCCGCAATTGTAATGGAAGGAGATTAGAACCACTTAATATTAGAATTGACCTCCAAATTAGATTAGATGACTAAGTGGGCCGGATATTGTAATTAAAATAATTATAAAAAAAATCATAAACGGCAAACTTCAAACTTTAATGACTGGAATCATGGGAAAAGACAAATATTTCTTATTTTTTTTATAGATAAATATTAATGATAAATTTTTAGACAAAAAAATAATATTAATGATACATTTTAATTATTTTTACAATATAAGACAAATAGGCAAACCACCATTTTAGTTTCTAAGCTTATTAAAAAAAAAACCATTTTAATTATTTCCTAAAAATGTAATCGTTGACATATTAGTTTTTAAAAACGTATTTAAATTATATTACTATGCATGATCTTTGAACTTTAAACTTATAAATCTATTTGCAATTTTCATATGTTTCTTATAGTCGGTTGTTTCACGCAAAAGTAGCTTGATAAAGTTGGAAACAAGTTTTATTTTGGTTGGAATGACGCAGTTCCCTCAAGGCACCATGTATTCTTCTCGTGAATAAAAAGTTAAAAAGTTATCTAGCTACCAAAGAGATTGCAGTAATTCGATTTAGTCAAAATATGGGACTATAAAATTCTGGAATTTAAAATAAAAAGGTCAAAATCTAAATTTAATAATCAAAATAAAGGAATTAAAGTTGTATTGTTTAAAAAGAATTAGTATTTTTAGCACTTCACATATAAAAATTACAACGTGAAACTCAAATCAAATTTGAGTATTGACTTCTTGCACTCCAGGTTTGTCATCTAGTTTGGTAGGTTTTAAGGACAAAATTGAGTCTCAGTTCTACGTCAACTTGTCCCTATCATCAGCTAAATTAATTTATATATATTGCATATTATTGAGACTCAACCTTAAATATATCTAATAGAAGGGATTAATAATATAAAGAAACTCCCAAGCAAAATAAATGCTTATATATTAATAATGAACCTCCAGAGATAGCGTAACACATTTTTTTATCTATATACAGTATATTCCAAAACAACACCAGAAATGTCACATTAGACATTGTCTATTACAATAAGAGTTGCATTGCATAATTCCAATAATTTATATTAGGCTGATGATATGAAAATATTGGCAGAATTATTTTTACTTTGACCAGATCTTCATAATTGAATATTATAACCCATTGATTAACGTAAAAAAAAAAATAAATAAATAAATAAATAAAGATTATAACCCATTGATATGTACTTTTTATAAAACTATAAGACTTTAATTATTAATGTAGAAGAAAAAAAACAATATGAGAACTATATACTAAAAGATTATTAGAATGAACGAGGAATATTTATTATATGTAGCTAGACCGTACCACGTGAATGAACGAGGAATATTTGGCTCTTGTAACTACACGCAGGGACGGATGCACATAGAGGCATAGTGTGGCTATAGCCACACCGGAATTTTCCCTAAATTTTTTTACATATATATTATTCTCCATGTGACAGCTTTTTTCTGGTTGTTGTTATGTTCTGCGCTGCTTTTGTTAGGTTGAAGAAGAAAGACAGAAGGAAAATAGTAGTTGGGCTCTATTACATACATTAACCCGATGACCCATTTCATTCTTGTTACATTTTTAATCTCTTTTTGGTTACAACTGATGGACCATATAACTCAATTTTAACTTAATTTTTTTGTTTCCTTTTTTTTTTATCTCACTATTGTAGATTTGTAGTTATTTTATTTATACAAAACATTGTTTCTCTCATGTTTATCTTTTTTATTATTAAAAATTCCTTGTTTTAGACTTGATGAAAATATTTTTTTTGGTTTTATTCCTTATAAATATATAACGTTTTGTTTTGTTTTTAGTCCGGGATGTTTTATTTTAGTCCTCGTAAAATATGTTCATCTTAAAATTAAAGGTTAAATTTGTTTTTGGTTCTTACATTTTGCTCGCTTTTTAATACTAGTCACTATATTTCACAAAAAGTCACTAGATTTGTTCTAATGGTGAAGAATTTGGGTAGTATATGGGAGGTTCTAGGTTCGATCCTCTCTGACTCCATTGTAACAAAAAAGTCACTATATTTCAAAAAACTATTTTTTTAATCCTTATAGTTCACACCCGCCGTTACCTAATTTAGTCCCTGAAATTTGTTTTTTAGACGGAAAAATGATGCGGCACATAGGTGGACCCGATTAAATGTGTGTGTATATATATATATATATATATATATATATATATATATATATATATATATATATTAGTAGTAATCTCATATATTGTTTCTTGTTTAACTGAATTATTAGAATGAATAAAAAAATTAGTAGCGCCTACATTTTTTAGCCTCACTGATAATTTAGGTCTAGATCCGTCCTTGACTACACGTCTTGTTTTATGATCATACATTAGAAGCATTAATCACACCTTCCCCCGAATATATTTGTAGTTGATAGTTGAATATTGCATGAATTAATATCGATCATATCCAACGAAGATAGAAGAGTAAAAGAAGCCACGACACGAAGGTGGAATATCGATCATTCATATAGAAAGCCTTCTCTTGTCATAATATTGAGCTACTTATTTAAGTGCTCACCCAAAAGAGAAAAGATATAAGAACAAAGAAATAAGTGATGTGTATTTTTAAAGTAATTAAATTATGTGTATACTTTTTATGTCTAAATAATTTTTATTAAGACTAGTAATAGACCCGTGCTATCGCACGGGTCGTAACGTTACGCCATTTTTTTTTTCAGTTCGACTTTTCATAAGTTGACATATATAACGTAACATTAATATAACTGAATTACAAATAAAACTTGTGAAATGAAACATCAAACTAACTGAATTACAATACTTGTCAATGTCTATTACAATTTAAAGGAAAACTTGAAACAAAAAATTAAACATATTGTAGGCTTACATATGGATCTCACATAGATGTGTCCAATTAAGTTGTAACCTTAAAAACTTTACCAACATTTGGATAAACATGTTTGAACTCAATTCGAAGCCTATCACCAAATTGTATTCCATTGTCAAAACAAAAGTTTTTCCATCCTCCCACAATCTGCACATTTTCAGAAGCATCGGTTGGATACTTTAAATGTACCTTTGAACTGTTTGTTCCTGGTACTTCAAGTATGAGGCTTTGCAAATTGAAATCACGAACAAATTTTGATAATTCATTTGGCAAAGTCTATAAAACAAAATATGAAAAAGTAAAGCAATAAAAATAAGAGATAATAAAGATCATGAACATTTTAAAAAACTAACTTCAGATGTGAAAAATGAATAGAAAAGGGAATATCTTACAATTTTTGTTTGGCTGCAATGGTTCAAATGGTCAATACTGAATTCAAAGGTATGTACATCCGGAATTGGATGATCTGCAAAGCCTAATGGAAAAAAACTTACTGCATAAGTGTTAGGTGCATCTTCAACTCCAGAATTTTCCAATCGTTCATAATAATCTTCACCATATTTTTCAAGGAATTCAGCGTAATCCGAGTCAATTTCTTCATAATTATCACGGTGAAATTGACTAAAAGAAACAAAACAAATGAAATTAAACCTACTGTGGCATAGGGGATTATTTATGATTGGACAATAATTATAAATTTAATGTTACTGAATTATAAAGTATATGTTTGTTTTTCTAATGTGTTAATCGGAAACAAAACAATTATGTTGGTAAGTATCAATCTAATAACAATATAATGTCAGATAAACCTATTGTTGTTATTAAATAATTTTATAATAGAAAGCATGAAATTATAAATTTTTTTTATCAAAACATTTTATATATTCAATGAAAGCATCTGATTTTACAATACAATTCAATCACTGTTTCTTATTAATCAAACCCATTTACTTCAATGAAAGGATAATAATCTGGATCTATTGAATCATGATATTAAATAGAAAAAAAATTTAAAATTAACGTTGTTGTATAAAGTATCAACATATAATAGCAAGAACATATCATATAAAAATATGATTAAGATGAAATTATATCAATGTAAATAAGAAGGATATATCTAATGAATAAACCTAATATTGAAATAAACAGAGTATATAATGAATCAGTATATGTTTGTAGTCCTAAATCTTACATAAAATTTTAAACCCTAAATAATTTTGCTAAATTGAAAGCGGATAAAACATATTTCTGTCAAACCTTCCTTTATTTGTCGATGGCATGCTGGATCCTTGACCTATGTGTTTCTCCATTGAAGATGAATTCCCCTGGTTCTGGATAGCGACTTTGTCGGTCTTGTTATGGAAAGGAAAAAAGCAATAGATCAGATCTATGAGATTTTTGTGGTATTTGGATAAGAATGTTTTAAAATACTTAAGAGAAATATTGTTAAAGTTTGTTGGGCTGATGGGCCATAATTTGAGCCACCGAGTTTTGGCCCAAAATACTATTTATAACAATTTTTCCAATTATAATTTTAAATTGTAAATTGGTTAAAAATAAAGTTTTAATTGTAAATTATTTTATTCGAGGTTAATATTTTATTTGAGGTTAATTTTTTTGATTTTTATAAAAGCAAGTAAAAAATGTATTTATTATGTTTAATATATTTCAAAATAATAGAAATTGTTAGTTTAGTTATTTTGAATTGTTATTGTCGAATTCCAATTGTGGAATATTGTTCTAGGGGTTAGAAAGCTTAACTTCATTATAAGACATATAGATCAATTTTTTTGAATTGATGCTAGTGTGGTCCATTAAACCTTTTAAAGATTGATTTTGATCCGAAGAATTATCCAACTCATGGAATTAATGGAATTTTGTAAATTTTGTAATATTTGTTCATTATAAGACATACATTTGCATATTTTATTATTCTTGTAGAAAAATGTAAGGTCGATCTTTATTCAAATTAAAATGAACATCATGTTTGTTGTATTAATCAAATTAAACCTCATTGTTTTTTAATTGAAATGACTATAAAGAAAATAATTCATAAGGGATAAATGCAATAGAAGTTAAAACTGTAACACAACACGTACATTAAGAAATAATACATGCTACAACATTTGATCTAAATTATTGAATGAAAAACAATACATCATTTGCACGATAGTTGTAGTACTTATAGTTAAAAAAAAAAGCCTTGATCGATCATATCAATGTTACAATAAGAACATTATTATACTGCATTTTTTGCTCACATGTGAATTTCAGCTTATTCCCTTCGACGATGTTATTGAGTTGACAAAATGTTGCCCAACCTTCTCCAAGTTTTACAGTGATTTGATCTTCAGTTGCAGTTGTTAATGTGCAAGTAACGACATTGTTTAAAGGTCCACAAAGCTTAACTTCAGAATAATTTGTTTGTAATAGAAATAATCCAACTTTCCTTGGAAGAACCTATTTAACCATACAACTTAATATTAATATAAAATAAGTAAATTTTTTAAATAATGAACTTGAAAATAAATAACAATCTAACCAGGTAATTTGAGTTGATTGTGGTTTGGTTCATTACGATTTTAAAAGAACGATTGTCATTTCCATAAGTGCTTGAGCTGTGGAAGGTTGGAAAAAATGTTGGGAGAATTTGTGCAGTAGAAGGGATCAAGCGGAATGAATTATTGCCATGATAGAAAAAAGTAATCTCGATGTTTCCTATCCATTCATAATGATTTCTTATTGTTGGCCAACCATTAGTTAGCAGTGGTTTTGTCGCTGACATATTGAATTCAACATCATGTTGATTGCCACTGCCATCAATCAAATGCCATACACTTCCAAGTTCATGAAAAAATTGTGCCACAAAATAAGGATCCAATTCTCCTACATTCTAAAAATATGATTTATCATTAGTGTTATATAATAAATAAAAAAATTAATTTAAAAACATCATTTTACCTCATTTTGAACATGAACTGTAGTAAAATGACCTTGAATTTGACCTTCTATTCTATGTGAAAATGGTACAGCCATATTTGCTTAATGAAGTTTTGAAAAAAATATTTCTTGCAATGAAGATAGATATTGAGGTGTTGTATATATATAGGTATGAGTGTAATAATGAAATTAAATTATTGTTGCATTTGATTTATTTTGTCTTTATGCATTTGTCAAAAACATGTGAAGAATAATTTTGAGATATGATTTTGAAGATGTAGCATACCAATGACATGTGAATATGTCCTTTTGGTTGGTCTCTCAATAAATTATTTTTATTGATATCACTTTATTGATTTTAGAATCTTATGATGTTACTTGACAATGAAATAGTTTGTCATGTGATAATCATCATATAATATTTAGACAACATGCACATGTAGTATATTTAATATATAGTCAAGTTATTGGGGAACCTAAATTATGGTTTGAAAAAATTATATAGTTAAGTTATTGGGGAACAATAGTTACTGAAATTAAGTACCATCATGACATGAACTATAACAATAATATATAGTATTATCCATAAGACTATCATTCATATCGTACAAACAGTTTAGCATTCATCATTCATCATTGATAGATACATAGCATGGTTACTATAAATACTTTAGTGCAACCATTGTAGTAACTCTAAAAAGAAAAACTAAACTTAAAAGCATATACTAAAGTTCAAAGCTACACACAACATACATTGATTAAACACTACAACATAACATAGATTACAACACAGCATACCATTGATTAGGGTTTAAATCAACAAAGTTAAAAAGGATTAATTCTAATTAAAGACTTAACTTGAACCTTACTCATGCTAACATTAATCTGGATTCATTTGTGATTCTTGTTCTTTCGATCTCTTTTTGCATTGCGACGAACTATTTGAACTTCAATGATATGATCGACTAAAGGATCCATTTGGAATCTTAATTCATCTCCTTCCATCAGTTCATTTGCCCTCACCCATTGATACCAACCTTTAGTCAAATACTTTTCCTTGATAGCCTTCTTTCTTCGTGCCTTTTGAACCGTGCACTTGATTCCACTTAGTTTGTGAGGAGTTTCAATGTAAACAAACTTCTTTTCCTTAATAACAAATTCTGCAGTATCTGGTGGGAAATGCTTAAAACAAAAAACATTACATCAAATTAGACAACAATGAGATATCAACAAACATTTAAATGCAATTTATAATATCATGCTGATAACTTACCAAAACTTGTTGCTTTTTTTTGTCAGCATAAGCCTTGCTGACCTTAACCTTCCAACTCAAAATACGATCATTATCAAAATAATTGCTTAGAAAATTTTCAAGATCAGAATCATTGGGCGAGTCATGTTCGCTATTGTCTTCAGAAATTTCACTGTTATCTGCAACATCTTGATCAGTTGATAAAATAACCAAATCTTCATCTTTGATAACAGTCATACTGAAACGATTGTCATCAATTTGGTATTCAAGAATTACTTCCGTTGGTTTAGCAAAACCAAATTCTCTTGCCAAGACTCTCCCTGATTGAATGTGACAATCTCCATCATCCAGGCATAGTAAAACCTGACACCTTTTTCCATTTGCATGTTCTACCCAGCCAAATGGTTGTTTTTGTAGGTTAAACATCCAATGGGTTTTGAATTGTGTACATATTTTAATGTTGTCCTAAATTTCAAGTTGATATAAGGAACAAACTGTATTAGTGTGTTGTATAACTAATACCTAAAATACAATGTGTAATTTGATATGAACATTTTAATGAGTTAATACCTTGGTTGGATAAATCACAGTTTGAAAAGTTTTTGTCCTCTGCCTTTCGACCTCAAGTCTTGTCATTCTTTAAACATATACATTATTAGATATTCAAGTCAGTCCATATTCAAAGTACATAGTAGAGTTATAATGAAAATTTGTTTATTCAGATTCCAGTCTATAGGTTTGATAAATTGTTTTGTTGTTGTTTTCGTTTGCAGGATTCATTTAAATCAAACATGGAAGACGATGATAATTGTGTTTCAGATATTTGTGTTTGTGAAATAGAATCCAAACCCTAACATTTCAAATTGGTGAAATTTGGAATTGATACCACGATAAAAGAAACATAAACGATGCAAAATAGAGAGATGAATATTAAAATCTAACCTTTTTGAGGAAGAAGCCATAATTGAAGGATGTGGATCGACAGGATTTAGATTGCAGATTTTGTTCTTTTTGTTTGTATGTATGTAGTTATGGTGGTAGTTGAAAAGGAATGATACTTTAGTCTTTGATAGAACACTAAAGGTGTGGTCCTGGGAACAATTTCGCACAGTGTCATAGGATTTGGGCCAATAAATTAATGTTGACAAATTTGTAGGCCCATTTGTATCTTTTATCTTTTTAAAGCAATGATATGTGGTCCTGCATGATTATTTAATTTGTTTTTCATTTATTTAATTAAATTGAAAATAATTAAATAATGAAGGATTAGAAATTTAGAATAATACAATTTTTATTTACTAAAAATATTGATGGTATTTATAATATTGGTTAAAAAAATGACTATCTAACACAGTGACGGAGCCAGAAATTTTGTATAGAGGGGGCATCATAATCGTATAGTATAAATTTGTAGCATTTAATATATTTTACATTTTATTTTTTAAGCATAAATATACATCATAAATATAAAATATTGAATGATCTTCTAATTTTTCAATCTCAATAAAAATACCTCTTTATAAGACAAATACGAATATCATGTTTATCCAACACATATATATCTTACAATATTGTGTAAAATGTATATCCATTTACATTCCTAGAAGTCACTTGTGTGTAGTGCGGTGGAGATGAAGTTTTACACTCATAGCAACTTTAGTATTTGGATGATAAATGGATGTAGGCTTAAGTGGTAAAAGTGTCAACACATATATAGTATAAAAAAATTCTCAAAAACTTAGTGCAGGCTTGTGCCCCCATTGTCATGCATGTGCCTCCGTCCCTGATCTAACATGACATATTATAACAGTCCTAAAAATATTTCAGACAACTTTTCATCAACTAAACACAAAATTTAACGAAAATTTCATGAAACATCATTTTAGGTACAATATATAGATTGTACCAACACCTGAGGACTTTGATTTTTTATTTAAAGTTGGAAAGGGAACATGGAGACATATTGTAACTTCCATGTTCATTGAAAATCATGGTTGTGTCACTTTTTAAAGAAGTTTGGATCTATTTCTCCGTATGGCTATAATCCAAAAGTCAAAAAAAGTTGTTTTTTTAGCTAACAATGAAGACAATATTTTTTGAAAAATTATGACTTCAAAACTATTATTTGAATAGGTTGATTTTGTAATGAAAGTAATGAAAGATCCAATAGGTTGATTTTGTAAAAGATGGTTAGTTGAATTCATTTTCTGATCTTCTAATTGAGCAAATGTATCTCAACTATTATTTTTCATGTTTGTCATATATATTTTATATATTGATTTTTTATTTAAATTTGGAAAGGGAACATGGAGACAAATTTTGAAGTGAAATAATATTCAGTAATGATAAGATTTTATAATCTACTTTGGTACTATATTTACAATGAGAAGACAACATGAAAGAGTAAGTAAAGTTTATTGTCTTTTACTAATAATGTTGGGCTTATGTAACAAATTGAAAGTGAATACAATGTGGCAAATTTTTTTTGACATTATGCAATTTATTTGTTAAATAAATGAACTACATCATATGTTTAGTAAAAAAGTTTAGAATATAATAGATATGTAATAATGTATTCAGAAAAATTTATTCATATCTTACTTACTTGGATAAGATGGTATTGAAATAAGTCAGAGCAATATAGCATATCATTGTTTTAAACATAGAACAACATAGGAAACAAACATTTAATAGTCATTACAGACAATACTGCTGAACATATTTATAGGTTGTCTTAAACACAATAGGATAGTAAAAAATCCACATATCTATTACATAATTATCATATAGAGCTAAACATCACCAATAATAGTCAACTTGGAAAAACCAGAATATGAGAAAGTCACCATCCTCATTTGCCCTTGATCAGTTGAATCATCAATTTTGCTGGAGGTTCTTGAAGCTTGAACATCAGTTTGTCACCTGCCTCAATATTGGTCTTCTTGATGATTTTAGACCATTCTTTGGAAATGTATCTTTCAAATTGGTATCTCTTGGCAGTCATGACATTGCAAGGAATACTCAGCAGAGTTACTCCATTCATTTGAACTTCAATCAAAATCTTGGCAAATTTCGGCTTCAATACAATTTTTGATATTTCATTTGGGATGTGCTGTGAATTATAAGGTTTAGAGACTTATACTGAAATTACTATTTGCACAATAAAGTCATAATGTAACTTGAGTTAAGTATAATAATAGTAAAGATAAATATAAGTACCAGAACTTTAGCTCCATATTTTCTAGCTGCTGCTTCAGTCACCAATTTAGTCCATTCATATCCAAATTCAGTCTTTTTAATTATAATCCTACTAACCATAGCTTTGGTAGAAGCCCTGACAAACTTCTGGTGTTTCATTCTTTTTGATGACAACTTTGGTTGGGTGTTTGTTAACTTCTGTTAATATTGTCAACAATTAGGATTTGGATTGGAAGAAAATCATTCTAATTAAAAGGAATGCAGCAATTGTAAAATGAATGTTTACCTCAATTTGAATTTTGTTGTTGGCAACAATCAATCTTTTTGATCTCCTTAAAGAAACTTGATCAGAAGTTTCATGAATGACATTATCTCCATTAAGTGGCTTCCTTTTTAAAGAGAGCCTGCCTTCTTTGTTACTCAAGTTCTGTTTAGAATAATCAATGTTAAATTTATAATATATGAAATATGAATATAACATATTTAACGAAATATATGATTTAGGTTACCATTCTTGGAGGAATTTCAGATGCATGATCCCTGTCATGAGTAGCCCTCATATTTGTGTTATTATCCACTGACAATTGTTCAATCTGCACATTCTGTAAAGAAGAATGAAATTAAGAACAATCTATTACAAACACTTCTGTTTGTATTGTTAAAATACATTGCCATATATAGTTACCTGGGCTGGAGGGTTTGCAGAATCATGATTGGGTTGCTGAACATTAGTGACATTGATGTTAATCTGTGGAACAATGTCAATCTCCACATTCTGTAAAGAAGAATGAAATTAAGAACAATCTATTACAAACACTTATGCGTGTATTGTTAAAATACATTGAATTATATAGTTACCTGGGCTGGAGTCTTTGCAGGATCATGATTGGGTTGCTGAACAGTAGTGTCATTGATGTTAATTTGTGGAACAATCTTATGAGGTAAAATTCTCATCCAAAACTTATTTTCTGCAGCGACATAACTCAAGGTAACTCTGGTTGGTCTGACAAAGCCAAAATACTTTGAAACAACTGATGAATCAGTAAGGACCAACCCAGAGTCAGTTTGTTTATAGAAGACCTCAACATTTCTGTAGTTAGGACCTCTAATCCAGGCAAAGTTGTGTTTATCAAAAGTAGTTTTCCATTCATTAACAAAATCATCAGGAATTGAAATGGTTTCCTAAATAAAATGAACAAAATTTGAATTAATATCTATATCAGAAAAGTAATTAAATGTAATAAAATCCCAATTCAAATACAAATGCTTATACCAAGTTAGGGTCAATTTGAGTGTGAAATTTGTGCCTGTATTTTTCAATATCTGCAGCAGTTGGAACTCTAAAAAAAGGAAAAAGTTGAAACTTATGAAACACATAGTATAATAAAATATGATCCACATGAATTGATAAAGTAAATTGATACATGATAGTTAATATAAATTTCAAGATATGATACATAGAGTAAATAAAATTTAGTATCGTGAATGGAAAATTACCTTTTTCCAGAAGATCTATTGTTTGGTAAAATTCGCATCCAAAATTGATTTTCTGCTGGGACATAACTGAAGCTTACTCTGGTTGGTTTGACAATACCAAAAGTTCTAGAAACATTTAATGTATTTGTCAGAACCATCCCAGTGTTAGTTTTTTGATATAAGACCACAGCCTTCTTATAGTTAGGTCCTCGAATCCAACCAAAATTGTGTTTGTCAAAAGTGGTTTGACATTTGATATAAAAATCATCAGGCATGGAAATAGTTCCCTAAATATAATGAACAAATACTAAATCAATATATATAAATATCAGAAATTTAATTTAATTGTTATTAAATTACAAAAAAAAAGACATAAAACTATACCAATTTAGGATCAACCACAGATACAAATTTGTTCTTGTATTTCTCAATATCCTCAGGTGTTGGCATTCTGAAAACAATCGAATAAAAGTTTATCAGATGTCATTGATAGTAGTATAAATTCTCAAAAACCTAAAGAAGTAATTTTGGCATTTCTTAAACTTTATATTGATTTCATTATTACAGGGTATAAAAATTTCCAAAACAATCTATTAATTCTTCATGATTGTGACACAGATAGTTACTAACTACGAATCTTATAAATCAAAAATATACATTCATAACTATTATTCATTGTAATTGAGAAATTAGATAAAGTAGGAACGATCGTTTTCAGAATTACCTTATGCGAAATGATCCCATTGATTTTGAAGATCTGGAAGTTGATTTTGAAGTTGAGTTTGACTTGAATCTTGGTTGTACGTTTTCCATTGTTGGCAAAGAAGTTGGTAATGGTTGAAATGTCTTTGGATAGTAAAGTTTCACTTTTTGGATATTTAGAAGTTTCTTATTCCTTAATCATGGATAACACAAAATGTTTGTGGTCCTTATTTTGTTGGGACCACCGCACAATTTTTTTTGTTAACAATAATTGATATAATTAGTGTTGGGCCATTGATATCAGTTGGACCTACTTATAAGCCCATCTAAAACTATATAAATGGTAGAATAATTTATAAAAAGTAACTTCCCTTTCATATGTTTTTTGAACCGTATGATAAATTAATAGTGATATTTTTTCTTATGTTTATCTAGATGTTTAAGATATTAGTCTGTTCCATGCAGTAAAAGTAAAAATATAGTCTAAAAATAAACCATTTATAAATTATAAATTATATCATGAAAACATAGATCGTAACTTTGGAATTGAAATATGATTAGAGGCATTAGTGTAACAAAACATAGATTGTAATGCATGAAAATATAGATTAAAATACAAATAAAAACCATGATGTTCAAAAAAATAACTACATGGAATTGATATATTCAATAAGTAATTGAATTAAGTTCAACATGAAGACATTGAATGTTGTGTTTGAACCTGAAAAATAAAAATACATGATTACAAAATATGAAGCAACATTGAACAATCAATATAGGAAAGTAAAATACCTGTTTTCCAAAAGGGCATAGTTAGCTAAGTTCAAATATTATTGAACACTTCCTTGAAGACAACATTATTTGTAGTTTCTTTAGGATGTTTCTTTTCATCGTGAATCAAAATCTTAATACCTTTTTTGCTTTTAACTCTTGAAACAGCTACATATATTTGACCATGTGAAAAAACATCTCTCGGCAAATAAACACCGACATTATCCAAAGACTGTCCTTGTGACTTGTTAATGGTCATGGCATATGATACCATCAATGGAAATTGCCTTCTGGTTAATTTGAAAGGCCATGGAGATTGTGATGGAGACATATCCAATCTTGGAATGTATACCTTATTTCCATGATGCTTGCCACCAATGATTTTTGCCTCGATGACATGGTCAGCTAATCTGGTCACAATCATTCTTGTACCATTGCATAAACCTTGAGTCTGATCAATATTCCTCATTAACATTATTGGTGATCCAACCTTGAGCTTAATACTATGACTTGGAAGACCAGAAGTCCGAAGAGAGCTCAGAAACTCATGAGTAAACAGTTGTGTAATACGCTGATCATGAATTTCTGATCTGTCGATATCATTTGCACTCAAGTATTCCTTGTCTTCACCTGATCATGATTGATTCAAAAGATAAAAGTATAATTGAGTCATTATTTGTTCATTACTTTTAATAAAATTTGGAAATGTTGGCATTTACCTGGCATAATGTTGAGCATGTAATCATTGATTGAATCAACTACTTCAATTGTAGATGCTAAGATTGCTCTATTGAGTAAATATTCATAATCCTTGTAATTCTGCAGGAAATTTGGATAAGTACTATCAACAATTCCTTTGATGGGATCATCAAAGTTTGTAATCAAGAGATCATCTGGAATTTCAATTTGTGCAATTCCATCATTAGGCTCAGAAATTCTTCCTTCTCCAACAGCTAAGAGCCAATTTGAAAAAGATTCAATTTCATCATTTTCCTCATTATTCGGGCCTTGTCGCAGTCTCATGTTCTTGGTTAGAGTCAGAACCTTGACATGATCCCAAATATAAGATGCATTGATTGAAGCATGGACAATATCAGATCTGCTTCCTCTTGGAATAACTGGAAGTATTTGTCTAAAATCACCCCCAAATACAACAACTTTACCACCAAAAATCTTGTTCTCCTCTCCATTTTTTGTCATAAGATCTTGTAGACAACGGTCTAAAGATTCAAAACAATACCTGTGAGCCATTGGAGCTTCATCCCAAATGATTAACTTTGTTTGTCTTAGCAATTCAGCAAGGTCACTATCATGGTCTATTTTGCAAGTTGAATTGTCTAAAGTTGGAATAGGAATTTTAAATTTGGAATGAGCAGTTTTTCCTCCAGGGAGTAGTAGTGATGCGATTCCACTTGTTGCCACAGTAAGTACAATCTCTTGTTTTGATCTCAATGCACTTGCAAGTGTTCTCCAAATGTATGTTTTCCCGGTTCCACCGTAACCATGTAAAAAGAAAACTCCTCCATCTTGTTTGTTCACAGCAGTCATAATTGTTTTAAAATGACTCCTTTGCTCATCTAAATGATAACAATTAAAGTTAATGTAAATTAATATGTGAATAAGTAGGGAAATTTAATAAAAGTGTATTTGATAGGATTATACTAAACCTGTTAGTGAAGCGGATAATTCAGCGAATTCTTCTTTAAGTGATGCAACATCATAATTTCTCTCATCATATATAAGTCTATTTCCCAATTGTTGTAGCACATAACCTCTAGGATAGGGCATTGAACCAAACTCCCTTAATGATCTCCTGTTGCCTTGCAAATACTTCTCAATCTCCAAGAGACATAAATTTTCTATCTCATCATCAGTCAGTTGCAAGTCTTTACAATGAAAAAGATTTTTAAGTTGTTAGTGTATAATATATAGTGAATGTATTGATGACAAAATTATATTATAAGTATAATAGATACCTTGATTATGTGCAATGATCCTTTGTTGATATAGGATGCCATCTGAAAGCCACTGTATTGTTTTCTTGAATACAAAATATGGTCTATTCATACAACTACACACAAGTAGAATGACAAACAATTTTCTTAAAAAATAACCTGGTCCCCATCCATGAGCTTCTCTGATTGCACTGATGTATTCTTTATCATCACCAAGAAATCCTTTGGCAAAGCAAGCATCTCTAAAGGTATCATATTGTATATCACCAACTTTTCGAATATCTTCGTAACACATTGGTCCTTTGACAACCGTCAACATCATTCGCAAGTAAAACAATTCTCCTGTGGTTGGAGGAACCCAAATCAATCTACCAATTTTGAAACCTTTTTTCCTTGGTGTCCAAGATTTCTTTTTTTTGTTGTATGTAAACTTTGTGACAAACTGACCATATGTCAGTTTTCTTGCAGCTGGATAGTCTTGATTTGCTTGTAACCATGATGTGAACATAGATTCCGTGACACTTGGTTTTTCCAAAATGTTTTCCATACGGTCATAATCAGTGAAATAAATAGTATTCTCTCCGACCAAATGGAAAAACATTCTTTCGACGGCTGGCTTTCTACCATGAATTTTGAATGAAAAAATTCTCCAACATGCTTCACATGGTGATATGTATCTGCAATCAACATACTGTTTGATTTCATCAATTTGTGTCTCCTCATTAGTAACATTGTTTTGTGATCGTACAACTGTAGCTGTGATTCGATCATAACCTTTGTGTATGTACTTGAACAAATACTTTATTGATGAAGATTGGTTACACCATTCCATATTGATATGAGCTTGATATTTGAGCAACAACCTTTTATTATATGGAACAACATATCCATTGTCCAAAGTAATACCATTTTTTTCCACTGTATGACTATTTGAACTTCTCCTGTAAACAGGATATCCATCTTGATCAACTATGGTTTTTTCAATGTATTTTTTTGGAAAGAATTTAGTACATCTTCCATTCATAGTGCATGGTGATTGTTTTCTGGATTGTCCACATGGACCATGGATCATATGTTTTTTTACCAGGTTGTAAAGTTCAGTGTCAGTATCAGGGTTTGGTATCTCAGCAGAAATAATAGTGTCAATATCATCAGGTGAAGGATATTTGCTTGATGGATGCAAAAAAATCAATATATGAGCATGTGGCAGTCCTCTTTTTTGAAATTCAATTGTATACATATCTGTATAAGTTCATTACAGGTGACATATATAAGCATGATATGGAATAACATATGAATGAATAAATTGAATATTAAAAGAATAACTTACATGCTAAGACTTTGCCCAGAATGTGTCTTTTTGTTAAATCCTTCATAAGCTCATCAAATTTGATTTTAAAAACCTTTGAAACAATATCTGGCCGATCTTGAGGTTTCAAATTGTTTTTTGCCAACTCTCTTGTGATCTCTGGCCAGGTAGGATTACATGTGAAAGTTATAAAAATATCTGGAAATCCAACTGTAGATGAAATGGCCATACCATCAAAGTATAACTGATCCATGTATCTTTTACTTCCAACAAAAGTAGAAGGCAGAACAACTCTTGTTCCTCTTTTCTGGTTTGAACTATTAATAGCATTTGCAGGTCCTTCTTTCAATTTGTGGTACTTTCCAACTCTGAGTTTTGACTGATTTTTTCTCAACCAATTCAACCGTTCAGTTTCCATCATCGTATATCCATCCACCAAGAATTGTTGGAAAAGTCTTCTTGAACATAACAAAGTTTGTGCTTCTTTTTTCCGTGTTTGAATTCTAAAACAAAGCCAATCTTTGATAGTAAGACGATTCCTTTTGGTAATGTCAATTTGGTGTCTATATCTAAATTGAATACCTGACCTGAAGCCATCCTCACCATAAGGAAAAAGTAGTGGATATTGGTAAGCAAGATAAGCTGGATGAAACTCATTTATTCTTTGCAAACTACCACTTCTTTTATGCATGATTATATCTCTTTCTGCGGCAGAGTCAATATCTCCAACTATGAGAGCAGCTACTTCGGAAACAGTTGGTTTATTATAAATCCTACCATCTGTAGTCCTCTCAGAAATTAATTTGAACTTCAGGTCTTGGAAAAAATTATTCTGCAATGTATGTCTAGCCATTCTAAATGATCTTGCATGGACATTGTGTTCATCAAGCATAACCTTTAATTTTCGTACAATATTTTCATCAAGTTCTTTGTTATCTCTGAAATAATAATAATTGAGGTGTATCAACACTACAATAATGGAATAAAGCATCATGATGATAACCAATATTGCATAATATACATGTTAATTTCAATACCTGAAATTGTTCATTCTGTTTTGAATTTCGTTTTCAGTATCATAAATATATAGCTGTGCAAATTTAGGAGGTTGACCATGAACTGGCAACATGCTCCCAATTCGATGACAAACCTGTCCTTGAATTCTTAATGTTGGTGGACCTCTACCAATTCTCTTTTTGTCATCCAATTTCATTCCAGGAGATGTAAAAGCAAACATTGAATTATATATCCTTGTGTGTGTTTGGTAATTTTTGCTGTCTGCATTGTGGTAACTAAACAAAAGATGTTGAAGAAGTTCTGGTGGCTGGTCCAACAATGGCAGTTGAGCTTTACCTCCATGGCAACATTGTTGGAATTGAGGTGTGAGGGAATGTCTACTTTTGTGTTTCCTTTCTTGATACCACATTAATGCACCACATTGTTGGCATTCCCAAATAGGATCACCTATATCAAAATACCCTGCAAACAAAAAGAAATGCAAGTAAATAGTTTGTAATTTAAATTGTGACATTGTTGATGACAATAAATAAAGGAAGGAGCTAAAATTGAACCTTGTTGATCATCTTCCTCTAAATGTTGTTCATCATCAGATTCTGAATGCTCATCACTGCTAGCCCTGTCTTCTGATCCAGACTCATCAGAAGAAGATTCAATGACATGATTATCAAAAAGTGAGGAATATTGAGATTTAGTGTTGGTTCCAGATTCAGTATTCCCTAAAGTTGTGTAATTTTGATTGAGTGTAGCATTGAACTTGTTGTAGAGATTAACTCCTCTAGTTTGATAATGAGTTTTTTTTGCAGGGGGTTCAATAATGTTGTTCAAATCAGAAGGTTGGGTAGCATTTGAAGTTCGTGTATGTGCTTTATCAGTTTGATTGATTTGAATTCCTGATGAACTTTCTCTGAGGATAGAGTTGGACCTTTGCTGAATTGGTTGTGTATCTTGTTGAGAGATTGGCATATGATTTTCAGCAAAACCATTTCGCCGCATTTGACCAAAAGCAGGATTTGGTTCATTTGAAGCAATTTGCCTAAGAGTAGCATTCCAGTTCCTTATAAAATTGGCTGATGCTGAAGGAAAAAAAATTTGTGTTGGACTTGTTTCATTTGGAACATTCAACATAGAATTTTGGGGAGTAGTTGTAGATGTATTTCCTTGTGTATGCTTATCAGTTGGTTTGCTAAGATTAACATTAGTCTCTCTGGTGTTGGTAATATTAGCAAGTGGAGTTAATGTTTCATTTGAAATTGGTTGTGATATCTTGGAAGAACTGATGATAGGTTTTGCTTTCTTTGTGGACTGTTTCTTGTTATCTACAACAGCTTTTCTTTTTTGTCTTGCATTAGTTTGAAACTGCTTATGGTTTTGAGGGTTGTTCTTCCTTTGATCCATATGATAACATTAAGTTGCTATAATTTTTCAATGTTTGTTTGGCTATTATACTCTAGTGTTAAGTAAGATGACATACATTATAACACTGAGTAATGTTTAAGTGTGATCCTCTTAACCAAAATTTGAAATTTCAAATTGGAAATGGTTTTCAAAATTCAAAATTTGGTGGGAAACATTTAGGTTTTGATTTCAGATGTTACATCACGAATTTTAAATTGCAATCTTAAAAAAAAATCAATAAGTGAAAAGGGAAATATGGATGCTATGACTATGATGGTATGTCTACATTGCAGCTTGAGTTGAATGAAATTGCAAGGTGAGTTAACTTGTAGAATAGAGTAAGTTGGTAGAGCATTAAATACACATCTCTTTCATTCACCTATATTGATCATACAATGGTGTAAAACTAAGTCAAAGACTATGATGTAGGTTGTCATAAAAAACTGCAAGTTACTCCTTTGTGTACTATGTTTATAATATAAAATTCCAAGTACTTTAATGTTATTATGACCAAATTGATCTATTCGATGCAAACTTAGTATCACAATAGCTGGAAATGGGTATTAGTGTCTTAGTTGCAGGAACAATATAGGTGATCAGAGTAAAACTATCATTAATAAAAAATGAAAACCTCTTGATCAAGCATACTAAATGAACGAACTGGTATGAAACAATAAAACTTGAACCATTTAAACTATAAGTTGGTCTGCAAAATCCTTTGGCATATACTAAGTTAGATTGCAAGAAATAGTAGAAGATAGATTGCAAAATCAGGTTGTCATTGAAACCTGTTGTCTTGAGACTGAGATACCAAATTAGACTGCAAGAAACATTAAAATATTGTAGTTATTATCCATTAGTTCTGACATTGGATGAAAAGTTAACATCAACAATAAATGGATATAGGTGAGACTTGATGTTTCTAGACACAACAACCCAAATTTAATTTAATTAAACTAAATAACTTATAAATTATCATTAAACAAAGACAATAACATAAAATCATAATTAAACATATTAATAATACTTAGCACAAAGGATTCAATTACTGCTTCATGATGCTGGATTACAACAAATCCTTAGAACAACTAAACTCAATAACATACCTAATGAGATGATGTACTAATGACTTATCCAATCAACATCAACCCTATTACTATTTTCAAGATCAAAGAAAGTGAACTTGACAATATCTCCATGACTGAAATAGTTTTCCCTGCAGAAAATAGGCCAACTATCCACTTCATAGGTTGTGACTTGGTCTTGATCTACTAACTTAATAATTGGAGATAACATAGGCTCAGCTACTGGTCCTTCAAGGAGCAAGGAATTGTGATAAGAAGTAATATATTCACCCAACTCTTGGTTAAGTATCTGAAATGGGAAAAATTGAAAAAAGTTACAAAATAAACCAGTTGATAATTGGCCACTTATTTAGTCATTTAGAATAATACTCAACTAATTGTATTGTAGAGTTAGGATCAGAAGGAATAACAACATCAAAACTCAATGAATCATTTGGTTTAGCAGATAGAGAGTGAAATGAGGGTAATCCATAGGTTGAGGAATCCCTAGTTGGATTAAGCACCAAATGAAACATGTTGTCACCATAATACTCTAAACCAAAAAGATGATAATGATTCTGCAAATCCAAATGTTCACGAATTTCTGTCCATCCATTTGTTAGTCTAGGTTGATTGACATCGCGATTCCAAGTAACTAAATACATGTAGTTGCAGCAAAAAAATTTCCATTGATCATCTAACTCATGAGAGTATTGTTGTGCGAAGGAGGGATCAATTTCACCATATGGCTGTCCAATATCAGATGCAAATAACATAAGGATGAAAATTTAAAAATGTAACATAAAAATAGTAGACATATGCATAAACAATGTTACTTGAACTTACAACACCATTGACATGAACTGTATATGTAATTGATTTTTGAATCCTGGAACCAAGATATAAACTGATATCCTCATAATATGTTGGCATGTTTAAACTTAAGTGAAGTGTATAATAAGTGAGCATCAAATGTTATGAAGGTGTATTTAAAGTAAAAGTTGACATGTGATAGTCATAAATAAGTTGTTGTAGTTGGTATACTGCATTTAAATGTTGGAAGTTGGATAAGTCATTAATATGGAGACTACATAAAGGGAGCAATAACTGATATAATTATATTACAACCAAGTAGGCATAATGTGTTTAAGTTCACGGCCAACACATCAACAAAACATAGGTACCTAAAGCATAATATCATACACAACACATGTAGTGTTGGTATAAGACAGAACATCAACAAATTAATTAAGTAGCTACAACTTTAAAGTTTTGTTCAGCATAATACCTAAACTAATTACTTAAGCTATCCATTATACATTCCATTGATTCACTCCTTTTTTGGAACCTTGAGTCCCTTTCTGCCTGATGTCTTTCCTCCAACTTTCAACATCTTTGTGGATGACTGTTTTTCTCCAATGACATCCTCAAGTTCAGCATTCTGGGAAGTACACATAAGGTCGTTCCCTGACCTCTTTGATGGTGTCTTCATCCCCAATATATCAGGATCAATTTCATCAGAAGCAGACAGAGAAAACTGAAAATATGATATAAAGCAAACTAAATTCAAATAAAAATATGAAATATACTTAGTCAAAATATAATAAGCGAAGACATAAACTTGAATGGACGTACAGTCGGTATAACAATTTCATCACCATCGGCAACATCTGCATCAGTATCAGTAGGCTGCAATGAATCATGTAATTGTTTTTATGTTTGAATTAATGTTGTTTTCAGGATAATAACCAATATTAGAAAAACTTGTTTAAGAAGTTTTCTAACCTCAACCTCATCTTTCTTTTGGACTATAGATTCAGCAGTACTATTGTCCTGAAAAAAAAAAAAACAATTGAATTCAAAGATTGTAGATGTTTATGATACCAATATTATGAATACTAAAGAAGTAAATTATGAATAGCTTTGTTACCTCAAATAATAATGTAGATTTATCATCTTGTATCTGTCCTTGTGGAGCCTAAAAAATGATAACACGGAATGAGACTTAATTGAGTTAATATGAATTCCAAGATTATGGTAAAAAAATTATAAGAAAGAGATTACTATTATTAGATGGAAACATAGTAATATCCTTACATCAGCAGGTGAGAACATCGCAGCAATTTCATTGATAAAGTCATCTCCTTGGTTGATTTGAATGACTGATCCAGTTTTCCACTTGGGTTGCCACTTAACTTTGACAGCAATTTTTTTCCCAGTAATTAGATCGATTTCCTCAGGATAATCCAGAGGATCCGTTATTCCATCCTAATATATTGAAAAATATAAAATATAATCAGGAGAAATGTAGTTGAGAAAATCATATAATCAGTATATATGTAGATGACAAAAACAACTACAAAACAATATCATATTGTAACAGAGTTTAATTTTGACCTGCAACATTTGAGCACGTAGAACAGTCGCACTCTTGCCAATCAATTGCTCACACTCGCGGTCCCAGAAAACAAAAGTTGCCTTAACATCTCCATCACCAACCTCAACATCCAGCTTGTACCTGTAATTTAGTAACTAATCAATTGTTGACAATACAATGCTATTCATGTATAATGTTTTAAATAATACCGGTTGTGAATTAATCGACATACATAAGTTTTACCTCAGAATTTCTGCTTCAGTTTCATGACCATCTCCACATATAAAAGGAGGAGCAGCACCAAAGCATTGTTTAGGGCATTTGAAGCAAGTCATATAGTACCATCCATACTTTGTAGGCTTGATCTTAATTGTCTTGACAATTGTCACACATTTGGTTTCCTGGCCAATTTAGAGTTACACACTTGTCATTGATTAAGTTTAATTTAAACTTTTGGATGCAATTAAAACATCACTTTTGTTCCGTACAATGTTTTACCTGTGGTAGTTGCACCATTTTTGTCAGTGTAATCAGATCTGCATTGTTCATGAATGTTTGTTGCGGTGTGTACTGGGAACTTCCATACGATTGGCTCATCATTTGTGTCGGAGTTTCAGCAAAACGATCAACAGTACCATTTTCAATCCCAGCAAGTAACCTTATAATATAACAAATAACATTTGTAGATAGTTAGTTAAAAATAATATTGCAAAGATCAAAAGTAACAAATAATTGGATACACCTTTTCTTGAAGTCAATAATCTCTGGAACTTCTTCATTGATGAAAAGCTTTGTTGTGTTCCATGTATTTGAAATTGTCAATGGCCATTTTCCTAAAAATATAATGTATCTATCATTAATAGTTCATATTTGTTAAATTATAAAAAAATTCAAACCTAAATATTGTACCTTCTTTTTTGATTTTAGCATATTTCATGAAAACGATAATTGGATCACCCTTAGCTTCATTCTGAACATTGAAGAACTTAAGTGCATAGTTTTGCCATAAAGTGCAAGCAATTGGAGTGTTCCTACCAATAATACAATGAGCAAGTTAGTATACAATCAGTTGAACACATGTCGCAGGATATACTATAAAAAGTGGAAAATATACCCAAGGTCTCGAAGAGTAAGGTTAACTTGAACTTTCCTATTTCCATGAGTAGGTTGTGAATAACCAACTTGATCCACCAGTCCAATAACATCTGAAAACACACAACAAAAGTTGTAAACTGCAAAAATTGTAATTAAAAAATAAATGTAAACAAACATGAAAATATACCATATAATAGATCTTCATGAAAGTCAAGGTTGGCAATCTCAGTGAAAGGTTTAATGTTTATGACTGGATCCCCAATTTTATGAACATTCACATCTTTAACTATAGTTCCACCATTGAACCTCAGCTTGTAAACATGATGTGAGGCTTTGTAAAGGTCATCATTCTTTGAGACTTGAAAATTTTGCATAGTGTAAGTGTTGTTCACACTTAAATCATTTACTTGTTCATTATTCTGAATAACCTCATGAGGAATGAAAACTGAAATGTCATCTCCCTGAAATATAAAGAAAAGCCTTGAAATAATACTTGTTTGAAATTATCTGACAAACACTACTAATTGTTTGATGTTTTCAAATTCAAGTATCAATGATTTCTGGAATTTTGTAAACTCAAAGATCAACAATTTATTTTCAATGAGATTTTGAACACATACTTTTGAAAACATACTCATATCAATCAAATGTATGAATACAAACTCCTATTTTGAAATGTATAACCATACACATGCTCATTGACAGAAAATGTTTGAATACTTATATAGTTTTCAATGAGATTTTGAACACATACTGTTGAACACATACTCATATCAATCAAATGTTTGAATACGGACTCCTATTTTGAAATGTATAACCATAGAGTTAAAACATTGCAGAGAACCTTGAATTTAATAAAAATGATTTTAAAACCAAGAACAACAGTTAAGATTCAGTAATAAATACACATTGATCAAGGGATAACCTTATCATCAAAAACCAGCAACTCAATCGACTGTTTTCCATCCTTCGAATTACTCCATTTTTCTTTGACCTTCACTGAAATCTTCCAAAGATCTTTTCCATCATTGATATCTTTGACACATTCGAACTTTCTTGCCATATTGCTGGACCAAAAAATCAAATAAAAGTGACATTAATACTTGTTTTTAAAAAACCACAACTAAATTTAATCTTTCATAGATCTTCTATTTGGTAGGTGTAATACAAAGAACATCAAGTTTAACATAAATTTTTGTTGAGTTTTTAAGAATTTAAATATTTGAACCCAAAATATTGGAGTTAAACAGAGAGGAAAACTTTTTATAAACCATGAAACAACGGATTGAAAAATTTTGAAACCGTTGATCCGACCTTTCGTCAGTTTTAACAGAAGTTAATAAACAATGTTGTAAAATCACAATAGTTGTAAAAATGTTGCAAGGATTGCTTGTATAAAATGAAGCATGACTTGAAGAAGATGAAGATGTACATGAAAGAAGAGTTCTTACCTTTAGTTTTCTGAGAGAAGAAATTGAGATGGTATTGGGTAGTGTGAACAAAATGGACTGCAAGGGAAAGAGTAGTTCTGTTTTGTCAGTTTGAAAAAATTGGAAGGAAAAGCTCTGATGGGACATAAAGCAACCAATTGGAAAACAATTGGTAGACTTGAAATGCAACCATGGCTTGCAATAAAGTTGGATTTTGTCTCACAACATCTTGATTTGGCTTAGTTAGCCACACATTTGGCTCGGTTAGGCCATAATCTGGTTCAATTAAATAATTTTTGGACTGCATTTGCCCTTACAATGGACACTTGGCAATTTATGAAGCAAGGGCAAAACTGATTTTTCCATAGTATTGAATTTTCTTATATTGTAATAGATTTGTGACTATTCAAGTATTTCTTTTGATCATATGTCAATAGTTGGGTTTTGTTTTGGTAATTTTTGTTTGCATACAATCTCTTATCTAGATATTTATCTTATTTGAAACAAAAATACTAAAATGTGAATATCTCTCTAAATAAAAGATCGATGGTAGTATAAGAGATTTGATCTGTAATCCCTCCATATCCCGATATTTTTTACTTAAGGGTTCTTGCTTTCTACCCATAATTAGCATCTATCTCCCCGGGTCACGCATATATTGTTTAAAAAGAAAAATGCATATGGCATTTCCAAGGACTTAAGCCCTTATGTTGAGTATGACTCAGACGCAAAAAGATGGGCAAGGAGTGGGAGAGTTGAGCAAGCGTAGTGAGTTCCATTCCATATATATTACACATGACACCACATCAATACATCATCTTTTTTATGAAAATAAACCCTATCTGATATCATTAGTAATAGTTTGTTCGATATAACCAGCCGTAGATGTGGCCGCTTAAGTTAGTTGATAGTCACTACAATAATTTGTCTCCTAATGAACTCTACCCAAAAAATAAAACCAAAAATAATTTTTTTTGTCTCTTTTATTCTAAGAGAAACTATTTACTAATCCAACTCAAAAATTACGTTATAGAAGTCTAGCCCACCGGTTCAATGGATAGTTTAACAAAGCTCGAAAGCGATCGCTCCAAAACTTTATAGAAAATTTCTCTTCCGATCCCCACGTTTCTGTTATGCCTGCCTAACTGACGTTTTTGCCTTTGTAAGGTATTTCGGTTTTTACGAATCAATTTTTTTTCATAGTTTAAAAATTTCGGTTAGTAGAAACCGAAATTTTGTGTTCCATATTTTTTGAATTTACAAGGGCAGAATGGGATTTTAAGGAGTATAAAAGAAATGTGGGGGTCGGAAGAGAAATTTTCAACTTTATATATGAACCACTAAATTTTGATCAAACAGTGTTAGTGCATGACGGCGGTACAATTTAACCAAGGGTGAAACCAAGGGTGTTGGGGTAGACCACGACCACCCCCAAAATATAAGTAATTATTGAAATACCCTAGTATTTTTATAAAATTATATTTTTATATTATATATTTGTTTGTGAACAAAATTAATTGAATATGTAATCTAGTGGATAATAAGCTGCTTACAATGTGAAACTGTGATAGTATTTATAAATGATGTATTTTTTACAGGTATCAAATTTTAAATGTTCAAATAATAGTGCCCATATAAATACATTGTAATAATTTATTTATTTTTTATACCATATTATAAATACAAAGACAAAAAGTTTTGAATTCTGATAATTTGAAATTTAATTATCGAAACGTTATTTCAACTATGATTCGTGCACAATTTTTGCCAAAAATTTATCCCAAACATGTACCCTCCCAACTGGGCTTATACTCCCTGTACGGATATGCAAGAGCCCAAAAAGAAAAATATTACTTGCACGCATGCTCTACCTATGTCTGAAAAATTGTTGTACTATTTTTTTTCGATAATTAAAATTGTTGTATGTATTTTATTTAATTTAATTTTTATCATATTATAGGTGTAACTTTTTTACCATCGGTGACTAATATCCTGACAAGTGTGAGTTATATCTTACATTGTTTAAAAAAATGGAGGTTGAACATTTTATAAGTGAGAGAACTCACAAACCTAACGCCACAAACCTAACGTCTTAAAATTTTGGGTAAAAGTGCGGTGTTCAACTCACCTGTATTATTGTTTTTAAGCCCAATGTAGATGATCTCCTATCTGCCCCCTCGTGACCCAACAATGGTATATTGGTATTAGAGTCGATCGTTCGACGAAAGGTTCGACCGGCTCCTTGTATCGAAAGTCTTCCTGACAAAGGTGGTTAGATGGTGTGTTCCGTTGAGCAGTAGAAACGATATGGTGCAAGTGTATGGATAAAAAATCTTCCGCTTGAGAGGGAGCGTAAAGTATTGGATGACTTACACCTGAGGGTAACAAGTGTGAGGTGTGTTAAGTCTCACATTGATTAGAAAAGTGGTAGTTGAACATTTTATAAGTGAGACGACCCATAAACCTAACGTCTTAAGGTTTTGGATAAAAGTGTAGTGCTTAACTCACTTGTATTGTTATTCTTAAGCTCAATGTGGATGATCCACCGGCTATCCCCTCGTGATCCAACAAGAATTTGTTGAACTTGTTTTACATGCTATTTTTTTTTTTTTTGCATTCTTTTTAACTTCCAAAACTAACCACACATAAACAGTTCCAATTCATTTGTTTCATTCTTAAAAAAAGAGATATATGAAAAATCTAGAATATATAAATTTACACAACTTAGCATAATAGAAAAATTGAATCACACAGACGACACACAGATAAATGTTTTTCTCCACTCCTGCATGAAGTCCTGAACATCCCAACCCAAGCACAAAACACACAACTGTACAAATGGTTTCAATTTTAGGGTGTGTTTGATTTGCAAAACAGCAAGTACTAGATAGAATATAAAAAACTTAAAGGACTTAAAAAACTAAAAGGACTTATTTGTAACTAAAAAAACTTAAAAGACCTATTTGTACAAACATAAAACTTAAAGGACCTATAGATGTTTTGGTTTGATGGAACCAAGCTGCAAATTTTTTTTTGACAATAAAGTAAAATACATTCATATAATAAAATAGTAATAATATAAGAGATAAAAATAGCTAAATACTTACTAAATATATATATAAAATTTTCAGATAGCGTTAACAAACCGAAATCTAAATCTTACCAATCAGACTAAATCGTTCCACATATGACCAAAGGTCAATAATAATTTGAGATCCACAATCTTTGATGACATTCAACTCCGAAAAAAAGATATTTGCATGTATTCGAAGCAAAAAATCGACTATAGATAGTCTCTGAGATGACCGATTTTATCACATACTGATAGGATATAATTGCAAGATTGATAGTAAATTGACCTTAGTGATAGCCATCATAAACCCCTTACTTGAACTATAATGAGTATATCATTGTTAGAACATTTAATGTGTCAAAGTTGATATGCCACTCCGAACAAGCAAAACACCGCCATGTAAGTCGATGAACAAACCAACAACCCTACACTTAGACAACAACTGCAAAATTGTTCTAAAATGACAAAATTTAATCATAATCTATGTTTTTTCGACCTTTGAATGAGGACCTAGATATCAAAACAGGAAGATATGACACTCTAAAAGAGTGTAAAACAAACATTTGTACTAATGAAATATGTTGTCATAGTACTAGTGCAAACAACAATAAAATTAGTTCGGTTTCATTCATCAAAAGGAACACTAATGCTCAATATTTTAAAAGGCAATCTAATTTGAACCAAAGTTTGAATGAACTGGATTAAACTTAGATTGAATCAAATTAAATTGTGTGGTTGATTTAATTATTAGTTTTTCTTTTTATAAATTTTACTTTATAATTTAACTAAAAGTGATATGATTCAATTGTGATTGGACTAATTAAATTGAACAATAATTCAAAGTTGGAAAATGCTAAATAGTGCTCCCGGGGCATTGTTTAAGGAACCAAATATAGTAATATCACATTGAAGTTTGTGCGGTCAACGCCTCGAAAGTATAAACAGTGTTATTTTTAATTTTAAAATTTCCTTTTTTGGTTTCCTTAACCAGTGCCCCGGGGGCACCGGTTAGCATGACCCTTCAAAGTTTCAGAGGTCAGATCTTAGGTCCAATATTTTTAACACCAATTGCACTACACCTAATATCATTATCATAATCATTTCAATGCTAATAAATTTTAAAACATAAAATTATAATTTATAATATCATAAACAAGGTGTTGCCACGTTTGGAGTAGATCTGAAACACAAGTAACATGTAACACTAGTTGCTTACAATTAATTGTTTGTTTCTTTGACCATATAATATAAGGTGTGAGATAGGGGTGAGCGGTTTAGACAAAATAAATAAATAAATAAAAATCAATATGTTCTGGTTTATTTTAAAAATTGAACCGAACCAATAAAAATTTTCGATTTTATTTTTAAGAAGCGATGAGCCGAATGGAAATATATAATAGCTTTACTATTATGTTGTTCCTTCTTGGTTCAGTCCAAGATGAAAAGTGAATCACAGTTCAAACCAAGGACAAACATGAAACAAACTCACTTATATGAATTTATTTAATCTTTGAATGAATGTATTTGATGGAGAACTATCATCATTTTAAATATATTGTATAAATTTATTTAATTTTGAGTATGTTGTAAAATTTATTTAATTTTGTAGTTTTTAATAAAATAGAGAGCAACGGTCAAAAAAAATAAAATAGAGAGCATGCAATAGTTTGTATGAAAAAAGATACTGTAGTTTGAAAAAATAATAGCTGAAAATACATAAAAAATGGTAAAGAAAATACAAATGATGAAAGTATTGTTTGACAAAAGAATGTCTGAAGAGTAAAATATCTTCCAAATACATTTATTTTTCACATGAAATCCAACAATTATCCAACCATGTTTATTTGTTCTTTACAAGTTTAATCCTCAAAATTATTAAAACAACATTCTTTTCAAAGGGTAATTTTCTATGTAGCATGGGTACTCCTGAAATGGTGAAGTACCCATACCGGGTACGTATCAGTACTGGATACTCCATGATACTCGTATGGTACGCACCGATTTCGTACCTATTTTATTTGGATTTATGATGATGAATACAGAAAAAACATATTGGCAGTTGAAATTTTAAATATTAGAATTTTTTATTATATTTTAATTATCGCTTATTTTTTATAAAAATAGTTGAGACGGTGGACCAAAAAAATTAAATCTTCAACGCATGATTATAATAATTCACTTAAAAATAATTTTTCTAATATTTTATATTAACGTGTTAGTACTTTAAATTTTCTAAAAATATCGTACCGCGTACTAGTACCCGTACCGGATACCGGTACCTAGGCAACATAGGTAATTTTTAACCTTGGAAAAGGGTCAAAAATTTCGGCAATCCCAATATTTGGGGGGTAAGTATAAAGCATCATATGAACTTCCCAAGTTTTAACTGCCACTATACAGATTTATCAGTGTTTATGAATATACACAAAACCATATTCACACGACTTTACCTTTTAAGACAATGTCAATGGAAAAGTTTAATCCTGCAGGTTGTTGAATGAAACATGTACCTACCTATCATTAAAGGCATTGAAATGAAAATGAAACATTTTGTCCAATAGGGAACTTATTGGTTAACTTAAAAGACAAGACAAGAAGAAACAACTAAGACAAACCCTTCATAGTGCATGTAGCCACTATATTAGGGTCCCCCCTCTTATCCCTCTCAATCATACGCTCCTTCCATATGATATGAAAAATTAAATAACTCAACAAACAATCTAGTCCATATAATTGTAGAGTTAAAAAACTTAATCCTTAAAATTAGCAAAGTTTGAAATGTCTTAATCACATCAGTCGCTTCGAAACATTTCAGAGACAAAATTGTGTGATACAAATAAACTAATATGATCGCAAATTTATAACTCAGTAGTTGAATGACTGATGACGCTTATGATGAAAAGACTAAACATGCGATTTACTTAAAAATTAAATTGAACTATCAAGCAAATTATGAGCTAGAGTGGCCTTTCAGCATCGCATATTGATATAAAAAGGACAGATTTGGATTTTGAGCAGGGTAGATGCACGGAGTTAGCCACATTTGGATTGTGTGATTAAGATCAGAAGGTCCAGATTTCAATGCACTACTGAACTTGAAATCTGGACCGTCCAGTCTTAATTGAATGGCCACAATGTGGTTGAGTCTGTGACTGCGCGTTACTGCACACAACCCGGATCCAAACGGGACCTTTCATCAGTTAATGGCAGATGAGTAGCCCTATAACAGTAGCTCCTCCTTTGAGACATTAAATAAAGGACATAAAAACATGTAAACGTGTAGCAATAGAGCTGTATAAGGAACCCACATAGAAGCACTATATGTAACTAGAGACCCCATCAAATATGTAGGTTCTGTATAATCCAACTGCTCAAAGAAAAAAGATATTATTTTTATTATTATTACACATGAAATGATACAAAAATACACAACAAGAAATACCTGTACTTTCCTATTTCTGTATACTAAAAATGATGAAATGAAATGCAAGGATTAATTGTTCCATAGAATTTTAAATCCATTATATATGTCCCTACCTACAAACTATGCTCCCCTAAGAGACTATATATATCCATATACCATTGAAAATAATGTCTTCAGTTATGCATTATATGCAAAATATTCTGCAGAGAAAAATGAAAAATTCTTTTGTTTCAAACCATAAGAGGTTGTTAAGTCATGTTGCAAATAAACAAAATCCTTAGCTGATATCTGGTTGTAACATTGGGAAGAACGCCCAACTATTGCCCGATCTACCACCTTTTTTGTTAGTCCACCACACAGAGCCATTCGAAGATGTTCCAGAAACATCGCCTTTTCTGCTGTCGAAATTGAATTCTTTGGAAGAACTAACAGAGTTACGCTTCTGACAGCACTGCTCGCCTTCTATTGTTTTCCCTGAACAAACATCGCAACAAGTATTGGTGTCTTTTAGTATCTTTTCTCTGTCAATAGGGTCTTTGGCCAGTATACCCTGAGAAGAACTAGACATATTTCGAAGTAATGCTCCTGTTTTATTTGCGAGACATCGTGCAACATCTTCGCCAGTTAATTCAAACGAAACTCTGTGATCAACTAATGTTGGATTACTCTGATATCCGTGATCCGAGTTTGCAACAAATACACCCTCAGGAATCTGGTTTAGAACATTGAAGGTTTCTCGAGTAGTTGGACCAGCGCCATCAGGAGTCAAAGTGCCTGAACCTAATCTGGATTCCTGCCCTAGACCATCTGGTGTTGCACAGCCAGAACCCAATCGTGATGCATGTGAAGCACAGTCGGGTGTCAAAGATCCCGAACCTAGTCTTGAACCATGCCCTGCACCTTCTGGTGTCAACGATCCGGATCCCATCCTTGAACCACTCCATCTTCGAGTGGAGAAGTGTTCGAAACCCAAGATCTTTGGTGCTTCCCCTTTTTGGAATTCAAGTGATGAGCGTCTATCAGGGAAAGGCGAGGAGGTTCCAGAAGTTGAAATAACTGATCCAGGTGATACAAGTTGAGCACCGGGGCTTCCAGGATATTGTTGATAAGGCTGAAACTCGTAATTGTATAATGCAAACTTGTGTGTCCCGTTACCTTTAAGAGCCAGCGAAGATGCCAACAATTGAGCAAATGGAACCTCAGGAGACGACGGTGTTGTCATCTGTACAGATTCAGGTGGAGGAGTAAAATTAGCAGTTGACGGTTCAGTCGTGAAGTTGGAAAATACTGGGGGTGAAACTAACTGCGTCTCATAAGCATATGGACCTATGGTAAAAATCGATGCAGGGCCACAAGTAGAGTAAGCATTGACAGAGAGAGAACTGAGTGAAAGTAATCCAGCCGCTGGTGAGTGAGTTGAAGACGGTGGATCAGATTGGAGAAACGATGCAGGAGAAGACGGAGGAGCGATGAAAGGCATTACAATGGTAGGTGAAGGATTCGGTGCGGCGTTAGCAACTGGAACTGTCGGTGCAACAGGTTCAGGAACAAGGACAGCATGACCTATTCGCTTGCTGGTTTTATTATGAGATCCAAAGCAAGACGGCAGGCTAAAGCAGCTTCCCCATCGTTTCTTCTGCAGTTATCAAAGAAGCAATTGCAAGGCAAAAGTTAAAAACTAGACCGAAAGAAAAACCATATACTTAAGAGAGGGAATTTCATGTATTGATATTCAACAATCATATGAAACCAGCAAGGTTTCTTACTCGACCAAATATTACAGAATCTCTCTAAATTAAACATCAAATGATTTGAGATATTACTTTATTACCAATTTGGTAATGTTATAACACACCTATATTGAGAGAAATATTTCAGGGCATAAGAGTAATTTGACAATAAAAACCATTACGGATAATAAGTATAAAGAAATGAAAAGCACCGGGTATGTCTGGATTGACTTATTTGAGCTTATCTACTGGCATAAGTTTTGTGGCATTGTTTGGGAGAACTTATCAAAACAGCTTATGACAATTTTCATAAGTGTTTTTCAGCTTATTTTCATAAGTTCACCAATATATAGAATATGAAAACAGCTTGTAGCATATATAATAACAATTTATCTTTTGTTATAAAAATAGCTTATGCAAGTTTATACAATGCTTATCATGATAAGAGCATGTGCTATACGCTACAAATAAGTTATTTATCCAAACAGGTCCTGAAGTAGAAAACTAAGACTTCCTTGAGACAGCGAAATACATTTTCAAATGGATTCGACAGTGCAATACATTTCCAAATTTATTCTATTCTGTATTGATGAAAACTAAACTACAATGCCAGCAGGAATAGGAAGGTCAAGAATTCAGCGCAAATTCCAGACATAAATTAAATGATCTGTTTTCAGACCTGACAAAAGAGATTTGATATTGCAAACAGAAGCTTTGCAGTACGGATTTGCACGAAAACGTCGCGACAACGGTTTAAATTTTTAAAAAACCAAAATCAATACAAAAACATAATACCGCTGAAATCAATTTGTCGCTTTTCGCAACACGGTTGCATACAATTTATCGTTTTGCCAGCGAAAAACACGCAAGCATAATAAATACAGAACATAGATTACTGAACGCATATCAAAGATGTCGCTTTTCGCAACACGGTTGCATACTGTTTATCAGTTCATTGGACTGAGAAGCATATGAAGATTTAATTAAGGTGACTCCCCAGTGTTTATAATCAAAAAATTTAATCTGCATTAGAACTATGTCAATAATCAAAAATCAAAACACAAAGCTTCAAATTATCATCAAGGTAATGAAACAAAATTCATTGAATCATTATGCATCAAAATTTTAACTCAGAATCTTCTCCAAAAGATGATATATCTTATTTAACTATAGTTCTATCATGAAAAAATCCCAATTATTAAAACTCAACACTAAAATTATGTACTACTAATAATAGAATTAAACCCCTTAGATATATAGCTGAATCAATCAAACTACACTAACATGGAATGCACAAAACATAAAAACAAAATAAATAATTATAATAATTCATGGTTGCTACTAATTATAGAATATGAGGGGAAAAAAGTTGCTACTAATAATTCAAGATCCAAATTCAGAAATTTCCTTGTTTTAACAATTTTGAGAAACCAAATCAGAACAGTATGAGGTATTAAAAAATAAAAACCATGAAAAGAAAAAAGTGATTCAAATCTTTCAACGCAAGTCAAAAAAAGGAACTTTTACACAAATATGAAAATAAATAAAAAGAAAAAAAAATTATACACAAAACACAAGATCCCATAATTTTCTAATTTTTGCACGTTGTTTTTCTCGGTAACCAAACAGAGCGTATCGAAAATCGAAACGAAAGGAGGAAACTGGTCACACGTACGAGAGAAAAAATATGAATATTTAGAGAGGGAGAGAGAGAGAGAGAGAGAGAGAGAGAGAGAGAGAGACGAACCGGTGCGGTGGTAGGTTGGACTCTGGATTCGGCGGTGACGATGGCGGTGGCAGCAGCGTTAACAGTATCGATGCTGTTGTTGTTGAGGCTTCCCATGGCGGGATTTGGAGGGAAACACGGTGAGGAAGTTATTTTCCGGTTACCGGAGTTTGAGGATCGACGGCGGTGGAATGATTATTCGGTGAGATGCAATCATGGAGTTTGGAGAAAACAGATATATAATGAGAGAGAGAGAGAGAGAGAGAGAGAGAGAGAGAGAGAGAGAGAGAGAGAATAGAAGAAAATGGAAAGTAGTAGGAATTAGAGAGAGTGTTGTTTTGTGTGTGTCATGTGGTGTGGCTTTGTTTGTGTTTGTGTTTGTGTGATTCATCACTCAACATGAAAATTGGAAATGGACAATCAAATAGTACTACCATTTTAGATAGAATATTGAATTATATATTATAGTATACTTTATATACTCTATTTATTATTACATTAAATATATTTTAATGATATGAAGATAATCTTACTTGATTATTGTTGAATATTATGAGTAAGTGAATGTTTCTCTTAGTCGAAATTTAAATTTAGACGAGAGTTTAGTCTCTTTTAATTAAATTAAGCATGTGTTTGTTTTTGCGGTAGGATATACTTAAATGTGTGTTTCAATTCGAGCTTGAAAATATGACTTCGTAATATCATATTCAAATTGATACTGGGACGTGATATTATTGAAAATGACATGGAACCAAACGAAGCATAAGTCATGTTTGGAATTGCAGTAGATAGGGTACTTAATGTGCATCCAAGTTGAAGCAAGAATATATGTTTCATAAGTCGTATTGAAGTGTCTTTAAGATGCGGGAAATCAACTGCAAAGGTCAAACGAAGTGAGTTTTAAACAAAAGAGAAACATCAAACATTCAATTGATGGAACTCCTCCTAATGATGTCAAAGTTGGTCTGCCTAATATGCAATTATACATGGATGTGCATGGAACTATCAAGAATTTTATCTGAATGGTTCTTCTTGATGCTAAATATTTTCAGTCCTGGAATGTGGTTGGGAGAGTGATATATAGTGATAAGTGCTCCTTCTTTTAGCTTTAATTTGCAAAATAACCCCTCGTACATATATAATGTCGCAGGAGCTTCCTTCGTCAATAAGGATTCTGGAAATGTCGTGGTCTACGACGGTGGCCATGATTAGGAGATGAAGTTTTTCATTAGGAACTCCATCTACCAATTCATGATCGCCAAACCCTAGGATTGGTCTCTTCGTTGGTTTTGGATTTGTCTCCGGCGTTTTTTGTTTGGTAGCGCTAGGTAGATCTTCGTGTTGGATCGTTCCTCCATATATGGTGGATATGACTTAGTATGGTTCAGAATCTTCATATACTGCCATTGGAACTTCTGAACTGAAGGAGGATGGTAGAGATGGTAAATTTGTGAAAGTTTTTTTAGGGAAAACTTTCCCACAGACAACGTCGCTGCTCTAAACAGGAAAAATAGAATGTTCCTTTGGTGGATATGGAGCTTTGAGGCGTCATAACTTGTACTTCAGGTAAGTAGAGGAAATGTACCTACAATAATGCTAACGCTTCAACGCCCAATTCGGTATATGTTCAAGGTGAGAGATTATGAAATTGGATGAAAAGGTGTGTACCTTGAAGATGTCTGTGTGCATATATAAAATAAAGACGTGTATAACCATTGTATGGGTCCCTCCATGTGAATGAAATGACTCACAGATATCTTATGAGGGGGTCATTTACCAGTGATGTATTATAAGAGTACGTTGAACTTGTAGATGGTTCATTTATATGCTATGTATGGAGCTCCATTAAGAACGATTCAATAAAATGTTGATGAACTAGATTAGTTAGGTCTTTGGATAATTGGGCTTTTGACCATTCCAAAGCAAAATGTAAAAATAAATCCTCGAAAGTCAAATTTTATAAAAATAAAAAAAGAGCATTTTAGTGCCCCTTTAGCCCTAACACTTATTGCTACACTTCTTTTGTTATTTTTGACAAAAATCAGTTATAAACCTTAAATGCATTTTAGGTTAATTAATATTTTTAGTCCTTTTATTACTAATTTTTCACACTTGTTGCAATTTTGGTCATACCTCATGTTTTTTGCCCTAAAAGTGATCCTTTTTTTATGCCAAGAGGTGAATTTTAGTCTCAAATATGATATTTAATCTTTAGATTCAATGTTAAAGACAATAAATCTCTTTTTAGATGCTAAAAATCACCATTTAAAAAAATTATACGAGTTAGAATCAAAATTGCAATAAATATAAAAAATAGAGGACCACGAGGTTTGATTTTAAGATCACCAAATGTGTGACTAAATATAGATTAAAAAATGTATGATAGGTACAAAGATTTCATTATTTAAGCGATTAATTTGTACGATTATAGCTATTTGTGACAACTTTTTTTAAAATTAAAAAAAAATTCACTTTTATATATAAAAACATTGCATCTATTAGTTGCAGATTTAAAAAAAAAATTAAAATATAATAATAATAATCAGAAAACAACTTTAAATGAGAAGTTGTTAAGATGACAAGTTTGTCCAGTGGTGACAGGTTTATGTAGTATTTTTTTTTTTGAAGAAGCTAAATTAGCCCACCCAAATTAGCGCCAGAGAGAATCGAACCTCAGACCTCAAGAGGAGCCACTCTCAGGTCTCAAGCCAATACCAATGCACCAACCCAAGTGGGTTTTTGGTTTGTGTAGTATGTTAGAGGACCTGAGTTCGATTCTCAAATTCATTGTAAAAAGAAAAAAGAGAGAAAAGAGAAAACATGTGTTAAAAAGGTGGAGGAAAAACTCACTTTCACACATACTAATCTGCTACTAATATATTTTGTCAAAAAAAAATCTACTACTAATATATTAAAATCGATTACCACCAAGTTTACTAAAAAATAGGATATACATTATTTTATATATGATACCCTTAAAAATATGAACAAAAAAGATTATAAATAGGAACAAAACAGAACAATCAATACATAAAAATAGGAAGAAAAAAAAAAGTAAAAAAATTATAGAAAGTTTAGTCAATAAAAAAGTTATAGAAAGAATATATAAAAAATAAGAAGAAACCGCATAAAAATAGGAATATATAAATAAAAAAAATACTCTATATAAAAAAAACATAAACAATATTTTTCATCAAAGAAAAGAAACATAAACAATTCTTTTTTTTATAAACGAAACATAAACAACATTACTACAATATTTACTACTAACCATTAATAATAATATACTAATAAAGTTAATTAGTATCAAACTTACTAAATTACCCTAAATATTCATAATAAAATTTCTAATTTTTGATTAAAAATACACACGTGACCATTATTTGTCACTGAAACATAAAAAATCGAATAAATAAGTTTACAAAAATTAATTAACACAATAAGGGCCCGTTCGGATTCGGCTTATTTTTTATCTTATGAAAATAGTTTATGCAAATAAATAGAGTTTTATATTAATTTATAAGTTTTCACTAACAAAATTGAATTTTTATAAGCTATCTTCTCATAAACTACCTTGAAAAGTTTATAATGCATAAAAATTTATTTATTTATATAAGCTACTTTACATAAGCTAAAAAATAAGTCAATCCAAACGGACTCTAATTCCACTTATATTTTAACAATATTATATAACAAATTTTTAAATATTTAATTCGAAATAAATTTTCTACATTAATATAGTGACAAACTAAAATATCGAATAAAAATTAATTGACCTTAAACTAGTGATTAAATAATTTCGTAACCAAAAAAATTCCTAATAATTAAATTATTGAATATTAAAATTAGATTTTTTAATTAATCCCCAATAAATGGACCTTAAACTTGACAAATAAAAATGTTTGTACCAAAAAAAATCTTGACAAAAAAATATTTTGCGTGGATATATATAAACAGCATACTTTGTGGACGATGTAGTACTTTTTCATATTTACAAGAAAAATAATCTCTTGTTCTTGACATTTTCAAAATAATTTCTTTCAAGTTATTAAAGACAACATTTATTTTCTATTTCTTTCAAGTTAGTAAAGACGACATTTATTTTCCAATATTAGTAATATGACATATGACTAATTGCATTTTTGGATCTATTTAATATTTGACTAACTGCATTTTTGGAAACGGTGGGAGGTCGGTTCCCTCTCCACAAAAGTTTATCATTTTTTATTTGTTTATGAAAACAAATTTATCATTTTTGTTCAGACTTTACTTATCTTGTGATTGAATTTGAAATTATCGGAGATTTCTGTCCCTGAATAAAAAGTTAATACTACAAAAAGTAAATATATCATTCTAAAGCGTAGCTTCGTACTTATTGCGTGATTTCAACATAATGAATTCTGAAAAGAAAAAAAATAAGATACTATTATATAGGTTACTTGACTTAAGAGTGTCCATTGTAGTGTAATCTATTTCGGATCTCTTGATTTTCTCATTTAAATTTTGTTGTTCTTTTTACATTAAAATAAATTGTATGATTTCTGATAGAAATAATTTTTTGTTAGACTTTATTTTGTTGTTGAATTCTAACTTATAAAAAAAAAATGATTTTTGTTAGACTATATGGTTAACACAAAAAAAAAATGTTCATTCTTCAGTTATGATTTTTGTCATTTTTTTTTTTCAATTTTTTCTTCTTGTTTCTGGATTTCTATTTTGTTTTCAATGTTTTCAACTACCGAAATATTATAGTATTGAGTTCCGAATTAGGTCACTTTCTATTAGATGTTTGGTGGTCCTGCCAGAAATTGTGCAATACAAACAATCAATCAATACGTCTCTAAGAAAAAATAGTACAGGTAAACTATATTGATTTTCTATTGCAATATAGAAAACCGTTGTAGAAATATATCGTCTAAATATGGCTATTGTGGCCACTCATATGGTATATATAACGACCATTCGATTATTTTTTAATGTATATAAATAAATAAAATAGAAACGGCGTAGAAAATAGGAGAAGAGGAAAAACTCCAAAAATAAAATCCAGAGCTATGGCACAAGTTGTGAGTTTAGTCGCATCCCCTTCTAATATATGTGCAAATTTTGATTTAGAATGTTCATCCCAACAACGTTCTGAAGTTGGTAGAGATCCGAAGCAAGTTCGGAAAGTTCATCCTATATCTTCATAAGTGAGAATATGAGCAAAGGACACGTGTCAAAATGTTACTATAGCTAATCTACAACGGTCACAAGGCCAAGAAACTTCTATAAATAGAAGACACCATTTAACGTTAAAAAGCAATAGATAAGGTAACAAGTCAAAGAATATATCAGTAAATATCAACAACTTCTCAAACTGTTTAACTCAACAATCTCTTCAAAACATCTCTCAACTAAACACAAAAGCTTAAGTAGTCTACAACTCTTAGTGTGTATCAATATTTAATTAACTTATCCATGATAAGCCACCCAAACATTTTCACCCTCGAAACTTTGTAAACATTCTATTAATCTCTTTTTATTAGTGTTTAAAGGTGAAGTTGGGTTGTGTCAAAAAAAAAAAAAAGGTGAGAGCCCACATTTGGTGAACTAGTATAAATTTTTGTGTGTTAATTTTTCTATCCCTTAACTCTTTACTTCAAGTATTTGTTTATATCACAAACAAAATATTCACTTTGTTTTATTAACTTGACTTGCCCTTCAAAACTTTCTAATGGTAACAAACATTCTCAATTTTTCAAGTTTCAACTTGAGAAATCTTTTTTAAGACTATAGGTTCAACTTTAAACAAAGAAAAAACTCACAGTTCGAACCCAAATTCGTAACCAAAAATCTCTTAATAATTCAATTATTGAATATCAAATATTTTTTTTTAATCCATAATAAATGGTCCTTAAACTTGACAAATAAAAATGTTTGTACCAAAAAAAATTGAGAAAAAAAAATATTTTGCGTGGATTAAACAACATACTTTGTGGACGATGAAGCACTTTTTCATATTTACAAGAAAAATAATCTCTTGTTCTTGACATTTTCAAAATGATTTCTTTCGAGTTATTAAAGACAACATTTATTTTCTATTTATTTGACACTAATATTAGTAATATGACATATGACTTATTGAGTTAGTAATTCAAATGTTAGTTTGTTAGTTTGTTAGCTTGTTTTGTAAAGTTAGTTAAGAGTTTGTTAATAACTACTCTACTATAGTTAGTTAGTTAGAACTATGGTTACTTGCTAGTGAAGCTAGTATAAAAGCATTGTACATAACCTTTTTTTTCATTAATGCCAATTACTTCTCTTTTACTCTAAACTCTTCTATCTCAATTCAATCCCAATACAAACTATTTCTCTAACAAATTGGTATCTAGAGCCCTAAAGATTCAATCTTGCTGCAAAATCAAAATTGAATCATGATGAATCCTAACAATGTTCCATCGCAATTACCAAAATTGAAAGGAGACAATTGGGATCGGTGGAATATTCAGATGCAAGCAATCTTTGGATTTCAAGAAGTGCTTGAAATCATTCAACAAGGTTATGCAGTGGTTGGTGATGAAGGGACTGCAGCTCAGAGAACAGCATATGCAGCCAACAAGAAGAAAGATTGCAAGGCAATCTATCTGATTCATCAAAGTGTTGATGAGGTGAACTTTGACAAGATTTCAACCTGCACAACTGCAAAACAAGCCTGGGATACATTGGAAAGATGCCATACAGGTGATGCAAAAGTGAAGAAAGTGAAACTTCAAGCATTGAGAAAGCAGTATGAACATGTGGAGATGGAAGAAACAGAAAAGATTGAAGATTTCTTCAACAGAGTAAGAAATATCACAAACTCAATGTCCCTTAATGGAGAAGTAATTACTGATCAACAATTCTGTGAAAAGATCCTCAGATCTTTGCCCTCAAGGTTTGATTACATAGTCTGTACAGTAGAAGAAACCAAAGATCTAGCAACAATGACTCCAGCAGAATTAATGAGCACTCTACAAGCAAGAGAATTGAGACTCAGTACAAGAAATGAAGAGAAAGGTACAGATCAAGCCTTATTTGCAAATTCAAAAAAGAAGCATGGTGCTGGTAAGAACAATTGGCAGAAGAATAAAAAGAAAGAAGGCTTTGAAAATTCCAAAGGAAGTGACAAAACTGAATCCTCACACAAAGGAGGAGGAGGTTCTGGCAATTCAAAAAATTCAAAGAAATATAGCAAGAAAGATGTTGAATGCTATAACTGTGGAAAGCATGGTCATTATGCAGATGAGTGCTGGTTTGCTAAAGGCAACAAAGGAAAGGGCAAGAAGAAATACAATGATGCAGCCAATGCAGTAGAAGAGGAGGAACAATCATCTTCAGATGAAGAAGATGATGTAAAGCTCATGATGGCTACATTGAATGAGATTAGTGACAACACAGCAAACACTGATTACTGGTTTCTTGACACTGGTTGCTCAAATCACATGACCAGTCACAAAGATTGGCTAATTGAAATTGATGCCTCAAGAAAGAGCAGAGTGAGGTTTGCAGATGATAGAACATTGCAAGCAGAAGGAATAGGGAAATTAGTGATCAACAGAGATGATGGAAAGCATGTAATCATGGAAGATGTGCTCTATGTGCCAGGTATGAAAAGCAATCTCTTAAGCCTAGGCCAGTTAATCCAGAAAGGCTTTGCAGTGACAATGAAGAACAATTCATTAGCCTTGTTTGATGCAAAGAAAAATCTGATATTGAAAACACCTCTGTCAAAGAACAGAACCTTTCAAATCAACATGACAACTGCAAAAGTCATGTGCCTAAGTGCAGTAGAAGCAGATGACAAAAACTGGATATGGCATGCTAGATATGGTCACTTGAACTTCAAGAGCTTGAGGGAATTAGGCACAAATCACATGGTTACTGGCTTACCAATTATCAAAGTCCCTGATAATGTGTGCAAAGTGTGTATGATGGGTAAGCAAACCAGGAACTCATTCAAATCAGAAGTTGCTTCAAGAGCAAGGCAACAGTTAGAAGTGATATATTCTGATGTATGTGGACCATTTGAAGTACCATCACTTGGAGGTAACAAGTATTTCATTTCTTTTATTGATGAATTCAGTAGAATGATGTGGATTTACTTAATCAAAGCAAAGAATGAGTCATTTGATGTATTCAAAAGATTTAAGAAGAAAGTTGAAAAAGAGAGTGAAAAATCCATTAAGATCCTAAGGACTGATGGTGGAGGAGAGTACACATCAAATGAATTCAAACAATTTCTTGCTGATCAAGGAATTGAGCATGAAGTGACTGCACCATATACCCCTCAACACAATGGTCTAGCTGAAAGAAGAAACAGAACAGTGATGAATATGGTTAGAAGTATGTTGAAAGAAAAATCTCTGCCAAGCAATCTTTGGGGTGAAGCAGTCAACACTGCTGTGTACATTTTGAATAAATGTCCAACAAAGAAGCTAAACAACATTGTGCCTGAGGAAAAATGGAGTGGAAAGAAACCAAAAGTGAGTCATTTAAGAGTTTTTGGCTCAATATGCTACAGCCACATTCCTGACCAGAAAAGAACAATGCTGCAAGACAAGAGCAGACAAATGATACTTGTTGGCTACCATCCCAGTGGAGCATATAAACTATATGATCCAATTAGAGAGAAAGTTGAACTTGGAAGGGATGTGAAAGTGTGTGAACTTGAAAACTGGGACTGGAAGGGCAAATGTGTTGACAAAAGTGCCAACACCATTCCACTCATCACTAGTCAAGAAGAATATGATGTAGAGAACATCACTGCAAACACTGAAGCAAGCACAAGCTCAAATAGTGTTGCAGATGGTTCAAAGAGAACCAGAGTTCCATCAACAAGACTGCAAGGTTTTGAAACCTACAGAGATGATGTGATTGATACAGAAGGAGATTTAGTACATTTTGCATTATTTGTAGATACTGAACCAGTTAGCTTTGAAGAAGCAATAGTAAGTAATGTCTGGAAGCAGGCCATGATTGATGAAATTAAAGCAATTGAAAGAAACAACACATGGTGCTTGACTGACTTACCAACAAATAAGCAACAAATAGCAGTAAAATGGGTGTTTAAAGTCAAACTAGACTCTAATGGTTCAGTTACAAAGCATAAGGCCAGGTTAGTAGCAAAAGGATTTTTGCAGAAAGCTGGCTTGGACTATCATGAAGTTTATGCACCAGTTGCTAGAATTGAGACAATTAGACTAGTAGTAGCAATTGCAAGTGTGAAGAATTGGTCATTGTCTCAGATGGATGTAAAATCAGCATTCCTCAATGGACCCCTTGATGAGGAGGTATATGTATCTCAACCACCAGGTTTTATAAAAGAAGGAAAGGAAGGAATGGTGTATAAACTGAATAAGGCTCTATATGGATTAAAACAGGCTCCAAGAGCATGGAATAAAAGGATTGATGGATTCTTAATACAATCTGGTTTCAAGAAAAGTGTAGTTGAACATGGAGTATATGTGAAGCATAACTCAAGCACAGCAAAAATCTTAATCATCTGTCTTTATGTTGATGATCTCCTTGTTACTGGTAATGATACTAGTGACATAGCTACATTCAAAGAACTAATGCACTCTGAGTTTGAAATGACAGATATGGGAAAACTCAACTACTTCCTAGGATTGCAATTTGAAGCAACTAGTAAAGGTATCTTGATGCATCAGAAGAAGTATATGAAAGAACTACTGCTAAAATTCAACATGCTTGAATGCAATCCTGCAGTGACACCAATAGAAGTAAATTCAAAATTGGATTTGGATGATAATGGTGAAACTGTGAATGAAACTCTCTATAAGCAGATGGTTGGATCACTCAGATACTTATGCAATAGCAGACCAGATCTAGCTTTTGCAGTTGGAGCTGTGAGTAGATTTGTAAACTCTCCAAAGAAATCTCACATGATAGCAGTAAAGAAAATCATGAGATATGTCAAAGGAACAATGGACTATGGCATATTACTTCCAAATACTCTCAGCAATGCAGTGAACAGATTGGAAGGATTCTCAGATTCTGACTGGTGTGGTGATCATGTTGATAGAAGAAGCACAACAGGTTACATTTTCAAATTCTTAGATGCTCCAATCTCATGGTGCTCTAAGAAACAGCCAGTTATTGCTCTCTCATCTTGTGAGGCTGAATACATAGCATGTGCCTTTGCTGCTTGTCAAGGCATTTGGCTTGAATCTCTGCTAAAAGACATCAAAATTGAGCTGACTGAACCAATGCAGCTACTAGTAGATAACAAGTCAGCTATCAACTTGGCCAGAAATCCCATCTCTCATGGAAGAAGCAAACATATTGAAACAAGATTTCACTTCATCAGAGATCAAGTCAACAAGGGAAAGATTGTGCTATCTCATTGCCCTACTGATGAACAACAGGCTGATATCTTAACAAAAGGATTGAAGCATGACAGGTTCATTGGACTAAGGAACAAGCTTGGTGTAAAGAGTTTGGAACATTTGAATTAAGGAGGTGTATTGAGTTAGTAATTCAAATGTTAGTTTGTTAGTTTGTTAGCTTGTTTTGTAAAGTTAGTTAAGAGTTTGTTAATAACTACTCTACTATAGTTAGTTAGTTAGAACTATGGTTACTTGCTAGTGAAGCTAGTATAAAAGCATTGTACATAACCTTTTTTTTCATTAATGCCAATTACTTCTCTTTTACTCTAAACTCTTCTATCTCAATTCAATCCCAATACAAACTATTTCTCTAACATGACTAACTGCATTTTTGGAAACCCTCTCCACAAAAGTTTATCAAATTTTTTTCATGAAAACAAATTTATAATTTTTATTTAGACTTTACTTACCTCACGATTAAATTTGAAATTATCGGAGTTTCTTTTTGCTAAAAACTAGAGAGTTAATACTAAAAAATTAAATTTATCATTCTAAAGCGTAACTTTGCACTTATCGCGTGATTACAACATAAATTCTGCCAAAAAAGAAGAAGAAGATACTATCATATAGGTTATTTGAGTGTAATCTATTTTGGGTCTCTTCATTTTCTCATTTAAATTTTATTGTTCTTTTTACATAAAAAGATGTACGATTTATAATAGAAATAATTTTTTTATTAGACTTATTTTATTGTTGAACTCTAAATTATCGAACCTCATTTCTCTGAAAACTATAGGATTAACACAAAAAATAAAAATAAAATAGTTGTTCTTCAATTATGATTGTTGTCATTTTTTTCTTGTTTCTGGATTTCAAATTTTTTTAAATGTTTTCAACTACCGAAGAAATTATAGTGTTGAGTTACAAATTAGGTCGCTCTTTTTCAGATGTTTGATGGTCCTATTAGAATTTGTGCAGTACAAACAATCAATCAAGGCGTCTCCAAGAAAAAAAAGTACAAATAAACTATATTGATTTTTCTGCTGCAATGTAGAAAACCGTTGTAGAAATAATCGTCTAAATATGGCTATTGTGGCCATTCATATGGTATAACGACCATTCGATGCTATTGTGGCCATTCATATGGTATAACGACCATTCGATTTTCTTTCACTCGATATAAATAAATAAAATAGAGACGGCGTAGAAAATAGGAGACGAGGAAAAACTCAGAAAAATATCCATTGCTATGGTGCAAATTGAGAGTTGAGTCGCATCCTCTGAGGAAATTTGTAATTTACTGGAGTTAAAAACGCGGGAGCAAATTTTTAAGTAAATTTTTAATTTACTTATATATGTGCAAATTGTGGTTCAGAATATTCATCCCAACAACATTTTGAAGTTGACGGAGATCCGAAGCAAGTTTGGAAAGTTTATTCTACATTTTCATAAAAATGATTCCCCCTCTAGTTCTTAATATATTAAAAAAAAAATTTTTTAGATTCATAGAATGTTTAATGTATTTGAATTCTCTCCATGTTTAATGGAGTTGGATTTGGATCCATACATAGATTTGGATCATCTCTAATTTTCCCTCATATTTTCTATCATTTTTTTTAATCTAAGAATTGATAAATTATAAAGAATAAAAATGAGAAAAAATCAATCCTTAAATTAAATAAAAAAAACATAAAAAAATTAGAGAGATCCAAATCCTTGATCTTTTCTTGAATCTAAAAATTTAACTTCTTATACCATCAAGTTAAAAGGGTATAAAATGATGTTGTAATTATGAATTGTGTGAGATACTCGTGATTCACTGCGTAGGTTGTTGTTCTGTCTATGTTATGTTTGCTTTTCACGTGATAGTAATTGTATTGTATGGTGAGGACCACATGATACTTGTAGAATTCCATATTGGGCCAATCAGATACGTCGAATAAGTAGACTAGTCTGATATTTGACTATCTCACATGAATTGATTGAATTACTGTCATTAATGTTAAGGTTGAGAAAAACTCATACATTAAACTTAAAATGGTAATAGTATAAGATAAAAAGAGATAGAGAGATAATTATAAGGAAAATGCTAACTAGTGCCCCCGGGGCATTACTTAAGGATACTAATTATAGTAAAATTACATTGAAACTTGTGTAGTCAATATTTGTAAAGTATAAAAAGTGTCATTTCCAATGCAAAAATTGCTTTTTTTGTATCCTTAACTAGTGCCCCGGGGACATTAGTTAGCATGACCCTAATTATAAAACTGTACCGGGAGAAATAAAGAGATGGTAATATTTTTTACATTCTAAATAAAATGAATATTTTTATATTTTTTATAGTTGTATAGTTGTACAATAGACAAAAAATTGTCATGCGGTTCGATGAGAGACAAAATTTTTTATTTTTGTTAGATCTCTTACTACCTACTACTCCGTCCCAAAATATAAGCAAAAGGAGGTCAACAAAAGTGAATGTATCTGGACTAAATTTTAAACCAAATACATCAACTTTCATTGACCAATTTTTGCTTATATTTTGGGACGGAGGGAGTATTTTGTCCAGTCCTAACAGGGTACAATAAAAGTTGTCCAATCCAGTCTCCTGTTTTTTAGCAGATCAAACACAACATAAGTTTAATTCATTTAGTAGAAATTAAATATCACATTTTAATTCATTAAGGATGACATTTTAGTTATTAAACTATTTGATAAAAAGGGTCTTATTGACGTATGCTCTATAAGGGCATTTGTTAAAGAACCTAAAAGTAGAATAATTACATTCGAAAATACAACAATTTCATTTTTGAAAAATTGAATTTACAACTTTTGAGAGGAATATTTCTATATTAAGTTGTTTATCATGTGTCTTTAGGGCATATGTTACCGTTTGCCTTAAAACTATATATATTTAGTTTAATTTGGATGACACCTTTTTTTTGGGTGTAAACCGGATATCTTCTGCGCGCAACTGCGGAGACTAATCTTTCGAGCCTTGTAGGACCTAAATGGGTGGCGAACTCTCCCTAAGAATTTTAAGATTGCTGCATGCCCAGCTAGGGGATAGAGAATGATAACATGGGGAATGGATTCTCTCAAGTGTAATTTACACTTGAGAGAATAAAGTGTAGTTTGTTACCATTGATCAAGAGAGAGAAACATATAAAAATTTAGAGAAAATGAATTTAGATGGTGTTAGATTACACTTTATTCTCTCAAGTGTAAATCACACTTGAGAGAATCCATTCCCGATAACATGTGTTGTGACGATATTTGCTCTAGTTAAATACTCCCCTGGATCTTAATTATAAGCAAAAAAATTCTTTTTATATTCATTAAATAATTGATGTATCTGATATATATATATATTAAAGACAATACATCAGTTATCCAATGAATATTTAAAAAAAATATATTTTCTTATAATTAAAGTTGGAGAAAATATGGTTTAGATTGGATAAATTTTCGACTAATATACTTTAAAATTATACTAACATTTTTTATTGATAGTAATACTATAAACTAGTAGAAAGTAACAAGTTTAGTGTAAAATGTAACATATAATATATTAAAAATTAACATTGCAGAACAACAATAAATCAATAATAGATAATATTTGAAATAGTAAAAATATACCATTAAAAAAATATACCAATAAATCAACAGCCATGCTATATGGTACGACAGCCGAGTCGTTGAAATTGCACGAGTATGTATATATCCATGTTCGGTGTTCCTAACCAAATCCTAATATGTGGCTATGTGCGCACTTGTGGATTTTTTCTATCAAAGTAAAAGTCCAAAAATTAATTAGTAGAAAACAATTGTGAATTTCTTCTTTTTTTGTACACTATTTGTTTGTACACTATTTCTCAATGACAACTTTCTATTCATTTTTAATTTATATTTTTATAATTAAATATCCTAATTTATATTTTTATAATTAAATATCCTGATGATTAGAGTCACATATTTTTTGTAAAGTAACTAGAGAATAAGTGGAGTGTCCGGTTTTCGAACTCCAACTCTTATATATATATAATGCGATGTCTCTATCAACCGAGTTAATCTCACGGAAAAAAGTCACACACTTTTAGTGTAAAAAAGTGAAAAATTCATTATCGGCTCTTTGTGTCTCTAATAGCTATAAACTAAGCTACATTGGATTTTGACATAGTTGCCTCAATATTTATAATTTTTTTCTTTTTTTTTGAATAATTTTTTTTTTTGTTTTTACCAACAATTTAATCTAGTTTGGGGGTTAATTTTGACATCAAGTGGTTACAGTCTCATCCCGATCGCCGTTGCGGGGATCAAACTGTGGTCCTTCCTACAAAATTCAGCATCGATCACTACTGAACCAACTAACGATTATTTATTTATTTTTTAATAAATTTTAAAAAGCATCTTAATATTTTATTTAAAAAAACAAACCCACCGAATTACATTCACAAAACTTTCTCAATATTTTATTAGTGATAAATATTGTCTTGTATAAATAAAAGGGAGAATGGATGATAACAATATTTGATTGGATGAAATTATTAGTTGGCAAACACAGTCGTGCGGCTTGGACGACAAATCTGTCGTGCCATTGATCATTTTTCATAAATCAATAAGGAATAAATTTTTTATTACAATATATGCTAGTTATATGCTGTTAGCTAGCGATTCATGTCTTGGGTGCGTTTGATTCGCTAAATAATGAAGGACATGACAACAAACTTTTTTCGCAGTTTGATCTGAATTCCAACACTGGAACAACACAAATGTGCTATGCGGGACTGGACAATTCCCCCAAATCTTGTTACCCACCAAAGTGGAGTACAAGATTTTGTCCGCTGGATAGTAAAGAAAAAGACAATATTGCCCGTATGATTGTCACTTTTTCAATACCACGGCTGCACAATTTTTTTAAAATAAAATTACTGTATAACCATGTTTATTTTTTTAACGAAACCATGCTTTTGATCAGTACTTGGTAATTGTTTCTAGTTTGTCCACTTATTTTAAATTAAAATTTTAGTTTGACGTTTTGTGTGTTGCACAATAATATATTCAGATTTAACATATAATTATAATTTTATTTATGCATTAAAAAAATTATATAAAATGTTTTTAATTTCATAATAGATTTTTGATAAATAGAAAAAAAAATTAACAGTTTGGAAATTTTGATATATTTATTTTTAATATTAGTTCCAAAATAAAACATTACACAATGGAGAATATTATAGTAATTTTGCACATTTTTGTCTTGTGCTGTATATCGATTACCAAACAATGTTCAGAACAAAAAGTTGTTCTGTAGCTCACTACATGTCCTGTTCTGTCTGTCCTGTTCTTTATTGCGAATCAAACACACCTTTAATTGACTTGGTGTGTTGTAGGTAAGAAGAGGATTGTGGTTCAAAACGTGCCTTCCAAACATGATTGCTTTTGGACAAAGCATTTAACCACTAAACCAATACGACATTTTTTTTAATAACTTATGAAAGTGTTTGTATTTTAACAGTTTCAAATTGTCTCAAACTAATAACGAATTATTTTCTTTCATCAAATAAGATAAGTTTTTCTATGGACATTTTAAAGACAAAAAAAAAAAAACGAAAATCATATTGTTATGAGTCAAAATGTGAGGTGGCCAAGTGGGATTGATGTTTCATTGAATTATGAATCGAACCACAAAATCTATGTTATCGTTTGTTTCGGAGAGAAGTGAGAGTTTTTAGGGGGCCAAGTCCAACATCAATTACGCCGAACCATTAATGCTATGCAGCTAGGTTTAAATTTCTCTCTTCTTTGATCCAGCTCTTACTATACTTGTACTTGGTCTAAACTTAGCTCAAACTCCTCATTAAGGCCTAGCATAATACCATATGCTATGGTCTGGGTGCATAGAATTGCACCTAATAAGATTTCATGACAACCCATAAATTTCATGATAACGTTACCCATAAATTATTTATCTCACTAATTTACATAAAAAAAAAAAATCATCCAAACTATATGTTTAGAAAGAGTAGTGGTATATGTATTATGTACAACTAATATTTGACAGCTGATAAAAAAAAAATGACAATTTTGGGACAATTGTTTTGTTTTTTCTTCTTTTATGTGACAAAAAGAATACTAAAGTGAGAGATTAAGAGAGATAGTAAAAACGAAATGTGATTATGAGAGAGAATTGTCCAAAATGTATGTCACAATTTAGGTGTACATACAAATATCATTTTTCAATTAGGAATTAAATAAAATCATATCAACCTTTGAAAAGTCTAAATAAATATTGATTAAGATAAAATACTAGATGTTTATAAGAGCAACTCCAACGGCAGTTCGTTGAGAGTCCTTCAACATTAAAAGTGAGTCTTTCACGCGTTCTACTATTGGAGATGTCTGATGTGGCGAGGACCGTAACGTCAGAAACTAACAAGTCTTTGTCTCCTACAACATATAAATATAATTTAGCTACGGTAAAAATGAAAAATTAGTTTTGCTTAAAATATTAATATATTGAATAAGTTATGGGGCTCATTGCAAGTTCTCGTAGTCATACCATTAAAGTAAAAAATTAGAGAGTTATACTTTAATGGCTTAATTAGTCTATTGGTCCCTTAAAGATATTTTAGGTTTTACAATGGTCCCTTAAAGAAAAAAAGGTCCGGATTGTTCCCTTAAAAAAAAAAGACCCGGATTGGTTCCTTAAAGACATATATTTTTGCCATATTGGTCTTTTCCGTTAAATTTTAACTCCAAATATAACAAAAAATTCCAATGGTTAAAATTTTAAAAATTAATAAGGTTTTTGGTGGACCACTTACACTTAATGACATCCATAATTCATTCTACTAAAACTAATATTTTTTGTAAAAAATTGACGGAAAGTACCAATTGAGAAATATACGTGTCTTTAAGGGACCAATCATGACATTTTTTTTTTTTAAGGGACCATTGTAAAACCTAAAATATCTTTTAGGGACCAAAAGACTAATTAAACCTACTTTATTAGTGATGTGGCAAGTTGAACCCACTCAAAGAACTTAGACCATCTCCAATGGTGTAGTACCTATTAGGTACTCATGGTACTTATTAGGTACTACCATTGGAGCACAACACATTTTAGTACCTAATAGGTACCACTTCTAATATAAGAACTCTTCTCTCTTCTTTTTATGGGACCCACTTTATTTAATATATTCAAAAAAAATTAATTTGGCAATATTATTTTAAAAATTTTAAATTAAATTTCAAATTTTAATGATGTGGAGTTATTGATGGGACCCATTTTAGAACTTTTTAAAAAATACTCCATTGGAGGGGTTGAGTACCTATTAGGTACTATTATTAAAAAAATAATAAATTGATGATGTGTCTATGTGGGACCATTTAAGTACTCAAAAATGAAGTGCTCCATTGTGGATACTCTTATAACGCTGTTGGAGTTGCTCTTATAAGCATTTAGTTTTTTATTTTAATAAATATTCATTTAGTACCACCAAATTCTCAAAGAAAAAGTAAAAAGGTAAAGTAATTTTCTTTTTAGAAAACTCCATTGCATAAGAAAGTTGGGGGTATGCACGTGTGGGGATCCACTTGCATTTTGGTGACATTGTGAATGGTTTTTTGTGCCTATCTTTCTCTCTTTTATATTTGCACGGTTGGTTCACTTCACTCATTATATATATTTTCCTTTTTATCCATTGATATCTCTCTCTTTCTAACTAACTAAAAGTAACTTTTATTAACTTAATCAACACCCCTTTTGAAGAAGACAATATAATTGAACCTATAATTATTCAAAGATGTTGATCATTAATCCAAAGATACATTAAGATAACCACTAACTAAACTAAAAGATTATAAAAGACACCACAAAGATTGTCCTTTTAACGTCAATGTCAGTTTTATTTATCTACTTTATACTTTATTTCCCTTCAAAGCAATTTTTACCTAGTTATTTTTTCCCGCAAAACAAATCTAGCTTACTTTTTTCTTTTTTTTTTGAAATTACAAATCTAGCTTACTTACCAATTATACTTAGTGGTAAAAAACTTAAAGATATTGTAACTTTGAGTACATTGTAATTTTTTTTTTCAAATACAGTCGTAAAATGTATCACTTTAATTTTTTTTTGGAAAAGCAAAGAAAATAATAAATTAAAAAAATAAGTACAAGAAATGCTATGAAACAATACAAGCAAGTCTATCACAATGAAGACTAAAAAAAGCAGATCAAAGTTAGAATTATTAAGCCAAACTAGCCTATTGAAGCACCTAAACAAACAGCCTATGACCACAAAACTTAGTACCATCACAATAGGACAGCTATTCAAGAAATGTATCACTTTAATTAATAGAATTATTAATGTCACTAAAGCAACAATAGCAGCCAAAATGAAAAGATACAGGGGTCGGTCCGGAATTTTTGTAGGCTAATGCAAATATAAAGTGATCCTTTGATGGTGGTTCTGCAAGTGCACAGAATCACAACCAAGTAATAAAGTGATAAGTTATCGTTCTCCACATGGATTGTGCCAAAATTACTAGTTTCGCTTAGGAATTTAGATAGTTTTGCATTCGCTTTGTTGTTTAGAGAGAGTTGCGCGGGTAAAATTAAACTGCAGGAAAGTAAATGACTGAAAAATAAATAAAGTTGCGTGTGTGTCCACGCGGGGTGGTTAAGTGTTTTCAAATCCCTCATTTACTTCTGTTTGGTGGTTAATTCCCTTGTTCCCCTCAATCAGGATTAGTCTTATAAAATAGGTTCAGAAGCACTCGTTCTCTATTTCTATTACAAACTGGTCAGAGCCTAGTTAGGGTTGCCTTACTCTGCTTAAATGTTCTCGCCTAGTCGGTTCCACTTTTTCGTTTAAACTTTGGTTCTGTTACCCTTAAGGCTCAATGTATCGCAAGTTGTCACGTGTGCCTCAAACTAGTCTTATCGTTCTAGACTAAGCTTTAATCCTATACTAAGACCTCATATACTAAATTTAATGGTCTCATGTTCGACCTTAGCACACCGTCCTTCGTTCGGGATAATTAGCTTTGTTTCCTATCCGATATCCACTATCTTCCTTAGATTTTATTCTAATGTTATCAGTATTAAAATAAATATAAAAACCAGACAATAAAAGAGTTTTAATAGGAACAACTGAATTTATACCCAAATTATACAAAACCAAACATTCATAAAGGAGTTCATCGCGACTCCACCTAACCTAGGAAAAATAAATTACAAAGACAATAAAAAAAAGAACCTCATTAGCCTTGGAGTTCCTTGACCCTCTTTGCCTCCTCCTTAGAGTTCTCCTGACTCTCTTTTGAGTATCACTATTGTTGAGTGATTTCTGAATGAATAATAGTGAAGGAGGAATACTCTATTTATAGTTTTTCAGCTAGGTTTGAGTTTTTTCTGCGCGTCCATCGCACCCATCGTGGCCACGATGGCGTGTAATTTTGCCTCATCGTGCAACGATGGATCATATCGTTGGTATGATGGAAGATCTTCTCCAGATTTTCTGTTTTCTTCAACCGCCTTTCATCGTGCCACGATGACAAGTCATCGTAGTACGATGGTAAAGATTTGTTGCAGATTTTCTTCAATTTAAACCGTCTTCTTATCGCGCCACACTAGATCTCATCGTAGGTACGATGGATTGCGCTGTTTATTACGTTTTTGCCCTTTTTTGCTGTTTTTTCCACTTTTCTTGCTTTTGGGCCAAGTAACTTCACTTTTTCAGGTATTTGCTTGATTTTGGGCTTCAATTGCTATTAGAACAACCCTAAATTACTACTAAAAACATCATATAATTGACTGTCATCACCCTTTAATAAATAAAAACGCAATTTTTTTTTTAAAAAAATTATCCTTGATTTCGGTTGCAAATAACATAAAAAAAATATGATAATCCATGTAATTAACGTAAAAAGATTCATAGTCTAATCAATAACGATAAAATATTTTCTAGCTACTTAAAACGAATCATTTTTTGAACATTTTTTGAAACAAATTCATCAATTAAGTAATGTATTAAATTTTGGACCCTTAATTTATTAAGAGTTTTTCTTCTCGCACACTCTGGAACACATGCACGCCCCATGATATTTCAATTTACCCCTCTCGTTACTTAGACAATGAGTGTGTGTAAATTGTGGAAAATTGGAACACCATAGTTCGCATCATACATAGCAAACGATGTGGAATTAGATTTCGCTATCCAAATAACGAACATGTCGACAGTAAAAAAAACTCATACAGTCAAAACTGATTGCCACGTGGCTAAATGTGATTGGCCATGTGTGAGACATTGACAATGCAGCAGCCATTCAAAATTCTTGGAAAATTCTATATAGGGGGGACCAATGTGTGAAAAGTTCACACCAAATCTCTCTTTCTCTCCCTCCATCATTCTTCTGTTAATTTTTTTTTTACTTATTTTTTTTTAAAATTAATTTTAGGCTTAAATGCAGTTTTACCCCCCATATTTTGAAAAATGCGGAATTTTACCCTCCTATTTTATAATTTGTTGGATTTTGCCCCCTACCAAAATTCTGCACAAAATCTGCTTCTGAGCCTCAAGTTCAAAGCTTCGCACAGAACTCAATTTGGATCCATAATTCACAAAAATGATACCGAAACGACCGTAATCGAGTTAGATTTTCACAGAATCAAAACTCCACTAAATTTGGAGTTACAGAGAGAGATTAATTACCGTTTTAGTGAAGATTTGTTCAAATTAATTATCGTATGAAAAAAAAGTAAAGTAATGTAATTATTAATGTAATTATTTTGTCTACTCCTTTAATACTTTTTTTTTTCTTGCATTCATTTTTTTGTCATTTAAGGTGTAACATAACGGGTACTCGTTTGCTTCCTAAAGAACGAATATTCAAGTAGGTCGCTTTCTGGAACGCGAAACAGGGGGTGTTCGATGTGTAGAAAGCGATTTCTTTAGTTGTTTAGTTGTTCGCTTCCTAGACCGAGATATAAGGAGTTGTTCACTTTCTACATGCTTACCTTATGTTAATATTGATTCTCTTGATGATTTCGACCACGAATTAGCAAGAATCAAGCGATTTTGACGAAGTTTGCACCAAATGGGATTTTTGAAGGGTTTTTGAGTATTTTTTCGTTTTTTTTTTTTGTAACTGCAGCAAATAGCAGGAAGAAGGTGAACACGCCTTATATATAAGGCATGTTCGCGTCCTAGGATGCAATTACTAAAGACGTGTTTTGTGTTTTCAAATTTTCCCTTCGGGGGTGGATGATTCTTAACGTTCACATTTTTTGTACACTCGCTCTCTATAATGCAAATAGAGTTCACTTTCCAGTATATGAGAGGGGCATTTCAGTCATTTCAGCAGATGACTGAAGTATTTCAAGGCGTGTGAAAAGTAATTCTCATTTATTAATACTACTACTTGGTAAAAGAGATTATGCATGGGCCTAACAATTGAGTTTTTTTTTTTTTACGCAAAAGAAGTTTGTAGCTTAGAGCTAATCAACCCAAAATATAATAAGAAAGAGTAAATAAAACAAAATGGAGGGGACATAGACCAAAACTCCATCAAGAGTTACAAATTCTGAAACTAGGGATATCTAACCTGTTTCTTCGAAAACTATCTTTTATAAATTCTGGAACCTGATGCCAAAAGGTAAATGAAATATATTAAGTTTTGCACCCTCTAATTTACTAATACTACTACTCTGTAAAAGCAATTCAAAGCCCTCATTTTTAGGAAGTTCGACGCCACAATACATATTACGATCGTAATATTTTTCATGTAATAATTTTCACCACATCATAATACTGTATTTTCTATAGTAATTTTTATTACCGTAAAAAAATAGTAATTTTTTTTTTATATATTTTTAAAATGGTCATGCTAACCGGTGCCCCCAGGACACTGGTTAAGGAAACAAAAAAAAAAGAAAGTTTTGAATAGAAAATAATATTTTTTAAACTTTTGAGAAGTTGACCGCACAAGTTTCAATGTCAAATTACTATTTTTATTTCCTTAACAAGTGTCAAGAACACTGTTTAACATTTTCTTTTTAAAATTATTTTTACAAGTGGTCCAAAAGTAACAAATTATATATCCCTTTTCACTCAAATCGCATCACCGCTTTTTTAAACTATAGGAAAATAAAAGTTACTTTCTAAAACTCAAGTATTTTTTTCTCCCTCTTTAATTTGATTGAACATTTTTTTGGCAATGTATTTTCATATAATATTCATGATGGGTTGTATCTGTTCTAAATTATTTGTTTGACTTTATAGGTTCACTTTCAATAATATATTTTTGGTACAATCACTTTCAATAATAAGAATCGAAGGCAAACAAATAAATGAAAAGGGGAATTATATTATATATATTTTTTTTGACAAAAGGGAATTACCGAATTATATTATATATGTTTCTTTATTCACTTAGCAAAATAATAATTTGTGGGTCCTTTAAGAGGTGGAAGTACCTGATATTTGACAAGATGACCCTCATATGGGATGGTTCTGTATGGTCATGGTCCCACCAGTCAAAAGCTAAACCAACACACCACATGTTCCAATTAACAAGTAGGTGGTGGATCAAATATATATGAGGAGAAAAAAAAAACACTTGGTCATGGAGATTGTTTCAAGGCCATGATTCTCCTTTATGTATTCTCCTTTTGTTGTCCCTAGCTAGAGTAGAGGATAAAATGCACCATTCATTACATGTTTTAAAACAGCTTATCCCCAAAGCTAGATCAACAATCCTTTTTAATGAAAGGTCCAAGGCTATTTAGTAGGATCTTGAATTTCTGTCACTAATCACTATTGATAAATTTCTTTTCTTATATCGTGTATTGTTAATGTGAGTTGGTAAGTTGCATATCAACTATGAATAAAAAAATGTTGAATTTATAGGAAAGGTAATTCATGAATTTAATGTTTTAAACTTTTGGGTGGAGTTGAGATATATCTAGTTGTTCAGGCTCGTTGTTACTCTCGTCACTGCTCTGAACTCCAATTTAAATATCATAATATGAATATAATTAAATATCTTTGGAATTCTTTTGCCACGATTAGTTTGCCTGTGTAGAGCGCGTAAAGCTGATGTGCATTTCAGAGATGTTGGATGTTCGTACAGAAAACGTGGAGTCAAAACAGTGCTGTCTTTGGAGACCATGTTCTTTGTTGCATGTTGTATTGGGTATATGTGTTGGATCTCAAAATCTCTCATGCGTAGTAAACGAAAATGAATTTCTCGATTTCAATCTATAAAACTTGATTTCAAAACGTGTGTTACGAACTTAAGTGTTTTCGGAAGTTAACCTCCGAAGTTAATTTAATTTCGAATTGTAAAATGTAAACGTCTCTGGTCCCAAATTTAGAGGTATTTTGGAATTTTTGGGAGTCTGGGAACAACTAGGGGGACCAAAGAGTACAATTCAATAGAGGATTAAATAGGCAGGCCCGATGGGTTGGACTTATTTTACCTGCCCTAGTGAATTTTTAAATTTTTAGAAGAGTTGTACTTCTCGCACCCCCTGGTATACATGCGCGCCCCCCTGATATTCCGAATTTACCCCTATCGCTACTTAGAAAGCGAGTGTGTAAATAGCAAAAAATGGGGGAAAAAAAGTTCGCTTTCTAGATAGCAAACTGCAAACTGAGTTCGCTTTTTAGGATGCGAACCATATAAAAATCAATTTTTTTGTCCTCTTCACAGCGCAACGTTTGCGCCCCCTAGAATAAAAAAAAAAAGTTCGCATTCTAGATATCAAACTACAGCTGAGTTTGCTTTCCAGAATGCAAACTCTTTTTTTCATGATTTTTTTTCATTCGAGGGGGTGCATACGTTGGGTTTAAGCTAAAAATATTGCTACTCACTACTTAAAGTGCGAAAAAGTGTTCACTTCCTAAAAAGCGAGAATTAGTTTGGTCATTTCAGGGGATGACCGAGGATTTTAGGATGCTCGAAAAGTACGATTCTTTTAAGAAAATAATAGGCCCAAAGGCCCAACCTAAAGTTGTGGAAAAATAAGTTTCAAGAAAAACCACTAAAGAGAAAGAAAAGTGCGAACAAAGTCTAATTATTGTCGGAAAAATTTCATTCCATCCTAACATTTAACCCATCACCCCTATAAACTATCAAATATTACTATCATTTTACCTTTTATTATTTGACTTCACTCCTATAATTTTTTTTTTAATAATTAGCCAAAGTTACAAACCTGAAAACTTAGAAAAATTAGCCACAGAAGCATACACTACACCAAAAAAGGGCTTTAATAGCACTTATTTTGGTCTTTAATAGCACTTAAAAGCGCTATTAATGTTGGCGCTATTATAGGTATGTACTTATAATAACACTTTAAAAAGCGCTATCATATACTACTTCAGCGCTGTTACAACAGGCTTTTTAAACATGTTTTAATGGCGCCTTTTAAGAAAGCGCTATTATAGGGCTGGTATTTAATAGCGCCCGAACATAAAGCGCTGTAGTATCTTTCGAAATAAACAAGATTTGATAGCGCCCGCACCGAAAAGCGCTATTATAGGTCAGATCTTTAATAGCGGTGTTTAAAAAGGTGCTATTATAATTCTTCAATTGTATTTTGTTTTTTATAATTCTGCTAACGTAAACATACATTCAGAGGTTATTTTAACTCAATACTATACATATTCATTCTTCTCATAATGCAAATATGAACAGAACATGTATCAAAAGAAAATACATTCAATTTTCAACACCGAATAATAATTTCATTGCATATAACATGATCAATCAATCATTTGTATTGATCCAAAAACTAGTTATACACATCTCATAAACAATTCATAAACAATATATAATGATCGGTCCTATCTATATATACACGACATTACAACTCAACATAACTAACAGCAAAAACGCAAAGCCGCCACACATAGCAAGAGGACAAAAGCAGCCGCAAACACCACTAGAAAAACACCCTGCCAGGGGACTTACAAGTGATCCAACATCAAGGGCTAAAACCGTCAGCTAAATATCTAGAAACAGGGGAGCAGAGACAAATCTTGAAACATGTTAAAAACCAGAAAGAAAAAAAAAAAGCATTAATAGGACATACATAAGCACTTAATTCACTTTCTTCATTTTTCTTATATTTAATTGTACCATGAGAACCTTGTTTTGCTCAAAAATATATTTCATTTGTTCAAAGTTCAAACATGTGATAACATATGATAAATTTGATCCTAAGGCTAGACAACAGTCCATCATGTAACATAATAACACAAATATACTAAAATATAAGAACATGTAGTCATTCCTGGGACTATATTTCTAATCAATTCTTGGTAGTAAAAACTAAATAAAATCTAGTGTTACTTGAACTCTGTCCTTGTTACTTGAACTCTTGCTGATACATAAGATCTAAAGGAACATACTTTATCTTTGTCTTTGCACACTATATCTATTTAATTTTTCCCTAACACAATTCTCATCCCAGCAATATTTTGTACAACTGCTGGAAGCGTGTATATTCAAAGTTCAGATATCACATGTTTCTTTTAATGAGTATTTTAATCTCCACCTTTTATTTTAATCCAAAGGCTAATAATATTCAACCCTCTCACTTGAATGACTACAAAACTCATATGAACTGTTTTATTACTTAGTCAAAGACAATAGCCATTCTATATGAACCCATATGAATATTACAACGGACAAATCGCAAACTTAATATTACACAGATTTTGAGTATGTCAGCTTACTTAATGCCGTCGATGAGGAAGACAAACTAATTGTCTATTGTAATGTAAGTAGACATCATGGGTGAATTAGCTCTTTTGAAAATTAAACACTTACATGTTCAACACCAGAAGCTCTTATAGCAGAATAGATTTGCAAAACTTCGTCAAAAGCTTTCTTATATGTCCTCCATACATATGGTCCAATCTATGAACATTAACCCAACAAAAAAGTCAACTACCTATCTTCTCGACATATATTTATATATTTACTGCAATCATTAAACATAGAGATATCATCGAACCTTCAAGTGTGTCTAAATTGAACTTATAGAGCAGCAGTGAAAGCAATTGCCTAAAACATGAATATCTCTATTCCTAAGTTTTAACCCAGAGCTTTATCAAATTTTTTTCACAAAAGTAAATCTAAGATCTAATCAGAGTAAGAGTATGAAAGGAAGAGCTAGAAGTCAGTCCATAAAATGATTAGGAATGGATAAAATGGGGATGGATTTATCTCAAAGTAAAATGTCATATGACCTATAAGGCTAGTAGCTAAAAGTCAAGACATTTAGATGACTTTGTCAAATGATATACAAGCCAATAAAATTGCAAACTCATAGCCAATGTTAAATAAAGAACTACTAGTCACACAAGAAATTACTACTCATTTCAAAAGGCCTAAAACCATTAAATAAGGTACTATAACCTGCTATCCAAACTAAGTTTCATTAATCAATTCATAAACTAAACAAACAATAACGTAAAAACATAAACATTACAATAAGGTTTCTTAATCAACCAATCTCATTTGATACAACACTTTGTACCCTTAGTCAATCTTTTATCAACTATCAAACAAGTCAATCATGCAAGATCTGTTGTAGCCACATCAAACAGAAGAATGCAGTAAAAACAAGGGAATGAAGACAAATAATATAATAAGGCAGTAAAAGCCAAAGGAAAAAAAAAGAGAAAGAATATCTATGGACAATGCATCATGAAACAAAACTTACAGGTTTCGAGGAACAATGTAAGCTTATTACAATGGCCTATATTTCAATTTCAAAGTCACACCATAATAACCCTTTCAAATGCACCAACTAGTATATCCTGTAAAGAAACAGGAATTGCCTCTTGATATAGAAAAGATGTAGAAAAAGGGTGTGAGTGCAACCGAGGTGTTGAGAGCAAGAAATTATTAAAACATTAACAATTAACAATTCCATACAGTTTGAATCAATGAAATTAAAATAAAAATTAAAACTGAAACCAGGCTTGAAATTGAAAGTTCCCCCTGTCTATGCTGGAATCAAGCTTAGGGAGTGATTCCTTCTGTTTAATGTTTAAAATTAAAACTGAAACCAGGCTTGAAATTGAAAGTTCCCCCTGTCTTTGCCGAAATCAAAATAATCTAATAATTTTTGTAAATACTAATAATAATCAAATAAAAATTAACAATAACAATACAACCGTCAGTTATTACACAGTGTATCAATCAAATCAATGACTGACCTTGTACAGGTCCAGGGGCGAAAAGTATAGAAAATGTGGAGATATAACGGTTGTTACATTGAGAATTTCCCTTCGAGGTATATTGATTCTCGACCTTTCTTGCAATAACCTGAAACACACATAAAAGAAGTATAAGAAGGAGGTGAGAACAACAAAGGTGTTGAGAGCAAGAAATTAGGGTTCGATAGTGAGGTGTTGGTTTGAGAGAGAAATCACGAGATTTAGGGTTCAACGGAGATGGAGGTTAAACAAGAGTGTAACGATTTAGGGTTTGATGAGATTTTGCTGTGAGAGTGGAGGAACAATGGAGAAGAGGAGCGATGGGACTATGGAGAAGGGTAGAAGGAACGATGTAGGTGAGTAGAAGAACAATGGGGAATGTTTTTAGTTTTTTAATTTTTATTCATCAACCAATGGGTCAATGGTTCGACACCCACCAACCACAAATTATTTTTTATTTATTTCATTAACCATAGCGCTTATATCAAAAGTGCTATTATAGGGTATCAACTTTGATAGCGCTTTCTCGAAAGTGCTATTAAAGAGTTCGCGTTTTTAACTTTTAATAGCTCCTTTTACAAAAGCGTTATAATAGTATACCTGAGTTCAAGGTTTTAATAGCGTTTACTACAAAAAGCGCTGTTATAAGGGCTCCGTGTTATGTTTTAATAGCGCTTGTTAAATAAGCGCTATTAAATATGCGCTATTAAAGCTCAATTTTGTAGTAGTGATATTTTTCAACTTTAACAATCATAATCTAGTCTAGAACTAAAAGAATAACAAACCGAAACAGTCTGCAAATAATTTGCAGTAAGTTTACCAACAATTTAACAGTAGGCTCCGTAGCTACATCGAAGAATCTGAGAATTTTTTTTGTTTACGGATGCAGAATTATTTTTCAAATTTTCATTCATTACACATATCTATTTGATGATTTGTTCCGAAATTTGTATTCAAGGAAAAAAAAAATCGGAAAACGCGTTTCGAAGGGATGAGAATTTTCAAGAGATTACTCGTCCTAATTTTCTCTACATACATACTCCTATAATTTAGCGTTTGTTTCAATGATTCTCAATAGTAATTCATACTAAATGAGTAGGAAATGGTCCACGTGAACTTGGTTGGAACATTGTTATATACAGACGCTGAGATTCGAACCCTGAACTTACATTTATTCAAGTGTCTTTGCGGCTACCAACTAAATTAAATTGTATGGTAAGACTTGTATGTAAACCATAGTTCACTTGAATTTTATTTTTTACTTATGTAACACATCTAATTTGTGGTGTGGCCATGTAACTACTCCCTCCGTCTCAAAATAATTGTCACAATTTGACCGTGTGCATTATTCATATAAGCTACTTTGACCATATTGTTTTTACTAATGTTTAAAAATAAATATTAGTATATGGGATTTGATAGATTTGTCTCAATGAGTACTATCAAAATATCAGTTTTCATAATTTTTAATAATACACAACAAAAAAATATTCATGATCAAAATTATGCATCAGCAAGTATACAGTAGTAAAATGTGATAATTATTTTAAGATGGAAGGAGTATTTTTTTCCGATTACTACATTGTCAATTTCTCTTGTGAGAAAATTAATATTAACCTACTCGTATGAAGCATGTCCTATATGGCCCAGAATTAGGTTTTACATACTTGTAAAGTGACCCCTTATCTTAAAATTGTCTCCTACCAATCATCAAAAGCATCCATCCAATCCACCGATTGGTTAGTTATCTTCAGAAAACTCATTTAATCCACCGTATTCTCTAGTACTAACGTACATAAACTGTTATTTTTTAACCAACCCATTTTGTTTTAAGTTAAATTTGTACACTTTTTTGACCTATGGCTGTTCCCTACCATTAGTGGCCTTAAATGTTCTCTTTCTTTACCTACTCTGTTTATTACTGCATCTGTATATTTGACTATGTATGTTGTATCAGGAATAAAACTGGTTGACTTCGACAATAAGACTCTAGAGTTGACACACCGAACTACCGAACTAAACCGAAACTAATTGAATTCATTTAGGAGTCGACGATCTAAATCTATGTTTCAAACATAGTTCATTAACCATAACTGAACTACAAATAACTATACCGAACCGTTAAGAATTGAATTTTACATGTTAGTATCAAAGTTCAATTTAAGTCCTTGATAAGAATTGAATTTTACATGTTAGGATCAAAGTTCAATTTAAGTCCCTGAAAAAATCAATCAGGCAATTTAGTCCCTACCTTGTTTTCATTTTTTTACCATATTTATCTTTTATGAAAGGAAAAGAAAGTTAATAGAAGAGAAAAAAAAATTAGATACTATCATTTAGTTGTTTGATATGAATGATAATAAAAAGACATTTATTTCCGGAACCATTATAAATCAAATGTAGTCTTCTCTACCAAAAAAAAAATCAAATGTAGTCTTAATTTTTCTATTCTTAATAATAATAGGAAAAATAGTGTCAAAAAAGTAACAAAAATGGAAATAGAAATTATTTAGTGGATCACATACACTATCCAAACAACATTACCAAGTTCAAATTCAATCCAAGTACAAAACCACAAAATACAAAATCCTATTAAGCAACACACACCTAATTAAACAATAACATCATAGTTTTTTTATAAGAATAATCAAGCTAGAAGGATGAATCCTTTCAACAATCTAATAGTAGAAATTCCAAATTTCCTCACTACCAAACCTTTTATTGCAACAAACTCTAGTAGTTTAAATTATAATTCCATAAGAAATTCCTTATCTTGCTCCAACCTTCCCATGGCCTCAGGCTCCAATGTTAGCTCAACATCAATGCTCCTACCTCCACTCTTGCCAGGATACAAATAAATCATTCCATCAAATTTGTTATTAGTCCCACTCCTCACAATCTCTGGTGTTCCCCATCCAAAATCAATGTCATAAACCTTAAACCTTGGTGAACTTCCAACTGCCACACAATTCACTCCAGCATCTTTGAATTGAAAAATCTTGGGTTCACTCTCCCACTCATTGTTACGTCCATCAATAGCATTAGCATCATGAGATTCAATTGCCTTTTGGATCAAAGAAGCGCCAAATTGTGGCGGGTGAGCTGACAAAAGTCCGGCGGCGGTGACAGTGAATATGGCTTGAATTAGGTTACCGAAGTACGCCTCTGGCATTGGTGGGTCCACTCGTTTTCGGCAGTCAGCAAAGACGGTGTATACTGTATATTCTTCGGGTTTTAGGTCACGTGCAAGGGTCACATGACGCCAAATATGAGCGGAGAGAGACTGGAATGTTGAGAATGGTTTTGAACCGTCTGATGGAAGAGTTTGGTTGACTGTTGACTTGATTTTGTCGATGGCTGACTCAGAAAATTTGAAGATCTTTTCCCTAAGTACAGGCTTTGCCCCGCCATTGGCTGATGGTGGTAGGCCTTCAGGCTCAGGCTTTGCCTCACCATTGGCCGATGGGGGAGGGCCTTCGGGCTCGAGCTTTGCCTCGCCATTGGTTGATGGGCTTTTGGGCTCGGGTAGGGAGAGGTCAAGCTTTACCCGTGTGTTTCGGGACTTGGTCCGTTCTAGGAATGGTCGGGGTGTTGTGGGGGGTGCACTGCTGCATTCCTCGGCCCATGAAGTCATGAAGTGCCATGTGGAAGTTCCATCAACAACAGCATGGTTAAAAGCCAAGCCCATTGCCAGCCCATCTTTGAGCTTTGTTAACTGTGAAAAGTCAAGATTGCAATCAAATTATAAATCATGAAAAATGAAAAAGAAGAAATCACAAAAACGAGGAAAGAAAAGAATGTGATTAATGATTATGACAACTATAAGTGGAGGTCGTATAGAATGTGAAGACTCTTCCAACAACATTGGCAGCTATTTAATAACACACTCGTTTGTCAACTAAATTTGACAACCAAGTACACTTGTGTCCCTATAATCAAACATAATGTTGGTTAACTATTTTTATATTAAAAAAAAAAATTAGTTTCTTACATTATTAAATTAATTAATTTTACATTATATATTATTATTCTATACTATTAATTTAGCAACTTGTGACAAATAATGGTCAATAATGTTGGTTAACTATACATTATATATTACTTGCTAAATTACATTATTATATTACTTAATTTTCGGAAAATAAAAGACATGACTCATAGAGAAGGTGAGTGGTAAGGATTTTGAGCCTTTAAAAAAAAAAGTTTCGATAATTAAGAGTTAAAATTAAGGTAAGTAAAGTCTGATAAAAAATTATTTCCCTAAAAAACAGAACTTGAACTCTTCCGCACAATTTATCATATAAAAACTCATTAACCACTCGAGCCGAAGGTTCACATGTCTCTTATTCTAGATAAGCATTTACCATTGAAAATAAATGACACATGCATACTTGGAGGATGGGGTGTGGGGTGCTGTTTATCTTATCCCTTTGTTTTTTCTTGGCTGATAGTTATAAGTCATTTATGAATTACAACTTATCAAACTTTTACTCCAACTATTACTTGGGGTTTTTCAAGTAAAATAGTACATGCTCTACATCTCATTAGTCCCAAGTCCTAACTAATGATATTTCTTTAATGACAATTAATATAGGACAAAAACAGGACTTACAAAAACAGAGCAAATCCTTAAACCTCTTTTCAGTTAGATTAAATCTGATACAAATTTTACAGTATATTCTTTCAAAGACATTTTTTTCTTCAACTTTAGTTGTTAAAAATAAAAAAGAACTCTTCAACTTGAGACTTTAGAGAAGGAAAATAAAATGAATTTATATCTCTTAACAAGTGTGCTGATAACTTTGTGATCAAGACATGGATATCACATGCAAATTTGCATAAAACTTTATTTTGTGAGATACCAAAACCAAGTAAGCGCAATTAATTGTCTTAATCAACAGTCACAAAAATTTAAGCTATCCTCAAATCATGCATTGATCTAGAGAGTTTAAGTTTTCAAATTTCATTATTTTTTTTATGAGTTGAAAACAAATCTGATATCCAAAATTTCACACCACTCGCGCAAACTGTGCACCAATCAATTGGCTAGATAAAATACATTATTTACACTTCTTAAAAAAAAAAATGACATCAGAACATCCACAATCGAGCTCACCTATAAAGATGTCTCAGTGATTTATGTTATAGTTTATTTAATAGAAAATGTTAAAGCGCGAAAAAAATTAGCTCAATAGATAGACAAGCATTTATCATTCACCAAAAAAATAGGCTTGCATACTTGGCTGTAATGATGTCCTATTTTCTTATCATTTTTTTTGGTTGAAATTTATGACACATTTATGAATTACAACTAGTTTTTTTTAGCACAATTTAGAGCATTTATTTGGTACAAGAATCACAACTAATTAAACATTAAAGTAAGTCTAAAATACACAAGATCTGATGATGCCTTTTACAAGTTTGTTGTATGTGTTTCTCAACTTCAGTAAATATCTAGATGCCTTAATCAAAATATAAGGTAAAAATAGTGTTATAATGAATTGCTTCTTCAAATGCTTCAATGGGAATTTGGCAAAAGTCACAATTAACAAACTTTTCAAGCATGCTTTAAAAAAAAAAAAACTTTTCAAGCTAAAATGTACTTGCTCTTCATCTCATTTTTATTTTTATTTTTTACATTTTCTCAATCTGCCCCCTAAATGCGGAGTAACCGGAAACACGTTTTTAGTAATGTATTTTTAAGTGTATTTTGATAAATTTGAACATATAAAGAGGCAGATTGAAAAACTGTCTATTTTTTTAATAATAGTCTTTTCATCTCATTTATAACGGAACAAAGAAAAACATAGCAAATCTCTATATTTATAGAAGTTTCGTATGGGATGTAGACATTCAAAAACATCTTTTAAATTAGATATCATACGAATTATATAAATTGTTTCCTATTTTTTGGTTGCCCTTACTATTTTGCGATTTCGACCCTTAAACTTTAATAACAAATTAATAGTATGAAATAAAAATTTGTTAGTTATGCACTAATACTTCTATTTTTAGGACCAAAGTTTTGACTCCCTACCCACAAATTCACTATAAGTGTTCAATAGAGCCACAACCATCACCATTGAGGCCACCCCTTTTATGACTTAGTATTAATTAGTGCATGTTTAACATCACATTAAGTTTATCAAAATTAGGGACATTTTTAACCAAAATATTGGGCTCAAGGGGTTAATAAGCTCTTCTAGGACAGATCATTCGGGAGAACCTGAATTCGATTTCTGGTGGAAATAATTATTGGCCGGTGGGACATTTTGCTAAAGCTAAAGAGTATTACCATTAGTAGTATTCTTTACACATTTCATTAACAAGTTAAATGTTGACCCATTAGGCTATGATTTCAACTATTTAAAAGAGCGATAATATTTAGTTAAAGACAAATTATAAGAAAAATATATATGTAGAATGGAAAAAGTGAAAAATAATAAAGCAAAAATAAATAAAATCAACAAAAATAATCATATTTTAACAAACTAAATTACCTGAACAGCCAACAAAGGTCTATGCATGCCTTCCAAATTCAAGATTCCACTATAAGGAATCAATTCTTTCAAAATGGCACTACCTTCAGCAACAGTTAGATCTTCAACACTAATCTCATTAGCAACAGCTTCAATAACTTCAACACCAACCATGTCATCATCATATTCAACAAAAAACACACCCTCTTCATCTTTTCCTAATTTTCCAGCTAGTTGATGAAACTCTTTCAAAACCACACTAAGCCCATTTTTGAGTTTCTCAACATTTTCTTCAAAGTTTCCTCCTTTGTATAAAATTATTTTTTGGTTGTAATAAAAAGCTAAGTAAGGTAGATCAAATGTGACCAATTGACACTCTTTTTTCCCTATTTTTCCCTCAGGTTTCACATAGCTTTTTCTAGTGATTTTCAGATTTAGTGATTCTTCTTTCTTGACAACTTCACTTGACATTTTGATTAAAGGAAATTTTGAGAAGAATTTATTTATTTATTTATTGTTTGAATTTATTTGATGTGTGTGTGAGATGTGTGAGTTTTGAGGATTTTTATAGACAAGTGTTGTTGAGGTGCATTTAAGGAATTCATGGAAGCGGTTGTGACCAATTAATAGCCCTTACTAGCTAGCTATGTTGGTTTGGTTAGAGGTAATTATAGATGCGGCAATTGTTTGGTCAAAATAACCAAGACTTTCTTAGTGACAAAATGTAACAAGTCCAACTTAGGGAGAATTTGTGTAGAAATATTCTTTAGTGGAAAATATACTTAATCAGTTAGATTTTCTCTCATATTCAAATTTAATGTGGTTATGTTAGAAATTTCAGCATTAAAATTGATTTATATCCTTACTCTATAAAGTTAGGTGTGAGTTTGAATATCAATTTTTTCATTTCTTCGTATTTATAGGTCACATGTTAAAGTATCTAAATATAGAAAATTAGTAGGAGTATTTAATAAGATAGAAAACATAACGCTTAAAACATAATTCTTAGATTTGGTCTAGTGATTAGAAATTTGGGTAGTATGTTAAAAGTTATAGGCTCGATCCTCAACTCCTTTGTAAATAAATAAAAAATGCTTAAAGCATTGAATGCACAAGTTCTAAGATAATAGTTCCACATTTGCTTCCTTAACATGTTCCCTTATAACACATGTTAACATTTTCCTATTTTATATATGGTGCGAGTCTCATTAATTATTAAGTTAATCAAGAAAAAATGGCGTGTAAGTTGTCCACAAATCCTATCTCAATTGCTAGAAATCTCGAAATTGTTAGGTTGAACACCATAATCGGGGTTCCAACCCCGATCACTCGACTTCAATTGTGTGTGACTTTTCAATAATTTATCATTTCATCTATGTACCACAAAGAAATAGAATGTAAATTTTACTACTCCCTCCGGTCCTTATTATAAGAAACACTTTGACAAAATCACACAGACCAAGGAAGCTAAATTTTCTCATTAATGATTCTAACATTTTATGTTATATTCCAAAACTAACCTTTGACTAGCATGAGAAATAGACTTCTCTAATTAATGCACTAGCATTATAATGAATTATTTGATTGTATTTAATAAGGGTACAAATGGAATTGTGTCAAAATATTTCTTATAAAAAGGACCAAATAAAAATTCCAAAGTGTTTCTTATAAAAAGGACCGGAGGGAGTATTAAATTGCTTGACAAAAATTTGGATTTGTATATAATTCTCGTCTCACAATGTCATTTAAGGTTATAGGATACATTTATTTAGAAAATGATTGAGTGTATTTTATGATAAAATGAGATTTATTTTTTTATAAGGTGAAGTTCATCTAGATATCAAGAAACCAAGTAGGTGATGCCCTCATCGTTTGTCTATATCTCTTTAATATATTATAAAAAAAAAATATATATATACAAAAATTGTGGGATATAAATCTAGCTCGGTGAATCCACACAAAAGCATGTAGGACAATAAAACATACAAACTTCTAATTAATCCTAAAAAACAAAATAGAAGCCCATATAAATTCGAGGCGAATAAATCGATTGTCAATACAGAACGATCCATGTACTCACTACTTATATATATTTAAATATTTTCCATTTTATATTTATAATAAAAGTGAATATAATAAAAGTAAGGACAAAACTTATGTACAGTTCCTTAAGTGCAATTTTTGTTGTTCCCCAATTAAAAAACAACACCTGTATAAGTATTCCACATCACCTACTCTTATTCATAACTGCATTTTCTCTCTCTTTGATTCGTGCATTCCTTCCCTATTTTTTCTCTTCCTCTATTGTTTCGTGCATTCTTTTCACTCTTCTTCTCTCTTTTACGAAAAATAAAGGCTTAATTAGTTAAATGGTCCCTTAAAGACATTTTAGGTTTCACATTGGTCCCTTAAAGAAAAAAAGTTCCGTTTTGGTCCCTTAAAGATATCTCTGTTTGCCACTTTAGTCATCTCCGTTAATTTTTTTTAATCTGAACCGTTTGATCTTTTTATTAAAAATTTAACGGTAGAATTTGCATGTCTACTGAATATAATGGTGCACCATCATCACGTAAATATTTCTCTTTTCTTCATCTTCTTCTCTCTACCGTTCTATCTTTTTCCATCTTCCGTTTTTGTGGCTGCACCATATGGCCGTGCCACCACCACTATCTTTCCAACCGCCACCTTATCCGTCAGATCTCGACCACCACAACCGTATTTTCCAAAATGAAATCACCATAAAAATACTACACTAGAGCACAGAAACCGCCTTCAATCTCTTCTTCACTCTAACCACGCCGCCATGGAAATCTCTGATAAAAATCTTGCCTTGGAGGTTAAAAACTCAGTTTTCTTCATTTTCGCTAAGACCCAGATGACAGAATTATGATTTCTTTTTAATAAGGTTGTCGATTTGTTGCAAATCTGGGTTTTTGAAAACATCAAAGGATCCAAACTAGATTTGTTGCAAATCTTGGTGTATGAGCAGCGAAAAAAATCCAGATTAAAATCAAAGGAGATAGTGTGTGTGGGAATGATAAAGTTGTAAATATGAGTCCGTTGGAGTTGCAAATCTTGATTTTTCTGGATTTATTTGATGAATTTATGAACATGACGATTTGAAACAAACCCAGATTTTTATGGGTTTATTTGATGAATTGATGAAGAACAAGGTAAGGAAGAAGATGAAGAAATAGAGAAAAAATTAGTTGATAATGGTGCACTGTTAAATATAGTGGACACTCAAAATTCAATGGTCATGTATTTTCCAATAAGATCAAATGGCTTAAATTAAAAGAATTATTGAGATCTATGGTGGACTACATGTAATGGTGGTTCACCTAATACATTTGGTGTTAAAAACTAACGGAAAGGACCATTGTGACTAACGGTCATATAGTTAAGGGACCAATCCGGACCTTTTTTTCTTTAAGGGACCATTCTGAAACCTAAAATGTCTTTAAGGGACCATTTAACTAATTAAGCCAAAAATAAAACTGCAAAATTCTGAGTCTTTTGAAATTCTATGTTTCAAGTACCCATTAAAAATTAGTACATTAAGGTTATTTTATTTTCCATTATCTCAACTCCACTCATTTTTTCCTCTCTGTTTAGTGTAAAGAAACGCTGCACAATTAGGATTTGAGAACAATATGTTGACTTTCATTTCCAATTTTCCTCACAACACACTTCAAACTTCAAACTTCAAAGCATTGGAGAGGCCGGCTTCCTTTAACAATCTATTTAATAATCGGGTTTTGAGAATGAGTTACGAAAAAGTTTATCCTTTTTAAAATTCTGTAAAAATATTGTTTCATATATCTATGACTATGTGGTACCAACACTTTCGATCGAAGATGTGTTAGATTTTCAGCACGCGTCGGTGTTGGTATATGACGGGTGTCGACTCATACCAATGTCTGACACTCACACGACACAGACACACGTGCTAGCATTCAATAAGTGAATTTTCTCAAATTAATATTAGCGTCGTGTTCTATGTCTGATGTGTCTAAATCTCATTTTACCACTGATGTAAAATAGCTACTTACTTAATATAAAAATAAAATAAAATAGCTACTTACTTTTAAATTATGTATTAGATAAGAGTTAGGTTGCTGCTACCTTACATCTCTCAGTATTAGTTACAGTATTTGATAAACTCTAGTTGATAAGCTTTAGCATCATCATGAGTTTGTACGCTCCCTCAATGACAGGAACTGCAGCATGTCAATCCTCTCATCTATGTATCTATATAAATACTCTTGTAATCTTAAGACTGATTCAATTAAATAAAGTTTATTAAACCTTTTTAACGCGCATCAGAGACAAAACAAGCAATCCTAGACTCATAACCAAGACCAATACCTAACACTCACAAATAATATACAAGACCAACAAAATACATCTACATGACCTGTTTGAGGAAAGGCAACACAACAAAACAAAATAACAGGCTGCAAGTAATTGTCATAATCAATACCCACACCACAATGCTTACCATTCAAATTCATACTCATAGGAGAATTATCGTCACTCCCTAATGGTTCACAGACATTGTTTGTATAGCCAAATTTAAATTTTCCATGTTGGAGTACCTTCCTAAACTAAAAAAACAATGGTCTGAAGAAATTTTTATGGGTACATGAACAAAAGAAGGTATGAAATTGATGGCTGCAATGCAATGAACAGAAACAGAGAGGCTTTTTGCGGAAACCGCAGAGGAAGAGAAAAAATAGGGAAGGAATGCACGAATCAAGAGAGAGAAATGCAGTTATATATGAATAAGAGTAGGTGATGTGAAATACTTATACAAGTGTTGTTTTTTAATTGGGGAACGACAAAAACTACACTTAAGGAACTGTGCATAAGTGTTGTGCACAAATAGTAACAGAAGGTAATAATAACGAAATTGCAAACAATAAGAACACAAGAAGTTTGATAACGGAGTTCCCCTTAGGTACGTCTCCGGCTGCAGAATTCGCTACAGCTCGTTTCTATTAGATGAAAGAATGAATTAGGGTTTCAGTGTTACAAGCGGTATATATAATAATAATAGAATGTCGTATATGAACCATACTCAACAATCTCCACCTTGGTGAATATCAAACCCATATGAAGAACCTCTGTATGACATCCGCATCCTTAGCGCTAGGGGGGGTCGTTTCCTTCTTAACACTGAGAAACATGTAACAAGTCCAAGCAATGCTTGAACTTGTCACTGGTGACTGGCTTGGTCAACATGTCAGCTGCATTCTCTGAAGTATGAACCTTCTCAAGTAATATCTGTCCAGTTGTAAGTAGCTCTCTGATCTTGTGAAACCTCACATCAATATGCTTAGTTCTGGCATGATACACTTGATTCTTGGCCAAGTAAATGGCACTCTGACTATCACAACAATGCAGTTGAACTCCACCTTGCTCAACACCCAATTCCTTCACTAATCCTGTAAGCCATAAGGCCTCTTTGGCAGCTTCAGCTACTACCATGTACTCTGCTTCAGTTGTTGACATAGCCACTATAGATTGAACTGACGATTTCCAACAAATAGGTCCTCCTGCAAGAGTAAACACATAACCTGTAGTAGACCTCCTGTCATCCATATCACCGGCGTAGTCTGAATCAACATATCCTACAACTGAAGGATTACCCTTTTCACTGCTAAACATGATACCATGACCTGTTGTACCTTTCAAGTACCTGAAAATCCATTTGACTGCTTCCCAATGATGCTTTCCTGACTTAGACATAAACTTGCAAACTTGACTTACAGCTTGTGCCAAATCTGGCCTTGTACAGACCATAACATACATTAAACAACCAACAGCACTGGCATAAGGAACCTTTGACATATACTCAATTTCTGAATCTGACTTCGGACACTGATCCAATGTAAGTTTAAAGTGATTCGCCAATGGAGTGCTCACAGCTTTCGAATTACTCATGTCAAACCTGTTTAGTACCTTTTCAACATAGCTTTTCTGAGAGAGCCACAATTTTCTAGCTCCCTTGTCCCTGTGAATTTCCATCCCAAGAATCCTCTTAGCAGCACCTAAGTCTTTCATGTCAAATTCTTTACCCAACAAAATTTTCAGTTCATTTACATCATGTAAATGGTTAGCAGCAATTAACATATCATCAACATAAAGTAACAGAAAAATAAAAGAGCCATCATCAAGGCTCCTGACATAGACACAACAGTCATACTCACACCGCTTGTAGCCAATCTGAAGCATGTAGGAATCAAACCGCTTGTACCACTGCCTGGGAGATTGCTTTAGACCATATAGAGACCTCTTCAATTTACAAACTAGTCGGCCTTTTCCAGTGTCACTGAAACCCTCTGGCTGCTCCATGTAAATTTGCTCATCTAGATTACCATGAAGGAATGCTGTCTTCACATCCATCTGTTCTAAATGCATGTCTCGGCTGGCTACCAAGGCTAACACTGCCCTGATAGAAGTATGTCTAACGACCGGAGAGAAAATCTCATCATAATCAATCCCTTTCTGCTGTGAGTACCACTTTGCTACAAGACGAGCCTTGAACTTTTCCCCTTCTTTTTCTGTTACTGCTGGTTTTCTCTTGTACACCCACTTGCAACCGATAGCCCTCTTGCCCTTAGGAAGCTGAACAAGCTCCCATGTCTGATTTTTCTGTAACGACTCCATTTCTTCCATCATAGCACCCATCCACCTTTCTTTCTCCTGACTGGCCATAGCCTCTCGAAATGTGCAAGGATCTCCAGAACTAGTAAGAAGTGCATATGCTGCCAAGTCTTCGTACCCATATCTTTCTGGTGGCTTAACGGAGCGTCATTCTCTATCACGGACAAGCTGATAATCATTTTCTCCAACTAAATCTTCAGTTGCTCCACCTAAAACTTCAGTGTCATTATTTGTTGTTGTAGTTTCAGGTGGTTGTTGATGTACCTGTGGTATGTTATTGGTTGGTGTCGGCTCAATTTCTACCTGAATGGCTTCTTTGTTAGGACTTCCTTCTGCTGATTCTGTCACTTCTGGTTGTTTCAACATAAATTGCTCATCAAAAACAACATCTCGACTCAGAACCATCTTCTTTGAAACCGGATCCCATAACTTAAACCCCTTCACACCTTTAGAGTAACCGACGAAGACACACTTCTTCGACTTTGGATCAAGTTTGGATCGATCTTCACTGGATATATGCACAAAAGCTGGACACCCAAAAATCCTTAAATTGTTAAGATCAATGGGTTAACCTGTCCATACCTCCTCTGCGACTTTCCCCTCCAAAGAAGCCCGTGGTGACCTGTTAATAAGATAGCACGCCATGTTAATTGCCTCTGCCCAGAAACCTTTTGAGAGTCCTGCATTCAACCGTAGACATCTTGCCCTTTCAGTTAAAGACCTGTTCATCCTTTCTGCAACACCATTCTGCTGCAGTGTCTTGCGAACTGAAAAGTGCCTCTGAATACCATGTTGCTAACAAAATTTCTGAAACTGTGAATCGGTGTACTCTGTCCCATTATCTGACCGTAGATACTTGATTTTTCTGCCTGTCTGATTCTCTACCTCTGCCTTCCACAATTTGAACTTTGAAAAGACTTCAGATTTGTGCTTCATGAAATAAACCCAAAGCTTGCGAGAAAAATCATCAGTAAAAGTGACAAAGTACCTTGACCCTCCCATGGATGCTTCTCTAGTTGGTCCCCACACGTCAGAATGTACATAATCAAGAATCCCTTATGTTTTGTGTTTCCCAGGTTTGAACCGAACACGACACTGTTTCCCAAGAACACAATATTTGCATAAATCCATTTTGCAGCTACGAACACCCTTCAACAGACTCCTCTTATGAAGTTCCATCATCCCACGTTCACTGAGATGACCCAAACGCAGATGCCAGAGTTTTGTTGCATCATTATCAGACTCAACCGACACAACATCACCTACAACAGTATGCCCCAACAGCTTGTAGATGTTACCTGCAGTCCTCTTTGCTCTCATCACTGTCAATGCACCCTTGCTAACCTTCAAGATATCCCTATCTCCATCAGACCTGTATGAGTAACCATGTGCCTGTAGAGTACCTAAGGAGATCAAGTTCTTTCTCAATTCTGGAATATATCGAACATCAGTCAGTGTCCGCACACCACCATCATCCATAGCAATTTTAATCTGCCCTATTCCAGTGATAGCACAAGCTTTATCATCACCCAAATAAACAAAACCAAAACTGCCTGACTTGAATGTAGTGAACCACTCCCGATTCGGCGTCATATGATAGGAGCAACCAGAATCAAGAATCCACGCATCTGTGCACTTGCTAGATGAAACACAAAGTAAGTCTCCCTCACTGCCAGAGTCATCAGTTTGAACTATATTGGCTGAAGTTGATGCCCCTTTCTTTCTGTTTGGACAATCCCTCTTCCAATGGCCAATCTGTTTGCAACCGTAGCACTCTGCTGTTTTCCTATTCTTAGATTTATTCCTCTTCTTTGCAGGACCTGTGTTACCCTTGTTCCGTCCACGATCTGAACCGCCCTTCACATACAAACCGTCGCCTTGACTACCGCCCTCTGTGTTATGCCTCCTTTGATTATGAGACAACAGTGCAGAACTAATCGAAGTGAGAGTAATAGACTCTTTACCGTAAGTAAGGGTAGTCACCAAGTGGTCGTATGACTCTGGTAACGAGCACAACAGTATGATTGCCTTGTCTTCATCGTCCATCTGAACCCCAAGCCTCGTCAGATCGGTGAGAATGTTTTGGAAAACGTTGACGTGTTGTTGCAAATTTGATCCTTCCTCCATCCTGAGACTGTACAACCGTTTTTTCGCGTACAACTTGTTCATAAGCAATTTCTCCATGTACTGACTCTCCAATTTATCCCAAACTTCCTTCGGAGTTGTTAGATCAAGGATATGATGCATGACCTCGTCTGAAACGAACAAGCGTATCAAACCCGCAGCCTTCTCCTTCATCTCTGTCCATTCGGTGTCGTCCATGTCTGCCGGCTTCGTCTCGCGCAACGCCTTCTGTAGACTCTGTTGCGCCAACAGATCCTTAACCCTTCTCTGCCATAATCCGAAATTGCCCGTCCCGTCGAACCTTGCCACTTCGAATTTCGCAGGATTAAGCGTCATCTCTGATACCAATTGTTGTGCACAAATAGTAACAGAAGGTAATAATAACGAAATTGCAAACAATAAGAACACAAGAAGTTTGATAACGGAGTTCCCCTTAGGTACGTCTCCGGCTGCAGAATTCGCTACAGCTCGTTTCTATTAGATGAAAGAATGAATTAGGGTTTCAGTATTACAAGCGGTATATATAATAATAATAGAATGTCGTAAATACCCCTGCACCATACCGCGGGGGGCGCCCCAAAACATCTGGTCAAAGCCCATATGGGCAGGGGGCCACCCCCAGCCTCTTCCTGATGCATATATGATCCATCCTCAACATTTTGTCCTAAAAGTAAATATGTTAATACTATATAATATGTTATAAAGGAAAAGGAAAAGGGGAAGGGGAACCAACTCATTCCGGACTAGAGTCTTTCCACGGAAAATCCTTTTTTTTTTAATATCATCTTGTTGATTAATTAATCATTTTACATGAATCACCACAAAAAAAAAAATCATTTACATGAAAAACGTTCCTTTCTTCGGCTAGATTGCCTTGTCTCAATTCTAAACCAAATAAGAGTGCAGGAGACTAGCTTAGAGGGTTTCTACACCTGACATGACATTTCCACGATTAAATAATATTTCATTCTGGTTGTTGCTGCCAAGTCTCTTGCTAAAGACTTGGAACAACCTCGCCAAGAGTCTTCACAGGCCCATGAGTTCGGTTTTTTTATCTACTTAGTGAGCGGAGAGCTCGTTGCACGTTAATTTGACCGGATCGGCCTATGTTATATACATTTTTTGTCAAGTAATTTAGTGGATAGAATTTTACCGTTAACTGTACATTAAAAAAAGAGTTTTATCTTTTAAGGTGAAATAGTAGATGTATCAGATTTCAAAATCTGATCTCTATGCAATACTCCATCCGATCACTATTATAAGCAAAAAAAATAATTTATTTTTTAGGTTCATTAAAAAATTAATGTATCTGACCACTATTATAGATTAAATACATCAATTTTTCAATGAACCTAAAAAGTGATATTTTGCTTATAATAATAGTGACCGGAGGGAGTATATATTATTAATAATTTTATATTTCTTTAAAAATTTACATCAATAATTTATAAGAAAATGTTAATAAGTGCCCTCAAGACACATGTTAACGAGTCTAATATAGAAATAATTTTTTTTTGATAGAGTATAGAAATATTTTTTATACTTACATAATCAACATTTTTACATTAAATATTGTATTATTTAATGCTACGTTTTTTTGCTTGGATAATTTATTATATATCTTAAGAGTATATGTTAACATGACCTTATTTTATAGTATATAAACTTTTAAATTGGTGTTGTGGTGTTCGCCGTGTATTGGCTGGATGAAGGTCAATATCGACGACTCTGTTTATAGTACCTCTGCAGCATGAGGGGGATTGTTCCGCGATTATTTGGCAAATTTTCGTGGTGGAAATCTAAAAAAATCACTAGCTTGTCGGTGCTTCACGCCGAAATTATGGCATTGATCCTTGCAATGGAAGTGGCTCGCAGTAAGAACTAGAATCATCTTTGGTTAGAGAGTGATTCGACAATGCACTTCCGGCCTTTGATGATATGAATGCGGTTCCATGGGATTTATGAAATAGACGGTCGAATTGCTTGCATCTTGTCTTACTTTAAGGTGGTCTTATATTTTTCCTGAAGGAAACGCGTGTGCGGACAAAATTGCAAATTTAGGACATGCTTACACACAAATGAGGTGGTGGAATTATTTACCGGCTACCCTCCGGGATGATTTTTTATGTGATAAGTTAGGACTTCCACAATAGCGTACCATGTAAAATAGTTTTTTTTATCCCTGTTCCTTTGGGGTAAGGCCTAGTCGAATTTTTCTCTTTAAATCCCCCATGTTTCTTCTAGCCCCCATGAAATTCTGATTTTGCCCTCGGAGATTTTGGGAAATGTTTTCCAAAATTAATATTTCTTTGGAATCTATTTTCCAAAATATACTTAAATGTAATTTTCATTCACATTACAGTTTTCGTATTTTATTTTTCAAAAAGTTAACTATTTTGGAAAACGTTTTCCAAAAATTTAAATATTTCAGAATGCAGAATCCGAAATTGCTTTGGAAAATATTTTCCAAAGTAATATTGGAAAATATTTTCCGAAATCCTGTTATATGTGATCACAACAGCAAATTTGTTGTTATAACCTGATTTTTCACCAGTCCCAATAGTTTTTTATTCTATTTTTAACACTAATCAGTATCCAAACATAATCTAAAATATAAACAAAATGATAGAGATAAAGTTTGATAAACATTTTGACTAAAAGATGATTGAGACTGATGAAAAATCAGGTTATAACAACAAATTTGCGGTTTTGATTACAAATAATAGGATTTCGGAAGATGTTTTTCCAAATCACTTTGGAAAATATTTTCCAAAACAATTTGGGATTATGCGTTCTGAAATATTTGAATTTTTGGAAAACAATTTTCAAAATAGTTAACTTTTTGGAAAATAGAATCCGAAACAATTGAATGTGTATGAAAAAAAAATAGAGCTCAAAATTTAAGTCTATTTAGGAAAATAGATTCCGAAAAAATATAAATTTTGGAAAACGTTTTCCAAAAATTATTTATGAGTACAAAATTAGAATTTCAAGGGGTTTTGAAGAAATATGGGGGGTGGAAAGAGAAAAATAATATGGGTGCCAACATGGGTTATAGGTAGACGATAGAAACATCACGGGGTGCCAACATGATTGGGATGCCGCTTCGAACTTCTTTAAATTTATAAAAAAAAAATAACCAATGATTAATTATATAATAATATAATATTATTATTCAAACATTACACCGTCAAATTTAATTCGTGTAAATAGATCAATGTGTCGGTTATTATATATGCAACTGGAAGGAATATATACCATAGCCATTAAATTCTTTAATTTTTTCAATACCATACAGTTTTGGAACTTATCGAATTTATTGTTACAGACAAATGTCAAATAAAATTGCCTTGAAATTTGAGGTTCTGCAAGCATTTAGCAATATAGAAGTAAAATACTCTCTCATGTCATTATTATAAGCAAAAAATCATTTTTAGATTTATTAAAAAGCTGATGTATTTAGTCTATAATATGGATCAAATACATCAATTTTTTTTCTGATAAGAAAATATATCAATTTTTCAATAAACATAAAAAATGATTTTTTTTTTATTTATAATGATGACCGGAGAAAGTATGTATTAGTTATGCTAGGTACTCCTAGTTTAAAAAAAGGGAAAGTAAATTTTATATTAAAAAGAATATTGTTTTTTTGTCAATTAACCTAGTGACTAGAAATTTCACCAAAGGTTGATAAGTGGAATGACCAGGATTCGAGCTCCGGCCCCATGCATATACTATAATTCAATGTCCTACCAACTTAGCTAAGTTCACGGGACAAAAAAAACCGATGTATTTAATCTATAATATGAATCAGATACATCAATTTTTCAATAAACCTAAAAACTGGTTTTTTATTAATAATAATAACCGGAGAAAGTATGTATTAGTTATGCTAAATGTCTTTTTTTTTTATTAAGGGGAAAATAAAAAACAACAACACAAACTAATGAGGACGTTGCCTCAAGACACGCGTTGCATCCGCAAGCAGCACATGCGCTATTTGCGGAGTCGGAGAAGTCCATAAACTTAGTATTAACATCTTACTTAACATCATATTTAGCCAACCAATCAGCACATTCATTTCTTTCTCTAAGAGTTTGAGATGCTAAATGTCTCAAAGGTACTGCTAGTTAAACAAAAAGGAGAAGTAAATTTTATATTAAAATATATATATATATATATATATATATATATATATATATATATATATATATATATATATATATATATATTTTATAATTATTACCATATTTATTTTGTCGATTACTGCTTGAGGGACACGATATAAAGGGACAACGAAATATTTTAAAATGGCCTTATATTTGAAATGGCCATGTAATAGGAGTATATGAGTAACGATTTTTTTATTTTTATTTTTAAAAGCTCAGTATCTCGTTCAAGGACCAACTAATTTGAGGAGACTAAACTGTTTCGGACTGGACTAAAACTCACAATGCTTGACGGCCAAATACGTCCTAATGTCCATGGAAGCTCACCCCCAAGTTCCACACCAATGCATTCCGTACTCTATTCTATCTGCCCATAGCATATAAATGACACTTGCATTGCATGGAATGGAATGGTGATCCCTCAATTGCACTCCCGTTGTGAGACCTACAAGATTGCTCTGCATATAATCCTCGTGTATATATATATTCTCTATTATAAATACACACGTGCATTCATTCTCAAAGTACACACATTTCACCCGGTTCATAAACACTCATGTTGAGTTGTTACTAAGTTGAGCGTTAAATGGGTAACATTTTTGCATGTACCCTTTCCCATCGTGCGTGAAGCTTATCACCACCATCAAATTATACTTTATCTTTTCAGAGGAACCAATTAAATAGTTCTGATTGCCCATATCACAATCCCACCGTCCACTTGTGGAGACCCATTTAAAGCCATTTTTTTTGTTCTATATGGACTAGCCCACCGAAATTGGCACCAGAAGGAATAGAAACCGAGGCCTTGAGAGGAACACACTCCAAGATCTCAAACCAACACCACTAGGCCAACCGCGATAAATTGGTAACATTTTTGCATGTACTCTTTCCCCATCGTGCCTGAAGCTTATCACCACCAACCTTATCTTATCGGAGAAACCAACTAGTTCTGATTGCCCATATCACAATCCCACCGTCCACTTGTGGAGGCTCATTTAAAGCAATTTTTGTTTTGCTCTATATGGACTAGCCCACCGAAATTGGCACAAAAAATAATAGAAATTGAGACATTGAGAGGAGCACACTCCAAGATCTCAAGCCAACACCACTAGGCCAACCGCATTAAAGGGGTAACATTTTTGCATGTACCCTTTCCCCATCGTGCCTGAAGCTTATCACCACCATCAAATTACACCTTATCTTATCGGAGAAACCAACTAGTTCTGATTGCCCATATCATAATCCCACGGTCCACTTGTGGAGGCCCATTTAAAGCCATTTTTTTTGCTCTATATGGAGTATCCCACCGATATTGTCACCGGAAGGAATAGAAACTGAGACCTTAAGAGAAACACACTCTAAGATCTCAAGCCAACACCACTAGGTCAACCTAAGAGAGTTATTTGGATAACTAGTGGCTCATAAAAAAAAAAAATTAAATTTTGTATGTAGTGAATGCACAATTTTTTAAAAAATATTTTTATAATTAATTTCTTATTTAGTATTCTTAGAGCATCTCCAATGGTGATACCACTTTGGGTATCATACATTACTAACGAGTGATCCCTACAATGTCATGTAATATTTATGCAACTCATTCATATTTTACTCCAATGATGATACCACTTTTTGAGTATCATACATTAATGACAAACGATAATGTTTTGACATATATAGAAGATATTAAATTAGATTTATATACCAAAAATAAAAATAATAATAACATTAAATTGATGATACGGTATCATTAGTTTATGAAACTCTCTTAGATACCTTTATTAAAGATGCTCTTAGAACCTCTCCAATAGTAATATCACTTTGAGTTTCATATTTTACTAAGAAATAATCTCTTCAATATCATGTAATAATATGCAATTCATATATATATTTTTGTTTCAATGATACAAAATTATACAACTCATACCTTATGCTAGGCCAATATTATGTACCAAAAAATAAATAAGTCAATATTAAAATAACGATATAATACCTTAAATAAATACTTGAATTTTTTTTTAGATACTCATTTTTCTAAGCCATAGTTGCTGCAATTATAACATTAACGTATGAAACTCCATTAAATATTTTTCTTTGAAAAGAGTACAATCTTCAATGTTTATTGAATTTTTTTTGGTTTGAGGAAACAATGTCTTTATTGATTACAACAACAAGACACAAGCTAATGCCCACATAAAATACTCTCTCCTTTCTTTTTTTATAAATACCTAGTTTGACGAAACACGAGTATTAATAAAGTTAGTTTTAATATTAAATTGATTGATAAATTATATTGATTTTTCATAATTATCCTTCCAATTAATTGTAGTGCTTTGTATCAAATAATTTTTTTTAATGCTATTCAAATAATTATGTAAAGTAAATTAATAAGGGTAAGCTTGAAAAAAATACTCTCTCCGTCCTAAATTGAGTGACACAGTTGACTGTTGTACACTATTCACACATATTAATTTGACTATATTTTTCTACTAATAAACAAAAATACTGTAAGTATTAACATATAAGATGTTGTTAGATTTGTTTCGATAAGTATTTTTAAAATATCAAATTTTAATAATTTCTACTATTATACAATTACACATATTAATCGTCAAAGTTATGAATCGACATGCGTGAAACAATCAATCAACTGTATCATTCATTTTAAGACGGAGGTAGTAATTAATAGGTTTAATTAGTCTTTTGGTCCCTTAAAGATATTTTAGGTTTCACAATGGTCCCTTAAAGAAAAAAAGGTCCGGATTGGTCCCTTAAAGACACATCTGTTTCTCAATTGGTCCTTTCTGTCAATTTTTTACAAAAAACGTTAGTTTTAGTTGACTGGATTGTAGATGCCATTAAGTGTAAGTGATCCACCAAAAACCTTATTAATTTTTAAAATTTTAACCATTGGAATTTTTTGTTATATTTGAAGTTAAAATTTAACGGAAAGGACCAATATTACAAACATATATGTCTTTAAAGGACCAATCCGGACATTTTTTTCTTTAAGGGACCAATCCGAGCCTTTTTTTCTTTAAGGGACCATTGTGAAACCTAAAATATCTTTAAGGGACCAATAAATTAATTAAGCCTAATTAATATCATTGACAATTGCTAAAAAACTTATAAAAAAGGACGGTTTTTTTCGTCAAACTAGATCTTATAAAAATATATCCGGGAGTAATTAACCTTCCAATCTATTGTCAAATCTATAATAGTCCAACATAGACTTTATGTTTTCTCTGTTTTGGAGCAGGGTCCACTTTAGAATTAAACATGGCTCCCTCAAAATTAAAGTCTTATAATTCCGGCCGTCCATTCCGTTAAGCAAAATTAAAGACTCTATATTTATTAATCACCTACCGGTCTACTCCCTTTAGTTTTGTATATAAGTAAAAAAAAAAAGAAAAAGCATACCTTTTATGAAAGTGGATAAATTGCATTGAATAATGAGAAAAAACTACCATATTTCTACTTCTATTCTTATCTTTTGTTGAAAACCGTGAAAACAATGTAATCATTAGGGTAAACATGAAATATTGATAATAAACATAATAAATGTGATAGATTTTTGCTTATATTTGAGACTTTCAATATTTTTGTTTCGTTGCTTATATTCGAGATCGCAGGTAGTATCACATTATAGGTCAATATTTCAAGGATAAGTAACAGCAATGATGCAATTAATATGAATCTTGTGATTTTGTTTGTAGATTTATTTTTTTCATTTTAAACAATTTTTAATTTTAATAAATATTTTAGTACTTTTTTTTATACAGAAAGGGGCCAAAGCCCGGAAAAAAAAGAACAACTACCAAGAGATTATTTTATGGGTAGTTATTCTCGTAATATCAGCTAACAACAATAAGTCCACTCTAGGCGGACATTGTTCATACACATGTAGCTCCGGATCATGATCAACACCCAAATTAGCAAGGGCATCGGCACAAGCATCCGCCTATGGCAAGAATGAGAAATCTTGACTTCCCAATCCATCTCTTGCACTATGTAATGTCTGCACCACTACATTAGAATCAATATGCAGCTCAATTTTTTTAAGATCACTTTCCAAAGTAAACTTAAGGCCATCAAGAACTCCCCAAAACTCCGCAAGATAAGCATTACACCGCTCCAAATATCGCGAAAAACCACCAAGCCACTGCCCGTTGGAGTTTCTTCTAGTCTATTATTTTAGTAATTTTCTTTCTTTCATTTATCATATTTTCTTAATTTATGTAAAATAGTCAAATGGAACAAATATTATGAGAAAGAGTGAGTATTTATATATATATATATATATATATATATATATATATATATATATATATATATATATATATATTAAACAAAATTAAAATAATATTATGCGTTCACTCTCTTTTATTCCCTTTTGTCCTTTTCATAATAGATAGTTTGAATATTTATTTGGTCTATAATATAAAAATTAAAGAATAATTTCAAAGATGTGTTACTTAAATTCCAATATACAACTTAAATTTCAAAATGTCCTACTTTTTTGGATATAAGTAAGAAACTGCCACTTTATTTGGGTGAATTGTGGTGTTTTTCAATTTTATTGCCTACGGATTTTCTTGCGAACAAATCATAGGAAACTATATATATTTTTTATTAAAGTGTTTTACGGGCAGATTTACCTACGAAAATCTATTATAGTTTCTTGTGGATGTATTTGTAGAAAAATTTGCAGGAAATCAGTTTAATGAGTTGAACAAGAAGAATTCGGTTACTACGTATCATTCTCTTTGGAATTGGCGAAATAAAAAATCTCACAGTGATAATTTTTGTCGTCCTCCTAAAATGTGGAACTAATGATTTACTGCAAAATAGTTGTGCTTATGTTACAAGCAAATGGAAGTGTGAGCCATCTTGCTATAGATTATGCCTATAAATCACAAAGTTAATTTAGTTAGAGTGGGTAGTAAAGATCCAATATATGTATTGTGAAGCTAATATGTGTAGATGCTCTTGAAAACATATAGCGATCCTTAGGTCCAAATTTGATAATTTATGAGTCATGTCCCACTCAAATTAGTCATTTATGTGCGGCTGATGTTGCAGTGATTAGTTTATCTCATGTGATTGTTGTGTAGTTTCTTCTCGATATCTTGAGCTTAAGCCCTTTTAAAATTACAATATCTTCTTTTGTACCACCAATCTTGGCCTTTGGTTTATAAAATTGTCTCAATTTGATCTTGTAGTCTATTGATATGTTTGATTATGCTGAATACAAAGGTAGAAAGAATATACCATGACAATTTTGTGGTCAAGCTCTCATAAACTAGTCATTTAGATTTTAATTTTTTTTTGGGTAAATAGGGTTTTACCCCTGTAAAATAGGCGAATTTTGCATTACCCCTGTAAATTATTTTTTTTGGATTGCACCCCCGTAATATGAAGATTCTATCAATTTCTCCCCTTATACCACAACAAGGCAGATGACTATATCAGAATCTTGACGTGACATGACACGTGGAAATTAATTTTTTTTAATTAGCCAAATAGTAATGATTGTGTAATTATTTTATTTTTGTGATTTTTATTTTTTCTAAAAAAATCAGAAAATAGAATTAATATTTTTTATTAAAATATTCAACCCATAATTTTTTTTTACCAATCCTCCTTAAAAAAAAAAACAAAAAACACATCCCAACCAAATCAATCTCATGTCTCTCTATCTACCTTCTTGGATCCCTCTTCTTCTTCCACTCTGATTTCGAATTTTGTTGTTACCAAATTATGGGTTCTTCTTCGATTTCGAATTGCAAAAATCAAAGCGCACACACAATTTCTTAGCTTGTGTTTTTTGCCAAACCCAGTATATCCTCCTTCAAATTGAATAGTTTGTATCAGCGTTATTCTGTTCTTTAAGATTGGGGGCGATTGGGGTTTGATGTTCTTGTTGTTGCACTTTTTCTTGCTAACTTGTATTTTGGTTGCTGGGATCCAGATGGAGGGCAGTGAAATTTAGAGCATGAAAAATCAGAGTTTGTATCAAATCTTCTAGTGTGTTCATTGTGGGTGTGTGTTAGATTTTTTATGTTGATGAAAATGATAAACTATTCAATTTTTGGTTTTGAAAATTCTGGATTTAGATGAACTTATGATGATGTTGTTCTCATTTAGTGATAAGGATGATAAATAATTTGCCTTTTAATATGTTTTTTTTGTTTGGTACATATGTGTTTTTTAAATTTCTTTTCAATTTTTTTTTTGAAAATAAATATGTAAGGGTTAATATATTTATCTGTGTCATTAATTAGATTAATAAAAAATGAAATAAAAGCCACTAGTCATTGCCACGTCAAGATTCTGATACAGTCATCTGGCTTGTTGTAGCATAGGGGAAAACTGATAGAATCTTCATATAGGCAATAAAAAAAATGCTGGGGGTAATGCAAAATTCGCCTATTGTGGGGGGATAAAACCCTTGTTACCCTAATTTTTTTAATTAAGAGAACATAAATCAAAACTCAATAAAAACAAATAAAATAATTAAAGAGAATAAATTTTGAAACCCCCTTAGAACATGTGTGTGTCTTTTACCTAAGGTCCGTTTGGCCCAACTTTTTTAAGCTTATGCAAACAACTTATGCAATATAAATTAAGTTTTATGCTATTTTATAAATTCACACTAGTGAAAATTGTAATTTTATAAGCTATTTTATCATAAACTACCTTGATAAACTTATAATAATATATAAAAATTGCATAAGTTGTTTGCATAAGCTCTAAATAAGAGGGAAAAAAACCAGGACAAACGATACACTATTCTCGTAGCCACTTCAACATTCTCAATATAATGTGGAATTTGAATGTGCCCTATGATAAAGAAACACAATGCATCTCATGCAAAACTTTAGGTGATTTAGGTACTATATCTCACAATTTTTTTTATAGACTACCCACCAATGTGGTCCTTATGCTAGCATCAGAAATTGAACTCACACCCTTCATAAACGATTGGAAATAATTCAAAAAACTCTTTATCAACGGTTAAAAATGATCGAAAACCAATCATTATGATCAAAGGGTGCATGTCACACAAAATCAGTAGATCCAACTGTCCTGATTAAACCACAAAAAGTAATTGTAACATCTTTGCATCACACCTACGAAGTGAAGGGAATACATGTCAAAGCGCAGATCATGAAGGTATGCAAGCAACGACTATTGGGGGGATAAAGGTAAATACTGAGACATCGACCTCACCATTAAGTTGCAAGTCTAGGGGGGGCGGCTTGAGGTACCACATCGGTACTACGTTCCATTTTCAAAATCAATTTTTTTGACCAATCTAATTATCTCATGGATTGTTCACCAAGGAATTCCACTTCGAAAGTACCCAACAAGTCCAACAACAAGGGTCAAAGGGGTAAAGATCATCTGAAGTGTTTACATCGTCATAATAGATGACACAACCCGAAAAGCTACCCCCGATGTACTCCATTAAAACCAACGCGCCTGCATATCAATAATGTTGAAGCATTGGCCACCGTTCCTAGCATCATGTAACATATTTTTATTAAATAGGCGCCACCGCTATCCCAAATTTGGTTACAATAACAAGACCAGAGTAATATGATTCAAACTTAGGAGTGAAGATAGCAACAAGAAGAATATTATTTTGAAGCCACACTAAATTAAGGCATTCACCCCCAAGTATATGATTACAAAGTCGATTGATTGAATTGTTGTCTGTGATCACATTACCTTATTTAAACATAATCTCGATTACAAGTACACCGCCTCCTTCGTTTGGAAAAGGAGCGTACAACCATATGCGGGGAGCATCAACATTTGGCGTGAAGAAAACATCACCTCCTCTGACGATCCACCTCATAATTTTACACAAGAGCACAATCTATCTAACTACTTAACTAACTAATATTATAACTAATTATCTTATTGTTAAAACTAATATAACTGATCATTTTCTTAAAAACTGCATACAATTAAACTATAACAACTAAAATAAAACATTGATAAAAAACATAGGAGACATAATTAACCCAAACATAAAGAAGAAAGAAAAAAAAAAGCTTAATGGTTTGACAAGCCAAAACATTGATATCAAATATCAAAATATGATGTCCGTCTCTAGAAATCGTCTCCATCGTAACCACCAGCATCATCGTCATCATAACCAAAATCATCCGCAACATTCTCCTCCACATTATCATCATCATCAACATAACTAACATCATCGTCAACATTCTCCTCCACATCATCATCATAATCAATGTCATCATCCGCATTCTCTACCCCGTCGTCATTATAACCAAGATCTTCCTCAACTCTCTCCACCACGTCATCAACAATCCTATCTTCAACATACTCAACACCTTTCTCCAATGCAAGTCCGCCTAAAACCCCAGCAACTGCACCCACAGCAAATCCTATCCCCATCTCACCAAACTCACTCTTCCTCTTTCCCCCCATATTATAACGTTGCTGAGGTCTAATGGAACCATACACCCGCGAAGAAGACGAATACTCCCTCGATTTAAATTCTTCATTTCCAAAATCCACTCTCTGCGCACGATAGCTAATCTCTCTAATCCCAACCTTAACATCAACCTTCCCTTGTGGTCTACCAGAAGGTCTTTCCATTGTAAGCATGCGACTCACACACTTACCAATTCCATTTTCAAAAACTTCAACTACCTTAAGCCGAGCCGAACCAATGAGTTTCTTAGTCTTTTCTTCAAATCCAGCATGAACAATTTGAATATATAAAATAAGATCTTTGATTGGTTTTGATGGTAAAGGGATAATGAGTTTTTGATTTTTCCATTGAGATTCTGTGTTACCGTTTTGATCTATGTTTGTTGTGAATTTGATTATTGGATCGATGTAAACGACGGCGTATGGTTTTTTAGTACCGTGGCGCCAATTTACATTTTTGAGTTGTTTGGCTGATCTGAGGGTTAGTTCAAGTTCGTAACGAGATGCCATTTGGTTGAGTTTTTTTTGGGTTGACTTTTTGAAGTTGAATACGGTTCTAGACTTTTCTACAAATGGTTGATCGAAGATGTACAGGACATTGTATCACTACTCCATCCGTCCCAATTTGATTGACACAGTTGACTGTATCACTCATGCCGATGGATAACTTTGACGATTAATATTTTTAATTATACAATAATAAAAATTATAAAAATTTGATATTTTGGCAATACTCATTGAGACGAATCAAACAACATCTTATATGCAAATATTTATATTTGTTTATTAGTAGAAAAATAAGATTAAAGCAATATGTGTGAATAGTGCACAACAGTCAACTGTGTCAATCAAATTGGGACGGAGGGGTTGATTGCAATGTAAGTCCCACATTGCTAATGAAGGAAAAAATGTCAAGGAAATTATATTTGAGAAGTCTCACATTGCTTAGAGAAGTGAAGAGTGGAGGAGCTCAATGTTATATAAAGAGACCTCAAGTTCCTTGTTTCAACGCACCAAACAGTAGCATTTGTAAACATTTAAGTTTATATTTGAGTCTTTTTTCTTCTCTTATGCTTTTGTTTTAGAGTATTTGAGATGTAGTTCAAATATTTACTTATATTTGTGGGTGTAATGGGGCATGGGTGGTTGAGAGTGAAGTCTATGTGTTGTAACAATTTTCACATAGTGTACTTTATTCTCTAGTTGTCGGTTTTGAGACCGGCCGTGGTTTTTTCTCCGATTTTGGAGTTTCCACGTTATATTCTTGTGTTGTTAATTGTGTTTTTTTATTTTCTCTATGCCGGTTTTTCCCAACACATATTGTATGTTGTGAGCGACCCACCAGTGTTGTCTACTATTAATTCGGAGGTAGATATGCGCCAAATGGTGTTGTAGTAGAGCAGCAGGAGGTAGCTAAAGAGAGTATTGTTGCGGCAATGAGTATTATTGCGGAGGAGCAACATGATGTTGCTGTAGTTGTGCACACGTTAGAACGATAACGTGTTTTGTCATATGTTATGTTTCATGTTACATATAAGTTGGCACAACAAAATGTGATGCTTAGTACTAACTTCGGCCGAGCTATACCCGAAACAACGTTAAAGATAATGATACTACCGGATGAAGACTCTGACGAGGTGGTCAGTGCAGATATTCAATTGATTAAACAATATGAAAAAATGTCATAAGTTTCACTCTTGTTACTAGTAAAAGTCAAAGAAAGAAGAACAAACAATTGGCTATAAGTGGAGGCCAATCATATAACACTTGTTCTAGGGGTGTCACATCTCACAAGTCACTATGAAATGAGACGGGGTTTAACAACCCGATAGCTAGAGTTCTTTACGATTTCCCTTTGTAGGGATGGTTTTTTTGTACTACGTTTATTTTGGTTTCTTTTAGGGTAAGGTCTAGTCCGAGAAAAGATTTTCTCAATTTTATTTTCCTCAATTTTCTCAATTTCTTAAATCTCTACCTTTTAATTCACTTTTTCCTCTTTTTCTTTTCTCTCTCCTCACACATCAATGGCTAAGATGCTACTATTTCTCTCAAGTAATTGAGAGAATCCATTCTGGTCTAGTCCCATGTGCATATTGTTTTCTATTTTTATTTATATTATTATGAGCTATATGTATAAAGTGAGAGTACGTGTTTAAATGTATCAACTCAATTGGAAGTCTACTCACTCCTTGTTGTCTAGATGCTCTTAACTTATAAAAAAATATATTGATAATCATAAGAGTAGATAGGTAAAATAAACACATATTTTAAACAAATTTAATTCAACAAGTTTTTGTTAAAGATTTCTATAAGGAAAATGTTAAACAGTGCCCCCGGGGCATTGTTTAAGGAACCAAATATAGTAATATCATATTGAAGTTTGTGCAATCAACGCCTCGAAAGTCTAAAAAGTGTTATTTTCAATTTTAAAATTTCCTTTTTTGGTTTCCTTAACCAGTGCCCCGGGGGCACCGGTTAGCATGACCCTTTCTATAATAAAGGATTGATGGAGGGAGTAAAAATTACTCATTATTTAAGTTGGTAAGCTATAGCCACAATGATTGAACATAAATTATAACAACCTTTATTTTATTTATTTTTATTTTATCACAAAATTTATTTAAATATCATAAATTATCAGAAATACACATCCTCATCCATACAATTTGTCGAAGAGCTATTACAATGTTGTAATTGTGGAGATTTGGTTGCCGTGAAACAAAATCTTATTTCAAGTAAATAATAATATTTTCCAATCTTCTCACATCGTATTTGTGGCATGAACATAGTGTGGTCCTTTACAGCTTGAACAACATCATCTTTAGTTGCAGATTTTTTACGAAGTAGACCTGTTTTTTGAAGAAGCTTTTGTCCATCAATATCCTTGTAGAGTTTCAATGTCACTTCAAAGTATTCAACATTATCGAACAATGGGAATGAACATGTTCCATGTGTGTACCATTCTTTTTGCCAGAAGTTATTGTTGTCATCTAATTTGTGACTTCTTAATGATGGCCAAGCAGTTGTAAGTTGTCCTTTTAATTTAAGCACCTAGTTAAATTAAAAAAAAAATATGCAAATTAAATAACAATTTATATATAATTGTTAAAATAATAATAATAAATAATAATATTAATAATATTTTATTTTAGTTTTTAGTATAAGATATATAATAATTACACATGAATAAAAAATGAATGTTTATGGGGGAATCGAACACGGAATATGCATGATATAAACTTAATGACATACCATTAGAAATGATGATACAAACTTAATGACATGTAATATAACTTACTTCGAGCCAATTTGTCTTAATTTGGTTCTTTGGGTCACAATCTTTTAATTCACTATTTATGTTGTTAGGCCACAATCCATGTATTGTCAAGGAAAATGGCACTGGGTTGGCACAATTAATAGTAGGAAGCTTGCAATATATTGGTGGCCATGTTAAAGCCAATTTAAAGTGATCAAATGTAGGTACAGGAGGTGGTGGTGGATGGTACGGTGTTGGTGGTGGGTGTCGTGGTTTTATTCGTGGAGGCTTATTTCTTCCCATAGGTTCTTCTAAAAGTGGTGAATCAGATTGATAATATAAGGGCGAGGGTGGGAGGAATGTTATTGGTGATTGTGGAAGCTGAGAGTCAGCTGCCACCCCACCAACAACATGAAATAAAATATAAATTAGAGTCAGTGATATTATTGAACTCATGATGGTCATGATCATTAAGAATATTATTCTTTCAAGTTGTGATTTTTTGGTATCCCTACTATATCCTTTTATAGCCAGGTCTTGTTTCAATTTTAGCTTGTTTCTTTATGACCATCGATCATGGTGGGATAAGGAAATATTTGATGATGAATGTTTTGAAAAAAATTCTTTTTGACTAAAATCTATTGAATATTGTATATGTTACAACATTGAATTTTAGAAAGAAAAAAAAAAATTTCCTCTTACTTTTTCTCTTAAAATCACTAGTTTTTCTTTCTTGTTGTTGGAAAAAAATATTCTCATTTATATTTATATCATAAATTAGAACTTTGATTTTGAAAAGTGTTTTCAAAAATTATATTTTTAAATATAGATTTTTTTTTGGAATTTATCTTTTTTTTCTTTTAAAATATTTTATACTTAAAAATGTATTAATTTTGTTTGAAAAAAACAAAAGGATTTAAAATGTTTTTTATTATATTGAGAAAACGCTCTGACAATCAACATGTTTTTATAACATTTCTATTCGACACTTTTGGCTTCGTAACACCAAAGGATGTGGATCTCATAAAAAGATTTCAAAGGATTGTGCATAATCATATTTAATTTGTAAAACCAAAAGTGGTAATGACAATTACTCTGAAATATTGATGATGACAATGTATAAGAAAACAATTAAAGAAACTAATGTACATTCAAGTGTGCAGAACCTCAAAGAAATATGGTACTTTTGTATAGTAGAAATATCCATCTGATGAACATACTAAACACGCTTTGAAAACATACTCTGAAGGTCTAGTCAACTCTAACGTCCAACAAGTTCAGATGATACATGTGTTCTGAAGCAAAGAGAGTCAACAAAATTCAAGACTTTGAACAAGACATTCAAGAAGAATGAAGAGAGTCGTCTGCTATGAAGAACGAGCTCTGAAGACCGTTAAGTAGAAGACCATCTTTGAAGCTGAAGTGGATTTCTGAAGTACGTAAAAGTGTCAAGTACTATACTTCCCTGCAGAGCCTGCGCCCGAGACTAACACAGTTTTCCTATTGCTTTGGAATGTCAGCATTTGTGACCTACTACAAAGCGTTTTGTCCTTTCTGTATTAAATGCACTTAAGCATGCTCACAGTCATCTATGTTGCTTAGAGTGGAATCCCAAGAAAGCTTCAACGGATCTTTTCTTGTACGACAAAGGGTTATTTTATCAAGAAATTGATCTAATCAAATAGAGAAAGACTCACGTTCTTATTAGGTTTTCAACAGATCTATCCAAGCTAACAACGATCTTCGTTAAAGACTCTATTCAACTTGCCTATTTATATGAAACCTTGAGCAATTTTAATGACTATAAGAGTTGCAAGGATAAAGATAACAAGAAAAACACATTTTAAATCAAAGAGCCTAAAAACTATGTGTAATATCTTGTCGGAAACACATAGATGGTTTGTTTACAAAACATGTATTTTAGAAAATAGAAATAGTTTCAATTTGCGCGTATTTAAAAGCATACCACTCTGAAAGAGTCTTCAAAGTAAGCAACCAAAATCAATCTCTGTAAATCTGATTGTAAGAAGTCCTTAGCTTGTAAGGCAAAGAAGTCTCTCAGCAATACCTCGAGTAAGGAAGTCTCATGATCAATAATATCTTGAGCAAGGGAAGTTTCTTTGACGGTCAAGTAGTACCTTGAGCAAGAAAGTCTTGAGATCAGTAATCTTCACTTGATATCTCATCGAAACACTCTCTTCCTATTCTCTTCATAAATTGAATCCTCAACACACCTACTCTTCCTTTTCTTCAGTGATTGTATTCACTCTTCAAATCACTCTTCATTCTCTTCATAGATTGCAACACTCAGGTTGAATCTTAAAACTCCAAATCGTTGAATCCTTCCTAATTCGTTCCAAAAACTCTTACGAGCAAAAATCGATGAATTCTAAATAATTGAATTTGTTGAACTCATAATGAACCCTTTCTTCTTACTCACTCTCTCACAAACAGATTTCTTCTTCTTACTTACTCATAAACTCGAGAACATTTTTCTCGGAAAGATTTCGACAATTTTTTCCACAAAACATTCCGAATATATTTTTCTATATTATCTTAGGATCATAGATTTCATGGTAAAAATATATTCCAAATTCTAATCTTTTTATTATGAAAAATTATTTTGAATATTATTTCAAATAAACAAGGTGTAACATTTGAGTAATGAAAACGATTAAAGAAACTAATGTACATTCAAGTGTGCAGGACCTCAAAGAAATATGGTACTTTTGTATAGTAGATATATGTATCTGATGAACATACTGAACAAGTTTTGAAAATATACTCTGAAGGTCTAGTCAACTCTAACGTCCAACAAGTTCTGATGATAAATGTGTTATGAAGCAAAGATGGTCAACAAAATCCAACACTTTGAACAAGACATTCAAGAAGAATTAAGAGAGTCGTCTGCTATGAAGAACGAGCTCTGAAGACTGTTAAGTAGAAGACCATCTCTGACGCTGAAGTGGATTTCTGAAGTACGTAAAAGTGTCGAGTACTATACTTCCCTTCATAGTCCGCGCCCAGGACTGACACAGTTTTCCTATTGCTTTGGAATGTCAACATTTGTGACCTACTACAAAGCGTTTTGTCCTTTCTGTATTAAATGCACTTAAGCATGCTCATGGTCATCAATGTTGTTTAGAGTGGAATCCCAAGAAAACTTCAACGGATCTTTTCTTGTACGACAAAGGATTATTTTACCAAGAAATTGATCTAATCAAATAGAGAAAGAACTCCATTGTTCTTATTAGGTTTTCAACATATCTATCCAAGCTGACAACGATCTTCGTCAAAGACTCTATTCAACTTGCTTATTTATATGGAACCTTGAGCTATTTTAAAGACTATAAGGGTTGCAACGATCAAGATAACAAGCTAAACACATTTTAAATCAAAGAGCCTAAAAACTATGTGTAATATCTTGTCGGAAACATTTAGATGGTTTGTTTACAAAATATGTATTTTAGAAAATCGAAGTAGTTTCAATTTGCGCTTATTTAAAACCATACCACTCTAAAAGAGTCTTCAAAGTAAGCAAACAAAATCAATCTCTGTAAATCTGATTGTAAGAAATCCTTAACTTGTAAGGCAAAGAAGTCTCTCAACAATACCTCGAGCAAGGAAATCTCATGATCAATAATATCTTGAGCAAGAGGAGTTTCTTGGACGGTCAGGTAGTACCATGAGCAAGAAAGTCTTGAGATTAGTAATCTTCACATGATATCTCATTGAAACACTCTTCCTATTCTCTTCATAAATTGAATCCTCAACACACCTACTCTTCCTTTTCTTCAGTGATTGTAACGTTCACTCTTCGAACCACTCTTCATAGATTGCAACACTCGGGTTGAATCATAAAACTCCAAATCGTTGAATCCTTCCTAAATCGTTCCAAAAACTCTTCCGAGCTCAAATCGATGAATTCCAAATCATTGAACTTGTTGAACTCAAAATGAACCCTTTCTTCTTACTCACTCTCTCACGAACAGATTTCTTCTTCTTACGTACTTACTCATAAACTCGAGAACATTTATCTCGAGAAGATTTCGACGATTTTTTCCCCAAAACATTCTGAATATATTTTTCTATATTATCTAGGATCATAGATTTTTCCCCATTAATTTTGATCGATTTCAATAACATATCCAACAATTTTAGATTTTTGTAAAATTTAACATAAATGATTTATACGATATGAACATTCAATCTAACGGTGGATTTTGTAAAATATGTATTCGTTAAAGTGTTATTGAGCGGTGTAACATTACTCAAATGTTACACAGGTGTAATTTGATCCCTCCCCATATATATATATATAATAGATACAAGAAGTACCCAAAACCAATATCATGTACAACATATATAAAAGAGTAATAAAAGGATAACTAGCAAATTCTCGGCCGGCACGTATGGAGAAACATTTGTTGGGAGAGGTCAACCCCTTAAATGGATCTCAGTTACTTCGAGGAGATTAGTCTTTACAGTAGCGCACGGAGAATACATTTAGTTTTAGCAAAATATTGAAAGCGAAAAAAACATGAGCAAAAAGAGTAGCTAGTGGAAATAAAGAAACAATCTCTACATTGTAAGGCTTCATAAACAGTCTCTACAGTCTATTGTATGCCTTCAAATTATTCTTACAAACAAAATTTACAATTAAAAAAATTACAGAATTTTATTATTTGAATTTTCACGATCAGGTATAAATAAAAAAAAACACACACACACATTTATATATTTTTTTCTAAAAATTGTGGCAACGTGCACCGTCTCTTTCCTCTCCATCGCCTGCGGTACATGGACGAGGTCGTTTTTTGACAAGGAGTACTCTTTCATTCAGACCCTTTTCATCTGAAATTACACAAAAATACAAAATATTAATATAATCAAACTTAATTATATATAAAACATTCTCTCCGATAACCAAAAAAAAAATAAAACATTCTCTCCATAATCTTATATTTAAATGAAATAAAAAAAAATTTGACAGGCAAGTTTACTTACATGTATGAGGTTTAGATGCATCAGCTGCAATGTTTCTTGCTAATGCCATGGATGAAAAACTCAACATACAAAAAAAAAGAAATACCAAAATAAGGGAACACTTCTTTGAAGCCATTATTCTTCGTTGCTTAGTATATTTCACAATGAACTCAATACATGCTAATTTATTTATATGATCCAAATTGGTTACTGCTTTCCTTTTCAAGCATTTTTTTTTAGTTTAATTGAATTGCCACTTGTAATTTAATTTCTTGCAACCGCGTGGACTATGTCAAAATTGCACGGTGACATATAGAGCTGTCAAAATGGGCTAGCCCGAATGGGCCGGCCCGCCAAGCCCGATTTTTTCCCGGGCTCGAGCCTTGAAAATGCTAGCCCGAATTATTTTCGGGCTTTTTAGCCCGGCCCGACAAAGCCCGATTAAAATATGGGCTGGCCCGAATGGGCCGCGGGCGGCCCGCAAGCCCGAAAAAATTAAAATTAAAAATAAAATTAAATATAAATATAAATAATTTGTTTCGGATGATTTGAAATTAATTTGTAATATAAATTATAAAATACCGTCCGCTACTTAAGTAGCAGGAGTAAAAATAGGGCACCCAAGAAACTCGTAGGCAGGGGATGAATAAAAATAGGGCGCGCGAGAAACTCGTACGTAGCGGATGAGTAAAAATAGGGCGCGCGAGAAAGTCGTAGGTAGCGGATGAGTAAAAATATGACGCGCGAGAAACTCGTAAGTAGCGGATGCGTAAAAATAGGGCGCGAGAAACTCGTAGGTAGTGGATGAGTAAAAATAGGGCGCGCGAGAAACTCGTACATAATGGATGAGTAAAAATACGGCGCGCGCGAATTATATAATATTTATAGCGGATGAGTAAAAAATAAGACGCGCGAGAATTATTAATGTTATTTATATAGTTGAGTTTGAGCAGTAAAAGTAAAAAAAAATAAAAAAAGATAAACCGGGCCGCCCGAAAGCCCGACTACCCGTACCGGGCCGGGCTCGGGCACTAATTTTGGTAGCCCGTTTTTTATCCGGGCTTTTTAGCCCGGCCCGACAAAGCCCGCAGCCCGACCAGGCCGGCCCGAAATTGGCCGGGCCGCCCGTTTTGACAGCTCTAGTGACATATAATACAATGTCCTCCCTCCAAATATTATTATAAGCATCAAAAAAACTATTTTTTAATTCATTAAAAAATTGATGTACTCTGTTTCATAATATAAATCAGATACATCAGTTTTTCAATTAACCTAAAAAAAAAAAAATGTTTATAATTAATAGCGATCAGAGAGAGTATTGTCATCAATATACTGTAGTAATTTCTAAATACTATCTCGTCCTTGATAGAAATTGTTTTTTAGATTTATTGGAAAATTAATATATTTATTCTATAATATCAATTTGATACATTAATTTTTGAATGAATCTAAATAATTTATATAAAAAACCCGGAGAAAGAAATAGATAAAGGAAGTAGAATGAGAATTTTTAATTCATATTTTCATTGACTGAGAATTCAGCATTATTCCACGAAGTTCATTTCATTGGCCTTTTTCCAATCACAGGGAAGGAATGCTATATGGCAATTACAGGGAAATTCATAATCATTACACTATCAACAAAGCCTATTACTTATAACATCCTATTAAAAAATACATCTCCGACTATTTTGAGGTCCCGGTCAAATATTAACAATAAAGTCTATTAAAAATATAATTTTTTCTCTACAAAAAAAAATACTACGTTTTCTTAAATTACAATAACATCCTATCAAAAAAAAAATATCAATAACATACGAAATAGTTATCTTATAACTAACATAAAAAATATCATGTTATAATCAATAACATGAACCTGACTCAAGGGCTGTTGGTATTTTTTAGACTTAATTACATTTTTTATCTCATGTATTTATTTTAGGTTTTAATTTGGTATCTTACGTTTAAAAAATTTAAATTAGTTTTAAGTTTATTTTATGTTTGAATTTGTGCATTTCATCATACCATATCATCAATTGTGATTCTGGTACGCGATTCTTTCACCGTCAATCTCAAAAGCAATTTCGTCACCAACTTTTCTCAAATGCGAGTCCGTCACCGGTGAGTTATAGTTCTCTTCCTTGTTCTAAAACCTTATTCGTTATATAATTAACACAAAAAAAAAGTTCACACCAAATATCTCTGATAAATTTATTTTAAAATTTAGTTATAAAAAATATATGATTTATTTAATTTAATAAACACGAAAGTATGCACGCACGCACGCACACTTAGTGCACACACATACAGACACCGGAAAAAAAAATTGGTGCCAAATTTTTTTTTTGTACCCTATGCGGTCGTTCTTCTCGAATACCATCTGAAATTATGGAGTTTTGGTCGCCGTAAAACACAATTTTACTTTAAGTAAATATTCTTGTTGGCCTATCTTCTCACATTCGATTCGAGGATTGAGCTTTGTTATGTCATGTATAGCTTGAACAACATCATTTTTAGGTGCAGATGGTTTACCGAGCAGTTGTGTGTTCTTAAGCAAATCTTGTACTTTCAAATTCAGGTAAAGCTTTAAGGTAACAGAAAAATATAGAATAGTGCTCCACAATTCCCTTTCATGTTCCCAAAATTTCTTGTTTTCTTGAGCAGTTAATGAAGGCCAAAAATGATTAAGTTGGTTTTCTGAAGTATCAAGGATCTGATTAAATAAAAAAATGTAAAAATTCAATTTCTATATCAATAATAATAATAATAATAACAAAAGCTATAATCAAACTTGCTTCTTCCCACTGTCCCGTTGTGACAACCCTTGTTTTATCACAATCAATTAGATCAGAGTTTCTGCCGCTAGGCCACAACCCGTGGATGGTCAGGTATGCTGGGTTGGGAATTACTTTGACCTTGCAATAAACTAGAGGCCATGTTAAAACCAAGAGGGTTCAGGAGGGTGTTCGAGAGGAGCGAATGCACAGGACCCCATAATATTAGGGGCACCAATTTTTTTCAATTTAGTGTGTATTTATGTGCGTGCGTACAATTGTGCGTGCGTCCGTGTGTTAAAATAAATAAATTAAATAATTATTAAATTAAATTTTAAAATAAACTTAGATTCTTATGATCTTGGTAGTTAAATCTATTTAAAGAATTATAAGTTATCAGAGAAATTTTAACTATTAAAAGTATAATCTTTAACTTTTCTTTCATATTATATATTTTTATATGACAAATGAGGCACCAAATTTATAAACTGCATATGGAGCTGGTGGTGGGACTTTTGGAGGCCATTTTCTTCCATTAGTTTCTACAACTTGATCTCATAGTGAGTGTCGTTAGTGCAACAAAGAACAATAAAGAAAGAACAATGAATTTAGAGCCCATGTTTGAATTAAGTTTTTGGATTACTCGTAAATATTGTGAGTGTTTGTTTGTGCTTAGACACGAATCAAATGGATCTATTTATAATAAGTCAAGTAGTTCTGGGCTGAATTGAGGGGCGATATTATGCGTTTTATCTCCGAATTCCACCGGAATGGAAAGCTTGCTAAGGGTATAAATTCTACTTTTATAGCTCTAATTCCTAAAGTTGATAGCCCCCAAAGGTTGAACGATTTTCGGCCTATATCGCTTATGGGATGCCTTTATAAAATTTTGGCAAAGGTTTTAGCGAATAGGTTGCGTCTTGTGATTGAGAGTGTGATTTCTGAGGCTCAAACGGCGTTCGTAAAGGACAGGCAAATTCTTGATGGCATTCTTGTTGCAAATGAGGTGGTGGACGAGGCACGAAGGTCTAAAAAGGAACTTATGTTGTTCAAGGTTGATTTCGAGAAAGCGTACGACTCGGTGGACTGGGGCTATTTGGATGATATTATGGAGAGAATGTCTTTTCCTGTCTTATGGAGGAAATGGATTAGAGAGTGTGTTTGTACGGCTACGGCGTCGGTTTTAGTTAACGGTAGTCCGACTGATGAGTTCCCTCTTAGGCGTGGTCTTCGGCAAGGCGACCCGCTATCTCCTTTTCTTTTTCTCTTGGCTGCTGAGGGTCTCAATGTGCTAATGGAGGCTATGGTAGCGCGTAATTTGTTTACGGGGTATAACATTGGCGAGCAGGGTTTGGTTTCGGTATCGCACCTTCAGTTTGCAGATGACACTCTTCTACTAGGGGTTAAAAGTTGGGCAAATGTTCGGGCTTTGCGAGCTGTTCTTGTGCTTTTTGAGACTATGCCAGGTTTGAAAGTTAATTTTAATAAAAGCATGTTGGTTGGGGTTAATATTTCTGATTCCTGGTTGGGCGAAGCTGCGTCTGTTCTGTGCTGTAAGGTGGGAAAGATCCCTTTCCTTTATTTGGGTCTTCCAATTGGGGGTGATCCGAGGCGTCTGAGTTTTTGGGATCCGGTGTTGCATCGAATAAAGAATAGATTGTCTGGGTGGAAGAGTCGCTTCTTGTCTTTTGGTGGTCGCCTGGTTCTGTTGAGATCTATCTTGACCTCTCTACCTGTCTATGCTCTTTCCTTCTTCAAAGCTCCCTCAGGTATTATTTCCTCTATTGAATCTCTTTTCATTAAATTTTTTTGGGGGGGGGTGTGAGGATTCTAGGAAAATTTCTTGGGTTAGTTGGAAATCGATCAGTTTACCTAAGGAGAGTGGAGGTTTGGAGGTCAGGCGGTTGAGGGAGTTTAATCAGGCCCTTTTGGGCAAGTGGTGTTGGAGGATGTTGGTGGACAGCGGGGGGTTGTGGTTTAGAGTGTTGGCAGCTAGGTATGGGGTTGAGAGAGGTAGACTTCGGGATGGAGGTCGGAGGGGGTCTTTGTGGTGGAGGGAGATAGTGCGTATTAGGGAGGGAGGCGGCGAGTCAGGGGACAGGTGGTTCAGGGAGCATGTTGTGAGGAGGGTGGGGGACGGTTCAGAGACTTTCTTCTGGACCGATCCCTGGGTGGATGGTATTCCGTTATGCGAGCGTTTTGGGCGCCTGTTTGTTTTGACGACAAACAAATCGTGTACGGTGGCTGAGATGTTTGCTTTAGGGTGGGGCGCGAATGGAGGGGCGTGGGAGTGGCGGAGGCAGCTGCGGGTGTGGGAGGAGGAGATGTTGGGGGAGTGTCAGTCTTTACTTTCTAACATTTCTTTGCAGGCCTTTTCTGTAGACAGGTGGCAGTGGCATCCCGACCCTGACACTGGTTATACTGTTAGGGGCTTACCAGCTCCTGATATCTCATGCTTTGGTCACTATGGATGTTGCGGATAATCTCATTTGGCACCCGCAGGTTCCTTTGAAGGTATCCATTCTTGCGTGGCGTGTATTGCGAGACAGGCTGCCCACGAGAGTGAATCTAGTTACTCGACAGGTTTTATCTCCTACAGCTCACATGTGTGTTTTTGGATGTGGTGAAGCTGAGTCGGCTCATCATTTATTCATTTCTTGCGGTTTTGTTGGATCTCTGTGGGATTTAGTTCGGTCGTGGATTGGCATTCCTTTGGTGGATTTTGGTTCTTTGCGTGATCACTTTGTTCAGTTCACATCTTCAGCAGGTGGATCTCGAGCGCGTCGTTCTTTCCTGCAGCTCATTTGGCTTGCTTGTGTTTGGGTTGTATGGACGGAGAGAAATCACCGTTTGTTCAGAGGCTCAGCAGATACGCCCCATATTTTGATGGACAAGATCAAGCTGTTTTCATTTAGGTGGTTGAAGTCGACGAGCATTACGTTAGCTTTAAACTACCACAGTTAGTGGTCTAGTCCTCGACTTTGTTTGGGCCTTGTTTGACTGTTGTTATTGTTTTGTTTTTTATTCTTATTGTAAACTTTTGTAGTCTATCTTGGTACGTCTTGTGCCAGGGAGACTGATTTGGTTAATATATATATCTCATTTTGGCTTGTTCAAAAAAAAAGTAGTGTATAAATGAGTCAAGTAGTGTAAAGAGTCAAGTAGCTAGTGTGAGTAAATTAATTTTTACTGAATTGTTTTTATAAAGAGGTTCTATGGAAAAGTTTATTTTATAATTCTATGTTTATTAGTTTTATCTCAACAAAGGAAATTCAAATAGAACCACAGCTAGCCCGGCTAAAACTATAAAATAGAAATTTTTATTAAGGGAATTCAACAAAAACAACATTATCAATGCCATAGCTGTGTAGTATAGTAAATTAATTTTTACAGAATTGTTTTTATAAAATTAGGTTCATTTAAAATATGGAAAAGTTGATTTTATAATTCTGTGATCAATTTTATCTCAAAAGGGAATTCAAATAGAACCACATCTCTGGATTTCGTAATTGAGAACATTTTCATAAGGAAGTGTATTCAATTTTACTTTCTTTTTTTGGGAAAAAGAAAAGATATTATTTTCTCTTTGTAATTCTATTTTACTACTCCATAACAAATATAAGTGATGACAGTTAATTATACGTTGTTTTTAGTATTAATTTATGTAGTTTTAATAGTAATTGAAACCCAAAAGCAGGCAAATATCTGGAAAATTGAAGTTACTTGGCCTAGAAGCAAGAAAAGTGAAAAAAACAACAATTTTAGATTTCGACGTTTTTTTCCCCAAAACATTCTGAATATATTTTTCTATATTATCTAGGATCATAGATTTTTCCCCATTAATTTTGATCGATTTCAATAACATATCCAACAATTTTAGATTTTTATAAAATTTAACATAAATGATCTATACGATATGAACATTCAATCTAACGGTGGATTTTGTAAAATATGTATTCGTTAAAGTGTTATTGAGCGGTGTAACATTACTCAAATGTTACACGGATGTAATTTGATCCCTCCCCATATATATATATATAGGGGTTTTCTAACTTAGACCCTAGTTTGGTCTAAGTTAGCAAGGTGCACCTTTTCAATTGGACCAAAATACCCATTCTTTTAATTTTTGAAAGAATAGAGCAACAGGTGCATTTCTGTAATTTTACATAAAAAAAACATAACAACACGCGACCCACCTTCTTAAACAATTAATAGACGTGGATCCAGTGTCTCGCGCGTACGGAAGGACCATGGTTACAGACCGTTGATTTCCATCAGACAGCCAAGATGTGATCTCATTAAGACTGTCGGATCAATCAGACAGCCCAGATCATCCTGATCTATCAGATCATCCTGTCTGCGCTACACTAGATTATAAGCTGGAGAGAGAAAATTTTGCTTTTGAAAAGGCAGCCACGTGTCAGCATATGAATGGGTCTGCGTGATTTTTTCCATTTTATACTTTAAACTCGATTATTTTGTCGTAAATTAATTTTTTATTTTTTATTTTTTATACCAAAATTCATAATTTTTTTTTCGCTACAAATAGAGACTTGGTTCGTTTGATTTGAACACCGAAAAAAAAAACGCAATTTTTCACTACTTTAAACTCGATTATATCGTCGTAAATTAATTTTTTATTTTTTATTTTTTATACCAAAATTCATAATTTTTTTTTCCCTACAAATAGAGACTTAGTTCGTTTGATTTGGACACAAAAAAAAAAAACGCAATTTTTCACTACCTTAATCTCATTTTATTGTTTACTAAATACGTTACTTGTGTGTTGTAAACTCAACCAACTCACTGAAACCATTATACCAGGAAAATAGTAGATAATATTCTGGAACTTTTGGTATATTTTATGAAATTTTTGGAGACCTGAAACTATTTTTAGTTAATTAAATGAGATAAAACGGTAATTAAAAACTAATGTTTGCTTCTGAAACCATTTAATTGGTAGAATGGTTGCACATAGTTGTATTCTGAAACCATTTTACTGGTAGAATGGTTTCAATGGGTAATTTATTAATTGTGTTTGCTTCTGAAACCATTTATCTGGTACAATGGTTTCAGAGAGTTGTAATCTGAAACCATTTTGCTGGTAGAATGGTTTCAGTAAGTTGATTATTAGTTATTTGCTTCTGAAACCATTTAGCTTGTAGAATGGTTGCACATAGTTGTATTCTGAAACCATTTTACTGGTAGAATGGTTTCAGTGAGTAATTTATTAATTGTGTTTGCTTCTGAAACCATTTATCTGGTACAATGGTTTCAGAGAGTTGTAATCTGAAACCATTTTGCTGGTAGAATGGTTTCAGTAAGTTGATTATTAGTTATTTGCTTCTGAAACCATTTAGCTTGTAGAATGGTTGCACATAGTTGTATTCTGAAACCATTTTACTGGTAGAATGGTTTCAGTGAGTAATTTATTAATTGTGTTTGCTTCTGAAACCATTTATCTGGTAGAATGGTTTCAGAGAGTTGTAATCTGAAACCATTTTGCTGGTAAAATGGTTTCAGTAAGTTGATTATTAGTTATTTGCTTCTGAAACCATTTAGCTTGTAGAATGGTTTCAGAGATTTGTACTCCGAAACCATTTTTCTGGTAGAATGGTTTCAGTGAGTTGATGTAAGGTAGTGAAAAATGAGATTAAGGTAGTGAAAAATTGGGTTTTTTTTTCTGTGTCCAAATCAAACGAACCAAGTCTCTATTTGTAGAGAAAAAAAATTATGAATTTTGGTATAAAAAATAAAAAATAAAAAATTAATTTACGACGAAATAATCGAGTTTAAAGTAGTGAAAAATTGCGTTTTTTTTTCGGTGTCCAAATCAAACGAACCAAGTCTCTATTTGTAGAGAAAAAAAAATTATGAATTTTGGTATAAAAAATAAAAAATAAAAAATTAATTTACGACGAAATAATCGAGTTTAAAGTATAAAATGGAAAAAAATTAACGCAGTCAATCATATCATGACACGTGGCCTACTTTTTCAGAATTTTCTCTCTCCGCGTCATCCAGCAAGCAAGACGCGCGTTTGTCGGCGCGTGTGATGCACGCGCGCTGATTTTGTGCAATCACACGCTGCCACGTGTCCTGGGGGGGAAAAAGAAGTGGGGGGCGCGTGTACTGTTGCGTAAAATTACAGAAATGCCCCTGTTGCTCTATTCTTCCAAAAAATTAAAAAATGGGTATTTTTGTCCAACTCAAAAGGTGCACCTTGCTAACTTAGACCCAACTGGGTCTAAGTTAGCAGCCCCCATATATATATATAATAGATACAAGAAGTACCCAAAACCAATATCATGTACAACATAAAAGAGTAATAAAAGGATAACTAGCAAATTCCCGGCCGGCACGTATGGAGAAACATTTGTTGGGAGAGGTCAACCACTTAAATTGATCTCAGTTACTTCTAGGAGATTAGTCTCTGCGGTAGCGCACAGAGAATACATTTAGTTTTAAATAAAAAAAGGATAACTAGCAAAATATTGAAAGCGAAAAAAACATGAGCAAAAAGAGTAGCTAGTGGAAATAAAGAAACAATCTCTACATTGTAAGGCTTCATAAACAGTCTCTACAGTCTACATTGTATGCCTTCAAATTATTCTTACAAACAAAATTTACAATTAAAAAAATTACAGAATTTTATTATTTGAATTTTCACGATCAAGTATAAATAATAAAAAAAAAAACATTTATATATTTTTTCTAAAAATTGTGGCAACGTGCACTGTCTCTTTCCTCTCCATCGCCCGCGGTACATGGACGAGGTCGTTTTTTGACAAGGAGTACTCTTTCATTCAGACCCTTTTCATCTGAAATTACACAAAAATACAAAATATTAATATATTCAAACTTAATTATATATAAAACATTCTCTCCAATAACCAAAAAAAAAATAAAACATTCTCTCCATAATCTTATATTTAAATGAAATAAAAAAAAATTTGACAGGCAAGTTTACTTACATGTATGAGGTTTAGATGCATCAGCTGCAATGTTTCTTGCTAATGCCATGGATGAAAAACTCAACATACAAAAAAAAAAGAAATACCAAAATAAGGGAACACTTCTTTGAAGCCATTATTCTTCGTTGCTTAGTATATTTCACAATGAACTCAATACATGCTAATTTATTTATATGATCCAAATTGGTTACTACTTACTGCTTTCCTTTTCAAGCACTTTTTTTTAGTTTAATTGAATTGCCACTTGTAATTTAATTTCTTGCAACCGCGTAGACTATGTCAAAATTGCACGGTGACATATAATACAATGTCCTCCCTCCAAACATTATTATAAGCACAAAAAAAACTATTTTTTAATTCATTAAAAAATTGATGTACTATGTTCCATAATATAAATCAGATACATCAGTTTTTCAATTAACCTAAAATATAATTTTTTTTGTTTATAATTAATAGCGATCAGAGAGAGTATTGTCATCAATACACTACAACATTTTTGCTTTTTGGCAACATTCCAAAAATGTAGCCTAAACCGTCAAAACTGTAACCAAAAGGTATAGGGAACAGTTTTCACCTGTTTTATAAGCGAGCGTTACCTATTGTTTTAGGTTACAGTTTTCGCACTTTTTAGCCACACTTTCTAAAACTGTCGCCTAAGCTATCAAGAATAGGGAACGGTTTACCTGCAAACTTTAGGCGACAGTTTTTACGTGTTGCCAGTTTTATTTACAGTTCATGACTGTTGCCAAAATAATAAGCAAAGGTAACAGTTTTCTAGTGTCCCCATTACGTATAGGCAACCTTTCTTAACTGTTGCCACAACAGTTTAAACATTTATGTTTATAATAGGCAATAATTTTGATACGATTATAACCAAATTTAATATTCAATTTATACTTAGAATAAAAGTGAGGCAAATACATGAACTCCTTTATTCAAATGATTGCAGTTTTACATAAATGAACAGTGGAGTACATCCTTTCTATGGGTACTAAAAAGTAGCAACATGTACCACTACTATAAAAAACCTAAAGTCATGGTTACCGCTCCAATGACTTCTCAGATACAAGTTAAGACACTATTTACTCAACCATAAATACAACTAAAATTGGACAATCTTAGTGTAAAAAAGTAAAAATTTCCATTCAATACCCCCACTATCTTGGCTGCATAATCATATGAAGAAGCACCTATAACATGCCTTCTTTGATCGTAATCCCTTTTCACCGTATTGCTCCAATGTAAAACCTGCTACACAAACTTAATCAATAGTTGAACAAAAACATAATAAAGACCCAAAACTAAATCAATAAAAAATGGCATGCTACCACAAAACCAAATTATAGACTACTTTTCAGTTTTCAAACCCAATTGAAGTAAGTTCCCTAATAATTGATTTGCTCATGACTGTAATGTTCATTAGTTAAATCATATATCATATTTTAAGCAAGAACACCTACTACTAATTATACTACTAGTTATGCCTAACTCCATTCACAAGGTGTAACCAGAGGACTGCGAAAGATTACATGAACATTGCACTAGCAGTAAGCCAACAAAACTACGAAAGAAAACCATAAGTCTTAAAAAACCAAAACAACAACTACTACTACCATAAACCAACAGCACCTGCTAGGATAAAAACCTTACTGCTACGAGCCTCAAAACCAGCACCCGAACAGACAATAAACAGACAAAAGTCCCAGGTACAAATATCAGAAAACAATGAAAGGAAAAAAGGAAATAGCAGCGAAAACAGAGCCAACCAAAGGAAAAAACTAGAAAGAAAAAAACTGTGGCTGCAGCTGCAGAACCACCACAAACAATACCAAATCAAAACCACAAACATAGCAGGTTGAAAAAACCAGAAAAAATCAAAACACTAAGGAATATGCCTTGTATTAGAAATAATCATAGACGCAACATGAGCAAGAGATCAAAGATTAGTAAACACAAACCTTAACAAATCAATAGCTTCATTCAGATTGATATTTGAATAATAATCTACATATATAATTGCCACAACTTCAGTACCTTCATATTAATAACCTCCTATTAATTACTAGCAATGAAACCAAATCATTGTAAACTATTACACGAAGTTAGGAATATGCAGTTGTTTATATGCCAACTTAAAAGTATAGTTACGTTGTTATAATTTTTGCAAAGCAAGGAGTGCTATTACTTTGCTTTGGCTAAAACAATTTCAAGCTAATTTCCAAATCTAACTACTTTAACCTTAGTAATTACTCTTTCAAGCTTCTGAAACATGTTTTAAAGATCATATGCTATGTCTACTGTAATAGGAGAGGACTAACACTTCCCCTTTAGTTCATTGACACCATTTGTGTCACAATGGATTCTTGAATTAAGTATTTTCGTTACCATAAAGATAAGCAAGACTTTGATTAGCCAATTATCAAATAAATAAATAAATAAATACCCTTATAGTCTTGGAAGAAGCTTTTAGCACCAAATCAAACACCAAAATTTCCCCAAAATGAACTAAACAATGGACTCCTTGACAGCAAACACAAAGCCTCTCTTGGTCTACATGATAAAACATTAAAGAACAACATTAGGATAATTCATTGTTAGGATAATTCATGTTGTTCTTCAATGCATTCAGAGTATCACCTGTGCAAAAAGAGTTCATTAGTTGGCAAAAAACTTTCTTGTGTAACGTAGAAGATCAAGTAAGCAGGTGTTTCTTCACAACAACACACACAAATCCCTAAAGATCTGAGTGTTAAAAACGACAGTTCAAAACCCTAATTGAAAGAAAACTTGAACAACAACACCATCTAAAACACTAAATAAAAAACGAAGAGACATTGAAATTATAGAGGTGACAATGACCTGAGATTTGTTCTTGGAACTATTGAATTTCTCACCGTATTCGAAGAGCTTCTCGCGATGTAGTTAAGATTCATCTTCGGAACGACCGTCGCGGTGTGTTGCAGTGTTCGATTTGTTTGAAATAGAAGAAGCAGAGAGAGATAAGCAGTGATGGGAAGTAGATCAAAGGATATGGAGAAGGAAGGAGACGCAAAAATGGAGGCGAGGTAGGTTTTTTTGGCTTTTTAACTTAAAGATTTGATTTGATTGCTTCACTAAAAAAAATAAGAAATAAACTTTTTTTACGGAGAATAAAAAGAAAGTTAATTAGGGAATACAAGACTGTTTTTTTTCTTACACAGGGAAAAGTGGAACTGACAATATGTTTTTTTTTTTTAGGTAAATGCCACATATGTATATATATACATATATATTAATTAATAATAATAAATAACATAAAATTTTAATAATAATAATAATAACAACAACAAAAAAAATCACAATACTACCCAAAAAAAATCACAAAAAAAAATAATGATCATTGTTATTAGAGCTCTCAAAGGGGCCGGTCGCCCGGCCTAGAGGGGCCCGGTCAAATAAAGGGATCGGCTCAGCCTGACCCGTTAACTTCATGGTCCGGTCCGCTTTATTCTCATCAAACAAACAAACAAATCTCTAACAAATAATCTTATTCTAATCCAATAAGTTTTTTGTCATATTATTATTATTACTACAAAAAAAAATTACAAGTTGTATATCTTTCATTCATCCATTGTAATTTAAGTAAAAAAAAAAAAGAATATAGAAAGAATATAAAATAAACACAATAAAAAGATGATAGGCTTAAAATAACCATATTCCAAGTTTTATATCCTTCGTTGTAATTTCACAAAAAAAAATTAAGAAAAAATATAAAAAGATGATATGCTTAACAATAGAAATAAAACAGATTATAGATAAGAACAAAACACAAATAATAACAATAAAACCAAAAAAAAAAAAATTATATATGAATTTATGCATAAAAATAAGACCAAAATATAACAATAAAAGATTATAGAATTTTTTAAATAATTTTTTTAATTCTTTAAGGGGCCGGCCCAAAAGCTTGTGGGCCGGTCCATGACGGCCCATGAAAAAGTCTGACCCGATAAGGTCCGGTCCGATAAGGCTCGGCTCCCTTTTTATGAAGCCCAACCCATGTAAAAGGATAGGGCTAATGGGCCGGCCCGATAGTCCGGCCCTTTTTTACGGCTCTAATTGTTATTAAATTATTTATTAATTATATATTTGAAGGGAAATCAAAATAAAAAAAATATATATCTTTTTTAAGTGCGACAATAGTAAAACGTAGCCTTTTTGATAATAATAACGCAACACTAGAAAATTGTTCCTTAAGATGGCTAAGGCGACAGTTAATAGGTGTTGCCAAAAAAGTTCCTTGGTCACGGTTGAAAAATGTCCCCTATTATATTTTTGGGAACAGGTTTATGGTGTTGCAAAATTACACCCAGTAACATGCATAAATTGTCGCCTATACTACTTTTAGGCAACAATTGTCAAGGGTTGCATAATAACATGTTGCCAGAGGCTACAAATGTTGTAGTGATATACTGTAGTAATTTCTAAATACTATCTCGTCCTTGATAGAAATTGCTTTTTAGATTTATTGGAAAATTAATATATTTATTCTATAATATCAATTTGATACATTAATTTTTGAATGAATCTAAATAATTTATATAAAAAACCCGGAGAAAGAAATAGATAAAGGAAGTAGAATGAGAATTTTTAATTCATATTTTCATTGACTGAGAATTCAGCATTATTCCACGAAGTTCATTTCATTGGCCTTTTTCCAATCACAGGGAAGGAATGCTATATGGCAATTACAGGGAAATTCATAATCATTACACTATCAACAAAGCCTATTACTTATAACATCCTATTAAAAAATACATCTCCCACTATTTTGAGGTCCCGGTCAAATATTAACAATAAAGTCTATTAAAAATATAATTTTTTCTCTACCAAAAAAAATACAACCTTTTCTTAAATTACAATAACATCCTATCAAAAAAAATATATCAATAACATCTATAACAATATATAAAAAGGATAGGTGAGTTTGGGATGAACTTTTCAACATACCTATTTTACCCTTGACTTAGTTTCACAACTTTCATTAACTAATCAATTTAAAAAAATAAAAAATAAATTCAAATCATAAAAATGTGAATAAGTGGCAAATGAGTTGCCTATACATGAATGATTACCAACTTAATACTACATCTATACTATATAAAAAGAGAATACAAATATTTTTGGTGTCGATTTTTCATAATACCAACAATATCCTTATTTTTTTAGCAATAAAAATCTTTTATTAACAAAATCATCATAACATAAAATATTTTTTTTGGACATAAGTTAGACACAGGCAGGCGCGGAACGCGCCTGTCTGACCTGCTAGTACGAAATAGTTATCTTATAAGTTATAACTAACATAAAAAATATCATGTTATAATCAATAACATGAACGTGATTCAAGGGCTGTTGGTATTTTTTAGACTTAATTACATTTTTTATCTCATATATTTATTTTAGGTTTTAATTTGGTATTTTACGTTTAAAAAATTTTAAATTAGTTTTAAGTTTATTTTATGTTTCAATTTGATCCCTTACAATTAAATATCATATTTTGACATTTATTCTACAAATTCATTTTTTTTTTTTTAACAATCATTCTTCAAATATTAGATGTTTTAAAATGTAACTATTTTAGATTTTTAAACAATTTTTATATAAATGATTTTTAAACCATTATTTTAAATGATTTTAGATTTAAATATCTTTGATTTTTTTGTTTATTACTTATTGCTTTTTATTTTTTAATAAAACTTATTGTTTTGGTAACTTGTGCATTTCATCATACCATATCATCAATTGTGATTCTGGTACGCGATTCTTTCACCGTCAATCTCAAAAGCAATTTCGTCACCAACTTCTTCTCAAATCCGAGTCCGTCACCGGAGAGTTATAGTTCTCTTCCTTATTCTAAAACCTTATTCGTTATATAATAATTAACACCAAAAAAGTTCACACCAAATATCTCTGATAAATTTATTTTAAAATTTAGTTATAAAAAATATATGATTTATTTAATTTAATAGACACGAAAGCATGCACGCACGCACGCACGCACACTTAGTGCACACACATACAGACACCGGAAAAAAAATATTGGTGCCCAAAAATTTTATTGTACCCTATGCGGTCGTTCTTCTCGAACACCATCTGAAACTATGGAGTTTTGGTCGCCGTAAAACACAATTTTACTTTAAGTAAATATTCTTGTTGGCCTATCTTCTCACATTCGATTCGAGGATTGAACTTTGTTATGTCATGTATGGCTTGAACAACATCATTTTTAGGTGCAGATGGTTTACCAAGCAGTTGTGTGTTCTTAAGCAAATCTTGTACTTTCAAATTCAGGTAAAGCTTTAAGGTAACAGAAAAATATAGAATAGTGCTCCACAATTCCCTTTCATGTTCCCAAAATTTCTTGTTTTCTTGAGCAGTTAATGAAGGCCAAAAATGATTAAGTTGGTTTTCTGAAGTATCAAGGATCTGATTAAATAAAAAAATGTAAAAATTCAATTTCTATATCAATAATAATAATAATAATAATAATAACAAAAGCTATAATCAAACTTCTTCCCACTGTCCCGTTGTGACAACCCTTGTTTTATCACAATCAATTAGATCAGAGTTTCTGCCGCTAGGCCACAACCCGTGGATGGTCAGGTATGCTGGGTTGGGACATACTTTGACCTTGCAATAAACTAGAGGCCATGTTAAAACCAAGAGGGTTCAGGAGGGTGTTCGAGAGGAGCGAATGCACAGGGCCCCATAATATTATGGGCACCAATTTTTTTCAACTTAGTGTGTATTTATGTGCGTGCGTACATGTGCGTGCGTCCGTATGTTAAAATAAATAAATTAAATAATTATTAAATTAAATTTTAAAATAAACTTAGATTCTTATAATCTTGGTAGTTAAATATATTTAAAGAATGATAAGTTATCAGAGAAATTTTAACTATTAAAAGTATAATCTTTAACTTTTCTTTCATATTATATATTTTTATATGACTTATAAATTCACAGATGAGGCACCAAATTTATAAACTGCATATGGAGCTGGTGGTGGGATTTTTGGAGGCCATTTTCTTCCATTAGTTTCTACAACCTGATCTCATAGTGAGTGTCGTTAGTGCAACAAAGAACAATAAAGAAAGAACAATGAATTTAGAGCCCATGTTTGAATTAAGTTTTTGGATTACTCGTAAATATTGTGAGTGTTTGTGCTTAGACACGAATCAAATGGATCTATTTATAATAAGTCAAGTAGTGTATAAATGAGTCAAGTAGTGTAAAGAGTCAAGTAGATAGTGTATGTAAATTAATTTTTTACTGAATTGTTTTTATAAATAGGTTCTATGGAAAAGTTTATTTTATAATTCTATGTTTATTAGTTTTATCTCAAAAAAGGGAATTCAAATAGAACCACAGCTGGCCCGGCTAAAACTATAAAATAGAAATTTTTATTAAGGGAATTCAACAAAAACAACAACATTATCAATGGCATAGCTGTGTAGTAAATTAATTTTTACAGAATTGTTTTTATAAAATTAGGTTCATTTAAAATATGGAAAAGTTGATTTTATAATTCTGTGATCAATTTTATCTCAAAAGGGAATTCAAATAGAACCACATCTCTGGATTTCGTAATTGAGAACATTTTCATAAGGAAGTGTATTCATTTTTACTTTCTTTTTTTGAGAAAAGGAAAAGATATTATTTTCTCTTTGTAATTCTATTTTACTACTCCATAACAAATATAAGTGATGACAGTCAATTATATGTTGTTTTTAGTATTAATTTAAGTAGTTTTAATAGCAATTGAAGCCCAAAAGCAAGCAAATACTTGAAAAAGTGAAGTTACTTGGCCCAGAAGCAAGAAAAGTGAAAAAAAACAACAAAAAGGGCAAAAATGTTATAAAGCAGCGCAACCATCGTACCCACGATGAATCCTGGCGTGGCGCGATGAGAAGGCGGTTAAATTGAAGAAAATCTGCAACAAATCTATTCCATCGTAGCACGCAGAAAATACTAAAGAAATCTTCCATCGTACCACGATATGATCCATCGTGGCCACGATGAGGCGAAAATACACGCCATCGTGGCCACGATGGGTGCGATGGACGCGCTGAAAAAACCCAAACCCAGCTAAAAAACCATAAATAAAGTCTTCCTCCTTCAATATTATTCATTCAAAAATATTTAGATACATTGAATATTCACCCTAGAGTTCGGAGAACTCTAAGGAGGAGGCAAGGAGGCCAAGGAACTCCAATGCCAATAAGGTTCTTTTCTTTCTTTCTTTGTAATTTATTTTTCCTAGGTTAGGTGGAGTCGATGAACTCCTTTACGAATGCTTGATTTTGTATTTTGTACAATTTGGGTATAAATTCAATTGTTTTCTGAATGCAAACTCTTTTATTGTCCGGTTTTATATTTATTTTAATATTGATCACATTAGAATAAAATCTAAGGACCTAGTGGATATCGCATAGGAAACGAAGCTAGTAATCCCGAACGAAGGACGGTATGCTAAGGTCAATATGAGACCATTAAATTCGGTACCTGAGCTCTTAGTATAGGATTAGAAAGTACGATAATTTCTACCTGGGACAGAGTTAGAACTAGTTAGAGGCACACGTGACGGCTTATGACACATGGAGCTACTAAGGTAATGATACCAACGTTTTTAACAAAAAAGTGAAACCTGGGGCGATGAAACTTAAATAGAGTAAGGGTAACCATTAACTAGGCTCTACACAGTTTGTAATAGAAATAGGTAATGATATTGCTTCTAACCTATTTTCAATAGTCTAATTCCTGATAGAGGGAAACAAGAGAATAACCACCAAGCAGAGGGAGGGATCTGACCACACTTAACCGCCCCTTGTCACACACACACAATTTAATTTCTGTCATTTAAATTCTCTATTTATAATTTCCTGTCATTTACTATTACCCGCAAAGATACCTTTCAAACAAACAAAGCGAAGACAACTATCTATATTCCTAAGCGAAACTAGTAATTTTGGCACAATCCATGTGGAGAACGGTAAACTTATCACTTTATTACTTGGTAGCGATTCTTTGCACTTGCAGAACCACCGTTAAGTTTTTGGCGCCGTTGCCGGGGATTGTGTTTACAAAGTTACTAGCGTAGTTTAGGAATTTGTAAATATATCGTGAAAAAAAAATCAAAAAAATTTTAAAATCTGTTCTTGCAAAAATTAAACTAACAGACAATTCTGGCTAGGCAAGATATGGTACTTAAGGCTTAGTCCCCCTTGTAATTATTTTATTTTTATTTTTTTTAATAATAATATGTGGTATAGATGGAGGACGGAAAATGATAGGGTGTCAATTGCGTGCCTTGATATCTAGATGCTTTTAATTTATAAAAAAAAAAAGTTGAACATAGTTTGAAAGGACTACAACAAAATATTTTATATTTGTAAGGATTAAAAACAAAACAAAAATTATAAGGACTAAAAAAATAGAATATTTACATGGAGTAAAAAATATTTAAACCTAGATACATTTATATTTTATTTTTCAAATAAACTTTTTATCAATGTGACAAAATATCTTGAATATGAAAATTTAAAAGGAAAATACTAAAATATCTCAGAGTCTTCTAACCGTGCTTTGTTTTTTTTAACAAACTAAAATGAGATATATATTAATAAAAAAATGGCCTACTTAGCACAAGATGTGCTAAGATAGACTATCAAAGTTTACAAATAGTCACAGAAAGAAATACAAACAATCATACAAGGCCCAACTATGGTAGTTCGAGACTAAAGTAACACTCGTCGTCTGCAACCACCTATAAGAAAAAAGTTTGATCTTGTCCAACAACTGATGAGGAGTACTGGTTGAACCTCCGAACAATCTGTGATTTTTTTTCCGTCCACACAACGCAAACGCTAGCAAGCCAAATGAGTTGCAAAAAAGACCGACGTACGCGGTTTGGTCTCGGCCAAAGAAAATAGGCGCTTAAATGGCTCACACAGAGGAATCTCATCCAACCAGGGGTCTGTCGAGAAAAGAGTATCGGACCCGTCCCCCACCCTCTTGACAACATGACCTCCGAACCAATTGCCTCCTGGCTCTCCACCACAATAACCTTTTCCTCCCTCCATCTCGCAACCTCCCTCCCTGTACCCCATACCGAGCTGACAACACTCTAAATCACATCCTCCAACACCATTTCTTCTAATCGTGACAACACTCTAAACCACATCCCCTCTCTATCCACTAACATCCCCTCTCTATCCGCTTACATGGTCATTGGAAGTTAAGTTAATCAATTAGAAGCTCTTCTTCGTTACACGTCAGAGTCTGATCCTTCAGAATCTGATTCTTCAAATTGACGAACTAACTTGAATATGTTGTAAAAGTGATGAGCAAATTGAAGAAAAAACCTGATTGATTATGAGCATTCAATTTAAGGGAGAGTGTTGTTTAAGTTAGTGGTTATTTATTTTACTTTTATTTTCTTTTCTTTCTGTTAATAAATCCTATTAATTAGGAAGTAAGGTTGTGTTGTTATCCTATCAATTAGTAGCAGTTGTTGTTAGGTTGATCTATTAAGATATCCCTTTTTGTAGGTAATTAAGTTTGGTTAGTATTTCATCCCATGTTTAAGGGTGGTAGTTGTGGTGTAAGGCTATTTAAAAAGACCGTTTGTTTTTTATTCAATAGAAGATAATTTTCCCTTCATATTACTTTGTTTTCCTCTCTTATACTCAACATATTTAATCTTGGTTTAGACAAAGGATTTTTGAGATGTTAATAGCTCAAAGCAACGTATGAACATGTTAATGAAAAGTAGTTTAATATAATGGAATAAATTTAAATAAAGGGTTTCTCAAAAAAATTATGAATAAAAACATGCTGAAATTATTAGAGAATTTGTCATGAACATATATGGCTTCAAATATTTGTGCAATTGTGTGCATATGTCCCAAATTTGTGAAAAGGTAGAAAATAATTATGGTAGTTTATTTTCTTTAAACAGACAAATTCAATAATTATAATTATTTGTTAATATTAGTATTTTTTTTTTTCTTTCATCGGACTTGAAACCTTAACTTCTTAACTCTTTTAATCCTTAATTCAAACCAATTGAGATACTTAGCCATTCAAAAATGACAATGTTATTGGTTGAATGTTTTTTAACAAAATGATGTGTACTCTGAGATTTGTAGCTGCTTTCATATAAGCGATGAACGTGATTTAAACATAATCTTTGCAAAATCACAATAATATATACGTTTATTTCAACAAACTCACTGTAATACCAAACATGTATTAATTTGCACTAATTTCATGGCATTCGACACGGTCCTTTGCTCGAGTGCTTGGTAAGGTAATACAAAAAATTACTTCTTTCTTAAAGGACCAGGAAACTTCAATTGTAAAACCTTGTTTGTTGCCCATGTAAAACATGACCAATATCTTTTGCAAAGGTTACTCAAACGAGAAATCAAATACTATATCATTGCGTTAAAACATTGTTTGAATCGATTCTTTTCTTGGTAGAAACATTATTCTTGAAGCATCCACTCACTTAATTAAACCGCATATTCCAGAAACATTACGTATAAATTCTTGCTTGTCCCTTTCAGCTTTAGTTATTATATATTCTTTTTAATAAAAAATTGAAAACAACGTGTTTTTGGTCATTGGTAAAATTGGAACTTCTGGATTCGAATATAAATCACAGAGGGGAAGAACGTGAACTTTAGTCACTGAATTATTAACTAATCACCTTTCTTAAGGCTTTTAGCATTTAGTAAATAGTACAATTCTACAAGGATTGTGACCCGGAGAAAACTTTTCTCCTTCACCTTATAATTTTTTGTTATAGAAGAAATGAAATAGTCATTAAAAACTCACACAGATAAAGGGTGTGTTTGGTAACACAAATAAGCTAGCTTATAGCTTATAGCTTATTATATGAGCTTATAAGCTTGTTTCAAAAAATTAGAGGTGTTTGGTAACAAGCTTTTTGTACTAGCTTATAGCTTTTTTTTCAGATGCTATTTCAAGTAGCATTTGAGCTTATAGCTTATAGCTTTTTACACTTTATTCCATTTTTACCCTTTAATTTAATAACTACCCACTCTAAAAAATAAACTACCCACTATCAATTATGTAATTTTATATTTAATAATCACTTTAAAAGCTAATTTTACCAAACACTTTAATTTCAATAAGTTAGCTTTTCAGCTATCAGCTATAAGCTAGCTTTTCAGCTATCAGCTAGTTTATAGCTTATTTTTACCAAACAGACCCAAAGTAAAGTCACCGGGTTTCGAAACCCGATCCCGACGTCCAATATTAGCAATTTCGGCATAGCTCAACTTATACAATTTATTTGCAGAAAAATAGGACATTTGAATTTTAACACAACTCCTCCAATAATATAGCGCAATTGACTTGACCAAAAATATATCGCAATTTTTTTTTTTACACAAAAAATATAGCGCAATTGATTGACCAAGTTTTTGCTAAAAAATAAACATAGAAAATATGGATAACATTGTAAAAAGGATAGAAAATCCAACAAAACTAAAATGCGAACAACATATCCAAATCTTGAACACAATTAATCAATTATCTTATGTATAAGCCCGTTTTTTTTCTTTCTTTTCCTTTATTGACTTGGCAGAAAAACACTGATCTCTAAAATTTTCATCCACTAGAAATCATCCCCATCATAACCACCATCATCATAGCCAAGATCATCTTCAACTTTATCTGCAGCATCATCAGCAATCTTATCTTCAAGATACTCAGCACCTTCCACAAGCGCAACTCCACCTAACACCCCAGCAACAGCACCCACAGCCAATCCTGTCCCCATCCCACCAAACTTACTTTTCTTCTTTTCCTCCACTTGTCCATACCCATAACTACTCCCTTGTCCATACGATGTAGTTTGCGACCCGTACCCGGATCCAAACCCTGCTGTTTGAGGCCCTGCATTATAAGGATACCCTCCAGGTGGCGCAGCAGAATAACCATAATTCTGCTGCGGTGCACCGTAGGGGTCTCCATACACAGGCGCAGAGGAATTATAATTATAATTATAATCCCTCGATGACGCCTGAGGTGGAGGAACACCATAAGGTGGAGCATAATAAGCACCTGGCGCTGGCGCACGGTAGCCGGGCTCTCTAATTGTTACCTTAACATCAACTTTACCTTGTGGTCTTCCTGACGGTCTTTTGAGCTTGAGGGATCGGCTAGTGCGCTCGCCGATCCCAACATCGTCGAGAATTTCGACTAATTTGAGTTTAGCCGAGCCAATGAGTGGCTTGGTATCTGGCTCTGAGCCGGCGTGAACGATGTCGATGTAAAGACTAAGATCTTCAATTGGTTGTGGTGGTAAAGGGATGATGAGAGTTTGATCCCAATTAGCTTCTGTGTCGCCGTTTTCATCTACTTTGGTTGAGAATTTGTTCTTTGGATCTATCCATACGACGGCGTATGGTTTGTTTGAGCCGTTACGCCAGTTCACGTTTTTGAGTCCATGGGCTGATGAAAGGTTCACTTCAGCTTCATAGCGTGATGCCATTTGTTTTTATATGTTTGTGTTTTGAGTTTGTGAATTTGATGAACTTTGGTGTCTAAAAATGGTTTTATAGGTGAAGAATGAGAATGGAGATTTGTTTTTTTAGTCCTAAGTTTTCTGTTTAATCACAAAGTTGCCATTTATATATTACATGAACCAAAATCATCTCCATTTTCTATTATTTTTATTTTTGTCATTACAAAAGTTTTTAAATATTAAAGTGCGTAAAAAATTTATTTATCTTTTACTAAATAAACAATATTAGATTATTTGGTGATTTGTATAAATTAATAGAGTATATGATGCAATACGAAATTTAAAATCACTAAAACTAAAATAGATGATTTAGGGAACAAACTCATAATATTCGGATTTGTGACATTGATGACACTGGAATCATTGATTGGATCTGCGGTAGATAGAACATAATCCTTCAACCTAAAATAAATGAACAACTTCACCAAGATAAGATAATAATACTCAATACTAAAACGGGAAAAACAAAATATACCGTTTTAAGATGAGAAATTAAAACAAACAAACGTTCTACCAAGACGACAAAATCACAATAATTATCAATATAATTGTTTTAGTCCTCATCTCATACATTTCTGAATTCGTCCCTGGTCACGTATGAATTGGTTCGGTGAATAAAAACTCGTAAAATATACTACTTAAACCATAATTATAAGCAACAATTTATTGAAGTATATATCTAATCTATATTATAGGAGTTATGATCCTCTCCATTTGCTATTATTTCCATTTTATTTATTATTAAATAATTTAGAAAATATAAATGCAAAAATGACATTAAAATTAGACTAGTAAATAAATTCACCCATTTCCTCATCTCTAAAAATAGTTTTCAAAATTTACATTACCAAATGACTTTTCTTATTTTCTCATCTATAAAACAGTTTTGAGAAACTAGACTGCCAAACAAATTTTATTTTTATTCTCTTCTTAAAAATACTTTTTAAAACAAATTTTAAAAACTAAAAACCAAAAGTCTTCCAAACATGCCCTAAGTTGGTCCAAATCTCTTTTATACACCCGGAAACATTTAAAATTTTTGATAATGGAATAAAATAAGAAATGGATATATATATATATATATATATATGGGGTTTTCTAACTTAGACCCTAGTTAGGTCTAAGTTAGCAAGGTGCACCTTTTCAATTGGACCAAAATACCCATTCTTTTAATTTTTGAAAGAATAGAGCAACAGGGGCATTTCTGTAATTTTACCAACCATATACACGCGCCCCACCTTCTTAAACCATTAATAGACGCGGATCCAGTGTCGCGCGTGTACCGAAGGACCATGGTTACAGACCGTTGATTTCCATCAGACAGCCAAGATCTGATCTCATCAAGACTGTCTGATCAATCAATCATCCCAGATCATCCTGATCCATCAGATTTCAGCGCCTGCGACACACTGGATTACAACCTGGAGAGAGAAACATTTGCTTTTTAAAAGTAGGACACGTGTCACAAAATGGTTGGCTGGACGTGATTTTTGTTCATTTAATACTTTGAACTCAATTATTTCGTTGTAAATTAATTTTTTATTTTTTTTTATACCAAAATTCATAATTTTTTTTTGTCTACAAATAGAGACTTGGTTCGTTTGATTTGGACACCGAAAAAAAAACGCAATTTTTCACTACCTTAATCTCATTTTTTGTCTACTAAATACGTTACTTGTGTGTTGTAATTTAACACGCACCACTCAACCAACTCACTGAAACCATTATACCAGGAAAATAGTAGATAATATTCTGGAACTTTTGGTATATTTTATGAAATTTTTGGAGACCTGAAACTATTTTTAGTTAATTAAATGAGATAAAACGGTAATTAAAAACTAATGTTTGCTTCTGAAACCATTTTACTGGTAGAATGGTTGCACATAGTTGTATTCTGAAACCATTTTACTGGTAGAATGGTTTCAATGAGTAATTTATTAATTGTGTTTGCTTCTGAAACCATTTATCTGGTACAATGGTTTCAGATAGTTGTAATCTGAAACCATTTTGCTGGTAGAATGGTTTCAGTAAGTTGATTATTAGTTATTTGCTTCTGAAACCATTTAGCTTGTAGAATGGTTTCAGAGATTTGTACTCTGAAACCATTTTCCTGGTAGAATGGTTTCAGTGAGTTGATGTAAGGTAGTGTAAAATGAGATTAAGGTAGTGAAAAATTGGGTTTTTTTTTTCTGTGTCCAAATCAAACGAACCAAGTCTCTATTTGTAGAGAAAAAAAAAATTATGAATTTTGGTATAAAAAATAAAAAATAAAAAATTAATTTACGACGAAATAATCGAGTTTAAAGTATTAAATGAAAAAAAATTAACGCAGCCAACCATTGTGTGACACGTGGCCTTACCTTTTCAAAAAGTTTTCTCTCTCCGCCCATCCTTCCACCCACGCGCGCCTGTCGGCGCGTGTGATGCACGCGCGTGATTTTTGTGCAATCAGGAGCTGCCACGTGTCCTGGGGGTGGGAAAAGAAGGTGGGGGCGCGTGTACTGTTGGGTAAATTACAGAAATGCCCCTGTTGCTCTATTCTTTCAAAAATTAAAAAAATGGGTATTTTTGTCCAACTGAAAAGGTGCACCTTGCTAACTTAGACCCAACTGGGTCTATATATATATATATATATATATATATATATATATATATATATATATATATATATATATATATATATAATAAGAAAATATAGGCAAAGGATGGGGCAAAGTCTGTTTTGTCCCTTGATGTTTAGATGTTCCTCGCCTTATTAATATAAATTAGGTTTTATGTTATTTTATAAGTTCACACTAGTGAAAATTGTATTTTTATAAGCTATTTTATCATAAACTACGTTGAAAAACTTATAATAATGCATAAAAAATGCATAAGTCATTTGCATAAGCTAAAAAAATAAGCTAATTCAAACGGGCCCTATATATATTTCAAATTTCCAAAATTATTCTCTTCTAATTTGAATATAATTATTTTAAAATATCTTAATAATAAAAATTAATTTCTTTACATAAAGGTAATACCTTTTATTATTTTTGTATATAAATAAATTGTTCTTTGGGTTAAAAAAAAAAATAAATAAATAAATTGTTCTTTGGATTATTTTAAAACCTTTTTTATTATTTAAAAAATGAGTAATTTTTAAAACTATTTTTTTGTTTAAAATAAAGTACATAATTTTATTATAAAAAACAATATTATATTAATTAAAAAAAGTGATGGAAGGTGTTGGTCGACCGCCGGAGCTCCTCCACAGACCGACGAAGCATTGCCATCTAATACTGTTGGTCCGTTGGAAAATTTGATTGCGCCGGTGCCGAAGGCCGGCCATTGACCGGGCACCACAACAATCTGCATTTATTATTTAAAAAAATTCTATCATTAAAGAAAAAAAACAGATTTGGGCTTATCATTTAGGCTTAGTCTTTGGGTTGGTTTTTAAAATTGAAAAACACAAATAGAAAATCAAAACACTACACTTTACGTGTTTCAGTTATTTAGTCCTCAAAACTGAAAAATTGAAAACAATTTTCAAAACTTATAATTTAGAAATAGTTTATCAAACAAGTTTTTAGTTTTTTATTTTTTTAAAACTAAAAAAGAATTTTAGCCTCGTGGTATTTCCCATAGACTAAAATGGTATTGTTGACCGGTGAGTACAGTGTCTATAGACAATTTGAATTTGGTGTGGGGTGGTTCAGTCAACTTGAACACTGATTTGGCTTGATTGGGTTCAGTTGTAACTGGGGAAAATATCATCTTGGGTGGAGAGAATAAACGATGCAAGTAGTAGAAGCTTGCTTTATTCGATGTGTAAAATATAATAACTTTTTAAGAAAACAAATGTCACCGTACAATACCTTAATATATTGAATGGTAGAGATTAAAAAAAAAATCTCTAATATTATTTTCAATATGAGAATCCACATCAAGAATGAGATAAAGATATTGTCAATAAATTTCCACGGACAATAATAACCTCGTTGAGCCCCTAAATTTGCATAACACTTAGCTTTTTAGAGCATTTCAACGTGTATCGATAGAGGAACTTCGTGTCCAGTTTTCTCTCATTTAAACATGAAAGAAAATTATGGAGAGAAAACTAGACACAAAGTTTCTGACCAATGTCAAATGGGAAGATCAACCTGTCATATTTCAACACAAATTACATTTACAAAGTTTCTAACTCTGGGAGTAAAAAAATAATTAACACTTTCTCAATTATTAATCTCAAAAAATATGTAGCGCACAAAATTATTCTCACCTTTCAACTAAATTTTTTGCATACATAAAAATTAAAAATTGAGTCAACTTATTATAGTCTTCTTTCTATTTGTATAGAAAGATAATAAAGTGTACATTTCTCTTATAATAATAAAATAAAGAGTTCTCTGTCAAAAAAATAAAATTAAATAAAGAGTTGAATGAGATGTTTCTGGCAGCCTCCTTAACTTTCTTGTATTTATTTATTTATATTCTTTTTTCATAATATATTTTTTTGTCCAATAACCATTATATGAATATTGTTAAATATGTTTAGATCTTATTTTCAAAAGTTAGTTCAAAGGATGATATTATTTTTGCGTATTTATACATTTCATATCCCGAAAACCTAAGCAACGTGAAACTTCAAACAAACCAACAACAAAATTATGAAAACTTTTCTCGATAATATATTTATATAATTTCTTTATTTAAAAACTAATCAATTAATCAATCGTTAGTTGGTTCAATGGTGATTGACGCTGAACTTGGTAGGGAGGACCGCGGTTTGATCCCCCGCAACTGCGATCGGGAGGGAGCTGGAACCACTTGATGTCAGAACTGACCCTCGAGCCAGATTCATCTGGTGGTGAAAAACAAAAAAACAAAAACTAATCAAATTTTTTATTTGAATCATATGTGTAAATTTTATAAATAAATTTTAGGTTTAATTAGTAAAATGGTCCCTTAAAGATATTTTTGGTTTCAGATTGGTCCTTTAAAGAAAAAATGTCTGAATAGGCCCCTTAAAGATATCTCCGTTAATCAGTTTGGTCCCTAAAAAAAAGTCTGAATAGAACCAAACTGATTAAAGGATATATATATTTAAGGGACCTATTCCGACCTTTTTTTTTTTTTCTCTTTAAGGGATCTATTCAGACCTTTTTTTTTTAAGGGACCAATATAAAATAAAAAAGATCTTTAAAGAACCATTTTCCTAATTAAACCTAAATTTTATTTTATTCCTTTTCATAAAGAATGACGGCATGGGACATGCCCTGTGCGATTATTAGTTAAAGATAATAAACAAATAGTAAAAAAGTTTGGATTAGGCATTCCACCAAGTATATATATGGTCCCGTTGCCACACGCAGAAAACGCGTTTCACATAAGATGTTTTCTAGGGAACGAATCACTTGAGGAAGTATGAATATAAATATCAAACATGACATCATGGAAAAGTAGAGAGAAAATTAGAAAAATATGTACTCCATCTTCCTAAAATACTCCCTCCGTCCCGATTTATATGGGAAAAAAGACTTTTTTTTTTGTCCCAAATTGTAAGGAAAAATACTTAAATTTGACCAATTTAATTTTAAAGTTCCAAAAATACTCCTTGTTATATTTTCCAAAACAATTAATTATTAGGATTGCAGTGCTACTGGTATACAGTACCGATGTTGGAGTTTAATTTTGTGTGGGTCACGTTTTGCAATTCTCAAATGGAATGAATATGATATAATGTAGTTGCAGAGTTACTTTTAAATGGAGTACCGAGATGCACTTAGAAATTAGGGGTACTTAGAAATTAGAAGTAGGCTATTAAATGATTTTGCTTTTATATGGAGTAAGTTAATAGGGGTACTTTTGGAAATAAAATTATGTTTTTGATAGATTTTAGAATATTAAATGCATTTCTTAATAAGTGTGTTTTTTTTTTCTCTTATAAATCGAGACGGAGGGAGTATAAGAGAAAATTTGTTAAATAAACTTGATGTATATAATCCAAATTTTTAATCAATTTACATCAACTTTTTTTGATCAATTTTACCTTATTTTGAGACAAAGGGGGTATTGAAGTTAGATACAAATACAAATGGTTATAGCAAAACTTATTTATATCCAAACTAACTAAACTAACTAATAACTGGAACAACTAACTATATCTCAATATAATAAATCTAGGGTGTTGGAGTTGTTTTTTTTTTTTTTGTTTACATTGTTGTTAATAAGATCGAATATAACACCTCACGAATACTATCCAAATCACTCACCACTAGACCAAATCTAGTGGCTTGGATGTTGGAGTTGGTTTACCATCTGCTCCACATTTGCTTAAGTAAAAAATATAAAATGAATATTTAATTCAATTTCTAATTAAGAAAATAAAAAGGTTGTTTTAAGATAAAACTTTATTTTATTTTGTTAAATTACAAAGTTTATTTAATTTTTATTTTTGATAAAGAAAATTAATTGAATTTTAAAATAACTTTAACTTTTCAATATAATTATTACATTTCTAATTTTCATTAAAGAATAATTAATTCATTTTCTAATTAAGACAATAAAATGGAGCTTTTAAATAAAATTGAATTTGTTATGAAAGTAATCTAAACATGAGGAAGAATAGAGAAGAGGTGATGAAGGAGAGAAAGAGAAAAGAGAACTCTTGTATTATTCTATGATAATTTCTCTTTCAACCCCCTGTGATTCTTTTTAAATCCCCCAATATTTCAATTTTGCAAAAATTAGGTTCGCAGAAACCGAATTTTTTCTAGTGCAAATTCAGAGAAAATTTTGGTTTCTAGAAACCAAAAAGAAATTCAAGGCAAAAAAATTTTGATTTTTAGAAACCAAATTTTTTTGCAAGGACAAAATTGAAAATTCAAGGGGTAAAAAAGAAACACGAAGGGTCTGTGGAGAAATTATCTTATTCTATTCACAAGTGTCATTTACATTGTAACATAGTGATATATACAGGGCAATATATGGGCCAATGAATATGGGTCAAGACTAATGGACATCCACTATATTATTCATAACACTCCCCCTTGGATGTCCATGAAGGATATGCCTCATTAAAACCTTACTTGTAAAAACCCAGTAGGAAAAATCATAGTGAAGGAAAAAGAGTACAACATCCTTTTATGTTTAAACTGTCTCATTAAAAACCTTATCAGGAAAATCCAATGGGACAAAACCATGGTGAAGGAAAAAAGAGTGTAGAACATATTTATGTTTTCCCCTCATAAAGACAATTATATATGAGACGAAGAAAATCAAATTATCTTCTGTAGTAGTTGCTCAAAAGTTTTACATGAAGTTGACTTTGTAGAAAGACTTGTCTTATCTTCTTTATCATACTCTTCTTCAAATTTGTAGTTTGTGTGACATATTATCTTCATAATGAATTGTTGCAAAAAACCTTGTATCTAATAAATCACATATTTCAACCAAATCACATTCTTGATTTATCTTGTGTAGTGCTGAACGTTACTCATCATTTTCTTTCATGAGATTGTTATTGTTGTTTGTTTCATAGATCTCCATGAGTAATTGTACTTCTTCATGTGAACATATAGTTTGTTTGTGATCTATACCTTTACGAGGATTAAACAAATTAGCTGCATATCTAAAATAACAAAATATATACTTGATGATATATTGACAACAAATAATAGGTTAATGATGAGTGTTAATTTTATACTTTAATTAACATTTGGTTTAATAATCAGCAATTTTGTATAATTAATAGGTCTTAGATGTGTTTTATAATTATGAGTTCAATTTGGGTTTAATTGCTAAACATTATTAGTTTTTGGATTTTTAATCATTTTGACCTTTCTGACTTCGACAGCGCATATCTGGAGCTACGAATATCGGATTTTGATGATCTTTGCGCCCCTGGAAATTTAAGACAAATTACTACAATTTTGGGTTTCACAAGCTTCGTCAAATTTGACTTAAATCCAGACGAAAGTGGGCTTCAAAGATTCTGATCCTGCTATCAAGTAGCCAAATACCTTTCTTCACTAATTGGGCCATAACTCTCTCGTCAATAATCTAAAGATGTTTTCTCTTCCCACCCCCGTGAATCTTTTATCTCCCTTGAATTTCCAATTTTGCCCTTGAAAAAACTTCGGTTCGTAGAAACCGAAGTTTTTTTTTGCCTTGAAAACAAATTTCGGTTTCTAAAAACCAAAATTTACTCTGAATTTGCACTAGTAAAAATTCGGTTTTTGCGAACCGAATTTTTCTGCAAGGGCAAAATTAGAATATTGGGGGGTATATAAAAGATTCATGGGAGGTGGAGAGAGAAAACATCTAATCTAAATTATACAAAATTTGTAGCCCAAGTTAATTAAGAGATATAGCTGATAGCAGTAATAATGAAAAGTCTTTGGAAATTTGCTTTTTAGGCCCCATGTTGCTTTTAAACCCTCCAAAAAATCTCAAAAAAAGTTTTATTTGGTTTCTATAATACGAAACTTCATCATTTTCCTATTCTAGGATACAAACCCAATATCATTCGTTTTTTTTTAAAGAGCGGAGTCGTGTCTTATGCCTACAACATCAGAGAGAAAATTGCAAAACACCAATATAACGCTAATCTCCGTATGCTACGAACAGAAAACGTTACGCTTCGAATCGTCGAAACTGGAAACACTGTGATTCGTATTCTATGAACTAAAATCGCTAGGATTCGTATTCTTCCCACCGAAGTCCTGTGTTATACCAGTAAAAGGCCAAACACTTCATCAGTATGAAGAAAACCGATTTTTTAGGGATGTGAAGGACAATTTTTTAGGTTTGTGGCAATCGAAAATGACGAACAAGAATCTCAATCAATCATTTTCATTCAAGCCCCTTTGTCTCACTGAAACGCTTGTATCAGTCTCTGCTGAGGACTTGTAGCAACAACCAGAATGAAAAGGAGGATTGACTTATAGGCATCATGCATTTAATGAAGTGAATTGGATTTATTGTAGCTGTTCTGTTATTCTTGGCTTGATTGTTTTATCTAGTTTAATGAGTGCTTATCAATTATGTATCCAGTGTTACTAGTGGTGTGTAATTTGGTTGGGTAACCTTACCTTGTAATTTGTTAACTTTGGCATGTCTCATGCCATGCCAATTTTTTTTTTGAGCAGCAAAAGCATTTATTGATATTACTCACTTAAAATATATATAAGGCATGTTTTAAAGGAGTACAAAGATAGATACAATAAGCACAACAATTAGAAAACTAGAAACAAGCCTAACAATTAGGCAACCGATCAGCAGCAAAAACAAACAGAAAACCAAGGAGAAGAAGCAAAATAGTAAACTTGTCCAGTGGTTATGAAATTATAGTTTATGTTATAAACCCTATATAACCTTGTTTTTGCGCACCAAGACTACCATGTTCGGTAGGTGCGAAACGAAACCGCGTTGCTTCTTAAGTTAGAATACGAACATACCTTACTTATGTGCAAGCATAGCTCGTTGGATCTGTCATTTTGCTTCGGTAGTTAGGATACGAACGTAAACAAATTCGGATTACAATTTCCAAATGGGTTTCAAGGGCTAAATGGTCCAGACGGGGGGCCTAAGAGTAATATAGGGGGCCTAAAAAGCAATTTTCAAGTCTTTGTACCTGTTCTGGACTGGGCCAAGAGCTGGCCCAATCACTTATGCCCGACATTTGGGGCATGGCCCAACAAGGGGAGATCTCCCCGACACGTCAGCCAATGACGTGTCCTGCTCGACATAACGGATTAGCTCCACGCTAATCACGTGCTCGTCTATCCATGCACGATGACTCATTCAGCCTTAGCTTAACAGCTAAGCAGCGCGTTTAACACGTGCTCCTTTATCCAGCCACAGCTGTCACGGAGTCTATCCCTTACCCGCGAATAGCGGAACGGCTCCAACCAAGATAGAGGCAAATAACGGCCTTCCCCTACGATACAGGGACTATCTTGGCAGTTGAGTCTATTGGGCCGGTTATCCCGGCCCAATAGACCAACCTTTGGCCCAGCGCTGGGGGCACTATATAAGCTCTCCTAGACAGGAGAGCCAGGTATTCTGAATCATTATTCAAGACACTTTCTCTCTCTTCTTTTGTATCTCTCTGTTCACTTTGCTGACTTAGGCATCGGAGCACCTGCAGGTACAAACCCCCCCTTCGGTGTGGACGCTCGCTCAACGGACCGGCCATCAACCTTTCTGATCAACAGGTTAGATCAGTGGCGCCGTTTGTGGGGACTGAGTTCTTCCCCTTCTTTTGTCTTCTTCAATCAAGACTCTAAAGATCAAAACCGATTTTCTCAACAACTTTCACCATGGCTAGTTCATCACAGCAACTAAACACCGATACCGGCGACGAGAACGTGCTCAACGTTCCACCCTCTCCGCCGCCGCAGCATAACACCATCCTATCACCGGTGCGTGACGATACCACCGTAACACGCGCTCCAGAAACCGACTCCCGCGACGGACGGGAAGCCTCACTCTCTTCCGATGAAGAAGACGTCGAGATCCTAACCGATCGTCGGATGGGCAAACGCCCGCAATTGAAACAAGAAACTCCGGCAAACAACGCTGGACAGCCCGCCATCTTGGCCAATTCTGAGATCACGGCCTTGATCGCTGCTCTGAAGCAAACGACGGAAGCCATGCAGGCCCAAGGCCGTCGACTAGACGAGCAAAGCGAAAGAATCGCCGCGCTGGAAAGAGACCGGCGCCGCAGAAAGACCAACTCTCCCCCGCGGAGACACCAGGCTAATCCTTCCCCTCCCCGTCCAGCGGCCGTCAAACATCGACGCCCCGACCTAGAGAGGGTCGAAGTTACTCCTCGGAAGAAGGATCGCACTCCTCCACATCGCGAGGGCAGACTCTCCCCGAGCAAGAAAGGGAAACACGAAGCTCCGCGCCGCCATTCACCTCAAGGATTGGCGAACATGGCCAAGCATGGCGCGTCGGGCAGCTATCGTCCTCGCAAATCTCGCAGTCCCACGCCCATGCCCGGCGATTATTCTCCCCAGTCTTCCGAGGACCATTCTCCCAACGGGAGCGACGAGGGTGATCCCCGATGCCCCTTGTCCGCCGACATTCTGAAGAAGCGCGTTCCAAAGGGCTTCGAGAGACCTCCTACGCTCCCCGCGTACGATGGCTTGACCGACCCCGACGATCACATAGCCAATGTCAACGCGAACCTGGATTTCAGGAACATTAGCGGTGCCATTAGGTGCAGACTGTTCCCAACCACACTGAGGAAGGGAGCAATGGCATGGTACCAAAGCCTGCCCCCTCAATCCATCCATTCATGGAGGGATCTTACTGAACAGTTTTGCAGACACTTCACTACTTCCCGCAAGCACCCAAAGACTGTGCATGCCTTGGAGGCCATATACCAAGCTGAAGACGAAACTCTCCGCAACTTCGTCGAGAGATTCAACAAAGAGGCTGTGCAGGTCGAAACGACCGACGACATGAAAAATACTTGCTGCAGAGGGGCCTTCGCCCGGGCAGCGATTTTGCTAAAGCTGTGGGCATAGAGAAACCACCCACCTGGGACGACCTCCTCCTAAAGGCTCAAAAGTACATCGAGTACGAAGAGGTCCATGCAGCTGATGTCGCCCGCCTTGCCCGACCTGGAAGCAGCCACCCTGCCTGGGAGTCCTCCCATAGGAGCGATGATAGGGGCGGCGACAGGGGCCATGATAGAGGCGGCGATCGGGGTGGTGAGAGGGGCAGAGACAGAAGGAGGAGCGAAAGACGAGAGCCTCGCGGCCCTCCAAGCACATTCGCCACCTACACCCCCCTCGTCAAATCACGGGGAGAGATATTCGCTGAAATTCACATCTCTGAGTTTGACAGAGCAAATGTGAAGCAACCAAAGCCAACCCCCCTGAAGCCCGGCCAAGACAAAAATAGGTATTGCAGATACCATAAGAGTTACAGTCACAGGACCGACGACTGCATCCAACTGAAGGATGCTATTGAAATCATGATCAGAAGCGGACAACTAAGACAGTTCGTAAAAAGAAATAACGATCCTCGACCAGAAACCGCGGAGACTCGCGCGGTCGAGGAGGTACCTCCACAGCCAGCCGGGCAGAAAAACGCCAAGCAGATAGCTATGAGCGTATCCCGGCCAGAAGACTTTGCTATCCCCAGCGGTTTTGGGGACACCTATACCGGTCCTACGCTTAGCACGTGGGAGTATTTCACAGACTCGTTCGTCATATCCGGCGGTCAGATGGACAAGCACACCGTCGGATCAATCAAAAGAAAATTCGAGGATCTCATCAACACATCCTCGAACATGAACGCAACGCTGGACAAGGCGAAGGGGCGATCAATGCCTTTAGCCTTCTATCGAGAAGAGCTGCCCGGCGGGACAGCCAATTCCCAAATTCCCCTCCTCGTCCGGGAAGACATGGCCAACATGGATGTTCGTCGGGTCCTCATCGATCCGGGGAGCTCCTGCGACATTATGTACGCCAGTTTGTTCAGGACCCTACAGCTAGACGAGACACACCTCACCCCATACATGGGCTCAGACCTCACAGGATTCAATGGAGCAACTACTAGGCCTTGGGGTTATGTCGACCTGATCGTCACCTTTGGCTCCGAAGAGACTGCCAAGTCGATCAGGGTGAAATTCTTGGTCGTGGACTGCCCTTGCCTCTACCAGTGCATCATCGGCAGGACGGCCATAGCAGACCTGGTTGCTGTCCCTTCTACTGCCCACCTGAAGATGAAGTACTATACTCATAAGGGGCAGGTTGCTACTCTACACGGGGACATTGAAGCTGCAAGAAGATGCTTTGACGCAGCGTCCAAAGGCAACAATTTCATTGGCAAGGCTCCTGACCCAAAGAAGCAAAAGCCTTCCTCGGAAGCACCACCAAAGCCTTCCCCGGAAGCATCATCAAGTCTGCCCGCCCCAAATGTGAGCTCTGTTGACCTCGACAGCCGCACCTCCAAGAAAGAGCACAAGGAGGAGAAAAAGCTAAAGAAGGAGGAGAAAGAGGACGACGAGGCGAGCAAAGAACATTATCGCCCCATTCCAGATGGAGACTTCGAAATAGTCCAGCTTGGCGAGGATCCTGAAAAAGGAGTCAAGATTGGCACGGGGCTCCCCGAGTTGGCAAGGAAGCAGCTGAAAGCCTGCCTTAGAGAAAATGCTGACTTGTTCGCATGGCACGCTGCCGACATGCCCGGGCTGGATCCAAACATCGCTTGTCATCAACTCACTGTCGACCCACTTGCTAGTGCCGTAGTGCAACGTAGGCGTAGGCAGTCTCCCGAAAAAGCGGAGGCTGCTGAAAAAGCTGTAAAAGACCTCCTAGAGGCAAATTTTATTTCTGAAGCCAGATACACTACCTGGTTGTCAAACGTTGTACTAGTTAAAAAATCTAATGGAAAATGGCGCATGTGTGTTGACTATACCGATCTCAATAGGGCTTGCCCTAAAGATTCCTATCCTTTACCTTGCATTGATAAATTAGTCGATAATTCTTCTGGCTTTAAATTATTGTCTTTTATGGATGCATATTCAGGATACAACCAAATCCCAATGGCTGTGGCCGACAGGGGAAAAACAGCTTTCATGACCGAGTCGGGCAACTATTACTACAACGTAATGCCCTTCGGTCTAAAAAACGCTGGTGCTACATACCAGCGGATGATGAACAAAGTATTCCGGGCAGAAATAGGCGACATGCTCGAAGTCTACATGGACGACATGATCGTAAAATCCCATGAGGAAATCGACCATACCGCCCACTTACGTAAGGTCTTCGAGCAGGCCAGAAAACACAACATGCGATTCAACCCAGAAAAGTGCACCTTCGGGGTACGAGCAGGAAAGTTCCTCGGATTCTACCTAACAGAACGAGGAATCGAAGCCAACCCCGACAAATGTCGTGCCTTTACGGAGCTCCCAACTCCGAACAATAAAAAATCCATACAAACCCTGAACGGAATGCTGACCTCATTGTCTCGCTTCGTAGCAAAATCTGCTCAACACGCATTACCGCTTTTCAAATTACTAAGGAAAGAAGCTGTGTTCGAATGGACGGACGAGTGCGAGCAGGCCCTCCAACATCTTAAGAAGGCCCTGTCCGAACCCCCAGTCCTCTCGCGCCCGGACGTCGAGGAAGTGTTATACATCTACCTCTCCGTCGCATCCGAGGCCGTCAGCGCAGCCCTTGTCCGTGAAACAACGCAAGGACAGAAACCAGTGTACTTTACAAGCAAGGCTCTCCAGGGGCCCGAACTCAGATATACACAAATCGAGAAGGTGGCCCTTGCCTTGATCAACGCAGCAAGAAGACTACGTCACTACTTCCTAGCACACACAATCATAGTACGAACCGACCAACCCATCAAATCATTGCTTGGTCGACCAGACATGGCGGGCAGGATGCTCAAATGGTCCCTCGAGCTTTCCGAATTCGACATTCGTTACGAAAGCAGGAAAGCGCTAAAATCACAAGTCCTAGCAGACTTTGTGGCCGAAATGACGAGTCCAGCCTCCACGACAAGCGAGGCAGACAAATGGACAATATTCGTCGACGGAGCGTCAGGCTCCACGGGAGCAGGAGCAGGAATTATCCTGGAAAACGAAAATGGGATCATCATCGAAGTATCCCTAGCACTATCCTTCCCGACATCAAATAACCAAGCAGAATACGAAGCCTTCCTAGCAGGGCTACGGTTGGCCGAGGACATGGAGGCAAAAGAAATAAAAAATTTCACAGATTCACAACTTGTTGCATCACAAGTATTGGGAGAATATCAAGCCAAAAATGATAATCTCTCTGAATATCTAGCATTAGTGAAGGAAAAAATCACTAAGTTCGAATCCGTGGAGGTGCAACACGTTCCACGCGAGCACAACAAACGGGCAGATATCCTGTCCAAACTGGCGAGCACAAAAAAGAAAGGCGGAAACAAATCCGTCATTCAGGAAGTACTCCCCCGACCAAGCATCGAGAAGGCGAGCAACGTCCTCGACATAAATGTCATTGGCGACCAAAATTGCTGGATGACCCCCGTATACAACTTCCTCGCGAATGGAACCCTCCCTGACGATCAGAAAGAGGCAGCAATAATTAGACGTCGAGCATGCGCATATGTCGTCCTCGACGGAAAGTTATATAGAAGAGGATTCTCAATCCCACTCCTTAAATGTGTCGACGAGGAAACGGTCGACTATATCTTGCGCGAGGTACACGAGGGAATCAACGCCCAGCATCTGGGAGGAAGATCGCTGGCCAGGAAAGCTCTTCGAGCAGGATACTACTGGCCCACCATGCAGCAAGACGCAAAGGACCATGTGAAGAAATGCGACAAATGTCAACGACATGGTGACATGCACCTAGCTCCTCCCCACGAGCTCAAATCTATGTCGTCGCCATGGCCCTTCGCTTGGTGGGGCATGGACATACTTGGCCCCTTCACAAAGGGACTTCACCAAAATAAATTTCTAATAGTCGCCGTGGACTACTTCACCAAATGGGTAGAGGCTGAACCTCTCTCCGACATAACGTCGTTCAGGATACTCCGTTTCTTCAAACGCGACGTACTCTGCCGGTTTGGGATACCACAAGCCGTCGTCACGGACAACGGGACACAATTCACGGACAAAGGATTCCAAGACTTCCTCGCTGCCCTGGGGACCAAGCAACATTTCACTTCCGTGGAACATCCCCAAACTAACGGGCAAGCCGAGGCCGCCAACAGAGTAATCCTGCGCGGCCTAAGACGAAGATTGGACCAAAATAAAAAGAAATGGGTCGAGGAGCTCGAAAGCGTCCTTTGGGCCTATCGCACAACACCACACTCCACAACCGGGGAGACTCCATTTAGAATGGTATATGGAACAGAAGCAGTCATCCCCGTGGAGGTGGGCGAGCCATCTCGCCGAACCGAGCAACCGCTCGAAGAAGAAATGAACGACGAAGCTCTTCGCGAAGAGCTAGATCTCGTCGAGGAGATTCGCACGGGGGCATCTCTTCGAGAAGCCACCCTTAAACAAAAAATAGCTGCCCGACACGATACTAAAGTCATCAAAAGAGACTTTGAAGTAGGCAGCCTCGTCTTAAGACGAAATGCTAAGGACTCCCAGGACGGTAAATTGGCGGCCAACTGGGAAGGACCATATCGCGTCATCGACAAAACAGAAAATGGCGCGTACTATCTCGAGGACCTTCGAGGAAAGAAACTTCCTCGACCTTGGAACGCCCAAAAACTAAAACAATATTACAGCTAAGTTATTGCCAAATTAAAAAACATACTCTCAAAAGAGGCTGTTCGGATCCTCAAACAATGAGCCCGACATCAGGACAACGGAGAGCACGCGGGCACACGTGCTCCATCCAAACAATTGAAAAGGAGATACTCTGGCTCAGGAAGGGCAGAGCGTCTCCCCGACGAGGATGACCTTTGAGACAAGCTCCTCGCCTTCGTGCCAAGGCTTAACGTCCAGCTCGCGATGGGAAGTTCAAGCCGCGGGGACGGGCACAACAACGTGTCGGCCTCCGTATTAGCCTCAGAAAACAACTCTAGGCGCTTAGTTAGTTCCCTAAACTTTCTAAGTTAAATCCGAGGACGACCTCCTCGACGAAACGCGCTCGCAACAAAAAACTTGCAAATATAAAAAAGGTTTTGTCGAGCAGGCATACAACAATGTCGAGCAAACATACGAATATCAAAACCAAAAATTTGTTAAGTTAAAAACGAGCAAGCATAAAGACATGCACATTCCACGCAGGCATAACTTAGCAAAATAAAAGCAAAAATAATTTAAACATACACACGAGGAGAATAAAATAGACGAGCAGGATTAAAGAACGAGCATCAATGTTATAAATTACCGGGCATAAAAACCCATTTGTCAAATATTACATAGCCGGGCACGCAGGCCCCCCCAAAAATAAATTGGCATAAAAGGAAATAAAATACAAGTCATTGGCGCGCAGGCCCAAATAAAAATAAAAAAAAAAAAAAACCGGGGAAGATCAGGAGCTTTCATCATGACCCTCTGGGTTGCCCTCTGGTGCCATCTCCTCCCCGACAGCCTCCTCTTCGGCTTCCTCATCCTCCTCGTCCTCTGCATCAACCGCCTCCTCATCCAACTTCTCCTCCTCGAGCTCCATTTCCCTGTACTCTTCGGGAATGATGATCTGCCCGTTCTCAACCCGTTTGAGTTTGTGAATACCTTCAGTGGTCAAGCCACGCTCGGCATTCACAACCTTAAGTTGGGCGATCGCATTCTTCCATCCATGGATCATGCTCGCCAGCATCAGACCACGCTGCCTCTTGATCTCCTTGACTAGGTCAGCCCGACTTACCATCTTGGAAATCTCAGCACCCTCATCGGCAGCAGGAGCTAGCTTGGACTGTAGGTCAGCTATCACCTCTTCCATCTGTCTCTTCTCCTCGGCACCCCGGGTCTCCACATCCTCGAGCTTTTTCTTTGTCTTTTTCAGCTCATCCCGGGTCAACCTAACATCCTCCAGCAAATTCCCATAGTTCTCCTGCTTGCCACGGAGATCAATCAACTCCCCTTCCATCTGCACAATCCGCCCTTCCAGCTTGGCATTCCGAGCAGCCAACCTCTCCGCCTCTTGAGTTGGTCCCCCTTCATTTAGCACCAAGGCTGTCTCCGCCAGAAGGATGACAGCAGCAACATCCTCATTAAGCTGCTTCTGTCGGGCAGATGCAGAAGCGCCCAGTATAAAAGCCTTCTCTGAAGCGGGCACCTGGAGGGGATTCTTGTCGAAGTATTTTTGGTCGCTCAAACATGCGGGGAGAACAAAGCCACCGTCCCCCTCCGACAGGTCGACGATAGGCGTCATCTGCTCTTCCCTCTGTCTCTTCACCCGGCCAGACCCGGTCCCAGCTGAGCTCCCCACCGGTGAAGATTGGGTGAAGCTCCCCGACGCAGCCTGCTCGGCAACCAAAACATTAGGCTTGGATTTCCTCGCCTTTTTCTTTGACTTCTCCCCCTTTTGCTCAGCAGCTATCCTCATCAGCTCGGAAGCAAGATCTGCCATCCTACCTGCAAAGTTAAAAACGTAGTCAGAATCACGGGGAGAAAATCAAACATAAAAATACTGAAATTTATTTCAAGTAAAAGACGGGCATGCAGAAAACGGATACCCAGCAGAGTGTCCTCGGCTGAAACAGTCTTGCACGACAACAATAGCTTGGTATTAACAAAACGAGGCTCGATCCTCGGTTTACCATGCTTGTCCAAAGCAACCTCCCCTAAGCTGGTCATGACCTTGCAAGGCTTAAAGCCATCCACATATGTTTGGAGCTTTTGAAAGCCCGCCATTTCGGCCGGGGTAAGATCCTCGGCAGCAGTTAGATACTCGTCGGTCCGCAAGTCAAAATGCTCCGACGACCACGATAATGGAAACCGGAGAACCCACTCCGTTACCTGCCCCCCCTCCTCGTCCAACTGAGGAGTCCCATCCTCGAGGAACACAGGCCTCTCCATGTGCAGGGAATCTTGGGCAAACTCTGTCACTGCCCTCACCACATAATATCTCTCCTTGAATCCCCGAGCAGACTCAACAAACATCCTAAATATCTTGCTCGACTGATGCTTCAAGGAAATCCAACCCTGCCGATCCCCGACTCTCTGACGTTGGATTTGAAAGATATAGAAAAATAAGGCAACGGTAGCCTCTACCTCCAGATACCGACATAGGATCTGGTATGCCCGGATGAATGCCAATGAATTCGGGTGAAGCTGGGAAGGAGCCACTCTTAGCCGGCCAAAAATTCCGGCTTCGAGATCGTTGAAGGGCAGCCGAAATCCCAACTCCTTGAACGCCATCTCGTACATGGTGAAGCTGCATCCCGTGTACGACGAGCAAACCCGCTCCCCCTCAGCAGGCGTGCGAACCTCCCAGTTCTCCGAACCAGCTTCCTCGACGATGGTAAAAAGCCGCGGATCCTGCGCGGTAATCGTCGAAGCAATCCCCCGGGGCTCGGGCGCAACCCAAGCCAGCTCTGGGTCAGTAATAGTGTCGACCAACTTGTGTTTCGACGTAGCTTGGCTCCCCGTTACTTCCTCCACGTCGGACATTTTGAGTACCTGAAAAGCAGCGAAAATAAAGTGAATTCGACGGTAATCAAATCCACCCTTTCACCGCAAATCAAGTGAAAGGGCGTAAATTAGGACGAGGACGCTGTCCCCGACCAAAAGCCCTTATCAAAATTGCAAACAAAACAGAGAAACCGGGGAAAACCACTTAACAAAGCCTACAAACGGGGAGAAAGTCCCCGACACAAGACATGGCTCGACACTTGAAACCAAACTCTAATTTGGATAAAATCCCAAGTTAAAAACGGGGAGAAGCTCCCCGACATAGAGTTTTTACAAACTCATTTTTCCACAAATTTCCCAGCGAAATAACGGGGAGAAGGTCCCCGACAGTTAAAACATTCGCGAAAGCGAAAACGGGGAGAAGGTCCCCGACACAGAGTTTTTACAAACTCATTTTTCTAAACGAAAATGACGGGGAGACGGTCCCCGACATAAAGTTCAACTAGCTTTTGCTACAATAAACGGGGAGAGGAAACAGCATTCTCCTCCCCGACACAACACGCATAGATTTCCAGAAATCTATGAATGTTCTTCAGAGAACCCAGGAGATTCATCATCTCCATCATATGTTTGTCGCTATTTCCCAGAAGTTCATCAAAGTTCATAGAATTCTTTGTTTTTTCCAGAAAACGGAAAAAATACGGGTAAAACCCAGAATAACAATAAACGACATTCAACAGTGAAAATACCGCTACCAAACACCAAAATCTCACTAAAAAACAGAGATTTAAACTACTAACAGATGGAATTCAACACAATCAAAATGGGTATAGAAAGTAAGCACCAAAATCTACTCTAACCCAAGCATAATCAAAAGGGGTACTAAAGAAAACCCAAAATGCAAGCCAAAACAAAGAGGAAAAACACCCTCAGAACAACACAAACAGCACAGAAACAAAAAGAAAAGATCAAGTACCTGTGTTTAAAATAGAATTGGAGCTTCAAACGAAGGAGGGTGCAAAAACCTTGAACTTGATAGCCTTGGATCTGTGGAATAGCAGTAGCAAACGAAGAAGGAAAGTTGCGGAGAGTAAAAATTCCAAATGATTCTTCTTCCCCCTATTTATAAGCCTAGTAAGCCCATGCGCCATACATCACCAACCAACGCGCCTCAGCACATCGCCACCGTTGGTTAAATCCAACGGTTATGATCATAGACCATCAGATGGCTCAGATCCCATCTAACCAAAAACGAAAGGACACGATGGATCCAACGGCTTACACATCTCCTCGAAAAATGAAGCAACAGTCACACTTCCCCATGTCATCATTGCACTCTTTAATGGCTTGGACACGTGTGTAGGGCAGAAAAAGCGCCTGTCTTTTCACATCCCATCGAACAGACCACGCGTCTCTCGAGGGGCTCATCGTTATCACCAACGTAATTATTTCCCCGACGCCGCGGGCAAGCGCGAATTACGGGCAATTGAAACAAACGCCACAAAACGTGCCCGCTAAAACGCGCAGCATTAACAAACATGCAATTAACATAATATATCCTCGACAATTTGTCGAGGAACTAAAAAACCAATAATTTCCAAGGGAAAAATCCTCTCCCCGTAATTTCCTCCACGAACATCGTGGCACGCGTTACAAGCAAAAGGAAGCTTCCTCCTTGTAAAATCCTCCTCGTCGTGCCATAGAGGAATTTACCAGCAACATGCAAATGTGCTCCTCACGCAAACGAGCAACAGTCATAATCCACGAATTATGAAATCCTCCTAGGATTGGCGAGGAGAACAACTCCTCGACACACGGGCATGGACCTTAAGTCATTACTCCTATAGCTAGGAGCAACGACTTGGGGGGCTCCTGTTCTGGACTGGGCCAAGAGCTGGCCCAATCACTTATGCCCGACATTTGGGGCATGGCCCAACAAGGGGAGATCTCCCCGACACGTCAGCCAATGACGTGTCCTGCTCGACATAACGGATTAGCTCCACGCTAATCACGTGCTCGTCTATCCATGCACGATGACTCATTCAGCCTTAGCTTAACAGCTAAGCAGCGCGTTTAACACGTGCTCCTTTATCCAGCCACAGCTGTCACGGAGTTTATCCCTTACCCGCGAATAGCGGAACGGCTCCAACCAAGATAGAGGCAAATAACGGCCTTCCCCTACGATACAGGGACTATCTTGGCAGTTGAGTCTATTGGGCCGGTTATCCCGGCCCAATAGACCAACCTTTGGCCCAGCGCTGGGGGCACTATATAAGCTCTCCTAGACAGGAGAGCCAGGTATTCTGAATCATTATTCAAGACACTTTCTCTCTCTTCTTTTGTATCTCTCTGTTCACTTTGCTGACTTAGGCATCGGAGCACCTGCAGGTACAAACCCCCCCTTCGGTGTGGACGCTCGCTCAACGGACCGGCCATCAACCTTTCTGATCAACAGGTTAGATCAGTACCTATAAGGAAATGAGTTGGATTCACGGAAACAAGAGGCAAGGCTTATTAAGGATAAGTTAACTATGGTTTAATTAGGAGAATAATTGTGATTATGGCACATCATTGTATATAATTATTAGCTTACTGTCAGCATGAGTTGTCTATTAGAAATCAATAGCAATCTCTTATTTCTAGCAATTTCTTTATGTATCATTAGTAGTATTATTAGTGCTCAGGTTGTATATAAACAACACAATTGTAATGTAATGATAAGAAGACAATACATATAATTTCCTCTCTTTTTTATGGTAACAAGAGCCATTAGTCTCACGACAATTTTTAAGATCCATAGCCTTTTTTTTTCTTTCTTCCTTCCACCATGTCTTCCACTGCACCTTCAAACACCAACAATGGCAACACATTCGTGGTAGGTACCAACACTGTGATTGTCCTAAACACCCAACACTCCCTCAAACTCACAAACACCAACTACCCTGCATGGCATGTTCAAATGAATGCTCTATTCATTGGATATGATCTCAGTGGATTCATAGATGGCACAAAACCATGTCCTGCTGCAACTGATTCAAACTTCAGTTATTGGAGAAGGCAAGATCAATTAATCTTGCATGCTATCATCACTTCTGTTGATCCCAGTATTATTACTGCTCTTGGCACTGTGAAAACTTCACAGCAAGCCTGGGAAACACTCAAGAAAATGTTTGCTAGCAAAACACATGCTCGAATCATGCACCTCAAGGAGCGACTTTCCCGCTTTAACAAAGGAACCAGTACGATTCCTGTATACCTTCAAGGTATCAAGGCTGTTGCAGATGAGTTGGCACTCATCAACACATCTCTGGATGATGTAGATCTTGTCATTCACACACTGAATGGGCTCGGTCCTGAATATCGAGAGATAACCGCTGCTCTTCGCACTCGCGAAAACCCTATCAGTTTTGAAGATCTTCATGATCTTCTCTCTGACTTTGAAAATTATCTCAAAAGAGATGAAATCATGAATGAAAACACTCCACTTCCACCCATTGCAACAGCAAATGCAGCATTCAAAGGAAAACCACACAACAAAAATCGTGGTCCTTCAAACCACAAAACACTTCGACCAACCTCACCCACTTCATCCCATCATGATGTCTGCCAGTACTGTGACAAGCCGGGACACACTGCTAAGATCTGCTACAAACTGCGTGGATACCCGAGACGCCGAAATAATCCTATGGCACATCATGCTCGAGCCACTTCCCGTCAGCCTCCACAAGACTGGATCATGGATTCTGGTGCAACACACCATATCACCAATGCCTTGGATAATCTTCATTTCAACAATCAATATCATGGTTCAGATGAACTTTTAGTTGGAGATGGCTCTGGACTTCCAATCATGCACACTGGTAATACTTCTCTTAAAACTTCTTCTCAACCACTTAAATTATCTCATGTTTTACATGTTCCAAAAATTTCAAAAAATCTGCTTTCAGTTTCATCCCTGTGTCAAACTAATCAAATTTCTGTGGAATTTTTTTCTGATCATTTTTTGGTGAAGGATCTGAAGACAAGGGCCCCTCTAATCAAAGGTCACCATAAAGAAGGCCTCTACTTTCTCCATCAACAAACTTGCTCAATTCATGCACAAACCCACTGCACAACATCTACAGCATCTTAAAAGAATACTTCGCTACCTCAAATCAACCATCAATCATGGTATTCTTTTGCGGCCTTCATCTACCTGCAACTTAGTAGCTTATTCTGATGCAGATTGGGGTGGAAATGTTGATGACCGTACTTCGACATCAGCATATATTATTTTTCTCGGTCCAAACCCCATCTCATGGCTATCCAAGAAGCAAAGAACAGTAGCAAGATCGTCGACGGAAGCTGAATATAGAGCAGTTGCTACAACCACTTCAGAAATCATGTGGCTTGTCAACCTTCTCAGTGAACTCCATGTTTCAATGACTATCCCTCCACGGCTACTATGTGACAACATTGGAGCTACTTATCTTTGTGCAAACCCGGTTCTTCATTCCCGCATGAAACATATATCTATGGACTACCATTTTGTACGTGAGCAAGTTCAAGCAAATAAATTGCAAGTGTCTCATGTCTCCACAAAAGATCAACTTGCTGATATTCTCACCAAACCTCTTGCCACTGCCAAATTCGTTGAACTTACTTCCAAGATGAAAGTTACAAATGGTAACTTTATCTTGAGGGGGTATATTAAGGATAAGTCAACTATGGTTTAATTAGGAGAATAATTGTGATTATGGCACATCATTGTATATAATTATTAGCTTACTGTCAGCATGAGTTGTCTATTAGAAATCAATAGCAATCTCTTATTTCTAGCAATTTCTTTATATATCATTAGTAGTATCATTAGTGCTCAGGTTGTATATAAACAACACAATTGTAATGTAATGAAGAAGACAATACATATAATTTCCTCTCTTTTATAAGGCTGTCATGTTCTACAAATTGGCAAAACCTTAAGAGGTAAGAAACTGAGCTGTAAAACAACCACAAGGCGGTGAAACACTCAAGAATGGTATAAATAGGGATGCAAGGGTCAACAACAAAGGAAGAAGAATTTTGGGAGCTTTCTCATTTTCTTACTTCATCTTTAGGTTTTCTTTTACTTACTTTTCTTTTGTAGTTTTGTATTGCATGAGTTCTATAAGCTCAATGGAAGACTAATTTTTTTAATCAATCCTTGAATGTAGATATTATTGAGGTTTGATTTATGAAACCTTGTTCTGTTTTGTTTGTTAATAAGAATTTTATTCTTCTTAGTTTTCTCTTCTTGAATATGATTTTATCTGCTTAAGTGAAATTAGATTCTTGAATGGTTGTGTTATTGATTTCATTAACTCAATTGTAGGAGAGGAAACAAGAACTAAATATTGCATTGAGGGTGTTTGATGTTATGTCTAGCTTGGTTAATTTTGGGTTTAAAGTTTATTCTTGGTTAAATGTTTGCTTAATTCATTTTCGTTGATTAATCTTCATCCTAGAAGCTTAGTATTAAAATTGTGGATTATGATCGAGCTTATCATCATAATTCAAGACCAAGAATGAGATTATCATATGCATATTTACTAGCAGTTAAGGATTAAATTAAACTCAATCATGTTGAACATCATGGATTGATCGTTTTTAAATCATTGTTTTCAAATATATTTGCTTTTGTGTATGTTTATTTCTTCTTCAAACTAAACATCCCCCCCCCCCCCCCCCAAAAAAAAAAAAAAGAAAACCTTTTAATTTTGTTCCTAAATTTGGTTGGATTTCAAAGTTGGTCAATCGGGAAATGATTCAGGTTGTCACTAATACTATAAGTAGTGTTTTAATTCGGTTATATTAATTTTGGTGAGTTCGACACTCGTCAGTTAACAATGTATTTGTCCCCATTAGAACCAAAATATGGTACTCCAGGACCAATTAATTCATCATTTACTCGAACTCTAAAATGACATTTGTTTACATCAGCGATCTTACAAAAACTAGGGTATGTAACTTAACATATCTTTCATATAGAATCATTTTAGAACCTTTTGTATATAAGCTTCATGATTCACAAAATATTCTTCAAATACTTATTTTGTAAGAAATGAGAATATTTCAAGTTCGTCAAGAGTCTCTTGATGATATTTTTATCATCGACATAAATCTTAAATATAATAAATTCATCGCCAAATATTTTCTTAAAATCAACAAATTGTCATTTTCATATTTCTCACTTGAAAATATTCAACAAGAATATTATACAACATGCATATATATATATATATATATATATATATATATATATATATATATATATATATATATATATATATATATATATATAGGGGTTTTCTAACTTAGACCCTAGTTAGGTCTAAGTTAGCAAGGTGCACCTTTTCAATTGGACCAAAATACCCATTCTTTTTAATTAATTAACCAAAATACCCATTAGTAGACGCAGATCCAGTGTCGCGCGCGTACCGAAGGACCATGGTTACAGACCGTTGATTTCCATCAGACAGCCAAGATCTGATCTCATCAAGACTGTCTGATCAATCAGACAGCCCAGATCATCCTGATCCATCAGATTCCAGCGCCTGCGCCACACTGGATTACAACCTGGAGAGAGAAAAATTTGCTTTTTAAAAGTAGGACACGTGTCACACAATGGTTGGCTGGGCGTGATTTTTGTTCCTTTAATACTTTGAACTCAATTATTTCGTTGTAAATTAATTTTTTATTTTTTTATTTTTATACCAAAATTCATAATTTTTTTTTTCTACAAGTAGAGACTTGGTTCGTTTGATTTGGACACCGAAAAAAAAACGCAATTTTTCACTACCTTAATCTCATTTTTTGTCTACTAAATACGTTACTTGTGTGTTGTAATTTAACACGCACCACTCAACCAACTCACTGAAACCATTATACCAGGAAAATAGTAGATAATATTCTGGAACTTTTGGTATATTTTATGAAATTTTTGGAGACCTGAAACTATTTTTAGTTAATTAAATGAGATAAAACGGCAATTAAAAACTAATGTTTGCTTCTGAAACCATTTTACTGGTAGAATGGTTGCACATAGTTGTATTCTGAAACCATTTTACTGGTAGAATGGTTTCAATGAGTAATTTATTAATTGTGTTTGCTTCTGAAACCATTTATCTGGTACAATGGTTTCAGAGAGTTGTAATCTGAAACCATTTTGCTGGTAGAATGGTTTCAGTAAGTTGATTATTAGTTATTTGCTTCTGAAACCATTTAGCTTGTAGAATGGTTGCACATAGTTGTATTCTGAAACCATTTTACTGGTAGAATGGTTTCAGTGAGTAATTTATTAATTGTGTTTGCTTCTGAAACCATTTATCTGGTACAATGGTTTCAGAGAGTTGTAATCTGAAACCATTTTGCTGGTAGAATGGTTTCAGTGAGTTGATGTAAGGTAGTGAAAAATGAGATTAAGGTAGTGAAAAATTAGGTTTTTTTTTCTGTGTCCAAATCAAACGAACCAAGTCTCTATTTGTAGAGAAAAAAAATTATGAATTTTGGTATAAAAAAAATAAATAAAAAATTAATTTACAACGAAATAATTGAGTTCAAAGTATTAAATGGAAAAAAATCACGCCCAGCCAATCAGACAGCGACACGTGTCCTGCTTTTAAAAAGTAGATTCTTCTCTCTCCAGGCTGTAATCCAGTGTGGTGCACACGCTGGAATCGGATGGATTCGGATGATCTGGCCTGTCTGATGGATCAGACAGTCTTGATGAGATCAGATCTTGGCTGTCTGATGGAAATCAACGGCCTGTAACCATGGTACTGCGGTACGCGCGCGACACTGGATCCGCGTCCATTGATGGTAATTTGGTTAATTAATTAAAAAGAATGGGTATTTTGGTCCAACTGAAAAGGTGCACCTTGCTAACTTAGACCCAACTGGGTCTAAGTTAGCAGCCCCCATATATATATATATATATATATATATATATATATATATATATATATATATATATATATATATATATATATATATATATATATATATATATATATATATATATTGCTCGAGTATATAAGAAGACTTATTCATGTTTATTAAGTCATCTCTCCAATAGTTTGATATATGCGTATCACGAAAATTAAATCCTTCTGAAATTTTTATATAATCATCATTATCAAGTGAGTCATGCAAACACATTGTAATACATATGTGCTACTAAACTTAACCAATTATAAAGAAGTTCTGAATTCACTTCAGGTGAATATGCCTCTTGAAAATTAATGGTAGACGTTTATCATTATTTTTTTTCGCGCGAAAACTAATTTGTGCTAATTATTTTTATCTTCAGGTGTATGGACTGCTGGTCCAACAACCTCTTGCTTTGTAAAGCTAGTTTAATAGAATCTATTGTGTCTACCTATTTAGTCAATAATTTCATTGTCTATAATCTTTAATAGACTTTGATCTATGATCCTCATTGTAATTTATCACATATATAACGCTTTATTATGTGCAAAAATATGGTCAACGTTGACTTCATCTCAGTCTCATTGTATTTTATTCATGACATAATTTATTGATGTCTCTTTATTTTCATATCTTTCAGGTACCTGATAAGTTCTTCTGGAACTCGAAAAATCAATTATTCATATTCTCACTTGGGTCATCTTTCTTTTTAGCTCACTTTCTTATTTGAGGATTTTCATCTTTGGAACCGATTGGCCTACCAAACTTCAGGGTGGTTAAACTTCATTTGCTTGTCCAACAAGGACATCCATTTTGATTGGAGCATTAGTAGTTGTTGATTAATTTCATAGACTATGCAAATGAATTATCTTTAGAACTTCTGGTTCATAATAATTTGTAAGAGGATCAAGACGAGATAATAATAATAATAATTTATTTCAAGTGATTCAATTGAACTTCTGGTTCATAATTTCAGCTGCTTATTCTCTCTCCCCTAATATTGAAAAAACTAATTCATGACTTGAGAACCAGCCTACAGGGCTGAAAATAACTCAAATTTTTGGCTCAAGATACTTTATAATATATATCAAATACATTTTCCCAATATCCTTTAAGAACCGTTTAAATGCATTATATTGGAGCAATTATACATACACAACACATCCAAAATTGCTTATATGGAAATCATGTTTATAAATCAATGTTCAAATTGTAAATTAGTGTAGAACTTATAATAACTTGTTGGCTTGAAGCGAATCATTATCTCACATAAATATTTGAATGTTCCCAAAATATAAAATTAGAAGTCATGATCTCATCAGTATCGGTCATGTAATTAACTTTAGGCGTCTAAAGAATGGATCTTCAAGTCTATTTTTTTTGTATGTTCATATTCTATTCGATATCAATTTCAAGTGACATACGATACTTATCAAATATTTTCTAAGAATTTAGAAAATGAGATCTTAGCAACACTATTTGAGAAAACAATCTCACAAACGTCTGGTTTGAGTAAACATGCAAATGACCAATTTAGTTGATGTATCAATTCAAGTAACAAAATGTCAAAATGGTCCAAATTCTCAAATTATCAATTTCTTTTGGGAACTAGTAACACATAAAAATTATTAGAATGAAGGAACTTCATGTCATTCAATACATATCTATAGTTGTTTTTCCACATCATAATAAATTCGGGATGACTTAACCGATCTTGCCAATTATAAATTTAATATGATTTGTAAACTTCTGGTTTACAATAATTTGTGTTATGAATCATCTGAATTCTTAGTTAAAGTACATCATATTATGGCTTTTCTGGGCTCATAATTTAAAACTCAATAAATTTCTATTAGTTTTTGTAACAAAAAAAAATCGATTAGCTTTTGATCAATCATATTGAAAAGTGCGTGAAAAATTTCATTTGGAGTGGAGATATTGAAAAATTTCAGGATAAATCAGTCACATGTTACTAGTACCGCACGTGAATTAACAAGATCTCATGGAACTACTTTTGGATGCTCATGGAAATTATTATTATATTATTCGATTATTCTATGAGTTTGTTATCTCTTTTCTTCATCCTCTGTGTCTACAGAGATCAGACTTCTTTATATATATATATATATATGGGAGGGATCAAATTACACCGGTGTAACATTTGAGTAATGTTACACCGCTCAATAACGCTTTAACGAATACAAATTTTACAAAATTCACCGTTGGATTGAAAGCTTATATCGTATAGATCATCCGTGTTGAATTTTACAAAAATCTAAAATCGTTTGATATGTTATTGAGACCGATGAAGATTAATGGTTTATGTGTTTTTATTGAATACCGTTAATCTTGATCTATCTCAAAAACATATCGAACGATTTTAGATTTTTGTAAAATTAAACATATATGATCTATACGATATAAGCTTTCAATCCAACGGTGAATTTTGTAAAAAATTTATTCGTTAAAACGTTATTGAGCGGTGTAACATTACTCAAATGTTACACCGGTGTAACATTACTCAAATGTTACACCGGTGTAATTTAATCCCTCCCCATATATATATATATATATATATATATATATATATATGCATAATTCCTATTTATTAGGCTTAAAAGTAACGTTACAATGTTATCATCAAGCTTGAAATGCATAAACGAAAATCTTTTAATTAGGAATGATAACTAGGTTAATTGAAAGTGGACCAACAATACATAGGAATAAATAAAAAACGTGTGATGACTAATTTAAAGATAAATTAATTATATAATAATTAACTTTAAAATAAATTATTATATGAAAATATCTAACCGAAAATTGGTGACGGAAATAAAATCAATGTTTGGACTGATCCATATGAATCCGTACACACATTAATATGCGACCTACAACAGCTCCCTGTGAACATCATGTTTATCCACAAGTATCTCAATTATTTGACCTTATCTCAAACACTTGGAATCATGCACAACTCAACATGCTATACAACGCGCAAGATATAACATATATTTGTAAAATACCAGTTATTCTAAAGCTTCTCAAGATACTATAATTTGGAAGGGAAAAATGTTATTTAAACACAAATTTTTAACAAAAATACAACAAAACTACACTTTTTGCTTTTTTTAATATTTGTTGCACGCCTTGATATTCATGCTGTGAGTAGTGGAGAAAAAATGTGTTGTATTTTTGTCCAACTTTTTTGTGTTTATATAACACACCTCGGAAGGCCTCTTCTAATGGTATGTATTCTGTCCAAACTGCTTACCGCCTATGTTTGAACATTGTGTCGCATTATAGCTCCCTTAGCGTGACTGGTAATTGGCATAAATTATGGGACATGCAAATACCCCCTAATTAAGTTGAAGCATTTTTGTTGGAGATTGTTCCGTGGTTGCATTCCTACTAGATTTAATCTCCATAATGGAGAAGTGGCATGTGAAACTGTGTGTGCTTTATATAATGAGACAATTGAAGACGAACTCCACCTTTTTATTGATTGTCTACATGCTATTTGGTTGAATAAACAAGCCAATTCAGTCACTACATGCTATTTGGTCCAAACCACGCTTGCTGCATCTTTCATGCCTGATTATGAGACTACTTGGAAAAAACCAGGTGTTACATGGTTGAAATGCAATGTTGATGGAGCTTTACTCGCGTCAGAAGGAAAGTGTGGTATTGGTATATGCTTTCGAGATAGGTCAGGTTCACTAGTTCGAGCTCATACTATGGTGTTCCCTGTCGACGTTACAGCAGCCGAATGTGAAGCCACTGCCTTGAAGTATGCTATTACATTTGCCATGACGAATGGTTTTAAAAGAGTAAAATTTGAAAGTGACTGTCAACATGTTGTGAATGCTTTGATTAATGATCGCATGTATGAGAATGAGTTAGGAACTCTATTAGCCACTTGTAGGTCTATTCTTTCTTCAAATATTAGCTACAACATAGCGTTTATTCGGAGGCAAGCTAATAGAGTTGCTCACAATCTTGCTAGAGCGTCTTTATCTCAATCTAGCCCCATTGTTCATTATTATTATCCTCCTAATTGTATTCCCTCTATTGTTATTGAAGAAATTATATGAGTTCCTTTTGCCTAAAAAAATAATAATTGATAATGATTTCAATTAATGCAAATGTTCAAAATAGGCCACAAAATAACCATACCGTCGTAACTAATAAGCAGTAACGTGGAGTAAAGTCATAAATATAACCGATAAGTATAAAGCCATAGTTCTCAATTTTGCTACTTCAAGAAACATAAAACTATATCTACAATGAACTTTTTTTTTTGTTACCATAATATTGGTAAGAAGTTTTCACTGTCGTTAGCGATGATTAATCTCCGTTGGGAACCTGTGGAGCACACAAGGTGAGTTCTTCCCACCCAACCGAATTCTCTCCATACACATGAGCCAGGAATCGAACCTCTGACCACATGCTTAAGGGGACCAAGATCCTTACCACTTGGACCAATTCATTGTTGGTTTATCTACAATCAACTTTATAAACAATAATCAAGAAAATTTGTTTTATTTAAGCAATTCTTGAAGGATGCTATGAATTTTTTGTTCTTCATAACTATCTTACATGATTTTCATAATAATCAAGAAGAATTCATTCTTTGAAAAATCTTTTGCATTCCTTCAAGGAGGCGCGATATTAACTTTCAAGTTCTCCAAGAACTATATATGTCCAATATCATGAAAATAGCAATAGAAAATTTCATTCTTCAAGCAATCCTTCAAAGATGCTTCAATATTAAAGTTTTTTTTCTTTTCTTCTTTAGTTTTTCAGGAACTATATCACTATTGATTTTTATAAAAAAATCATTATTTGAACAATCCTTCGAGGATGCTTTAAAACAAAATAAGTTCTTCAAAAAATGTCTCACAAATGATCTTCAAAACGAGTATCATTTTTTTTTTTGAGTAATCCTCCAAGGATACTTCAATCTTAGAATTTTCTTTGAGTAAACTGTCAAATATACCCCTAAAATTTTAAAAAGTCAATCAAATTACCCCCTGACACTATCAGTCAAAGTCCACGCCAGAGGACTATATCACAATTGATCTTTATAAACAAAAACAAATATCAATATTTAAGTAGTCCTTGAAAGATGCTTTAATATTAAATTATTGTAGAATTCATCAAAATTAAATATGATTTACATCAAAATATAGTGAATGATTAGGTACAAACAAGAGAAATATTAATGAATATAGAAAAGAATTATTAATAATTAATTAAATTGATTTATTTATGTTGGTTATTAGGGAGTAATCAGCTAGTTTATTCATTCATAATGGTGCCTTTTATAGGAAAGATACAACAGCTTGTAACACAAGCAAGCCAGTTGGCTAGGCAAGCACTACAAAAAAATAGGCAAGCGGCGACCACACAAAAAAATATTAGCGTCGGTTAAAACCGTCGCTAATTGCCTAATGCAGCGGTTGGGCGTCCGCCGCAACAAGAGGCGTCGCTAGGTCATACAGCGGCGTTTATCATGAACCGTTGGAATAACCGTCGCAAGGACGTTGGCGTCGGTTTAATTAATTTTCGCGGCTGTTACCAATCGTCGCTATTTGTAATTATTTGTTCAAGTTTTTTAAGCTCTTAGCGTCTGTTGTAACCGCCGCTATTTGAATTTTTTTAAATAAAGAAAAATGCTTTTTTTTTTTTGGTTTCCCACAAAAAAAATTAAATGCCTTTTTTTTCCACGATTTTTTTAAATGTTGTATTTAACACTCTTGATTCTCATTAATATCAATATAACAAAATCTAAAACACACAACATCCCCACACATTATTTTAATTACTAAACATATCAAGTAATTGATTCTCACAATTCATCTAGAAAATGATACTCACAAGTTTACATCAAAATTGCGTTGAGTTAACACATTAAACATAAAACTATTACATGAAAGGGTTTGGAGATTCTTTGATGTAAACTTGTGAGTATCATTTTCTAGATGAATTGTGAGAATCAATTACTTGATATGTTTAGTAAAATAATGTGTGGGGATGTTGTGTGTTTTAGATTTTGTTATATTGATATTAATGGGAATCAAGAGTGTTAAATACAGCATTTATAAAAATTGTGGAAAAAAAAAACATTTAATTTTTTTTGTGGGAAACCAAAAAAAAAAGCATTTTTTTTATTTAAAAAAATTCAAATAGCGGCGGTTACAACCGACACTAAGAGCTTAAAAAACTTGAACAAATAATTACAAATAGCGATGGTTGGTAACAGCCGCGAAAATCAATTAAACCGACGCCAACGTCCTTGCGGCGGTTATTCCAACGGTTCATGATAAACGCCGCTGTATGACCTAGCGACGCCTCTTGTTGCGGCGGACGCCCAACCGCTGCATTAGGCAATTAGCGACGGTTTTAACCGACGCTAATGTTTTTTTTGTGTGGTCAATGCTTGCCTATTTTTTTGTAGTGGTAGTTCTTTACCTTCAAATCTTTCAATTTGAGTGTTTCAATTGCTTGTAGTTGCGCAGCCGTGGCATTAGGTGGCGCCACCGTGATACTTGGTTCAATCAAGGTCCAAAGTTCCTTCGATCGTATGAGATTCTTCATCAGCATTGTCCAATGCTCATAGTAGCCATCAAATTTGGGTACTCTGGTGTGGTTGTACTTGGTTTCCTCCGCCATTGATGAACGGAGAAGAAGCTTCAGTGGAAGAAACGAAAGAAATCTAACAGAAAACGGTTACAACTGATTTTTCGGTTTGGAAATTGCAATTTCTCTCTCCAGGTCCCAGGACGTGGAGAACCTGATACTAATTATTGGTTATTAGGGAGTAATCACTAATCAGCTAATTTATTCATTCATAATGGTGCCTTTTATAGGCAAGATACAACAGCTTGTAACACAAGCAAGCCAGTTGGCTAGGCAAGCCTGCAGGCAAGGCAGGCCAAGGCGCGCGCTTCCTGCAGACAAACAGGCCTGGCTTGGCTCGGTTACAACAAACCTATATACAAGCTTAACCAGTCCTAACAATTTAGACATGTCAACGTAAAAGCATAATATTAGTAATGAGTCATTAATAAAAACGTGTCAACGTAAAATTATAGTATGTGATTGGTTCAATTGAATTGAATTGATTAGTCAAATTAATAGAAGTATATGGTCATAACTAATAGAATTATATGGTCATAAATTCATAATTATTTACGCAATAATAATAATGATAATAAATTGCAATTAAAACGATTAGTCAATCCTTCAGGGATGAGAAAAAAAACCGAATTGATTTTAGTTCTTCACAAACTATTACTATTACCTCCGTCTCTAATTATAAGACTTTGTTTGACCACTGCATGTACGCTAATGCACAATTTTGATCCCTACTATGTTTAATTGTCTATTAGTAAAAATTATAAAAATTTAATATTTTTAAAATTATTATCAAAACAAATTGAACAAAATCTTATATGTTAATATTTTTTTTTTTGAAAACTTGGTATCCGGTCCTAGGACCGACTAATCGAAGGGGACTAATCTCACCGCCCACTTGCGGGGGCCCATTTAAAGCCAGAGAGTTTGTTGTTCTGTATGGACTTAGCCCACCGAAATTGGCACTAGGGGGAATCAATCCTGAGACCTTGAGAGCAGCATACTCCAAGGACTCAAATCAACACCACTAGACCAACCTTATTAAAAAATTACGGTCAAAACAAGGTAAATGAATAATACATATTTGTCAAACAGAATCTTATAATTAGAGATGGAGGTAGTCGAACATAACAACTCTTTGCAATCCTTCAGGGATACATAATTATTGAATTCTTCTAGAATTAATAATAAAATTGATATTTTTAAGTTCTTCAGAACTAAGTTTGTTGAATTATTCTTCGAGAATTCATAAATTAAATTTATTAGTTCCTCAGTTTTTCAGGAACTATATAATAATAATATATTTTGCGATCATTTAGGGATGCATGAATATATATTCTTCCGGAATATATAGAGATAAAATAAAATAAATTTATAATTAAAATTACATGTTTTTTTTTAATAGCATTCTTTTAAAGAAAATAAAAAAATTCCATCATGTATCACTAACTTTGTTTTGTATTGTTTGAGTGTGTATTTTGGTATCATATTGTAACAAAATCAGTATGCGTATGGACGTAACAAAATGAAAAGAAGTTTTATGTACATGTACATAACTTTGTCATGATTATTTGGTAGAGTTTCGTGTTATAACGTGTTATGAAACTAATCTAAATATGAGGACGAATAGAAAAGAGGAGATGAAGGAGAGAAAGCGAAGAGAGAACTCTTGTATTATTTTATTCACAAGTGTCATTTACATTATAACATAATGATATTTATAGGACAATATACGGGTCAATGAATATGAGCCAAAGACTAATGAAGATCCACTATATTATTCATAACAGAATCAGATATATTAAATTTTCACTTTCATTATTACATTTTATTCTAAGCAATTTGATTTATTTGCATAATTGCAATCACATTGAAATCTTATGGAAAATAATCCCTTAGTACTCATTATAATACTCTTCATAGTAGTCATCAATCTCTTGTTTCTCAACCACACGATCTGCAATCTTGTCCTCTATCGCATCAATACCCTTCTCTAATGCAAGTGCACCAATTCCACCCACAACAGCACCCATAACCAAACCTGTTCCCAATCCAAACTTGCTACTTTTTTTCTCTTGTTGCACTTCTTTTCCAACGATCACATTCACAGTTGATCCACTCTGCCCATAACCACTGCCTTGCGGCCCGCTTTGGCCGTATCCAAAGCTCTGTGGGGCGTTGTTCTTCTCCGGTGCCACCCCTCCCACAGTCACATTCACAGTTGGCCCACTTTGCTGACCACCTTGACCGTATCCATAACTCTGATTGTTCTTCTCCGGCGCCGCTGTCCCTCCAACAGTCACATTCACAGACGGCCCACTTCCTAGGCCATGCTGAGTGCTTTGATTGTACCCATATGTTGGTGCAACTACAGGGTAACCCAGAGGAGGTGGTGCAACATTGTATGGATTCCCATATGTTACACTCACACCTGTACCATATGAATTTCCATATGGTGAAGGTGGAGCACCATATGGAGCCCCATAAGGTGGAGGAACCCCATAAGGCGCACAATAGCCAGTATTTTTTACGCTGACTTTAATGTCAATTGTACCTTGCGGGCGTCCAGAAGGACGCCTCAACTCCAAGGTACGACTTCCCCTTGATCCATCTTCGGTTTCCACTTTATCAAGTGGAAGCCGAGTTGACCCAATAATGAGTGGCTTGTCGTTCGGCTCAGAGTGAAGAACATCAATAAATAGGACAGAATTGTTGATGCTTGCTGATGGTGGTAAGGGGATTAAGAGTTTTTCATCCCATTTGGGTTGAGTGTCTCCAGACTCGTCAACGTTGGTTGAACGTTTTTGTGTTGGATCCACCCAAACAACAGCATATGGGCGGTTTGGACCGTTCCGCCAATTCACGTTCTTGAGGTTTTTGGCAGAGTGGAGTTTCACTTCAACCTCAAAGGAAGACGCCATTGAAGAAAAATGAGGGGAGAAATGACAAGAAGAGCAAACCAATGATCTATGCAAAGGTTGAATTGTGGTGTTTGTTGTAATAGAGTTGGGTTTTATAAGAGAGGTTCAAGAGTTAATTAATGATTTTTGTTATTATTTTTGGTAAAAGCTGATTCATGAAGTTTACTTCTTGATTAAGGGATCTAATTGTTATACATTATTTCTCTTTTTTTAGGAAAAAATATTTTATTTTATTTTCAGAAAGAAAACGTATAAAAGTATTGTGTGAACATAAATATATTTAGCAAATTCCCTATTTTTCAATTAAACTAAAATAAAAAACAAAAGAAACTTCCCTTGGCTTATTTTTCTAGGTAGATTCATACTGTAATTAACAGTTTCACCTAACATCTATCTCTCTTAATCTTTTATGAGATTTTCCATTCCTAGAAATCAAATTCAACATTAATTCGATTTTGACTATAAAGTGATTATATATAAAAAAAATATGAAAAGAAATTTTGAAAAGAACTTTTTGTGCAAACTCTACTTTTTTTTTTTTCAAAAATAAAATCGAGTTCTTTCGAACGATTCGTCAAAAGACAAATTTATATGGACTTTAATATATAAAGATAAACTAGTGTGTATACCGTGTCAAACACAGAATAATTTGCCTATCAGGCCTTAAGGCCTAGCCTACGTAGGTTCAGGCCAGACTATTTCTTTAAATAGAGCAGATCAAGGTTTTTTTTATAAGCCTATTTAGCTAAGTAGGCTAGGCCGCAGGCCATTAAAAAAATCTTTTAGCCTGTTAGGTCGGGCCTTCAAATTTTTGACAGGTCAGACTCAAGCTTGACAAAGCCTAACTCGACCTAACCTATTCCCACCTCTAAGTGTCACCATATAATTTTCTTTTACTTCTCAGAGCTGCCACCCCCGCCCCCTTAATCCTAGTTTTCTCTTTTGTTCATCCATAAAGGAGAGGTGGTTTTAGGATCAATTTTTGATCCAAAATCACCCATCTGAATTATTTTTTCTTTCCTTTTAATTCAAATAAGTGATTATCCACACAGATTTGTTTCTTGGTTTTTGTTTTTTAAGTTTGTCGTCGTCTTGTGCGGCATTGTGTGTTGGCGTCGTCTTGTGCAACGTTGTGTTTGGCGTCGTCTTTGGCGGCGTTTGTTGGTGGTTCATTTTAGTACGGTATTTTGTTGATTCAAATTGACATATCTACCTCAATTCATTACAGATCTGATGAAGACTTGAACGTCAATGTTGCAGATCCGGGAGTATGAAGATTCCGATTAATTTTTTTTTCACTTCATGATGTCGTTGTATGTTATTAACCTTATGTGCTGCTTGTAGATTCACATTTTTCAGTTTTTAGCAATCTTGAATTTGTAATGATCGATGTACTTTCAATTTGAATGAATGAATCCATATTTTTTACTAAAAAAAATGATATATTTTGTTGGAAATTATTAGATTAAAGGATACAAATTATTAGTGCAAAATTACCTTTTTTTTTTGCTATTGGCCTAGTGGGCGCCAACATAACTAGAAGGAAAATGCGATGACCTGAATTTGAACCAAAATTTCACAAAATATCGTTGTTTCCATATGCATGTTACGCTCACACATGCACCCTAGGTAAAAAAATTATGATTTTCAATTTGTTTTGGAGATATTTTTTTATGCAAGCTAAACATTTATTAAGAAGAAAATAAAAAACTTGACATACACTGTTATTATTTTTTTATCAGGTAGTTTAGTTTCTAGAAAATCCACCTTAAAAATGAATAAGTGGATTGTTCGGAGTTCGAAACTCAAGTCATGCGCATATACTACTACTAACTTCATAAAAGTTTGTATAACTATTTTTATTTGTATCATATCTTTTTTTTTTTTACCAAAATTGTTATCATATCTTCAAATTTTTCAAAATGAACAAATTTCTAGAATTGTTGTGGTTAAATAAAATTTTATATTTTCAAATTTAAAGTAGTTTTTTGAAATTGTCGAATACATCTTATATAAGAATTTTATTTTGATGAACTAAGAGTGTGTTAAACATCAAGAAAAAACTTAGACCTCCAAACTAGATTGGTATCTCCAAAAAACACCTATGCCATGCCACACACTCATAAGAAAATAATATATGTGATTAATTTGATTATTTGAGGAAATCTAATTTTAAAATATTAACTTGCAATTGGAAATCTCAATTGAGGTGCTAGTTAATTTATTTGTAAGAATATAACCTTCTAAATTTTAAGGTGTCGCAGAGTTTAAATTTTCTCGGGAACAATTGTAAAATGAATAATAGTTCCACTTTGTCGAAATGGATAATAGCTCCCTTTTCTCAAAATGTGGTAATCACGCAAATTTGTATCAACAAATTTTGACAAGGTTTTACTTACCTTAATTTTTTTTTACGAAGAATTTGAGTTTGATTCCTGGTGGAAACAATAAGTTTTACCACACTAGCAGCACAAATTTCTTCTTCCCAAGCTTGACTGGTAAATGATGAGGGAATAGTCTGATTCAGTTTGACTTATCTTAATGGACGACCTCGATTAGGACCTCAACCTCGATTCAAGCTTGAGAAAGATGTCCATGATGGGTCTAGAATTTCTTCTGCAGATTTCAGTAAATAGTTAAAAGTTTTTAATTTGTAGTCATATTCCATAAATTTATAAAAATTTTGTTCTTAATTTTGTTTAGTTATAACTTATAACTTCTAAACAAATTTTCTCTTCTAATTTGTACAAAATTTCCTTGTAATTTTAGAATGCAGTATTATTTCCTTATTTTCCTTTTCTTCCATCTCACTTATATTCCTCAATTTTGCTACATAGTATCAGAAAGCTTCAAATTACTTTATGAAGTTCAATAAACTATACATCTGTTTACTATATTTAGATGGTATAATATTAAACATTAAAAAAAAAAGGAGAAAATGAAAATATGAATTTTTAATCATAAAAGTAGATGACCATAACAACTAAATAAATATCCATTTCATGCAAGTGTTTTGGTATTAGAAAATGGAGAAAATGAAAATAAGAAAGTAGACATTACCAATAATTGACATCTCTCTATGATTTCATTTCATCCTCAAACTATATAATGCACTTCTACATGATATATATATATATATATATATATATATATATATATATATATATATATATATATATATATATATATATATATATATATATATATATATATATATATATATATATATATATATATATGCATGTTTAGAACTAATCTATCATAACAATAATGATAATGTGGCAAATCAAGCAACACCCTCAAGTCCTCAACTCAATCATACCACAAAAAAGAAAAATTAAGTCTAAAAAGGCGAAGCATGCTGAAGCATGAAAGCAATAAGAAAACTAACCACATAATTTTCTTAAGTAAGAAATGAAGCCTGTTAGAGCAGAGAACACTGTCAAAGGATATAGCTCAAATGCCATCTTTAATGCAACCTACAGATCATAAAGGATGTTTATTATTTGAATGGCAAATTTCAAATTTTTTTTATCAATGTAAAATTTAGGGTGAGGGGATGGTGCTCCAGTCCAAGGCAGGGAAGACCTTAGGGCTCTTAGAGCACTTACAAAGGTAATTACATTTACCTCCGAGCACCAGGTAAGGCCTGTCTTTTTACCACTAAACCAAAACCTTGGAGTTAACAAGTTTCATATTTTATAAAGAGAAAGATTGTTTCTTAGTGCTCACCATTATTGGCATTAGGGGTATTATTTATATGCCATCAAGTTCATTCAGAATGCATCGACCATCATGTTAAATTCATAATCTGAAAACAATCTATGAAACAAATGGACTTCCTTCTTCCAGCCTGAAAAACGCGCCCTGCATTCAGATTTCCAATATGTTAAAAATCATCATACATTTGGTGAGGAAAACACAATCTATGAGACACTGACTCAGACGTGCATACCGGATACGATTCTTACACAGACAAGTAGGCACTGATAATAATTTGAGAAAATAGAAGTGATTCAATGTAACTAAATATGCCGGTGTCAAGTGTCAGACACCGGACAAGCTTTAAATGTAAAGTGACAGTACTGCATAAAACTATATATAGTTAAAAAGAACAAGAAGCAAAAAGCAAGGGATTCAATAAATTACTTGTAAAGTATCTTTTTTCTGCAGTTAACTTAAAATAAGGAAGGTGAGCTATCTTTTTCCAATCTTCCCCAGTTCCTTTCTTGCATCGTTTCTCCAACGTAGGATATGCAAAAATAAGCAATGTATGCAAGTTTATGAGGTTTTGAAAGCTATTTGGTAGCGACCTTGCGTTAGTACACGAAAAGACTTCTATTCTTTGAAGAGATGTCATGGCTCCCAACGATTCTGGAAGGTCATCAAAGTGTGCTAGAGACCCTAGAGTCAAATTTTGTAGGGAGAGAATAACTCATAAGCCCTGTAATTCTGCTGTTTCCAATGAAGCACATAATTGTCATTTGACGAAGGGAAGTTAGCTTGTTCATATTACATGGTAAAACAAGTCGTGGACAACCTCGGATTACAAGTCTCTCAAGACAAGCCAAGTATCCCATTCCTTCTGACAAGGATATTAAGTTAGGACATGAAACAATGATCAAAGTTCGAAGAGACATCAAACCTTGCAATGCATGCATCGAAAAAGACTCTAGTGCACCACACCCTGAAATGTAAAGCTCCTCCAGGGCACTAAGAGAGTGTAGATCATCATGTAATACCACGAGTTCTATGAAGTCTATGATAAAAAGTCACTTATGCATATTACACACAATTCCCTTTGGGAATAAATCACAATATTCCTCGTTCAAGGCAGCCGGCATGCATTCAAAATTTCAAAGTCAGACACTGTCAGGCCAGCTACACAGTTGCTCTCCATCAATGATGTTACAATGTCAAATTTTGATGGCAGATAGATAGTTATGAAGTTTATATTTAAATTACAAAAATATTCCTCATTTATATATAATAGATTAATAATAGAATGATAAAAACTGCTACCAATTGATAAATTCACTGAATAACAACGATTTTATTGACGAATCTCTAAAGACATTGGTCTCAAACAGAGATTGAATACAAACATTTACACTGCTGCAGAATTGAAATATTACAATCCGAAAAAGGGGACACAGACACAGTTTAAAATTTAGTTGAAGTTAAAACTGAAAAGTAAGGATTCGTCCTAAGCATAAAGGATGTTGGTAATTACAAAGAAATAGCCAATTACATGAAAATTTTAATTACTCATTCCTTCCAGAGATGCTGTGTTGCTGTGAAGAAGATTCAGATGATGAAGCTTGAGAAAGATGTCAATGACCATGAGTCTAGAATTCTGCAGATTACAGTAAATAGCAATAAGTTATTAATTTGTTGTCATATGCCATAAATTTATATAATTTTTGTTCTTAATTTTCTTTAGTTTTAACTTCTAAACAAATTTTATTTTCTAATTTCTTTAAAATTCTAGAATGCAAGTATCCTTTAGCATAGCACATGTTAAGGAAATAACAAACATGGTATTCACAAAGGACAAGCTGATCCTTCTGAAACAAGGTACATATTCAAAATAGTTTTAAAACAGGATACTTAAATAACATGAAATATTTCAACAGACTAAACAAAATAAAATTAATATCCTTTTCATGACGGTGTGTTGATCTTAGAAAATGGAGAAAATGAAAATAAGAAAGTACAAATTATCAATAATTGACATCTTTGTGAAGAATATATGAGATAATGTGGCAAATCAAGCAGGACCCTCAATCTCTCCCCACTTTGAATCTAAGGAAAAAAAAAATCTAGAAAGTCGAAGCATGCTGAAGCCTAAATGCAATAAGAAAACTAACCACATACCTTCCTCTTTTTTTTTTGACGCAACCACATACCTTCCTTAAGTAAGATACTGTCAAAGAATATAAAGAAAGGAGAAAGATATGATTCTTAGTGCTCACCATTTTTGCCATATAGGAGTGTTATCTATATGCCATTAAGTTCATTCAGAAAGCATCAACTATCCTGTCAAAATCCATGATTGAACCTCCTATATATATGTCCTCATCAAGACGGTGCAACAAATGCACTTCCATCTTCCATTCTGGAAAACCAGTCCCTGCATTTAGAGTTCCAATATGTTAAAAATAAGCATACATTTGGAGACAAAAGCACAACCTATGTAGCACTAACTCAGACATAGATATCGGACACGATACTGACACAAACACGTAGACACCGACAATAATTTGAGAAAATAGAACTTTTCAATGTCACTAAATATGTTGGTGTCGTGCAGGTGTCAGATACCAGACAAGCTTTAAATTTGAAGTGCCGGTGCTACATAGAATTATATATAGTTAAAAGGAACAAGATGAAAAAAGCAAGGGATTCAGTAAATTACTAAATTGCCGTAATGTTTCTTTTGCAGTTAACTTCAATGAAGGAACGTGAGCTATCTTTTGCCAATCTTCCCCAGTTCTTTCCTTGCACCGCATCTCCAAAATAGGACTTTCAACAATAAGCAATGATTGCAAGTTTATGAGGTTCTGAAAGCTATTTGGTAGCGACCTTACGTTAGGACACCCAAAGATATGTACTGATTGAAGAGAATTCATGGCTCCCAACGATTCTGGCAGCTCATTAAAGTTTGCTAGAGTCAAATTTTGCAGGGAGGGAATAACTTCTATGCCCTGTAGCATTCTGCTGTTTCCACCGTCACCCAGAATTTCCATTTGACGAAGGGAAGTTAGCTTGTTCATATTACTTGGTAAAACAAGTCGTGGACAACCTTGGATTTTCAATCTCTCAAGACAAGCCAAGTCTCCCATACTTTCTGACAAGGATATTAAGTTAGGACATGAAACAATGGTCAAAGTTCGAAGAGACTTCAAACCTTGCAATGCATGCATCGAAAATGACTCAAGTCCATCACACCCTGAAATGTAAAGCTCCTCCAGGGCACAAAGAGAGCGTAGATCATCAGGTAATACTTCGAGTCCTGTGAAGTGTATGATAAAAAGTGACTTAAGATTATGCATATTACACACAGTTTCCTTTGGGAATAAATCCCCAAATTCATCACCACGGTACTCAGAAAAGTTATAAAAAAATTCGTAGTTTAATCCACCAGCATCAATGATTTCAAGAGATGGAAGGGATGGCAATGCCAACTTGGGAACACATGAAATTCTTAAGTAGGAAAGTTGTGGTAGCATCTCTACGCCTTCATCTTTCAACATCTTCTCTAAGTTTGGTAAACCACGCAGAGTCAATATCTTCAATGAAACGAAAGCCCTCTCAGATTTAGATTCATATGAGTCATCATCAATGTATTTTACATCTTTCATTCCAGATACATAAAGAGTGGTTAAATAAGGTAATTTACCAAGTGGAGGAAGTCGCTGACAGTTTTTACAGTTGTAGAGTATAACATCAACCAACCCTTCCAAAATAGAAGTATTTCTCATCCAATTGGGAAGATGTATTCCCAAATAACCCTTCATCCCAAAACCCTTGAGACCTATGGGAGGCTCAAGGACTTCGAGTACTCGCTCTACATTAGTATGGCCTTGTGACTTAGCGTAAATATCCCATGATAGGTATAACCGATTTAACTCCTTTTTACCAATCAAATTAGCTTCTTTAGCATCCCATTCACTTGATACATTCTCAAGGCCTTTGATGTGTAACTTGCCTCCTAGTTGTAAGCCACGTAACTCTGCTAAACCAAACCCCATCTTCGAACCCACAATGAAAGTGCTCAATGTTTTTAGACAAGTTAACTTACTAATATTGGAAGGCATTGATACTAATGAAGTGCAATATTTAATCACGAGATGCCTGAGATCTTGTAATTTTGTCAATTGGTTGGGAAGACTAGATAAATTCGGACAAATATCAAGTTTTAGTATTTGCAAATTGTGCAACTTACAAACAGACCCAGGCAAGGATTTGATGGGACTTTCAAAAAGTTCCAAGTACCTCAGATGTGTTAAACTCTTTAGTGCTGAAAGTTGCAAAGAACTAGTACGTAATGCTCGAAGAGGAGTGATTGATGGCAGCGAACCTAACTGTCCAAAGGGAACAATATCTAACTCAAGAAAAGTTCGTAAAGACTCAACTTTCTTGAAAGGGATAGTGTTGTAGTTGAATGGTTTTTCAAACAACTCAGTAAAGGAACAACTTATATGATGAACTCTGCCAGACAAATTAGTCAAGCTTTCAGCATCAGAAGCAACACATTCTTCTCCCATTATAGACTGAGCTAAATCATGAAATAAATCATGCATTTTGAAAGTAACATTACCCTTTTCATCAGTTCTGACTTCTTGAAAGAATGACAACGCATATAACTCATTCCACACTTCCTGACCAACATGCTCCACGTCTAAATTTCCTCTGGAAGAGATAAATCCATTAGCCAACCAAAGATGGATTAGTTGTTCCTTCAGCATTTCAAAATCCTTAGGAAAAACAGCACAAAAAGTAAAACATGGCCTCAGTGATAATTTCAAATGAAAGTAGCTTAGTCTCAAAACAGACATGATACGATTATTACGATTATCCTCAGATAATTTCAAAAAGTTACTTTCCTTTATAGAAAGCCATTGATGTTCCTCACTTTTGAAGCGCAAAAGACTTCCCAGTACTTTGACAGCAAGAGGCGAACCCGCACACTTTCTCACAATCTCCTTGCCTATTGCTACAAGCTCTGCACGCTCTTCTCTATTAATTCCAAAAGCTTGTTGTTTAAACAAAGACCAGACGTCATCATCGGATAAACCTCCCAAGTGATGAGCAGGATAAGTTCCCATAATGGACGCAACAATGTCAAGTCGTGTAGTCACCAGAACGGATGACCCTTTCTTTCCATTTCCACCTTGCAACAAATACTTTAACTTATCCCATTTCTCTGGATCTTCACTCCACACATCATCAAGAACAAGTAAATACCTTTTGTTTTGCAAAATTTCTCGAACTGCTCTTTGCGTTGATTCTAAAGACGAGAGGTCTGAATTTTTTCCATTGGTGGATTCTATGATGGACTTCAAAATTGCCATCATGCTAAAATCATCAGAAACACAAACCCAAATATTCAAGTCAAAATGGGTTTTTAACCTTTCATCGTCAAAAACCACTTGAGCAAGTGTTGTTTTTCCATGTCCGCCAATACCAACAATGGAATAGACAGAGAGTTCTTCACTATCAACTGCATGACTTAGAAGAAACTTAACAACTTGCTCTCTATCACCATCTCTTCCGTATACTTTTGGTTCAGCAACAACAGAAGTAGTTTGCCGCCATTCATCATCTCCTCGTTGATTCTCCTCCGTGACTCCCACTCGTAATTCATACTTCTGTCTTTCTGCAGCAATAACATCAATCTTTTCAGCAACCACTTTCATCCTCTTTCCAATGTTGCGACGAGCCAAAATCTTCTTAGGATGGAAACGTGTGATCCACTTCTTGTCTCCATGTGCTTTGGATGCTATTGAACATTCATCCAATATATCATCAAGAACATGAGCAGCATCAGCCAGATTTTGCAGCCAAACTTTCACAGATTTACTTTTAATTTGCTTCTCTTCAGCATCTTCCAGGACAGCTCGAATTGCGGTAAGATTTCGAAATAGCTTTTTGGTCAATTCATCAACACCCAAAAAGGTTGCAAGCTCCTCCCGAAGAAAAGATCCGAGATTTTCAATCACAATTCCAAGTAAAACATCAGCCATTTGCAGGTATGAGAATAGAAATGAATCAAAGTTTGAAAGATGAATATGCTAAATTGTTTTGTTTTCAAAGATTATCAATTAAATGAATGGATAAAGTTGTTGTGTAACCTTTCAAAGTTGGCTCATCTAGCTAAACAATACACACAATTAGTATTATAATATAACATTATTATTGTACATGACATTGAAGAAAAAAACAAGTTGTGAACTGTACATGACAGTGAGAAAAAAAAAACAAGTTGTGAAGGTACATGACAATGAGGAAAAATACAAAATTGAGAATTTTTATTTATTTTTTTGAACAAGAAAATTGAGAATCTTTTCTTATGAAACATCATGTCCGTTCATTTGATAAGTGGATAGACTAAATTAATTATTGCCTCCGTCTCAAAAAGATTGTCCTTTTAAAAGAAATAATATTTTTACTAAATTACCCTAATAAATTAGGCAAATGTTAACATGTGCACCTATGGCACATGTTAAGAATACAAATATAGAAATATTTTTTTGAAACATGTGTATTATATCTTTTAAGTATTAAATTCGTTTATAATATTAAATACAAATTTCTAATTATAGAAACCTTAACATGTGCCCTGTATGCACATGTTAACAGTACCCATAGGTTTGTTTTCTTGGGATTTGGGAATAATGCATATAGTAATTATTATGAGTACAATTGAAAAGTATTACATTGAAAAGTGAGAATGAAAATTATTTTGAGACAAGATTTTATTCCTTAAATGACAATTATTTTGAGACGACGGGAGTATACGTAAAGGGAGCTTTCGAAAATTCGAATGTACCAGTAGTAACACATAGGGACCAAATTGATAGTAAATCTATAATATGTAATAAGCCAAACTTATTTGTCTTTCTCTCTCCTCTCCTCATTCAACCTCATTCCTCACATTTAATGTTGATATACATTCAATAGCTGTCCAATTACTTTGAAAAATGACCATAATTACTTTGAAAAATAATAGCTGTCCAATTTTTTCCATAAACATTCAATATAGCTGTCCAATTTTTTTCCATAAACATTCTCCCGTCCAATTTTTTCCATAAACATTCAATTTTTTATAATAAAATGGAATATGCCTTATATTCTTTTTTTTAAAACAGTAATATTCTAATATGCCTTATTTCAAAAAGGAATGAAATATACCTTATATTAAATTGCCTACTTAAAAAGGAAATAATTCATAATGAAATAATTCTAATTAATTAAAATATTCGATTTAAAAATAATAATAAAAATATTTCATTTATTACTATTTCAACTTCAAATATTTTATTTTTTGACTAACTTCAAATAATTTTAAAAACCAATTTTTATTTATTTATTTATTTTTGTGGATGAAATGATTTAAACAAAATGAAAAAACGTGAAAATAATATTTTATATTTTTTTAAAATGAATCATGGCTTGACCAAAAAAAAAAAAAGAATCATGGAATTTTCTTTTTTGAAAAAGATGTGATAATATATGAATGTTTTTGATTGTTGATGAATCATGTAATTTATTATTTTGACTAATTGGTCATATTTGATATTAATGATTTTAATTTCATATTAAAGACAAAATTATTCATATCTCCATTTTTTTCTATATATATATATATATATATATATATATATATATATATATATATATATATATATATATATATATATATATATATATATATATATATATGATCTTTGTGTGAATACTACAACTCACAATTTTTCAAATCTTTTCTTTTGGTTATTTCTCTTAGTTATTTTCATTGTTATTTATTTACTTGAATTTTTAATTTATTCTCTCTTTTATCAATCATATTTGTTGTCTTTATAATTTTCTTCAACTTTTTCTTCTTTATTCTATTATTTTGTTGATCATTCTCTCTTCTTCTATTTTTCAGGAATGTGATCATAAAGAAAGATATGGAACACGAGAAACAAAGTTGTTTTCATGGGAGAAGGCAAGAATATTGAGAACATTTTGTGGGGCCTCAAATTAACTTCTTAATTTGGATGCTAATAGTGTTTATTCTTTTGCTTGATAGTGTAATAATCATATTAGTTGTCTTCATTGTTAATCATTTGTTGTAATGGGTTGAAGTACATCTTCCTGCATCTTATTTTGATTTTGCCTATCAAAAAAAAAAAAAAAAACTAAACCACATTTGTTGTCAAATATTAATTAATAAAAATTACTTTTGTGTACATCGGTCAATTTCTGGCGTTTTTTTCTTCTTTGGTGCCTTAAAAAGAGGTTTCCTCTTTAATATTTGATTGAAAGTTTTCTCTTTACATTCAACTACTCACTCCGTCCCATATTATAAGAAAAAAAATCACTTTTTTATGTCCAAAATTATAAGCAAAAAAAACTAACTTTTATCATTTTCAAGATTTACTTTTATTTATTCTCATAAAATTAAATGCAAATTGCATTTAATTTACTCTCTCTTCTTTCCTCAATAATAAATAACCAATAAAAATTCTTTTTACATCTTCTCATGAAACTTATTTCAAGAAAAACACAAAAAATCATACTTCAAATCATCATATTCCACTTTTCTTAATAAGTGTGAATTTTTTTTTTTGCTTATATTATGGGATGGAGGGAGTATGATAGAAATTTGCATTTATTTTTTTTACAAAAATTTGCTTATATAACAAGTTTTTTTTGCTAAAAAAACAAGTTTATTTTTCGGTACCAAAATATTATCACATATAACAAGCTAATTATTACTGACCACCATCATCTACGCGACATTTAATAGACTGAAACACGTGATTTACAATCAATTAATTCAATTGTATTAATCAATTTAGTCCATAAAACTACTAACAAAACACAATTTTAGTGTTGTTTTATAATTTCGAGATCCGAGTCATTTAAACATCTCCACTTCCATTTCAAATCATAAGGAACTTTTTTTAAAAAAAATAAAAAATAAAGAACCTTATTTTATTATTTTAAAACATGCTGTATTTTCTAATTTTATAAATAGACCAAATAACAAGTCATGAAAATTGACATACAAAAAAAAAAAAAAAAACTATACTTATTTATAAATTATAATGCAACAAAAAAAATTGTACTACAGGCTATTTTGGCACTACCATATATATCATTATGTTGCAAATATATTTTTAGCATATTTTCTATTAATAAGATTATTAAACCAATTAAAGCAAATACGTTTTTAGCATATTTTTAATGCAAATACATTTTTCATTTCTATATTCATAATATCAATTAATTGATTGATATTAATTAATTGATTCACTCATCAATAAAATAGAATGAATTAAAATCATATAAGGCAACAATTCAAAGAATTCTAATTCTAATAAATGTTTACTAGCTCATTTTTTTCAGCAAATAAAAAAAATGAATTTGAAATTGAAATATATTTATTTGGGCGTAAATTAGCCACACGTTTTGTTTAATAAAAATGGAAATATCAATCTCTATAATTATAGTAAATTCGAATTCAAAGAATAAAATAAAATCCTCTAAATAATTTTGTATTAATCTTTGACATAAAATATATTTTTAGCATATTTTCTATTAATAAGATTATTAAACCAATTAAAGCAAATACGTTTTTAGCATATTTTTAATGCAAATACATTTTTCAATTCTATATTCATAATATCAATTAATTGATTGATATTAATTAATTGATTCACTCATCAATAAAATAGAATGAATTAAAATCATATAAGGCAACAATTCAAAGAATTCTAATTCTAATAAATGTTTACTAGCTCATTTTTTTCAGCAAATAAAAAAAATGAATTTGAAATTGAAATATATTTATTTGGGCGTAAATTAGCCACACGTTTTGTTTAATAAAAATAGAAATATCAATCTCTATAATTATAGTAAATTCGAATTCAAAGAATAAAATAAAATCCTCTAAATAATTTTGTATTAATCTTTGACATAAAATAAAAAAAACTAATTAAAAGAAGTATTTATCTAAATGATTTTTTTATATTGTAAGGAAAAGGTTTTTAATTTTTATATTGTAAATAAAAGCTTTTTAATAATTTTATTTTTTAAAAAACTATAGGTACATTAAATCAAAATATTTTTTTTTAAATGAAATATTTTTTATAAATAATTATAGCAACACTAATTTATTTTTCTGAATACATTAAAAAAAATTGACCGTAGTAGTATATAATTATTGACCGTAGTATATTTAAAATAGTTGAAAAATATGGTAATGCAATATATTTTTGGAAATGTTAAATATAGAATGAACCTCATAAATTAAGGCAATTTCAAAAATTAAGGGATTAGTAAAAGGTTGGGGTGGTAAACGATTTCTCTATCGTAAATTCATATTACTCATTTTAATTTTTAAATCTATTTTATATGTAGATCTGTTTGGTAGAATGATGACGGACTCATCTAAGGCATGTGTTTAAGACATTGAAGAATAATTCTTTACATTTTTTAGTTTTGTTTGTCTTTTCAATTTGCTACTTTTACGTTTTGGAGATTTATGTTCAGTTGTTGCAATGTAATGTAATTTGATTTATGATGTAGACATATATAACTTTTTCTTTTTTTTTAATTTCAATGTTTGTGTCGAATGCATTATTTATGATAATTTTTTATTACATAAGGTGGTTTTATTAATCAAGGCATAAGATATGATAAAATCGGAACACTCGCACTGTCCAATAAAGTCATATAATATAAAAGTAGAAGAAGAGGATCCCATCACAGTACATCGTGTTCCTGGAGTTAAACAACAACAACCCCAACTCTCTTAAAAACTCAAAATTAGAAAAATTATGTCGCGCAATTAAATTAGTGTAGACTATTAATGTGTACGATTAAATAATAATAAATTATGTCCGCAATTTGTGACTAATTTTTTGGGTCATGTTAATTCTTAGAGTACATGTTAAAGAATCCAAATATCAAAATATTCTCTTCAATTTTGTGGATTTTTTTTATATAATAAATTTTTCTGCATTTTATTTATGAAAATTTAACCGCATGAATTTTAATAAAATATTTTTTTATTTAAATCATTATATGTGTTACATTAATTTCAAGGGAACAAGTTAGCATTTTCCTATTTTTTTCATAGTTATTTTACTTTAGATATTATGAAATTACTTTAACTTTTTCTGTTTGCTCGGGGGCTTTATTTTAAGATATTTATACGAGATTTTATATTTTTACTCATATATTCATACATTGATCTATTTTTTGTATTTTTTATCGGGTCTGTGTTCATTTTTTTTGTTATTTATATATAACTTTTTTTTTTGTTGATTTATATGAAGATTATATATTTATATTCATATATTAAGACGGAAATCTATTTTTATTTTATAATTTACGTGAGATTTTTGTATTTATAATTTACATGCGCATATATTTTTGCACATGTATTACTTTGGGGCTATACTTACCTGATAGTCGAACTGTGAATTATCAGCGAATTTTTCCATGAGAACAAGAGTGTTAATACTACTTAATACCAAAAAAAAATATATTACAATAAATACGTTATTTTTATTCATATATTAACACAAAGACATATTTTTTTCCAATAATTTATACGATGTTCTATATTTATTTTATTTGGAGGATTTTGATGTGGAAATTAAATTAACTAATATAAGATATATTCAAATAATTTTTTTAGGGTATTTTTGTTTCATATTTATTTTACTATGGGTATTATGAGATTATTTTAACTTTGTTTTGTTTGTTTGGGGGGCTTTTTTTTAAAAAAAGTTTACACACGAGTCTATATTTTTACGTATATATTAAGAGACATGATTTATTTTTTTGTAATTTATACGGGACCTACTCTTTTTCTTTTTTTTTTGTGATTCACGCGGGAAATATATTAAAATTGTACGTTTAATTTTCGGTAAAATAAAAAATCAGAGGTACAATTTTAATTGAATTGTAAATGATTTTAAAACTATTTTAATTGACTATATTTATATATTAATACGGGATCTTAATTTATTTTATTTTTGACAAATACGGGATCCTACTTTTTTTATGTTATAGTTTTTCATTTTTCATCTTTTTTATTTTAGAATGATGAAAATTTTAATATTAAAATATTAATTTTTTAGTCTCATTTTACCCGTGCTTGGCACGGGTCCGGATACTAGTTGTTAAAATATAAGACTTAATTGAAAGTAAGTGGTTAAATACATGACAAAAATTGCAAATTCAACAGAGTTGTTGACTTTTTTGAAATATTCATAATCTCATTTCATTACTCATTTGAGAGCACCTAAAATTAAAACAATTTTGTTAAATTTCAAAGGTGTGATTCCCCAATTCAATTCCTAGTTATAGAATAATATTTTGTAAGACTTTATCTCACGCCCGAACTCTAAATTGTCAGAACCCCTTACCTACCTACAAATAGGAGGGTTAACACCAACTATGATAATGATAATATATAGTATAATTGTAATACTAATAATTTAACATTTCAAGTTGAATAAGGTTGGCTGAATTTCAATTAGTGGATAACCAAAACAATAATAGTTGTATTTAGGGTTATATATAACTAGACTCTTACCCGTGCGATGCACGGGTTTTATGCGCTATTTTATACTATAAAATAATTTGCAAAAACATTTATTAAATTTTATCTTATCTATTTTTTTTATTAACATCAGTAAGTAGCTTTGACAATCGACCAACTTTTTATATACATAAAAATTGGACAAAAGATTATTAGGAAAACATTAACTATTTTGAATAAAATACACAAAATAATAAAATGAACAAAAAAAATTAAAATAATAATAACCCAAAATAATTATTATTATTATTATTATTATTATTATTATTATTATTATTATAATTAGTATCACACATTAAATGCATGTAAGTGGATGATGTGACTAAATGAAAGGTTTTCATTGGTTTGTGGATTAGGGTTTAGATAGACAACTGGACAACTATCTAAGATTTATATATATATAGATAGATAATTTTGATTGTTTTATGGCTTGAAAAGATAATAATTACGGTATATTGTAATTATCGCCGGAAAAGCATACCTGAAGTGCTCTTGATTAATCTCTGGGAGGAGGAAAACAATCCCTCCACCATTGCACTAGCAGCAAGCTTTGTAGAAGTGCGAGTACTTTCCACATTCTGCATGGGGAAAGAATTTTTGCTTTGTGGTGTTTGGAATTATACTCCCTCCCATACTTATGTTACTACTCCACATTCTTTTATATAAGTCATCACCAATCTACATTACATCACTCATTCTAAATACATAGAGTGGTTAAACAAGGTATTTACCAAGTGGGGGAAGCCGCCGATAGATTTTTCGGTTGTAGAGTATAACATCAACTAAGCATTCCAAAATAGAAGTATTTCTAATCCATTGGAGAAAATGTATTCCTGCATAGCCCTTCATCCTGAAACACTTGAGTCTTGACTGAGGCTCAAGGGCTTCGAGTACTCACTCCACATTAGTATCAATGCCTTGTGAATTAGCGTAAATATCCGACGACAGGTATAATTGATTTAACTACTTTTTACCTATCAAATTAGCTTCTTTAGCGTCCCGCTCCCTCTGCACATTCTCAATGAAAGTACTCGATGTTTTCCGACAAGTCATATTTGCAAATTGGACTTGTGTGTGTGCAAGAACTTGTGAGAGACAGACCAATCATCGATGTACCTCATCGAAGGCAGCCGACACACATTCAAAGTCAGACACTATCAGCTACTCAGTTACTCTCCATCAATAATGTTACACTGTCAAATTTTGATGGCAGACAGATAGTTATAAAGTTTATATTTGCATTAGAAAAATATTGCTCATTTATATATACTAGATTAATAATAGAATGATAAAAACTGCTACCAATTGATAAATACACTGAATAACAACGATTTTATTGATGAATCTCTGAAGAAATTGGTCTCAAAAAGAGATTGAATAAAAACATTTACACTGCTGCAGAATTGAAATATTACACACATAAAACAGGACACAGGCACAGTTTAAAATTTAGTTGAAATTAAAACTGAAAAGCAAGGATTCATCCCAATCATAAAGGATGTTGCTAATTACAAAGAAGGGGATTTATATCAGAGATGTTGAGAGGAACATTCAGATGACGAAGCTTGAGAAAGATGTCCATGAGTCTAGAATTTCTTCTGCAGTTTTCAGCAAATAGCAGTAAGTTATTAATTTGATGACATATGCCATAAACTTATATAATATTTATTCTTAATTTTGTTCCAAATTTATATAAAATTTAGAATGCGGTATCCTTTAGCATTGCAAATGTTAAGGAAATAAAAAACATGGTATTAAAAAAGGACAAGCTAATCCTACATTGAATTGTTGAAAAGATTAGTTGAGTAATTAAGGATCTCAAACACACAACCAATAAAGAATTTTATGATAACTTGTCTGCAATAAGTATTGTGAATGTCATGTATTAAACAAGGTACATGTTCAAAATAGTTTAAAAACAGGATATTTACATACCATTAAATATTTCAAAAGACTAAACAAAATAAAATTAATATCCTTTTCATGCAAGTAGTGTGTTGATCTTAGAAAATGGAGAAAATGAAAATAAGAAAGTACAGATTATCAATAATTGACATCTTTCTATGATTTCAGTTCATCCTTAAGCTATATAATGCACTTCTACATGATATGCATGTTTAGAACTAGTCTATCATGAGATTCATAACAGGAATGTAGTGTTTGTGAAGAATATGATATAATGTGGCAAATCAAGCAACACCCTCTCTCCATTCTGTATCTATTACAAAAAACAAAAATTGCCTTCCTTAAGTAAGATATGAAGCCTGTTACAGAAGAGAATACTGTCAAACAATATAAAGAAAGGAGAAAGATATGTTTCTTAGGTGTTCACCATTTTTCGCATATAGAAGTGTTATCTATATGCCGTTAAGTTCATTCAGAAAGCATTGACTATCCTGTCAAAATATCTAAATGAATCCTCATAATAGCCCTCATCATGAGGGTGCCACAAATCCACTTCCATCTTCCATTCAGCAAAATCATTCCCTGCGTTTAGAGTTCCCATATGTCAAAAATCAACATACATTTGGTGAGAAAAACACAATCTATGTAGCACTAACTCAAACATAGATATAGGACAGGATGCTGACAGAGACACGTAGACACCAATAATAATTTGAGAAAATAAAACGTTTCAATGTCACTAAATATATCGGTGTTGTGAAGGCGTCAGACACAAAGACAAATTTTCAATTTGAAGTGTCGGTGCTACATAGAATTATATATAGTTAAAAAGAACAAGATGAATAAAGCAAGGGATTCAGTAAATTACTAAAGTGTATTAATTTTTCTTTTGCAATTAACTTCAATTTAGGAACGTAAGCTATCGTTTGCCAATCTTCCCCAGTTCTTTTCTGGCATCGCTTCTACTATTTGAAGAGAAGTCATGGCTCCCAACGACTCTGGCAGCTCATTAAAGTAATGTAGAGTCAACTTTTGCAGGGAAGGAATAACTTGTATGCCCTGTAACATTCTGCTGTTTCCACCATCGCCTTGAATTGCCATTTGACAAAGGGAAGTTAGCTTGGTCATATTAGCTTGGCTCAACTATTATTTTGTAGAGTATAACATCAACCAAGCCTTCCAAAATAGAAGTATTTCTCATCCAATGGGTAAGATGTATTCCCAAATAACCCTTCATCCCAAAACCCTTGAGACCTATGGGAGGCTCAGGGACTTCAAGTACTCCCTCCACATTAGTATCAATGCCTTGTGAATTAGCCAACCAAAGATGGATTAGTTGTTCCTTCACCATTTCAAAATCCTTAGCAATAACAGCGCAAAATGTAAAACATGGCCTCGGTGAAAATTTCAAATGAAAGTAGCTTAGTCTCAAAAGTCAAAACAGACATAATATCCTCAGATAAATTCAAAAAGTTACTTTCTTTTATAGAAAGCCATTGATGTTTGTTCCTCAGATAAATTCAAAAAGTTACTTTCTTTTATAGTTACTTCCTATGTGAAATGAGGAAAATCAGCAAAGAAAAGAAGGCTCGAGGAAGGAGATAGACATCACAGAGTAAGGCTGGAGAAACAATAATAATCTTCATTAAAATTTAAAATGCATCATGGAAATAAAATATATAGCCTATAGATAAAATAAACCTGTTAAAGAACAAGACAAAGAAACCTTTGTTCATTGTGCAAGTCTACATATCTAGTATACAGGTGTTCACTTTGTTTGAATCCAAACTTACTAGGTAGGTAAGGAGACATATTGTCCCAACAATGATGTCCTTCCTTCACTGTATCATCCACTGCATCCGCTACTCAAAAACACAACATAAAGAGGTTTCACACAGCGTCTAGGGCCTCTACACACAGCCACAAATGTCAACATAATAAATAAGTCATGAAACCTACCTAGTATTATGTAAAAATTCCTGCCAAGAGATGCACAAAACCAAGAGTAGATTAAAAAATCCTTAAATTCATACATCAAATCAAATACTATGATGACAGAAACAATAATTGTAAATATCAAAAGTCAAAACTCACAACAATGCTAGGAGATGAAATTTGACACATTATAAAGTATTAAAAAATCAAACTAGAATAATAGAAAAGTTCTGAAGTAGTGAAGTCAGAAATGTATAACAAATTATTAGGAAGGTACAAATAGGAAGACAATGAATTGCAACAATTCATCTGAAAATCCTGCGGAATTCATACATCTTAGTAAACCAGCTTTCTAGCATCCCCTTTGGTCAATTTTTCTCTCAATTAAAAACTCAAGTCTTGAAATGGGTTGAGTGAATGCAAGCTTGCTCCAGGAACCCTTTTTGACCAGGAAAATGACTTGATTTATGTTCCGCTACCCTTTCTGACCGGGAAAATGAAAAACTGGTGTATAAGATCCTGATAAACCACTTGTGCATCCTTAAGTCTTACATTTTTGCATAGTCCATCGACAAGTATAGTGTATGTATACATATCTAGCTGAATTCCGGGTCTTTGATCTTTGCTAATAATTCAATTGCCTTGTCAAACTGATGGTTTTTCCACAAAGTACCCAATAAAGAATTGTAAGTAACAACATCTGGTTTCACACCCTGTTTTATCATAACAGCTAACACATTTTTAGCTTTTCTCAACTCTCCTTCCTTAGATAAACCATCAATAAGTGTATTAAAAGTATAAACATCTGGGCTGATGTTTTTTAAATGCATTTCTTTGAAGAGATTTGTTGCTTCATCCACCATTTTATTCTTGCATAATCCATTAAGCATGACATTATAGCTACAAACATCAGGAATCACTCCCCGTTGAGCAATAGTGTTGAATACATATTTGGCCTTGTTTACTTCTTTAACCAAGAAATACCCATCTATTAAAGAAGTATAAGTAACAACATCTGGTTTCACACCTTGTTTTATCATAACAGCTAAGACATCTATTGCTTTTCTCACCTCTCCTGCCTTAGATAAACCATCAATCAATTGATTAAAAGTATGAACACCCGGGCTGATGTTTTTCAACAACATTTCATTTAACAAACTAACAGCTTCTATGAATTGACCGACAATACAAAGGCCATATATTAAAGTATTGTAAGTGACAACATTAGGATAAATATTCTTGACAATCATTTCAGAATATAAATGAAAAGCATCACTCACAAGTTTAACCTTGCAAAGACTATTAATGACTATACTGTACATTACCACGTTTGGTTTAACCATTAACGCTTCAATCTTTCTAAGCAACCGGAGGGCAGCTGTTGTTTCTCCTTTTTTACATAACCCATCAATCAAGATTCCATAACTAATTTGATCAAGCTGAAATCCCTTTGATATAACATTGTCATGAAAATCCAAAGCTTTAATAACCTGACCACTAAGACACATGCCTTTCATAAGTGTATTTATTGTTATCGTATCAAGCTGATAACCTAGCTTGAGAATTTTTGCTAATACAGAAAATGCAAAATTGAGTTGACTAAGGTGGCAGAAACAATTGAGCAAGATGTTCAAAGTAACAAAGTTAGGTTGAATTCCATTGAGTTCCATTTGATGAGAGAGGGAAATAGCAGTGTGAAACTGCTTGGTTTTAACAAGGGAAGTTAACATCTTATTGAATTCGAAGACGGATGATGGGGTAGGGTTGACATCGAGAATTCCATTGAATGAAAAACCAGCATCATCATCAACAACAAGATTGTGATTTTTGCACAAAGTACCCAATAAAGAATTGTAAGTAAAAACATCTGGTTTCACACCTTCTTTTATCATAACAGCTAAGACATTTTTAGCTTTTCTCACCTCTCCTTCCTTTGATAAACCATCAATCAATATAGTAAAAGTAACAACATCCGGGCTGATGTTTTTCAACAACATTTCATTTAACAAACCAACAGCTTCTTTGAATTGACACACAATGCAAAGGCCATATATTAAAGTATTGTAAGTGACAACAGTAGGATAAATATTCTTGACAATCATTTCAGAATATAAATGAAAGGCATCACTCACAAGTTTATCCTCGCAAAGACTATTAATGACTGTGTTGTACATTACCACGCTTGGTTCAACCATTAACTCTTCAATCCTTCTAAGCAACTGCAGGGCAGCTGTTGTTTCTCCTTTTTTACATAAGCCATCAATCAAGATTCCATAACTAATTTGATCAAGCTGAAATCCCTTTGATATAACATCGTCATGAAAATCCAAAGCTTTAATAACCTGACCACTAAGACACATGCCTTTCATAAGTGTGTTCATTGTTATCGTATCAGGCTGATAACCTAGCTTGAGAATTTTTGCTAATACAGAAAATGCAAAATTAAGTTGACTAAGGTGGCAGAAACAATTGAGCAAGATGTTCAAAGTAACGATGTCAGTTTGAATTCCTTTGAGTTCCATTTGTTGAGAAAATGAAATAACAGTAGTGTAATTGTTGATCTTAGCAAGGGAAGTTAATATCTTGTTAAATTGGAATATGGATGGGGTAGGATTGATATATAGCATTCGATTGAATGAAGAAATAGCATTAGTATCATCAACATCAACAACAAGATTGTGATTTTGATGAAATTGGGAATTGGAATGAGCTTGAGAGTTAAATCGACTACGATTGAAATTGGGAATTGGAAAACAGAAATTGTTGGGAGTAGAAAGAGAGATAGCACCGTAACAATTCAACACTGAAAATGACATTCTAACGGCTGTTGGGAGTTGAATGAGATGCTGCTGCTGCTGCTGCTGCGGTTGTTGTAACAAAAGCAACTCAATTTTGGTCTTTTGGATTAGATTTTGATTTTACACTTTATCCATTAATGGGAGGATGAATATCTCTAAATAAAATTCAATAAAATTTTATGTCATATTTTCATATTAATTTATATTTTAAATAAATTTTGTTTATTGTTTGAGGTAAGGGTTTTTTTTTTTTTTTGAAGAGGCCAAAATGGAGGTAAGGGTTAAAGGAGGTAATGAGTTTAAGGTTTAAATTTCAAATTTCGAGCACATGATTTTGGCGAAACTCTTCAACCCTTCATAGAAGGTGGTTAGTGTATCTTGTTATGATGCTGGGTCCGGACCTCACACTTTGTACATGGATTAGAGTGCTTCTTGTACTCCCTTTAATAATATTATTTTGCTTATAAAAAAAAAGGTTTAAATTTCAATGAGGGTGAAAAAAAAATACTAACATTAACAACAAATTCCTAATTTTTTCGGTTAAAGAGAAATAAATAACATACTTAGAATAAGGCCCGAATATCTTAAAGAGATAATTATCCTAATAATAACAAACTTAAGGGGCCAAAATATCTTTTTGTTTTAAAATCAAAATTTCAGTTTTTTTTTTTTTTACATTTTTTTTAAATTCTTTCAGGAGCTGGCCCAAAAGCCTGTGGGCCGGCCCATGTCGGCCCATGAAAAAACCTGGTCGATAAGGCTCGGCTCACTATTTTTGAAGCCCGGCACGTGTAAATATATAGGGCTAATGGGCCGGCCCGATAGCCCGACCCATTTTGACAGCAATACAGTAGTTTTTTTTTTTTTTTACAATAGTTATTTCCTTCAAATTGAACTATTACAAAAAATAACACTGATCCTAATCCCCACAGCCAAATTAACTTGCCAAAATGAGCATGTGATGGTTTTCTCATATTCACATAATTCGGTCTCAATAATGATAGATAGCAATGAAATCTACATATGTTAGATAAGAAATCATGTGTTGATTCTCTCCACATGATTCTCTCCTCAATCCAACTTTTCTTTGCTGCAACACTCTTACTTGATCTGAATGACTGAATGTTAGTAATCATTCTGTAAGTGGTTAAAACCATAGTGAATATGTGAAAAAGAAAAGGCATATATACAGTTTGTTTAAATGTCATTTTGCTTTGACAAGCTTTCATCCATTATTTTTATCCAATATGAATATGTGATTAAAATTAACTAATGAAAGATTAAGATCTTTTTTTTTTTTTGTCAAAGTAGCCTAGTGGCTAGACTCTCACACATTTAAATGTGGAGAAGTGTGGAATTCGGGGTTCGAACCCCGGCCACTCCGATAATATCTCTGGTAGCTACCATTTTAGTTACATTTATGGGACGAAAGATTGAGCTTTTAAGTTGGGATTTAGTTAAAAGATTTTGTGCGGGTCCAAAAACAAATGTAACACATTTTTCACAAACTCGAAGAATTTTACAGATAAACCTGTTGGGATATGAAAGGAAAGCCATAGAAACAATTTCAACAAAGAGATAAGATAGAGCAATAGAAATAAAAAATGCAGCAGAGCACATGTAAGCAACCAATTCTAAGTGCTACAAGTGCTTGTTTTGCGAGGAGCTGTTTGTCGTAAGAACGAAACATTTTGCAAGTGCTTTCTTGTTTTGTGCGAAGCATAATTGGATCATACCTTGGTAGTGGAATCATTGGAGTCTTCCATGCAACACTTGAAATAATTGGACACCAACTCTGCGATCAAATGTTCAGCTTAGTACAATCCTCACTAGTTCTATTGAAACGAGAAAACAAAATTGGCCACGTAATAAAGAGAAAAATCCAGAATCAACTCAACTCCAGAAATTTACAACCAGCTCTTTTGAAATTAAGCTATATCTTACACACATCTTTAAAATACACTGTCAAAAAGGCAAAGAGAGTTATCAGCTTTTGGTAAATGAAATGCCATATGAAGAACTGAAGAAAAGCAAACAACAATTAAGAAAATAACAGACAAAGAAAGAACAGAATGATATGAGTGTGAAGGAGTAAGGGGAAGCACAATCAAGGCAAGAAGGTAAGTGATTAGGCATGTAATTAAGTTTTAGGCTAAATTATATTTTTGGTCCCTTAAGTTTTTTTTTTTTGTTTCATTTTAGTCTCTTAAGTTACAAACATTTACAATTTGGTTCTTTAAGTTTTTTTTGTTTCATTTTGGTCCCTAAGTTATGAATGCCGTGGAATTTGATCCTTTAATTTACAAAACTTATACAATTTAGTCCTTCAATTAGAGATCAAAATATCTTAATATTTGTAATTTAAGGGACCAAAGTGTTCAAAATTCATAACTTAAGAGAGCAAAATTAAACGAAAAAAACTTTGTTTTTTTGAAGAAGCTAAAATGATATTAACAAACAGCCTCCTCAGCACAAGGTGTGACAAGGTAGACACTACCAAAGTTTACAAATAATCACAGAAGAAAATCAATCATACAAGGCCCAAACATAACAAAGGACTAGACCACCAACTATGGTAGTTTAAGACTAAAGTAACACTCGTCGTCTTCAACCACCGATAAGTAAAGAGTTTGATCTTGTCCAACATCTGATGAAGGGACTAACTTATCAAAATTTAACAATTTGGTTCTTTAGGTTTTTTTCATTTCATTTTGGTCCCTTGAGTTATGAATGCTGCACTCTTTGATCCTTTAATTTACAAAACTTATACAATTTAGTCCTTCAATTAGAGACCAAAATATCTTAACATTTATAATATAAGCGACCAAAGTGTTCAAAATTCATAACTTAACGGACCAAAATTAAACGAAAAAACTTAAGGGACTAACTTATTACATTTACCAAAATGAAATTAAAAAAACTTAAGAGACCTGAAACTTAAAATTAACCTAAGGGACCAAAAGTATAATTTAGCCTAAGTTTTATTTTAAAAAAACAACCATATTCTTAGAAGTGGGGAATACATGGTTCGAACTCCGACCCCTCCAATAATAAGTAAATAGTCATTTATATAAGTAAACATAAAGGTTAAATTGTTCTTTATATGTACTTCTTGAGTACTTCTAGTTTATTTGTACATTCAATCATGATATATAATTAAACATTGCAGACAACGAATCCTAGAGCTGCAATTAAAATGTCTAAGAAAAGGGTTGGAAAAGTAAAACAATACAGGATGAGCACATGTACAGGTTCTATCAACAGACTTACAAAATGATAACAGGGCTGATATTAACAGACTGTAGCTGCTGCAATACGTCCAGACTAGAAAAAATAGAAGATAAATTAATCACTACTATTCTTTCAATAACAATAGTGTGGTAGTCATGAAAAGGAAATAAACATAGTGTGGTAGTCATGAAAATTCAAATAACTTAATTTGTAACTAGAAAGGATCTCACCTTGTTTTACTCTTATGATAGACCCCTAGCCATCATTTCACAAAGAAGTTTCTCTGTTATATCAAATAGCAGCCATCATTTCACAGAGTGAGCACATATGTTAGTATGACATTTTCTAGATTATGACGACATAATAAGTAAATCATGAAACGATAATAAACTAATAGTCAATTCTATTAGGTAAAAAGTCCTTCCAAGAGACACATTAAGACCAAGAGTAGATTCAAAAAATCCTTAAATTCACACATCAAATCAAACACTATGATGACAGAAACCATAATTGTATATATCAAAGCTCACAACAATGCTAGAATTTACTAAGAATTTAGCTACAAGTAGAAAATCAAACTAGAATGATAGAAAGGTGCTGAAGTAGTGAAGTCAGAACACGACCATAGAATTTACTAAGTATTTAGCTCAGAAAATAAATTATTTAATAACCATTGTAGAACAGAATTACCAGATATCTTAGAAATCATTTAGTTTGAGAAATGGATAGATTGGAATTTCTCAGTATTACATCACTACCTCAGATACATAAAGCTTGTTTGATCTCAACTATTAGGAGGATACTCTAAAATCTACTAAGCACAAATGTATAACAAAACATTAGCAACAATTCATTGAAATGTATGGTCATACATCATAACAAACCAGTTTTCTAGCATCATCTTTGGTCAATTTGACAAACCATGAAAGTAAGTTCCAATGTTGTCGGAAATCACAAGCATAACAAGACATACAGAACCTAGTTAACTTAGTTATCTTTCAGATGTTTCTTTTGGTGCATTCAACGAAGTTTCCCCATGATGAACTGTCTAGGCAAGTGAAGATCAAACTCCTCAGTTGTATGCATGTAACTATTCCAGCATATGAAGTGCGCAGAACTGGTTTGCTTTTACACATGCTACCAACGTAAATTCTATCTCTTTCGTTTCCAATGTATAAGATTAAATTAAATATTATATTCAGAAGTACAAAGGAGAGGAAGTGAAACAAGCCTAGACATTTATTACAACAAATCATCATGTAGATCTAAAAGACATAAGACATTAAAACCTTTGAAACAGAAAAAAAAAAAAAAAAAAAAAAAAGATGCTTATAATCTAAAAGACACAAGACATTAAGACCTTTGAAAAAGAAAAAACAGAAACTTATTATAAATAACTTCATTTATGTCCGGCTACCCTTTTCGATCAGGAAAATGAAAAACTGGTGTATGCAAGCTTGCTCTGGCAGTTGAAGTTTAAATGCAAATCCTAATGTTGCAAGATAAAAAATGAACTGAATACCTCGCAACTAGATAAAGGTGCATTGCAGCCTGCTAGACCTATCAGTAATACTTACAACATGCCTCCTCGGATCATGTACTCTAAAGATGCAACGTCTTTCGTTTCATCTATTCTATTAAATATAAATTGAACTCAAACAATCACAGTGAATGGAAAATATCCTTGAAAAAATATGATGCAGATTCACACAAAATTGGGAAGAAAAGGATAGCTATTAAGGAATTAAAAAGACAAACACAATTGCTGTTACAAATATCATAATGAAACTACCAAAGTATAACTTTTAATTAAAATTAAAACAAATGTAATAGTGAACCAATTCCACCAACCATCTTTTACAAATATGAAAGGAAATAAAAATTAGATGGTCGTTTTACTCTTACAAAAGACCTCTAGCAATCATTTCACGAAGAAGTTTCACCGCCTTCTCATTCTTGCCATTTTTTGACAAAGCATGAATAAGAGTTGTGTAAGTTATGCCGTTAGGGGTGCAACCGTTATCTTCCATTTTTGACATTAAGGACAATGCTTCATCAAGCAAGCCCTCTTTACAAAGCCCATCAATCATAACATTATACATCGTCACATTAAAATGGTAGCCTTTAATCAAAATATCCTGATAAATCTCTAGTGCATCCTTCAGTCTTCCATTTTTGCATAGTGCATCGACAAGTATAGTGTAAGTATACATATCTAGCTGAATTCCTTGTTCATTGATCTTCACAAATAATTCAATTGTTTTGTCAATCTGATGGCTTTTGCACAAAGCATCCAATATAGAATTGTAAGTGATGACATTAGCATGTAGGCCTCTATCATGCATCTCATCAACAAGATCCCAAGCATCAGGGATTCTCCCCGATTTGCAAAGCCCATCAATAAGTGAATTGTATGTTCTAGTATTAGGAGCTATGTTTTTTAAATGCATTTCTTTGAAGAGATCCATGGCTTCATCCACCATTTTATTCTTGTATAAACCATTAATCATGACATTGTAGCTAACAACATCTGGTTTCACTTCCGTTTGAGCAAATGTATTGAATACATATGTGGCCTTGTTCACTTCTTTAACCAAAAAATACCCCTCCATTAAAGAATTATAAGTAACAACATCTGGTTTCACACCTTGTTTTATCATAATAGCCAAGACATTTTTAGCTTTTCTCAACTCTCCTTCCTTAGATAAACCATCAATCAATATATTAAAAGTAACAACATCCGGGCTGATGTTTTTCAACAACATTTCATTTAACAAACCAACAGCTTCTTTGAATTGACACACAATGCAAAGGCCATATATTAAATTAGTGTAAGTGACAACATCAGGATAAATATTCTTGACAATCATTTCAGAATATAAATGCAAAGCATCACTCACAAGTTTATCCTTGCAAAGACTATTAATGACTATACTGTACATTACCACGTTTGGTTTAACCATTAACTCTTCAATCCTTCTAAGCAACTGCAGGGCAGCTGTTGTTTCTCCTTTTTTACATAAGCCATCAATCAAGATTCCATAACTAACTTGATTAAGCTGAAATCCCTTTGATATAACATCGTCATGAAAATCCAAAGCTTTAATAACCTGACCACTAAGACACATGCCTTTCATAAGTGTAGTCATTGTTATGGTATCAGGCTGATAACCTAGCTTGAGAATTTTTGCTAATACAGAAAATGCAAAATTAAGTTGACTAATGTGGCAGAAACAATTGAGCAAGATGTTCAAAGTAACAAAGTTAGGTTGAATTCCTTTGAGAGAGGGAAATAGCAGTGTCAAACTGTTTGTTTTTAACAAGGGAAGTTAACATCTTATTGAATTTGACGATGGGTGGGGTAGGGTTGATATTGAGCATTCGATTGAATGAAGAATCAACATTAACAACAAGATTTTGATGTATTTGGGAATTGGAATGAGCTTGAGAGTAAAATCGGCGACAATTGAAATTGTTGGAAGGAGAAAGAGTGATAGCAGCAGCAGCACCGTGACTTAACACTGAAAATGACATTTTAATGGTTGAGATTGAAGAATGAAAATTGTTGCGACTGTGGTATTAGTGATTCACTTTTATGATGCTGCAACTGCCACTCAGTTTTGGATAAGATTGATAATCCTCTGCAGTCAAAATCTCTCTAGTGCTCTTTACTGCTCTATTTTCAGCCACTTGATTAAATCAAACGGCACAAATATAAACTGAAAAAAGAAAATAATAAAAAAATAAAATAACTGAAAAAAGTAATGGTGAAACGGAAGTAATTAACAGACACGACGGCATCATCGTGGCTGACGATGGCAGCGACTACTCCGGTTGATTTTGCAGAAGTGGCGGAGAAGGCTCTCTTTTGAATTGATTCCACTGCTTACTGTAATTGGTGCAACGGAAGCTGCTGTGACTTCTTTTATCTAATTTAATCTATATAAGAATATTAGTTGGCATAACTATAAACTACTCTCGGTTAAATTGTTGCCACGCCATGTATCATAAATAAGAGTAATTGATGTCCCAAAATTTAATAACGGAACTAAAAGTACATATCATTTCTGATGGAATCAAGTCATATGAGCCATTTTTTTAGTTTGTGAGTGAAAAAGTGTTTTATCAAACTAGTTTTTACATTGTAACTAAGTCTGCCACATTTTGCACTTTTTGAGTGAAAATTCGGTTTGTGGAACTAAATCGTCTAAGCCATGTGAATAAGTCACTTTCAAACTTTTTTGGGTTCCAAATGTCTCAAATCAAATTTCAAATATCTTTTATTCAAATTTCTACTTTCTTTCTCAAACTCACGTTCTTCCTTTAAATCTTACATTTCTCTCTCTCTTCCTACCCTAAATTTTAATTAATATATAAATTTTAACTATCGTATACGGGATAAATTATCACCGATAAAAAATTTAAAATAAATATCATTTGTGAGACAAATTATAACTAATAAAAATTTCAAAAAAAACTAATTGACACGGGATAAGTTTTAACTGATATATAAATTTAACTATCTTATACGGGATAAATTATTACTGATAAAATATTCAAAGTACTTATCATATGTGACACAAGTTATTACTAATAAAAATTAAAAAAAAAAATAAATCAAAAAAACTATTTTATACGGGTTAAGTTCTAACTAATGTAAATTTCAAACTAACTATGATATATGGGGCAATTGTAATTGATAAAATTTTTAAAATAATTATCAAATGTGAGAAAGTTCTAACCAATTACAATTTGTTTTAAAAAAAAAAAAACTATCTTATACGGGATAAGTTCTGACTTATATAAATTTCAAATTAAATATCATATACGAGACAATTCCTAACTGATAAAAATTTCAAAATGATTATCAAATATATGAGACAGATTCTTGCTATTAAAAAATTTAACATTTTTGGTATCCAAAATAACTATCATACCTGGGGCAAATTATACTACTAAATTTCAAATATCTTTTGCAACTTTACCTTTGGTCAAACATATTTTTGGTGAAATTTTTTCTAGATAGATAAAATGGTAAAATTAGAATAAACCTTCAATTTGATCCTTAAATTAATGATATATCTTTAATTTAGTTTTCAAACTATCAAAATATACTAAACAATCCCTAAATTATTGTTAATACATCAATTTAACCCCTCAATTCTTTTAAAAACATGTGAGAAAATCATAGTTTAAGGACCAAAATGATGGATTATTAACAGTTTAAGGATCATTTAATATATTTTTATAGTGTAAGGAGGACCATTAAAGAGAGATTGATGGTTCTCGAACTAAATTGAATGTTTATTCGATAAAATTATTATAAAGTGATACACATAATGACTACTTTAGTGAGGGAATCGAAGTTTAAACCTTAGTCATAACATTCTCTTTAATAATTTGGATATTTTTTGTCAGTTAAATTAGAATATGTGGACATTTTTTAATCATGTAATTATTCAAAATAGGTAATCAATATATTATTTCAGACCAATTGTCTCTGAAAAAAAAAAGAAACAAAATGCTAAGTTTGAAAATTCTTTTTTGACAATTGTTAAGATTGAAAATTGAAATCTATATATTATATGAAAATGAGTGTAGGAGAGTAGTGCTATTTAGCACAACTTTAACCAACGAAATTTAACTATACAAAATTGTTGAGACAAAATCCTATTTTGATGTTTTAAAGATAACAACCCTTAATTAAATTTTAATTTGATTCTGATCATTTTGTGATCTAACAAGTGCTCTTGAGTGATTTAATTTAAGAACAGATGCAATGGATTAAATTAACCTTGTTTCACTCATAAGAAAAGAATCAAACAAGTTTTAGACAAATCTGCAGTAGAAGAATGATCTCAGATTGGTCTCCAGACTTATGCGTTCTAAAGCATAAGCACTTATTCAAGTCAACTGGTACAAGACAAGAAAGAACTTTTAAGTTGGACTTATTAAAGGATCATAACAGTACAAATAAGTCATTTAAGGCAAGGAATTAATTTTGGTTCTTGAGCTTACTCAAATAAGCTTCTTTAAGGAATAATAACTTCACATCTTGCAACAAGGCTTTATGTTCTCATAGAACATCATTAAAGAAGATAATCTAGACCAATAAGAACTCAGCAACAAGTACATACAGCTTGCATAGAAGCCTCACATCTGAATCAAGTACAAAGCTTATGACAAGGGTGGCTACATTCCCCCATAAAAAAGTACTCATCTTACTATTCATGTGTCCTTTGAAGGACAAGTGAACAGTGGCTACTCTATGCCTTTGATGAAGAGTTTACAGCTGGTTGACAACTTGCAACAACTTGCAACAGCTATATTTTCGTTGGACCTTATCCACACCATCTCAGAGAATGGTCTCCAACGTCCTGGAGAATGATCTCCCAGTTTCTGCACTTAGGTGGCAATCTTATCCAAATGAATTCAAATCTTATTTTCCCACATGGGAAATACATTTGCAACGGATATACACTCAGAGACAACCCATTTACAGTTGGCCAAAGAATATTTCTGACCAACAAGTACAAGTGACTGTCAGAGACCATGAGAAGAACGATCTCCTGAAGCATCTGAAGGACAGAATCACATGGGCTGGTTTGTTTGTCTCTCAACGGCTATTTCTCCACTCACAACGAATATGTGTGATGTCCAAGCATCAAGGGAGCATCTCCATCTATAAATAGCACGTTGGTTTAATGGGAAGAGCAAGAACTTGAAGCACACAAAGCAATCTAAATACATTCTATCTCAAGCAATCAAGCTCTTCTTTTCACTCATACTCTAAAGCTCTCTAGAAATCTAGGATCATATTTTGTAGAGTACTTTGAGTGTATCAATTTGTAAGCTTCACATCCGGTTAGGTGTATAAGCTTAGATCCAAAAGAATCATTGTTAAATCTTTAGGATTCTCTCAAGTCAATTGGGTATAATTGATTGAGGTTACCTTGTAAAGGTAGATCAGCTGAATATAGCTGGATACTTTGTGATCTGGATTTAGGTCATAAAGGGTTCTTTGATCTGGGCTTAGATCAAAGGGAAGTTTCTGTAATCTTGGTCTAGATTATAGTGGATAATCTCACGCAAGTGGGGACTGGAGTAGCCCATACTATTAAGGGGTGAACCAGGATAAATTCTTTGTGTGATTCTCTTCTCCCTTACTCTTTTATTTTATGCAAACACTATACACACTAATCACTTGATTATTTGCACTTACATTTTAAGGAGAACGTTCTCCAGTTGATCTAACCATCAAGCTTTTGTAGGCTGTTATTGTCTAACTTTATTTTGCAGTAGAAAATTTTAAAGGGTCACAATTCAAACCCCCCTTCCTTGTGACAAACCTTGTTACTTCAATTGGCATCAGAGCACTGCCTCTAAAATCTAAGCATCTAACAAGTGCTTGAGGAAAAGATTCAGGAAGGAAGTAATGTCTAAACCTGCAAAATTCATCTCAGAAGGAGGATCATCAAATAGACCACCTCTTTTTGAAGGAAATGACTACTACTACTGGAAAGACAAGATGGAACTATTTCTTAGGTCACAAGACATCAACATGTGGGCTGTAGTTGAAGTTGGAGACTATGCTCCACTGGTCAAAGATTCATTCACACCAAAACCACAACTTGAATGGACAACTCAAGAATCTGACAGGGTACTACTAAACACTAAAGCTCAATTATTTATTAAAAGTGCTTTGTGCAGGGAAGAATATGACAGGATCATGGAATGCAAGAACGCCAAAGAAATGTGGACCACTCTTCAAACACACCATGAAGGAACCAGCCACATAAAAGAAACAAGGATTGACATAGGAGTAAGAAAGTTTGAACTGTTTGAAATGAGTAATAGTGAAACTATAGATCAAATGTATGGAAGGTTTACAGTCATCATAAATGAGCTAAATTCTCTTGGCAAAAAGTATACCACACATGAGAGAATAAGAAAGCTACTAAGATGTCTACCAGAAGAATGGAGACACATAGTAACTGCAATAACTGTAGCAAAAGATCTCAAAACAATGGATCTAGAAGATTTCATTGGATCTTTAAAAGCTCATGAAGCAATACTTCAAGAAAAGAAACCAGCAAATAACAAAATGATTGCTCTAGAATCACAAGTAAAAGAGAACCTTAAAAGAGAAATAACATGTGATGAAGAGAATCCCCTTCAACAAGATGATGAGGAAGAAATGGCTTTTCTCTCAAGAAGAATCCAAAGGCTGATGATGAGAAGAAATCAAATCAAAAATTCATTTCCACCAAGAAGAAATGAAACTGATTTAAGCCAAGTAAAGTGTTACGGATGCAATCAAACTGGACATTACAAAAATGAATGTCCAAAGCTGAAGCAAAGAAAACCTCCCTACAACAAATCCATGATGGCTACATGGGACGATCTAGAAGAATTACCAGAAGAAGAAGAAGCAAATGTCTGCCTAATGACCAGAACCAACTTTGATGAGGTAAATCTTGAACCTTGTTCATCATGCATGAAAACTGAACAACTATTTGATAATCTCTTGTATGATTCACAAATTACTGCTCAAAAGTATGATCAACTTAAAAATGAACTCACTGAAATTATTAAAGAAAGAGATGAGTATAAATTTGAACTTACTAAAGTCATCAAAGAAAAAGATGAGTATGAAACTAAAAATAAAACCTTAAAAGACACTTTAAAAAGAGTTCAAAATGATCTAGATAAAGTAGCTAAGTTAAGTAAAGAAGAAATTATTGTTCAACAAGAAAACTTAGGACTAAAACAGAATATTTCACTTTTAGAAAAAGACATAGCCAAATATGTAAAAGCAACTGAAACCTTTGAAAACATCCTAGGTGTTCAACAAAGAGTAATTGATAAAAATGGAATAGGCTTCAAAACTCATCAAACAATTTATGATAAAGTTTTCTTACCTAAAAAAGATCAAAAAGTAAAAAAACTGTTTTGTTCCTTCTGTCATAAACATGGACATATAAGATACTTCTGTTTTAAGAAACGATCAAAAAATTCTGTGAGAGATCATTCTCCAGATAATCTCCAAAACTGGTCTCAAAGGAATGCATACACAAAACCATCTCATAAGAGAATACATTTTAAAAACACTAACCAACAAGGACCCAAATCCAAATGGGTACCAAAAGTCTTACTAAACTCAAATACAGGAATGTATGCTAGCAGTCAAGAAAAAGCCATGGTACTTGGACAGTGGCTGCTCGAGGCACATGACTGGAGACAGACACAGCTTCCTTTCCCTTGAAGAAAAGGAAGGAGGAACCGTTACCTTTGGAAATAATGAAAAAGCTAGTATCAAAGGTAAAGGTATAATAGGTAAAATTAATTCTGCTAAATTAGAAAATGTTCATTATGTAGAGGGTCTAGAACATAACTTAATAAGTATTAGTCAACTATGTGATAATGGTCTTGAAGTTATTTTTAAAACTCATACATGCGAAATTAAACAAATATCTTCTGGAAAAACTCTTTTTAATGGATCAAGAAAAAAGAATGTATATGTCATATATCTAGATGAACTGCCTGTTGAGTCATGTTTTGTATCTCTTGAAAAGGATAAATGGATTTGGCACAAAAGAGCAGGACATGTAAATATGAGAACAATTGCAAAACTTTCTCAACTTGATCTAGTAAGAGGATTACCAAAGATAAGTTTTGACAAAGATAAACTATGTGAAAGTTGTACAAAGGGAAAACAAACCAAAAGTAGTTTTAAACCTAAAGATTTTATTTCAACTAAAAGACCTCTTGAATTACTTCACATAGATTTGTTTGGACCTGTCAAAACTACTAGTCTAGGTGGCAAAAACTATGGTTTTGTTATTGTTGATGACTACTCTAGATACACATGGGTTTTATTTTTAAAAAGTAAAGATGAATCTTTTGAATCTTTTAAAATCTTTTGTAAAAAGGTTCAAAATGAAAGAGGTTCAAATATCATCTCCATAAGAAGTGATCATGGTGGAGAATTTGAAAACTCCCACTTTGAATCATTCTTTGATGAAAATGGTATTTCTCACAACTTTTCTTGCCCAAGAACTCCTCAACAAAACGGAGTTGTTGAAAGAAAAAATAGAACCTTACAAGAAATGGCAAGAACTATGATAGACGAATCCAATGTTGAAAAATACTTTTGGGCTGAAGCTGTCAACACTGCTTGCTATATCTTGAATAGAATGTCTATTAGAAAAGTTTTGAACAAAACCCCTTATGAACTTTGGAAAGATAAAAAACCAAATGTTTCTTATTTTCACATTTTTGGGTGTTATTGTTACATCTTAAATATTAAAGACAATCTAGGAAAATTTGACTCTAAGTCTGATAAAGGAATCTTTTTAGGATACTCTTTAACATCTAAAGCATATAGAGTTTATAATCTAACATCAAAATCTTTGGAAGAAAGCATGCATGTAAAATTTGATGAATATGATGATATATCATGTGTAAGAGAAATAGATGATGAAGATGAGCAAAGTTCATCAAAAGAACAGGTTGCAGAACAGGAATCACCACCTCAAGAACCTCCTAAAACGTGGAAGATTGTAAACAATCATCCTCAAGAACAAATAATAGGCGATACTGCAGAAGGAGTAAGAACCAGAAGATCATTTCAACTTAATGAGAACAATCTAGCTATGATCTCTCAAATTGAGCCAAAATCCATAGATGAAGCTATCATTGATGAATCATGGAAAATTGCTATGAAAGAAGAACTTTCACAATTTGAAAAGAATGAAGTATGGAAACTAGTACCAGCTCCTGCAGATCATTCTATCATTGGAACTAGATGGGTCTTCAGAAATAAAATGGATGAAAATGGTAAGGTAATTCGCAACAAAGCAAGACTTGTTGCTCAAGGTTATAATCAACAAGAAGGTATAGATTATGATGAGACTTTTGCACCAGTAGCAAGGTTAGAAGCAATTAGAATATTACTTGCATATGCATCTCATAAGTGTCTTAAACTTTTTCAAATGGATGTGAAAAGTGCATTTTTAAATGGATTTTTAAATGAAGAGGTTTATGTCCATCAACCTCCTGGTTTTAAAGATGAACACAAACCTAATCATGTTTTTAAACTTACCAAAGCTTTATATGGACTTAAACAAGCCCCAAGAGCATGGTATGATAGATTAAGCTCATTTTTAATTGAAAATGGTTTTTCTAGAGGAAAAATTGATACAACACTTTTTAGAAAAACAAATGAAAATGATTTATTAATTGTGCAAGTATATGTTGATGATATTATATTTGGTGCTACTAACGAAAAAATGTGCGAGGATTTTTCAAACCTTATGCAAAGTGAATTTGAAATGAGCATGATGGGAGAACTCAGTTTCTTTCTTGGCTTGCAAATCAAGCAACAAGATGATGGAATCTTTATTAGTCAAGAAAAATATATCAAAGATCTTCTCAAGAAGTACAACATGAATGAAGCAAAGATCATGACTACTCCAATGCATCCATCAACAAATTTAGACAAAGATGAAAGTGGTAAAACTGTGTCTGAAAAAGAATATAGAGGAATGATTGGATCACTTCTATATTTAACTGCAAGTAGACCAGACATTGTATTCTCAGTTGGTCTTTGTGCAAGATTTCAAACATCTCCAAGGGAATCTCACCTTACAGCAGTCAAAAGGATTTTTAGATATTTGGTGGGAACACCAGATGTTGGTCTATGGTACAAAAAGGGATCTCATTTTGACCTAAAAGCCTATTGTGATGCTGACTATGCTGGTGACAAGCTTGAAAGAAAAAGCACAAGTGGTGCTTGTCAATTTCTTGG